>NC_085140.1:149383417-150045084 GCF_024139115.2 Armigeres subalbatus | reverse complement strand
AGCGGCTGCTGTTTCATTCGATTATCTGTACAGTCCCGTCAAATATAAATTAATGAATGTGGGTTTACTGTAGAGCAGTATGAGGGGACTAGTCATATCGCTATTGCATGTGTAGGTGATGTGTGTTCTTTGCTACTAACTCGATAAAATGCATTGATATCGTTCAATTTGTGGGGTTGATCGCAACCAAAGCGTAGATATCGATGTTCTACGTTTCCGTAATATTTGATATCAGTTTTTAATTTTATGGTATGAGTATTGCAAACATTAGGGGGTAGAGGGGAGAGATGTAAAATGCATCTAACATCATTACGAAGCTATTCGTTTAAACTCAATGTTTTCCTATAAACATCATCTACAAATAGTTATAAAATTGATAATAAGACGTTTTGCTACATCTTGTCCTTATTGAGGCAAGAGAAAACTTACCAATTGTATATCTCAATGGCATACATATAATGTTAGTTTGTATCAAAGTATCTGGATCTTGCAAGTATCTGCGGATAGATGAATAAGTATTCAGCTCTTCCACGTCACATTGTATCGTTCCAGTGTATTATTACAAGCAGCGAGCAGCGTTAGCCAAATCTAGATGCTAGAGAACGATCGCCAAATTCACTTTATATGATTCTTGACTCATACAAGAAAAACCGCCCGCTTTACTCACGGAGATCCGTGTGGGCGCGGTTGTATATGTGTGCTGCAGTAAGAAGGCAATTTATAATGAAGTGAAAAAGCCGGCCGGTAATTGAGAAGATCAATTCGGGAAGCAACCCTATTTCAGGCTTTTACCTTCGTTATTCAACCGTATTGCAATCAAATTTCTTTGATTTTCAAGCACATGGTTATTATACGGTTGATGGTTGACCTGGAGTCCCGTAGTTTCTTTTTCTTTCAATCATGTTTTTCATCTCGTTAGCTTTTTGAGTGTATCTGCGTATAAAATTGGAAAACCTTTTCGACGTATTTTTACACTCAAAATGAACCGCAGATTTCGATTATTTTGACAACTGAAAAAATAAACAGAAAATCTGTGAAATAACTAAATAGCAGGATACTGCAAGCCATGTATACAATTTGGAATACGGACAAGGATATTTAAGACGTTGTTAAAATGGATCCTAGGAAATCGCTTTGGTTTTTCAAATATAATTATATTTATAGTGAAAATGTGACGTGCTTTATGTGCTGTGAAGTGAATCTCAAACGGATACATTTGTTTTAGCTAGTAAATTAGTGGTAAACTATGTCGTGGAAACAATTTTTTTGTCTTTATTAGCGAGACTTTTAAGTCTTTTAATCTCGCAGTGTGAAAACAGATGTTTCTGTTAGTAATAATCGAGCAGTACATCAAACCAACAGCTCAAAGGTAGGAAAATGAAAATAAAAGTTCTTTATAATTTTGTTTTTAATAATTTCAATCTTGTGAATTAAAGCATTTCTTAAGTAAAATCTTAAATAATATTCCAAACATTCAATGTGTTCCATTCATTATTGTGTACATACGATGTGAGAAATAATAAATAAATTGATTTTAAATTTGGTTTATCGACGGTTGGGATTTACGGGCTGTTATGAATATGGTAACGAATACCCTATATGGCATCCACATACAGATGTGCTCGACATCTTTAATGTCCTAGCCAATAGATGAACTAATAAATTGGCTAACAAAGATGAGATTGATGTTGTTTAACATCAACAACTACCAGAAATTGCTTGTTCAACTAATAGGTACACTGTTTCTTTAGCAGTGGTAAAAATTATTTTTGGTTTATGTGGTGGTGCTATCCATTGATTTCCGTTGATTGATGAGTCTCGCACTATTGGTACAAGGGAGTCAATTTAATTTAGGGAAATCATTGCTATCAATAGTTTTTCAAGCGAAATTTTGTTGAATTTAACAGCATAGTTATAGCACGATGCATTAACTGAAACCATCGTAAAATGTATAATTACGAAAAAAATTTATTGAAATCCCATTACCTTCGCTATTGGTGCTGCCTCCATTTTTGATATGAAAAAAAGATTGGCAAAGATCAATTTTCGTATTTCTTATTCAAGTTTTGTTTTTTGCATACACAAAAAGGCACTAGGTTTCAAATTCAGGTCCTTTTATTCGTATATTAATGCCTAGTTTAATTAAATTTTTTCTACTGAAATCCGATGAAGTGTAACCATTCCCGAGAGTCCCGTTATTTTGTATTAAATTACTGATTCCCATAAAAAGCCGCTTGGGGATAATAATTGGCTGAGTCATATGAAGAGTAATGAATGAACCATATGGGTAATAGACTGCATTGATTCAACCAATGCGCATGTCTCTACACGGAAGATTGAGAATACCCATTAAATGGAGTTTATTCACCCATTTTTTTAAATTGTTCGCAGGTGTCATAAAATGGGTCTTTTTTCGAAAACAAAAAAAGGGTATTTTATCCCCATTAACAAAATTGTACATCAGTCTAAATAATGGGTGAATGGTACCCACAGAAAATTTTGGATAGAAAAATCGCCATGTTTACTTTCCACTTTCTAAATCGGAAAACCATAAGTTTATCGAATAAAAACCAATAAAAGCTGAAACGTTTTCGACAGAAATCATGAAAATCGATTTCAATTTGATTGGAGAATTGCAGCGGTGTGTCATATTTAAACGAGGTAAGGGAAATACAAGTTTATTTTAATCCCGGATGATCTAAATTATACATCACATCATCGTGCAGTAAGTAAAAATAATCAACGCCTTTATTTTTTACCTATTATAGTGAATCCGTTAACCAACTGTGAAGTTTACATCACAAGCGCAACTTCCAGTAGACCCGTTGAAGCCGCAACTTCCAGTAGACCCATGAAGTTACGTAATGAACTTCTACTAATTCTCCCCAGAAATTACACCAGTGCCTCCGGAACTGCCTTCCGCTGTTTCTGTTCCACAAGATGGAATGCAACCAAAGAATGGAAGAAATCTGTGCGATACCGATGCCACTTTCATCAAGGGCTGGTGATTGGATGCAGAAAAATTACTCCGGCGCGACCAAATCGGCTTTCCCCGAAACCACACTTTTTTATATGAATTTGAATTTTGTTTATATTTTATTTTTAAATATGGTGCAAATCGATGGGAATAAATATATTTGTCCCCGGTTTGGGATACTTTAGTATCAATTGATTCGATTTAGTTTTAAATCGTGAATTTTTGATTTCTATGCCATAACCTCAATCTTTTGTTTATACTAAATGTGGATTTTTTACCCATTTTATAGAAAAATATCAAGTATAAAAAATACCCATTTAATGAAGTTTAGTGAGCTTACTCATTAATGAGTAAATGCGATTTACCCATTAAATGAGTTATGCCGCTTTTCTTTAAAATGGGTACGAGAATACCCATTAATGGGTACTCCCAAGCTTCCGTGTATACTCCCTACCGGCCGGCAACCATCAAGAGATGTGACTATGAGAGATGATGACGGTGGAATATTTTATTCGTAAGCTGGAAATGTTTCATAATCGCTTTTCTGGACATCAGTGTTCAACTGAAACGCGATTTTAAGTTTTTATAATTTGAAAATTTTATTCTGTCCTTATTCGCATATCGGTCTCATATAATAATATGGGACTTATGTGCGATTATTGGCTATATTGGTTGTTAAATCACTCTAAAAACGGGTGATGATGAAACCACCAGAATATCGAACATATTGGCCAGATCACAATTATTGTAACTTATACACTACTTTTGTCTTTCAATTGCAGAAACTCTCCAAGCAAGAAGCAGTTTGATTCTATAGCAGATCAATAAAAACCCCGAGCAACAATGGCTTATCGAAACAATAACCGTCGCAATGGAGGTGGTGGCAATTTCGGCAACAACTACGGTGCTGGCCGAATCAATCCTTGGGACACGGGTGTGGGCGGGGGCCGTGCCAACAATGATGCCCTCACGTTGGCAAACAGTTTGATCAACAATTTACTACGCAATCAAAACTCCAACCAGGTGCCGCCGTCGCTCCTGGACGGCGTCCAATCGTCCCGATTCGACGATATGAATGGATTCAACTTCATACGGGTAAGTGGGACCGTGTACCGCGCTACGGTGCCTTCAATCAGCCTTGTCTTATAGAGTATATTTTGGAATTTTATATCTTCACAAGTCTTAATTTTATCCCGGGTTGCTGTAGCGTTTCTGCGTGCCGCATTGACCATTTGTGGGTCAGCGCGAGGGACACTGACATTACGGTTGTTGATGAACGATAGATTGTGGTGTCCGCAGTGTCAGCGTGGCTCTGCTTTGATCCTTGTTTGTGGTTGAAGGATTCGCTGCAGGAACTGCTACATGTTAGTCTTTCTCTTTACGAATTCTTTCAATTGATCGTGATTTGTTTAGTTACAGTAACGTATAATAGCCTATATAGTTTTTTAGTGTATCCTATAAAGATCGAAAATTGCCGATTTTCGTGTACATTTCACATAAACTAAACGTCGGTATAAGAGGAAAGGAAAATATATTTAATTGCATTGAAGGTTTGGAACACACTTTAATTGGAATAAGAAAGTTATGTAAATGTTTAAAGGGCTTCAATAACAGATAATTGGATTTAATATTCAATAAGTTGCATGTTAAAAAACGTTTTTTTCTATTAAGAGATTTTATAATTTATTTATGTATGAGGTTGATTCATAGCCGATCTTCCTATTCGTACAAGTTTAACTGGAAACCCCCATTTTGATTCTTCCCAAATGGTTTGGATTTACAAACTCTTGATCCACAGTCAATTGATGTCACATTGATGCAATTATTTTCAAGACGCTAAAGAATTTTTCCGCCCATCCTTTATTTGTCGTTTCTTACTGTATCGACGTTGAGTTGTCAATGCCGGTGGTGCTGCCAATCTCGCGTTCCATGTTTTCCAAATTCCAATTTGCCATCTTTGTTTGACATCGTCCTGTAGAACTAAATAGATAACAAGGGAACACCATCTTAGAGTTGCTGTTCGTTATTATTGAAACATGACCTGTACTATTCCACGTTTAGCAGCTTCCCGGATACTTAATTCACTTTAGAATTACCCGGGCTCGTGTTTTGCAGTACACCACCTAACATTCAGTCGAACAAAGGCCCAAGATAGATAAATTAGTCCGCTCCGCTCGAATACATCCCGTCGTTCGTTACACTGCATTCTTGTCGACTGGCATCACGGTAAATCCCTAAGCTGCTTACACTTCTCATGTAATTTTGGATGTTGACCTCGACTTTTCACAGTAGTAGTAGTAGTTTCGTGGCTATAAAAGCTGAGTCTCGTTCACCACGTGACTTTCAACATTCCATCTTTTGAACATAATACACGAAAATTTCTTCATAATTTTTTTAGTCCTCAACAAAAAAATTTCTGAAGTCCTCCCTAGTTTCTACATTCCAAGTTGTTGGTATTATTTACTTTCTTGTCGTGATCTGGTGGCTGTTTGGTGTTTCAAAAATTGACATAACGGCGGTCGTCTGGGCAATAATATTTCAATAAACTATTGATACAATTAATTGTTTGCTTTATTTTACGCACCCGCCTTTTTCGAGACTCTCTACCCTTTGTTGACGAGCGTTAGTATTATAAGTTCAGTAGAAAATCGAATTATAGCCGCTATTGAAATTGGATTTTTCTCACAATCCATACGTTAAACCTAATTTCGGAAGTAGTGCGCTGTATAGCACATCGCCAAATGAAAACAGCGCACCACTTCCGAAGTTAGGTTTAACGTACGAATTGTGAGAAAAATCCAACTTTGTTAGCGGCTATAATTCGGATTTGCACTGAATTGATAATAAAAGGAATAAATTGCTTGAAAAATTCCGGAACTTTTTACTTAAAAATTGAAGGACCCTCCCTACTTTTGCTACTGTCATGCAACTAGTTGAATATTCTAATCTGAATCATTCAGTTATATAACGAAAACAATAATTTTGTGGTTACAGTTTTTAAACAGCTTATGAAACAAATAAGTTGGAACATTTTAAATTAGTAGATATATGTATAAGAGAGAGACATATTTATCCAAAACTAATCAATCGCTGTTCTGTTTTCCAAACCTTCATTCCAAATTTATTTTGGCTAAATTACGATATTCAATTTTCTGATCTTTCATTTAATATGCCCATCTTGTTAAAATCTTTTTTTTTTAATAAATCGAAGTAAGAAAACTTGTTGCATTTTATAAGTTTTCAAAATTTCTGGTTAGCAAGTTTATGAATAGTAAGTTTATCATTAATGATTATAAACTATGTTACTAATTACTATGAAAAACCAAATATTTTAAAGCATTCTTCATTCCAAGCACAAGAAACATCTTCTCATTTCTTCTTCTTCTCTAGATGCTTTCGATTGGAAGTATCTTAGCCAGCATTGTGTTCCCCAGAAAAACAGATCGAAACGGCGTGTCGCTTCCACCTTCCCCAGATATTTAACTTCTCAAGCCGGCTACGAAGCTAAATGCAGCTAACCAGCAGATCTGAACACAATGCGGAAAACGAATCCTACACTCTAAAAAAAACTTTAGAACGCAAACAAACATGTCTTCTATTCTCTTTTCTTCGATGTTTTCTCTCTCTCCCCATTCAGAATCGGTATGGCAATAACCGTAAGAATAACGGCCCCCAAAAAGGTGGCATTCGTAAACCGGATGCATTCACCCGTTCCAAGAATGTTCTGGCCAAAAATTCCCATAATAAAAACAAAAACGATAACAATTCGAGCAAGAAAGAGAGGTAAGAGATTTTCAACCATTATTCCAGCAAACAAAAATCACTTCTTTATTCGATTCAGCTTTGTTAATCCTCGTAAGTCTCGAAGCATGCATCAAATGCTAGATACCACATAGTCGTCGCTTCGATATCACCCTGTTTGGAGTGAAACACTTCCAATGCAAAAGCTAAATGAGTTCCATCTTCTTCCTACTGATTGATGCAGTTTGTATATCTTAGATCGCTCCCGGACCCAAAATGGTGCACTTTTTTCAAATCAAACGCATACCTACTGCATATAGTTTCTGCTTTTGCCCACATTCATCCTACCAGACGCTGAAGCTGACCACTAGTGCCGGAACGAAGTGTGTCCTAAAACCGGCATCTCACACGGTTCACAAAAAGAGAGAAATCGTTGTCCATTCTTACCATATCTGTAAAAAATGTTTGAATGCAGTTGGAATATTCACATCGATCTTGGCATGATCCATTCTCGTATAAAGCTCCTTACGATGAAGCCTTGATTTTGAATTTTTAGCAATTGATTTATCATTTGTACAGTATGGTTTTCAGTTATTATTAAACTACGTTGTGTTATCACATTTAGAGCCTATCATTGAATGCTATAATTCATATTCAACTGTAGAGAAGCAAATGTCACGAAAAACGCAGATTTACTAGAACAATTAAATTTTGTTGAATTATGTTTCAATATCAATGTCGATATTTTCTTTAAAAAATCGGGGATGTTAGCTTTAATGTTGAACCTTTGAACGACGATTTTACAATGTAAATCAAAACTTTTCGATCTACTTATGCAATTCAGCAGAAGCAATAGAGGGCAATTTTGGTAACAGTATGAATCGTCCAACCTTTCTTTTGCTAAGCTTCCGTATGAAGGGGATTGGAACAGTATCAGCGTGGATACTGATATTTCTGCACTGGAAAAAGAAAGGTGGTTTAATTTGCTCATATACCATCGTGTGCGGAAAGGGTTTCTATCGACGGATACTGGACGAGTAAAAGACACTGCTGCTGTACCGTTGACATACAGCAAGTATTGATAGATGTACTAATCATCCCCTTTCTGGAAAGCATGTGATCAAAAAATTCTATCGGTGAAAACTTAAAGAAATTAGATTTTTTAAATTTTCACGGGTTAGACAAAAAGGTTGAGATAAACAAAATTTTGTAGAAATTGAGATAGGGGGAATGACGGCTTTGGCAGGTTTTGTTCTATTATTGTCAGGGGTTTTTTTATGACTGATTATGCTCAAATTTGGCCTAAACATTCTTTGCATATCAAAGCATATTGTGGCCAAATTTCATAAAATTTGGTCGACAAAAACCCTCCTGACAATAATAGAACAAACCTGCCAAAGCCGTCCTTCCCCCTATGCTTATTTTTGTGTGATCATTTCCGATATTTTGTTTGAGTTGATGACGGATCGGAATCATGCTTCCAAATAAGTATATGATTCGGCGAAGCAGTTATTACAAAGGTTGCGCATAACCCCGGGAGCTGACGGAAACCATGCAAATATGGATATCTGATAAGGCATTTTATGAGACAGATCGCATCAGCTGTGATGCTTGTGTTCTGTTTTGACAGTTAGCGGGAGCCCGTTTGTTTGGTGGATTCGAGCTATAAGCATTCCATTGGGTCGCATTATTAATTAAACCTGTTGGTCACATTTTCGGAGCACCGGGAACCTTTTACAGAGAGGCCAATGAATCTTACAGTCTCGAAAATGTTTCTATAGATATCGTTTTTTTTTTAAAGTAGAAGGTTGTATCAGAGACTCGACCGCAAAATCAACGTAGAACTACGTATTAGAATGCAGCGACTCAGAACAGTAATTATAGGTTTCTTGCCTTTAATCATTCTTCGAATTTGATTTTTAACATTTATAAATTCACGCGCCAGATGACTAATAGCCGAAATGTAGGCAATTAACTGCGTATAACAAGTTTTCAATAGCGCCTGATAAAATTCAATTTTTCAATAGTGTAGCGCTTTTACTCAATTGTTTTTAGTAGTTGTGTAAAATCTTAAAGAGTTTGTCGATCGATTCTGAGTTATTAGCCTATACTTCCTGACCACTTTTCGTGACGGTCTCAAATTTGATTCTGCAGAATGACCCTCCTATGTTTTCCCGAAGGACGTATTCTACGCCAAAAAATTGATAGAAACCCATTTTTGTATGGTTGCGGTCATTCCTCCGGGTCACCAAGAGAACCTATAAGGAAGCCAGACTACAATATTGTCTTGAAAATCTCTGTAGTCTGTCTCTGTAACAATCATGTCGAAATATCGATTTGTTCTTGACCATATTGTCAGAATCGATTCTATGTAGAAATCTCTGAGAATTCTTCGCGGATTTACTAGTGCTAGTTCCTGGGAAAGGCATGAAGATTATTCAGAGCTTACGCCTCATATAGTAAAACACAATGTGAAAAAAATGCATTTTCTACATAGTCTCACAAAATTCGGAACATCTGCGGTATCCGCAGATCGATATTAAATTTTAATAAGGGTAATACAATCAGGGAAAATTATGCAACAATTATTGGTTTCAATTTTATCAAAGCGAAATTATTTTACAAAAAGTAATGCTAATTTCAATTTGGACAACATTTTCCCTATCCTTACCTTTTTGTGTGTGCTGTAACCTAACGGAACTATCAAATCCGTACTTTCGCCTCTAACCTCGCAAACATGTTAGGGAATGAGAACCAAAGTAATCCTTCTCTTTAGTTGGTAACTGACTAGAACTTCTAATGTGAACGTGTACTATACACATGTGGAAGGGCTGGCTTGACAAATGGATTGTGAGTGATTTGTGATTGAGTGATTGTGAGTGATATGATTGGGAATCTCGGGCTCAGGTCGACGGAGGTCGTTCGTAGCTTAGTTTAGTTAAAGCACCAGTCCAGCGTACTGAGGGTCGTGGCTTCAAGTCCCATCGAATGGAAAGTGGTTACCTCCCATTCTTCTTCTTCTTCTTCTTATTGACATCACAACCCCAAACTGGGGCAGAGCCGCCTCGCAGCTTAGTGTTCATTAAGCACTTCCACAGTTATTAACTGCGAGGTTTCTAAGCCAAGTTACCATTTTTGCATTCGTATATCATGAGGCTAACACGATGATACTTTTATGCCCTGGGAATTCGAGACAATTTCCAATCCGAAAACTGCCTAGACCGGCACCGGGAATCGAACCCAGCCACCCTCAGCATGGTCTTGCTTTGTAGCCGCACGGCTTAGGAGGCCCTCCAATACCTTCAATACATTTTTCAAATAAAAAATCTTCCACCTAATACATATTCACATCTGAGTTTTATTCAGAACATTGCAAATTATTACCCAAGTCGGGTGGTTTAATACCTGGAACATAGGCAGTTAACTTTGATTAAACTGACTAGAACTTGCAAACTTGTACAAAGAACAAAGTTAATAGGGCTTGGCATTGGCTATGTAAGCGTTTCGGAAACTCATATTTTTATTAATAACGCCATAATACATTATGGGGTATAATATTTGTTCGTACTAATGTAAGTACCCGAAACCTGAAATTCGTGTGTCTAAATGCTTTTTGTGACAAGAAACAGGCGCCTTACAGTTTGAGGCCGAAACATTAAAGTTTAGAATTCATGCAAAGGGCCTGACGGTAGATCTTTGAAACTTTCATATTTTTGTGATTATTTTGAATTTCATGGATATTTTAGCATGAATAAAGGTTAAATTTTATGTGTTTCAGCGAAACATCTTCATAAAAATTGATAAATTCGAGGCTTTATATTATTTTTTTTTTTTGAAAAATCCTCAAATTTTAAAATAAGCTTAATTTTTGATGTATTGTTAATTTCGATCTGGATCTTTATCAGATGAATCTTCATATAATTTATCGTGCTTTGCCATCAAAATGTCAAAAACGATTTTTTTTAGTTGTGTCAGTATTGCACGAAACCGTCGATGTATCTAAAATATTGTGTTGTATATGTTTTTGACGAAATACTTTAAACTTGTGAATTTTACTTACAAAAATGTGACATAGTAGGCCGGTTTTTTTTTAAATTATTTTTTAGCCGTTTTCAAACGATTTATCACCGATTCATAGAGAAAAAACGTAGAGGATCATTGCAGCCTGAAAATCGTTTTCTACAGTATTTATTTTTTTAATATCTGTCTTAGATTTTATTTTTATTCTGTATTTTTTATTCGGCCGTCTTTTGCCCACATCATTTTTTATCTCATCGAGTTTTATGCATTTTGAAGAAATTATATTGGAAATTATAATAAGAAATAAAATTAACAGGTCAAATCTATTATCATTTTGTAATGAAATATATAACTAGAAAAATATCAATAATTTTGAATTACAGTGATATCTCGTCATCAAAATTTCACTCATGTAACCCAACAATAGCGCCGTTGACACCGATATTTTCTTCTTTGTATACTTGATACTAGAGATGGGCAAAACAGCTCATTGCAGTGAGCGGATCTGATCCGTTCAGTTCATTGAAAAGAGTCAGCTCCTTGGATCAGCTCTTCAGTTCTTTAATGCTACATATAATAAAACATAATTGTTAATATTATTATTTTAATTATTGTTCAAAAATTTGAAAAATTTATGTCATTCATAGATTTATTCATTCGTTCATCATTCATCTATTTACTTTTCTTTGAAATTTTTAAAATGTTTAGCTACAGTGAGGTAATAATTTCTATTGAAAAACCAACAATTTTAAACTAATAACATTTATTACGCTTTTTCTGACCGTCTAGTTTTGAAGTCTAGGAGTTCATTTAGAACTATCACATTTATTTCTATACAAAAACTAACTCAACATTATTTTCTATTCATAATTCTAAGTTACATTTTGTTGATAACGTTTCTCAAATCGTTAATTTAAGTAATTCAGTCCCTAGTCTCTGATATGTATATGAACCATATCACGTGTCATAAGTTTTCTCTTCATACTGGGTGCAGTAAATCAATGTCTTGTTTGCGCGCGCTTCTAACCCTTCTAACCAAGCGTAGTTGACATTTTCATACAAGCGAGCCCATTCATTTATATTGGTTCCCGAAATGCGAGAGAAATAAAAACAAGAGAGTAAAAAAATACAGAGCACGGTGCTACAAACAAACCGAGTGCACATGTAGCAGTATGCTGGCGGGAAAACCCGTCGCAAGTAAAAGATCCGCTCCGTGCAAGACACAGCACCCAGCTCGGTTCGTTTGAACCACACGGTTCGCTCGCTAGAATCGGCCGCGACTGATCCGGATCGAGATCCGTGTCGCACGGATCTGAGCTAGTGGCGCAGCTCTCGCTTCCATGTCACAGCAATTTCGAGACGGACGACGACATGAGCGGAACTGAGAGTTGTTCGGATCTTCGGATCTTTTGCTTAGTACGGTTCGTTCGCTACCGCACTACTAGGTATCTTTGTGTGTCCGTTCGTAGCGCCGAGTATGTGGGTATGGGTTAAGAAATAGGCGGCAAGCTTGATTATTTTGCTTGTGTGTTTCTTATTCCCTCTGCAGCAGAAATGATTTCTGTTGCTTGGCTAGATGGTTCTGTCGCTTGGCTTGATGGTGCTTGAGGTGCAAATAATAAACGATCAGCACGTGCGCGGTACTGGACTGGAATGCTCATACAAGCTCGCTTGTGTTGTGTACCGAGAGCGTGGTATTTTCGTTTGTGCTGTACAAAATACAACAGCGCGCGTACTCGAGTGCGTACGCTCGAGGGAGTTTCTTTAGGCGCGTGTTTGACAATGATTTCATCAATTTAAAGTGAGCTGCTGAGCTGGGCTTCTTTAAAAAAGATCCATGGCTCATCAGCTCAATGTAAGGAAGCGAATCTTTGGAACAGCTCCTGAGCGGAACGCCCATCTCTACTTGATACAGATCGTGATTTCTCTCTACTGTTCGCCCGAAAACCCCGAAAGCTTTCCGTTCCGTCTCTATTAACGTCCACGCTACAATTTCCTTAAAGAGTCACTGGTAGAATCAGAGTTTTACACAGAGCAACTTTCGTTTCCGTCTGCAAGCTGCGGGAGCTGGTTACGCAATCCGTAGAAGGCCCTATTTGCATCAGCAATACGTCTTTTCACTTCATAGGGATCGTCATTGTCTCATGTCATAAGCGTTCCAAGGTAAACAAATTCTTCAACAACTTCATACACATCCTTTAAAGTTTTACCTCAGCACCAACACCATTAGGTCTTCCACTATCTCTACCTGTAACCATGTACTTTGTCTTGGTAGAGTTAATGATTACGGCTATCCTTGCCCTCTCCTTCTTCAGTGGGACAACAGCCTCCACTACTGCTCTGTGATCGATTACACTGCGCAACACTGGATGGCGCTTCAAGATGAAACCAAACATTAACTTAGGTTTGGGGTCTCTAGTGACCCCTGGTGAAAGATTTTTTGGAATAAATTGGAACGCTGCTTCAAAATCCAAGACGCAAAGTTTCTATGGAAAATTAGGGATGTTCAAGCCAAGAGGAATATCAAACATTGCTAGTTGATCAATAATTGCCTAACCTACGGGTGTTATCAACCCGGCACGGCATTCATGTTTCTTCAGTATTTTCGTCATTTTTCAATTGATGTTGATTCTGTTGAACAATGTTAACAGGCACGCTACAGTAAGTATTCCTACTGCTTCTAGGATCCTCAAATTATCCTGGAGTTTAGATCGTTTGGTCTTTCACGTAAACTACACCTGATATGGAACTGTTTATTTATTTACAATTTAGTTTTGCCCTGCGCAAATGTTCCAGGTACTCCAAATTATTCTGGAACTCATACCGTTGGCAGTCAACTACATCTGGTTAAACCGTTAGCATCCCATAAAGGCTAAACTGTTCGAAAGATATAATTTACGATACAAATATTCCAGAAAGGGATGTTCTAGATCAGTTGCTCCCAGCATGCATTCTGTTATGGGCTGCACAACTATTTTGAACTGTTGAAGCAGGCCGCTGAATATTTGGTTCTTGTTCGATGTTGAATCACTTGTCATAAGATGAGTTAGATACGTATATCAACCTCAACAGGGATGCCGTCTTCAATGTCTCGTACATGCCTCTACTAGGCTCATTAGGGACCCGAAATTTTGGTTAATTTGCATCTTGCATCTTGAGCACAAGCAAGTGAAGTAATTAATTAGAAATTATCGATACCGATCAACTTCTTCCAGACTGATCATTTCCAGAATTCCATACAAACTTTGGTTTTATATTGAAAAGCCGCGTTGGAAAGGGGCTCAAAGTTTATATGGTGTCCTGATAATGTTTAGTCCAAAAGGAAAAGGAAAAAAATAGAACGCGGCTTTAAAATCCAAAACGAAAGTTTGTTTAAAGTCCTGGAGATGTTCAGTCTAGAAGGAATTGGTCAGTTGTGAAAAAATCTCAATTTTTCTTTCCCGGACCGCGCTTCAAGATCCAACCAAAAATTAACTGAAGTTTGGGATCCCTTGTGGTCAATAGTGAAGACATTTTTTGAAAAAAATTGAGCACTGCTTTGCAATCCAAACCGAAAGTTTGTTTGGAGTCCTGGATATGTTTGGTCCAGAAAGAATTGGTCTGTTTTGAAAAATCTCATTCTTAAAAATCTTTGTGACGATTTTCTCGCAACAAGTTGCATTCGATGGGGGACAAACCCTAGTTGATCATTATTGAATACTAGTTTATTTGTGGACACAGTAGCGCCCGTGGCAAGTGTTTTTTTTTTAATATAAGCGGTTCATTAATTCATGCACTAAAATCAAAACTTTCAACGTCTGTTGTCTGTGATTTTTTTCATCAAATGCTGTGTCTGGTTGTCTAAGGTTGTCACTGATTTTGTTTTCTGCATCTGATAGTAAAAAAGAATTGAAGTGTCAAATTTTTTTTTGTGCCCCGCGTGCTGCGTCTGGTTGGCAAGTCACCGGACAGACAAACAGGGCTATTATATTATTGAATATAATCATGATCGGTCATTGCGTTTAACCCTCTCTTCCCCACAACTTTTTTCAAAGATTTTATTAGGAAGGAATCACTCATGAAAAAATGCTAGAACAAAAGTTATTTGGCATAGCTAAAATTAGTGGAAAACGAAAACAAAAATTTGATTGTGAATTAAAAGTTACTTGATTGTTTTCAATAGTTTCGCTATTTTTACACGAAATTGATATAAATTAGCAGTCTAATGAAACCGTCATACTGCTTTTTGTTGTTGAACCAATTCGATGAACGTTCAAAGGTGCAAAATTTGATGGAGTTATAGGGAGTTATATTTCGATTAACTACATCGTAAATACTTTAGTTGAATAGTTTTGCAATCCTTTGTCCAGCCTGTGAGACTCCGGCCGTGCAGTTTTTTATTCACACAATTCTAGCATCACTGTAAAGCAGCAACTCATTTGAAACATCTGCGTCCATTTTACTTTCCATTCCGAAACTAATTAATGTATTTTAGCATTACTGTTTATCTATTATTATGGCTAATACAAATTTCACTAATTATTTCTACTAGAAGAAAAATGTTATCGTGAGGATAAGTTTGTTTTCCGGTAGTAAAAATTATATCCTCTCTAAAATGGTTATTGTAGAGCATTGCAATTCGCGTAGTCAATCTCAGATGCAAGGTCCTTTTCAGATTCTCGTATATGTCTCATTATAGACAAGAATTTTTTTAACATTCAATGTTTTTTTCATCGGTTTATTCCAGTCAAGGACGAGAAATGCACATTTTGATTAGACTTAAAACAAGAGTATTAATTATTAAGTACCTGTGGCTTAAATTTATTTTCGAACTTTTCTTCTAAACTTTTTTTTTAAACATTGCATTGGAGACATGTGGAAAAAGTGTCAGGCACGGGCACGATCAGATAGAATTCAGAATTTTTAAAGTTTCATATACTTCTGTAGAAGAAACTAACCCGGCAGAGTATGAATAGCCAAAAATGTCGTATTCGAATGAGCACCTAGTCAGTAATTTGGGTCAATGGGTGTGACAATCATTCACTGAAAGTTTCAGTCCAAGCGGTTCTTGCATAAGCTGACGCATTTTATTGGAAATTCATATCAGACTTTTCTGCTGGAGTAGACATGTCGAATACAAATTTCACAGAATATTGTGTCATCATCGGTTTTGGCTGATTTATAGACAGTTGGACTGTGTATACAAAGTATACTTTGGGATTCATTGACTATGACGTAAACCGTTCTTGTAAGGTTCTTCCATGATTAGTTGTAAAGTTATAGACGGATTTGTTGTTTCAACTTTTTTGTACACAAACATTGCATTTCGTTATCATATATATTATTTTTATCGGTTAATGGAAAAACTAATATAAATAAATTGTGCGCAAACACAATTAAAATTTCTTATATTGCATACGTGAAAAGCGAGCATCCTACTAATATTGACAAACATCATTATAAGCTATTCAAATTGCCGAATTAAGGTTCACACATCATTATTTCTAATTCTTACACGGTGCCTACGACTAAAAGCAGATTATTACCCAAACATCAGTATCTCTACCGTCTATTACACGAAAGCATACTTTTTCTACTTTCACGTCAGTGCGATTTGTTCTGTCATGGGTTATTGTTACATGCATTGAGGGTGGCACTAAAACCCTGTTCAATCCACCTAGCGGTGTTTGTGCCCTCTCGTTTCATACTAACAAATATGACTCAGTGCTTTTTAGTGTGTTTTGCGCTTCAAAAATAGTGTTTCGGCCATAACTTCTGATCCCATAGTCAGATCAGGCCAAAAGCAAACATGAAGACACCTAATGCCACGTGACAGAGCTCATATTCTGAATATTAGTCAAGTCTATATAGAGGCAGCAAAATAAAATTTACATGAAGAATAAGTCATTTTCCATAAAAAATTAGGAAATTGCCAATGAAGAAATCAATGTATGAGCAATAAATAAATATAAAATTTCCACATATAATGCAAAATTAGGATAAACAATTAAGAATTTTCCACGAAACAAAAATAAATTAGCATTTTTAAAAGCAAAAATTGCAATCATAAAAGAAGAATTTTCCATAAAGAAATCAAAATGTTCCATGAAAAAATACAAAATTTCCAATTTTTCAAAATAAATATATTTTTCTTAAAAAATTAAAAATTCCACAAAATAATCAATAAAGAGCAATAAAAAATAAGAAAATTTCCATTAAAAATACGAAAAAAACAATAAAGTTGATAAAATTTTCCATGTACTTTAAACGTTTTTGAAGAAATTATTGTTATTTATGAAAAAATGCCAATATTGTCAATTTCATTTCTTTTTTATATTTCTTTATGGCAATTTTCATATTTTTCATCGCTCTTTATTAATTTTTCTTGGAAAGTTTTAAATTTTTTATAGAAAAAAATATTTACTTTGTAGAAAATTTTGTAATTGTTTATTGCGCTAATATTGATTTATTTATGGAATTTTTTTCCGTGGAACATTTTGATTTCTTTATGGAAAATTCTTCTTTTATGATTGCAATTTCTGCTTAAAAGTGCTAATTTGTTTTTGTTTCATGGAAAATTCTTAATTGTTTATGGAAAATATGCATTATTTGTGGAAATTTTATATTTATTCAATGCTCATACTCTGATTTCTTTATTGGCAATTTCCTATTTTTTATGTACTATGTCTGAAACTTGATTATGCATATGTACAACATGTGATAGATTTAGTTCGGAAAAGGTATTGGAGGGTAACCGCCCCTTCGGTGGGGTTTGATCCCACGACCCCAGTTCGCATGACAGGTGCTTTCCCTACTAAGCTACGAAGGACCTCCGTCGTCCACCGCAGCTTAGCGGGTACTGATGAAACCACATTCCCAGCACCAGGTACCAGCCGATCTCTCGCAATACATTTTCAGAACTAACTCTCTCAAATGTATTTTGTACACAATGTCAACCAAGTAGGATGAGTATTTAATATTGTCCGGCTCCTACACACTTGCTTCATCAGCAACGGCGCTCAATGAAGTAGGGTTGTGTGAGGTTGTGCCAGTTTGGTCGTCAGATCCCAACACGACACGACACGAGTACTGTATTTTTTATGGAAAATTTTCTATTTTTGAGGGGAGTTTTTATTTCAGTCCTTATGCACGTGCGTGCACTACGGAATCTAGACAATTTCTGTGGGAATGAGGAGTTTCTTGTCGACACAATTTTAAACTTGGTTACAAGATTTGATGTCAAATATGAGCAAATGAGGCCTTAGTAAACCTCCTATCAACAATAGAAATAGTAACTGCCGAAGAAATCCTAATATATACCATTCAGTAGAATACAATAAACAATTTACGTTTCTCATATACCTGTTCAGCTAGACAAATATTGGATTCCAGTTCAAACATCAAAATTGCTAGGTTAGTAATCTTCAGTAGAACGTTTTGTTACCATTTTTCAGTCGATTATATTTTCCCGAAAACAGCCAAATAAAGATCAGAAAATTAACGGTATCTTCAAATTTAAACTCTCTTTGTTAGATTTCTATTTCCTCTTCCGATACGTTCGTCACCTACCGTTACCGTCAGTCCCTTCCGTTTATAGTTTCGTTTACTATTCTTTTGATTTTCCGTAGTAATGTTCCAAACCTTTCGAGATACAAGTATTCCCGCGCAGCAACTTCTATGCAAAGTTTTTATTAATTTGTTCCTATATTTCTCTTTATCGGTTTATCCATTTCAGAATGACTATATTTCAAGGTTAAACCTTGGATATCAAAGACGAAATCCAATTCAGTCTAGTAATAATAATAATAAAACTAAGAACAGGTAATACTAATTACATATACAAGAAAACTGTTTCCATATTTCCATTGTATTCCCATATAGGTGAAATGAGAAAATACTGTTCACAACTGCTTCTACATTTCTTATCATCCTCACTACATTGAGTGCGGCTTTCATATGGCACTGTTTTCTATTTTCGTTTAGTTGTTAAGCTTTCTGTATTACATTTGTTTGCACTTGGGTCAACAATTACGACTTATCTGTTAACAATCGCTATATGTATCACTAGCATTATTTTTGTTATTATTTCTGCTTTTTCGATCATTGCATATTTTCTTACTCGCAGAAGTATTGACTTAATTATTATTGTTTCATGAGCAACGGGCGACTGCGTGCCTGGTTTGAAAAATGTCACAAGCTTCCATTGAGGTAAAATATTCCTTGCGTGGGGCGGATTGTGCATATGTCGTATCAACAACATACAGCTTATGAAGCCCTGATGTCACTGCTCAATCATTTCGAAACATTTCATTTCCTAAGCTATCGTGAGAAATTTTCTCCTTTCGCAAGACAGCCGGAAACCGTTGTAGCGTTGATCCGTTGTCAAGCGGCCTGAGAAACCACCGGTACGGTTGATAGACAGAAATGCATAAACTGTTATGCTTCGTGCCTAGAATAGATAGGTGTTCTTGTCTGTCTCCGTCCGTTGTAGCCCATAGGTAACACATTGTCAAAGAGGGAGAGTAAAGAATCGATATTTCATCATCACATTTGCTCGTTACAATGTGCTATAAATTATTAATATAGCTCACAAGTAATTATTTTAACATGACATGATTGAAAGTTGACGGATTAGCCCTACTAATATATTAAGCAATTGCATCGATTTGTAGGGTGGGATTAAGATACAGAACATAGCAATCAGCAACTGTGTATTTTTGTAGAATATATATAAGAAACATGTGTTTTATGTACCAATCTATAATGGATAGTCGAAGAAGATATGTAACCCAAGATTATGTGAATCCCATTTCATCATAATTGATTTGTTTATTGCCAAACGAAGTAAAGGGAGCAAAGCAATGAAGAACAAAAAAAGAGATATCACAAGCAAGCGACAAGTATGAATCGAACGAAAATTTAGTAGCTCAAATCAACTAAATAAGGAAAACAAAAGGCAAAAGCAAACATGAAATTAAATGCATGTATATGCAATGTATAAGACGAATTTCATCCAAAATATGCTGGAAATCCTAAACCGACCATCATCGATTTGAATGAAACTTGGCAGATGTTTTCAGTCGACTAGATTTTTTTTTCCACTGGTAAAGGTCATTACCTGCGTTCTTCAATTGCTTATCATTTGCATCTGGGTGTACTTCTGCAATCAATTGAAAATATTGCGGTAGTAAGTCAATGTATATCAATTTAAAAGTTTACGTAAGTTTTTCTATAAAATTGGTTTTTGCCAGAATATCTGGTATCTGTGGTTTGATGGAACACATCCAATTAAAAAGGGCGTATTTTCTAAAGATGATTCACTTCTTCTCTCATTGGCATTACACCCCACACTGGGACATTGCCGCCTTGCAGCTTAAGCACTACAGTTATTAACTGCGAGGTTTCTAAGCCAAGTTACCATGTTTGCATTCGTATATCATGAGGCTTAAACAATGATACTTTTATGCCCAGGGAAGTCGAGAAAATTTCCAACCCAAAAATTTCCTAGACCGGACCGGGAATCGAACTCAGCCACCTTCAGCATGGTCTTGCTTTGTAGCCACGCATCTTACCGCGCGGCTAAGGAAGACCCCAAAATGATGATTCACTACAATGGCGTCAAAACTAAAATATCCCAAAAACGGTTGGCCTTAGGAGAGTAGTCATTATTGTTCGTAATAAACTCATTAATCATACTGCGTCATAAAATTAAATTTTTCACAGTTGGCTCCAAAAATTTGAAATATGGACAAAAATTAGCTCTTTGAAAAACTTTTTTAACAGGCGAGTCTTCATCCCGGAGTTAATCCTAAAACGTTAGGCTTTTTGCTCTAGTTTTTTGGGAACCAAATGGAAAAAAATCGCAAAATTTTGAGTTTTAATGCTAGTTTTTTTCTCTGTGTTTTTTCACAAACTCCTATTACAGCCCTACAACTTTGTCATACAAAGTTTTTCTCTATCTGGAATGGTTTTGTAATTACATTAGTGAAAACACTTAGGACCTTCTCAAAAATCACTCTTGAAAGATAATAACCTTAACACCAGCGGGATTTTTTTCAAACCAACTGAAAACATGTGCCAAGTCTCATTCAAATCGATGATACTCGAATTTGATGCAAGCCCTTTTTGCGTGGAAGGTCATAAAATCAACTTAGGTAAAATAGTAGTTAGAGGCCGTACACATATTACGTAAGCACTTATAGGGGGAGGGGGGGCGGTCAATATCTTACGCTCCATATAAATAAAAAAATCTTACATGGGGGGAGGCGGGGTCGAAAAACCCAGAAAAATTGCTTACGTAATAAGTGTACGACCCCTTACGAGTCAAGGCATGTGAAGAACAGTAGCGCTAATATAAGCTTATGTTGCTACCTAGACCGTTGCTGGTTGGGCGTTAGGCATATTATTGTTTATAAATGCTGTTCATTGGCGTTGGCGTAGCTAAGGAGCTGTAGGTTTTATTTGGGAGTGCCGAGAACAGATGATTCTGTTACTGTTTATAAACATAGTGTGATTGTAAGGAGAAGTGCAAACTAGGGTTGCGGACTTTTAAAAGAGGAGCAGTTTAAAAAAATTCATTCTTGAGTAATTAATATTTTTCATGAGATATTCAAGAAGTGTAATATAAAAAATGCGAATGGAAACAGCAAAATGGACTTGCGATAAACAATTTGTATATTCTAATAGCGACTTTGCAATCATGTCATCAGAGGGCTATTAGGGTGGTTCGACTTTGCTCCACGACACTTACCGTCAACTGGGGGGAAGATGATCATTTTCAAGACAAAACATACAATAACAATGTGTGTTTACATTTTAAATCGAAACAAATATTTTCAAAACATGTACTGCTATACGTTGCAATAATCAACAACTTTAGTTTTCTGAAATGCGTTCTCATTTATTAAAGCAAAAATTAAATTATCACACATTTTTTGAGTAATCTGGTTTGGGGTGAAGTTGATCAAGACAGCTCTACTAAAATCATTATGACCTAGTAGTCAAAATACACTAGGTTATGTGTATGAATGTTGAATTTACTACGTAAAGAAGTCTACGAAGTTAATATTTGAAACGAAAATAGCGTCATTTATGACTATCTCTCTCTTTCTTCCACAAAATACATTTTCATTATTATAATCGAAAAACTCGGATTTCTACCTAGCGGTAACATTACTTGAACGGAGAATATTGTTGACTACCGTTTCATATTAAAAATATGCACTTTTGACTGACACATCAAACGATCATCTTCACCTCAATGATCATTAGGGTGGCTCAAAAAACACTTTTTCAAATTTTTTGATGGGCCGCCCTCTTATTCGGTTCTATTTGATGCCCTGATGCTCTGGACAAAATTTCAGCCAAATCGGTCAACGTTTGGGCGGTGCTAAACTCGTTGGAAGTTTATATGGAGAAATGTATGCAGAAACATCCATAAACGATAATTTGCAGTTGGACGGCACAATTTACAATCGAGAACCACGATACGTTTGGGTAGTACGTTGACCAATTTGGCTGAAATTTTGTCCAAAACATCAGTGCATCAAATAGAACCGAATAAGACGGCGGCCCGTCAAAAGAATTGACAAAAGTTTTTCCCATACTAATTTGAACCACCCTAATGATCATCTTCCCCCCAGTTGACGGTATTTGATTTTATCTCGTGTTGTGAGTGTCCTCCGAAACATCGAGCCGATTTGGATAAAAACTAACTTAGCACATGCCGTTTCAAGTTTGCAAGGATGGAGTATGGGGAAATACATTTTTTCATTGTGCTGATTACAGCACTTCCCCATAACATAGATTACAAAATAATGGAATGAGCGTCGAGCAAGGTCGAGCAAGGTCGATTTTTTGAATAGGGTGGCTATATTTATATTTGATTGCATATTATTCGGCAACTCGGTCGTACGAAAATCATTTTTTTATTAAACACTAGCAGACCCGACGAACTTCGTTTCGCCTAAAATTGATTTATTTTCTGATTAGATCTCGAGTTATGAAGAAATTGGTGTTTCATTTGTATGGGAGCCCCCCTTTCCAAAGCGGGGAGGGGTCTCGAACCATCTTAAGAACCTTCCCCGGCCCCAAAAACCTCTACAAAGAATTTTTCACGTCGATCGGTTCAGTAGTTTCCGAGTCTATAAGGCACAGACAGACAGAAATTCATTTTTATGTATATAGATGTGCACAGCACATGTTTCGAAATGGACAAATTGATATGAAATTTGCGAAAAAGAATCCACGTGTCTTGTAGGGACTATGAGGTTGAGGGTTCGAGTCCCTCCAAGACACGTGGATTCTTTTTTGCAAATTTCATATCATATTTGTCCATTTCGAAACATGTGCTGTGCATATGCACAGCCAATATATTTAACCAAAATATATTTATATGGAACCATAAACAATTGATATTTTTAATTAAAAGCCTTATCAAAAATTGACCAATTTATTTGATGCACGGTAAATGTCAATTGTCCTATTCTGTTGCAGTTTGGAACAATCGTTTGTTGCGTTTGTTCTTGTCAATGGCAATGTTCTAGTTTTACATTCTTTGCATGATATTAAGGTGATTGTACATTTAGTCTGGTAGTGAATATGAAATTCAGTCATATGATTTCCTCACTAATCGATTCGTCTTGGGATTAGTTGTGGTTATATTTACAAAGAGTTTGGAAATTTGACAGGGAAAAATAAAAAAATCGTTAAAATAGGTAATACAATAAAAGGGTGAGTTGTAAGGCAACCCAATGCGAAATAAGGCAACCCAATGCGATCGCACAAAAATTGATCTAGAGTTGAATTGACATTTAGATAACAAACCCGAGCAACGCAGGGTAACGTTCTTCTAGTAAAAACATAAATATTGAACTAAAAAGAGATTTTAAAGAATGCTTTGAAAATTCTTGAAATTTTTGTGGAATCTTTTTATTGCTCCCAAAGTAATATTTCTGATAAAAAATTCGGAGAGTGGAAAACATTTTCTTCTTCTTTTAATTGGCATTGCATCTTTCACTGAGACATTGCCACCTTCGGCATGATGGTTCTGCTTTGTAGCAGGCATATTATACTAAAAATACGGAACGAACAACCCACACGATGAAATGTTAAAAACGTTCATGCGAACTGTTCTGCATTCGAATTTGCACTACTTCAGAATCAAATCAATATCTATAGCTGAGCTCGTCGTATTCAAAGACCACCACTTCCATCTGACGTGCTCAATATTTTGAATATGGAACCAGAAAACAAAAATTGAATTAACTCAGCCCAGATTCAAGTAACATTTTTTTTGTCTTTATTTGAGAGGTTTTCAGCCTTAACATAATGCTACGTCATCGCGGACTTCAACTTCATCGCATATGGCCGGATCCATATGCGATGAAGTTGATGTCTGCGATGACGCAGTATTGTGATCGCCCCATTAGGCTGGCTCACCTCTTGCAAATAACATGTCATTGCATGAAAGTCCTTCATCTTTACCATGCCTCCATCTCACTACCTCATGAATAAAACAGTGTTTTTTTTAAACTTTATTAAAGTGATTTTTCTTATTTAGAGTTCATTACTACATAAATAAAACAGTGTTTATGTTATGGAATTTTCTGAATTTAACACACTTGTGAAAGGAGTGACAGCACTCCATAATCAAAGGAATGTTCGCTTTCAATAATAGTGACTGTAAAGTTGTTTATAAATATTGATAAAAGTGATTGTTGATTGTGTTGATTTTTTACCGTGCACATCGTTTGAATTCAGTCTCAAATGTCGAAGTTAGATTTTCCATTTTCAACAACGCGGTGATTTCGCTTCTTGGGAGCAGATCGCTACAAAGTTAAATTCTCCACTTTAGAAGAAGCTAGTTCCAATTGAATGTCAGTGGCTTGTAAAAGCACACATCTAACGGTTGATTTATTTGTGTTGTGTTTGCTGAAAAGCAAACATGAATAATGAGGTTTTCATTACAACAATTCATTGAAAGATGCGATTCGTGCGATTTGTGTCCATCTACGAATAAAATCTCCGACAATGAAAGATTTTGTTTTGGCAACCAAGGCTTCGTACAACCTGATTCTGTCCTGCAGCTCAGAATTCGAGCAGCATTTTGAAAATATTGCCTTGAACTCTTTGCTAATATGGAATATATTACTACGAGTTGGAATGGTGCGTACTGATGTTTCGTCCATATTGAATGTGTAGGATGGACCTTTGAACCATGTTCGAATGTGTCCTTCTGTGACAATAGCACGGAATTTCGAAAGAATGCTGTGTGAACTCGAGGGGCAGTGATTCTTTAAAGTTATGATTATTCTGCTATGCTATAAATAAGACTAGACTTTACAGATGGTATCTTTTGGGAGGACATGTTTTCCTTTTTCATACAATGTCATCCTGTCCTCCTTTTGACAAAATGTCCATACAGTGCAAAATTGTTTTTATATCACACAAACAGCTTCCGCAGAAAATCTTCCTCTTCTGATTATATAAATCCAACAGCTCTTCAATGCCTGGAACTGAAAAACTTTTTAACACAGAATAATAAGCTTTAGGGTCAGTATAGGCTTAAAAAGCACGGTCTCAATATTGTCCACCAGACATTTTATCTGTAAGTTAATATGCTTTTTGTATTATTGATCAATCCCCCTAAAATTAAGATGAATAATACTACACAAAAGTTGTAGCGAAAGTTGTCGTGCAAAACTTTGTTGAAGACGCCAAGTCTGTTATTTCATTTCTTTTGGAGATTTGTTAGTTTTATGCCCAACAAGCTTTTAACATGTTCATCATACTATACACAGAAGAATTCACTCAGGGTGGCCACCGAACCGGGAAAACGGGAAAAGCGGGAAAAAGACGGGAAATTGAAGTCACCGGGAAAAAAAGCGGGAAAACCGGGAATTCAGGACATGCACCGGGGAAAAAAATAATTTTCGTCAAATTACATTCAAAATTTTTCAAAGTTTCTAATGAAGTTGATATAAGGAAAAGATTTATTTCTTAATGTTTATTACTCAGTCACATTCTGACTGAATTTTTTGATTTTACCACGTACTAATGGTATGTGGTATTTAATTAAGTAAGGAAGTTAAGTAGATGTTATTTTTCAAATCCAGTTTGTGTTGTCACTAGATCATTGTGTTATGAGGCAATCTTAGAATCGAATATAGAAATATTCATTCATTTGAATGAATGAAGTCATCTTTAAGTAATTCTTCTAATATCCAAGCTCGTTTTTAGACGAAAGTACTTCTATTATGTTTGAAAATTCTACAAATAATAAAAAAATGGACTTTTTTTTTTAAACTTCGTGATTTAGTCTGTCATATTTTACAGTATTACAGTTTAGTATTTTTCACAACTAACCTTATGATGGCGAAATATATTTTTAACTTGTTACTCGGAAAATAAGGAATAAGTTTCAAAACAAAACAAAAATTCCAATATTCTAATATTGAATTGGAACGTTCAAACTTTTTTTAAATAGATTCAACAAATCTGTGTTCAAATTATTTGTTTTATTATTTTGTGGATTATTAGAAAAGCAATACCAATAACTATGGTGAGGTTATACACTGCTTTACTTGCTTCACTGCTAAGCTCTTTAAGTTAGAAACTTCGATTTAATTCGATTTCGAGAACTATGTTTTCCCCACATTAATTTGCGATTATTCATTAGTTTTATTAGTTACTCAGAAAGGTATTCTTTGAAATAGTCCGGAAAAGGTCAAACCAAGAGATGAACACAGGGTTCGTAATGCTCACTCAATCTCAGGAGCACAGGATGATTCTCAACATAAACAACGAAAAAATATTCCCCCTTGACCCGAAAAACGTTTGCTTTGGTCTCATTAAAAAAAAGGCGAAACCTTCCTTAACATTAAAAATATGTCGGCTGTATATAAGATACTATACGATTTTACACCAAGTTCTTTTTTTACCCGGGTGGGTCTTAGTCGATTAAGATCTTTACCGTCAATGAAATTATGAGTCAACCCACGAAAAAAATCACAATAAAAAAAATATTGGAAACATTTGAAAAGCTGTGAAAGTTCAGGTCAACCGTAAAATTAATGAATACTAACCGTGTAAAAAAATGGGTGTATTGCTTTCTGTGAACATTATGCTCTAAGAATGCAATGTCCATTGAATAAGTCAGAAGCTCACGAAAGTGTTGCAACCAACAAAAAAAAAAATAGCAACAAAGAAAAGAATCAAACCATTGCAATTAGGAACTAATGTGTTATTACCATATTGATTAAATGCCGGTTGGCACTTACACTACATGGCTACGATGCGCACAATTTCAGTGTGTCTGTTGATAAAAGCATTTCGCATAACACCTTGTTGCTAATTTCGAAGCGTTTTTTCAAGCTCTCCGGTTTGGTCAGAAAATAAAACACCTAGTTAAGGTCCAAAGACTCTTATCTTAATTTTTAGATAGATAAAAACCGGGAAAATTTGATAAAAATTATCGGGAAAAGCGGGGAAAAAACGGGAATTTGAAAATCGAGTTTCAGTGGCCACCCTGAATTCACTCAAATGGAGACGCATGGTGCATTGGTCCATCAATATCAACTCCTTGTTATTAAACTTTTTGTGCAAAAGCTAAAGATTTACAATTTTAGGCATAAGTACCAGTGATTAGTGAAAGCCATTTACACAAAGTTACAATAAAAAACAACCTAGCCTGAGGCTGAGGCCCACTTGGAGTTTCAAAGGGTAATGGCAAAATACGGAAGATTGATTTCTGATTAGCATAGTAGAAAATGGTATTTGATTGAATATACATAATACAAATGCAGATGCATTGCTACAAGAGATGGAAATATAATCACCATCATAAAAATCCGATGAATTATTTTAAGCTTCAAAGAGTGACATCTTCGGAATTTCGGGAGAGAAATGTATTCGATAATATAAGAAATATTTCCTTACTTCTCTAAAGCCCGTTATTTTCGTCGCTTTCTTCATAATCTCCGTACTAACGTTTACAACTGAGAAATTAAACAATTACTTTTAGTGCAATAAACCAATATTTGAATGGTTGTGTTGTAATCTTTGTTGTTTCACTTTCAAGGCTTCAATTGTAAGTGTGGATAAATGAGGATTCGTTTATCGTATGTGATCGGGATTCCATGAATTTTCAACTGATTTGTGATAATTTGTAAAAGGAAAACAGAAATTAATTCATATCCATATCCATACGTACATATAGAATTTGTTGTAGGAACTCGGCTGAAGCACATTCGATATGATGTGAGGCGGCAATGTCCCAGTGGGGGAATAATGCCAAAGAGGAAGAAGATATTTGTATTTACAAAGAGAAAACTTCTGAATTTAAGCTATAGAATAACGCAGGATGGTAATTCTCGCTGAGACCGGGCCACTATTTGCACGAGGTTCTTAAAAATGCCTAAATTTATATTCTTTCGAAAGCTTTCGGCGAGTATATTAAGGATCCGAGTTAAATTCTTCAGAAAGAAGAACCCCTCGTTGGTTATCACGAAATCATTTTAATGGACCCCTCGATTTTTGTCAATTCTTGACTCACCAAAACTGTCATAACATTTCTCAACCGATCAAAGAGATCAGCATATCGAGGAAAGAGGAAGAGTGTATCCTCAATTTGCAATAATAAAAGTAGAAGCAGCCATATTAAATTTTGCCCCCATGGATTTCTTTTTGAAAACTATTTTTCTGCCAGGTTCGCAACCACCGACTATGAATAATAATACATCGATGGAAAGCTCAGCTCATAGTGTGCATTGTGTCCAAAAATATTAGGTGTATGTTTTTTCTACCAGAAGCTATGTACGATTTACCAAATTATTTTTTTAAGGGCCATCTGACTGACGAACATTATTTTTATTTCAATCAAAGGTAATTGCCTATTTCCGGGGATTAAAAACACCCGACTTGGACGTTAATTTACAATGTTATGAAAACTCATATGTGAATATGTACGTTATGTGGAAGATATTGATTTGAAAAATGTATTGGAGGTAACCACTTTCCCTTCGATGGGACTCGAACCCATGACCCTACAGTACGCTAGACTGGTGCTTTAACCAACTAAGCTACGAAGGACCTCCGTCGGCCTTCGCAACCTAGCAACTACTGAACGAGCTCGAGATTCCCAAATTGGACGCATAGTCAAATCACTCGCAATCCATTTATCAAGCCAATACTTCCACATGTGTATTGTACACGTCCACATTAGAGGAGCGTGAGTATTTAGAATGTCTGGCGGCTATACACATTCTTCATCAGCAACGGTACTGATCAAGTGAGGTTGTGTAAGCTATTTGCCAGTCGGTCGTCAAGCTCAGACCCGACCGCATTGCGTAGGCAAGAGCACGCAACTCAAGTTCAGTTCAATCAAAGGTAATTGCCTATTTCCGGGGATTAAACACCCGACTTGGACGTTAATTTACAATGTTATGAAAACTCATATGTGAATATGTACGTTATGTGGAAGATATTGATTTGAAAAATGTATTGGAGGTAACCACTTTCCCTTCGATGGGACTCGAACCCATGACCCTACAGTACGCTAGACTGGTGCTTTAACCAACTAAGCTACGAAGGACCTCCGTCGGCCTTCGCAACCTAGCGGCTACTGAACGAGCTCGAGATTCCCAAATTGGACGCATTATTTTTATGGTTAATGTGGTACTACGAAGTCAGTTCCTTGATTTCAAACACTATTCTGAGCCAAATATGTTTCAGAAATGAAAAGCATATCTACAACAGTATTTTATTTGAAGGGTATTTTATTTGAGCATAACGGAGCCGTATTCAAGTTATTGAATTAAATAATTCAAGATTTGGTATTGATAAATAGTACATAGCTTTTGATCCCTGCCCTTTGGTTCAGAAAGGGTAAGGGCGCGTTCTGCCAACTTGGTTGAGGCAGATTTCAAGTGTGAACAAGTTACTACATGGACGTTCTAAAGTGCCTGAATGAAATGTGTAGCTTGTGAGGAGCCCTTGAAGATGTGATGTTGGATCAGTATCTTGATATTAATCAGAATTTATAATGTAAATTATTATATATATTTTTAATAACACTACTTTACAGTATTCTTGAGTTTTAACTAAAAACACAATGTCAGTTTTGATCACAAATACAATGTCGGTAGTAATTACAAACTTAAACTTATCAGTATTTTTACTTGATTCGCGATTCGCGATATAATAATATTCATAGTTTATCGCGTGTAGTCAGAACGTTTTGTTTAAAATTACAAGACCTAATAATGATCCATAATTTGCATCCGCTGAACCATTCTGAACGGCCGTATTGAGAATATCACCTATAACACCATATAATCCGGCATTGATGCACTGATTTTACGCATGTGCATGTGATTCAACGGACATCGTATCTTGGAGCCTTGAATGGTGGTGCAGACAGGTAGAGGTCCTTCTCATCAGTGATAATGATCTCTGCTACGCGGCAATACTTTTTTGAGGCGTTCCCTGATGATGATAAGGCGCAGCTACGCATAAACATAGCTAGGTAGGAATTAACCAGTAGAAAATATCACCAAGACAAAAATAGGGAATTTCACTGAGTAGAAGTTTTATCAAAACTAGGAACGCGGCACCTTTTGATGTTGTTATGTCTCACTTTAACGAGCCATAATTAAAAATACCCCACATTCAAACGAGGGTATGCAGACAATCTTACATTGGTTTCATTCTCGATATTTTTTTTCTAATACATAGGGAATAGGCGTGATGAAGCTGTACTTTGCCACCGAAAAGTGAATCCTATAGCTGACCACGACCCATAAAATTACAGTAACGCTACGCTTGTATGTAAGGCTTTGAGACTATTGAGACAACTTAAAGACCATTTCTTCACGTTTGTTTAACTCTTAAGCGGTGCTTACTTATACGCTTGAACTAGGATACCTTTAGCAACCTTTAGCAACCCCCATACCTTTAGTGACCTTTAGCAGTCTCTATGAACTGACATCAAAACGTAACATAATCTACAATGAGTATAGAATTGAACTGAATAACGTAGGAAACATAAGATAACTAAGACAGACAGAGTAATAATGACACAGTGAGAAACATTCGACATAATTATGACTAGATTAAAAGTAGATCCATAGACATAAAGATCTACCATAAGACTTCCTAAGCTTATCAAAAATTCGAAGCTCAAGAAATGTCTGTAAAATTATTACCTGTTGAATCTTATTCGGAGGCGATTTCGAAGCTTTTGAAGACCAACAGGCCCATAGCAACAATATTCGGTGTTGTTAAGTTGAGAATTTTTGATGATTGCTGGGCGCACTGTTCTGAAGTGTGGCCTGGTAAATAGACTAAATAGATTCCAAAATAAATTTTAAACGAGTCATATTTATCAAAATCTAGTGCGTTATTATTGTTTCAAAATGCATTTCTATTCGAGTTTTCTCTCTTTGTCATCATATCTACAAAAAGACTGACTCTCGCGATAGATTATAAGCTTATTATTTTTTGAGCTTCATTTGTTTGATGGAAACTGCAAATTTAGAAGAAAAAAAATGACTGACTAGTTTTTGTTTGCGTTAACATTGTAGTAGGGATAGTAGTGATGATTGCTGATCTCGATGAAATTGTGAAAAAATGGTTGTTGATATGAAAATGGTGATGTTGTGTGGTTATGCAAGTGTTAGTGAAAAGGTTAATACACAAGTTGGTATTGGTGGTGTAGACATAGTGACAAAAGAAGCTAGGTAAAAGATAGAGTTGATTTAAACGGGATGGGAACATGTTCGCAGTGAGTATGAAGAATGAAATGCAATATTGAGTTGAGGTGCTAGAAGTGGGAATTATTTTATAATTATACTAGAAATAATGTAAAATATTCGGTACATGTCCAATGAAAGCTAGTAGAAGTGTCGGTTCTTATATGATATATAACAGCGCTGTTTTGAAGATCGATTCATTGTGTGTGTGTTCATGACTGTAAATAAGATATTTGTGATGACAGGGACAATAGTAATTATGATAGTGATGGTGGTGAAAACGATAATAAGTGATGCTACCGGGATTATTTTATAGAAAACTATTTGAATCAGAGCTAAAATTAGAGTTATTTGAATCAGGCCTTAACAGTGACCATTTGAGCAACGTAGCTTAGAAACGTCTGTTAATGATCAAAAATAGAGGCTCGTAGAAGCAAATTTAATCATCGGATCAACAGGGAATAGACCTAGTGTTAAGTTGGAGTGATGAGTGATAGTTATAATGGTGAAAACGGTGATCAGTTATGTTATTGAAGGGGACTATTTAATAAAACTATTTGGATCAGGCCTAAAACAGTGACCATTTGAGCAACGTGGCTTAGGAACGTCTGTTATTGATCTAAAATAGAGGGTCATAGAAGCAAATTTAATTACCGTGGGCAACAACAGGGATGGACCCAGAGTAGAGCTTGAGCCGAGAGACTGCCAACGGGCTACATGAAAAAAATAGTGCATAGCTTTTGATAGAAAAAACATACATCTGAGATTTTTGGACACAATGTACAATATTTGCTAAGCTTTCCATCGATGTATCAATATTCAAAATCGGTGGTTACGATCCTCGCGAAAAAATAGTTTTCAAAAAGAAAACCAAGATACCGACCAAATTCAATATGGCTGGTTCTATTTCTATTATTGCAAAATACACTCTTCCTCTTTCCAACGATATGCTGATCTCTATGATCGGTTGAGAAATGTAGGAGTTATGACAGTTTTGGTGAGTCAAGAATTGACAAAATCGAGTGGTCTATTAAAATGATTTCGTGTATAACTAACGAGGAGTTTATCTTTCTGAAGAATTTAACTCGGATCCTTAATATACTCGCCGAAAGCTTTCGAAAGAATATAAATTTGGGCATTTTTAAGAACCTCGTGCAAATAGTGGTCCGGTCTCAGCGAGAATTACTCAGGAGCTAAATTTGCTTCAACATTACAATACGTTTTGTTAATTAGACAGAATGTATCAAGACCAGGGTTTTCAAATCTCGCTAAACTTTAGGAAATGAGCCGCGATAATTTGCATTGATCGTTTTCTCTCATCATTCCGTTGTTCCGCACCGTCACAAATGCAGTATTGTAGTTCCAGAGAAATCTTTCTATTTACGATTCACAGATTAATGTTTCGAATATTTTTTGGCTTGCGGTAAGTTGGTCAACTTTGAAAAGATGTACATTAGTCTTTGTTGAACAAATACACCTACATTTAATTAGTGTGGTCGCATCACTGCCTTGTTTTTGCTGTGTTTTTGCGTCGCAAGCATAACATTTTTTGTAATTGTTCACTAAAACTTTTCGCAAAAAGTGAGCGAAATGTTAATGTTTTCATCCAGGAGATACGATTTTCGTTTATGTTCTCGTCGAAAACTACGAAAAAAAATATTCTCGTTTCCCTAATTTCATTTCATTGAAATAAAAAATCGAAACTTTTTTAGGTACGGATGGTGAGCCTGATGATTAGGTCATAATAGGTCTTTTCAAAGGAATTTCAAAGTTGGTTAGTAATATGTATTGAATACAGACTACAGTGATATTGAATAAATTTTAGAATTGTTTCATCATGAAAGACTGTATTTTGTCTTCTGAGAAGAAAAAGACTGCCATATTTCTTGGCATGAGTACAGTGAGGTGTAAGTAAAGCATATCGGAAAAAAATTAGGGCTATCAATTATTATTTGAATTTATTATGATGAGAATATATTATGATTAAGCCATTGTGATAACCGAATCATCAGCTAAATGCTCTGCTCCAGATCTCGATGGACAGAGGACGGTGACGTTTGCTCATCCATAACCATAAGAGCCGACCCTTTGTGATTTCGCCTGCTGCTGTTATCTGCTTTCGTCCCGTCGTTGATCTGCAGAAGGTGGCGCATCGTATGCGCATTTAAACAGTAAATTTAATAAATTTTGAGCTTCAAATAGCTATTGCCTTCATCAAAATATTAGCACCAAAATGTTTTTCATCACATTACCAAACGGCTGCAAAATTCGGTTGTGGGCAACCTTGTGGTTGGGTTATGGGCTGTGCACCCTGTTTTTGTTGACAATCGTTCAATATTGCTAGAGAGGAAGATGCCTTTGCTAGGTGGATCAATCTGGGTTATTTTTTCGCCTCATGGCAATTATAATGAATAAATTATTCTTTTGCTTTAAATCTGGGTGGTTTTTATTTTTTATCGAGTGTTCAAAGGGTGCCCACAATCGAACCACAAAATTGAAATGTTCAAAAATGTCGAATTTTCGTAATCTTCTATCTTCTCTTTATATATAAAAATGAAATGGTCTGTGTTCGTATCCGCATAACTCGAAAACGGCTGGATGGATGTTTTTCATTTCTTCAGCAGAAACATTCGTTATAGTTTCCGACGGGTTTATATGATATTTCCTAATGCGAAAGTTACGAGTAAAGTTGAGCAAACCGTGAGAAACTAAAATTGTGATTCCTATGCGAACTTTGTATGGGCAGTTCGGAATGCACATTCTCGCCTACTACGCAGGACAACGTCTGCCGGGTCGACTAGTTGTCAATACAAATTTTCAAAAATTTACTAGCTGTCTCTGTTTCAATAATGTTATTATTATTACTTCGAAAGTCAGAAACAATTAATCATTTTATTTGTATTTATTTATTTTCTTTATCAATATTCTTTATAGCCTTTGATGGCCTTAAAACTTTTTATAAAAGTTTTTTTTATCGACAAGTCATCGTTATTTGCACATATCTATTTAAACTATTTAGAAACTTAGATTTCAAAAGCAACATTCCCATTATGAGTGCTTGTAATGTGACCGAAGATCTTCTCACGTCTCTGGTGGGCTAATTTGTGCTCACCCACGCAATCCAGCGCCATTTAATGAAAGAAGAGTATTCGCTGCTTCCATCAGAGATGTTGGATTGCGTTCATATGCACAAATTAACACACCAGCGACGTGAGAAGCTCTTGTTTACAAAAACTGTTTCGCCCTTTTGAAATGTTGGTCCCGATTTGGTCTCACACGACGGTCACGAAAACTAGCAGTACTGATCCATATGTAGCGCAAAGATGAAAAAAAAACCTTCGATTTTTACCGATAATCAAAATGTTTGGTTCTTTCATCACACACGAACGATTGTTGTTGAATCAAATCTGATTTACTTACAAACAACCAAGCGTTCTCCATTTATTTCTCATGCAAGTACACACTACAGTATTTTGCACCACCTGTAGTGAATTTTGCCACTTCTAATTTGTTAAACTAATTTGAAATGCTTCACAAAGCCACGAGAACCTAGTTATTTTGAATAGGAGATCTTTGAAATATGTAGCTAGATTTGTAAATTTTCGTGTCTGCACGATATTCAGTATTTCGGTTTATTTTGTTTAAAAAACATCGAAAAAGCTTAAAGGGAACATTTTGCACAGTTCGCAACATCAACAACAGGCGGCAGCAGAAAGAATCGGCTCTGGCGGATGAGCAAGCGGGTGGCACAGCCCTCTATCCATCAGCGTCTAGATCTAGAGCAGAGCATTTAGCTGATGGTTTTGGTTACCATAGTCATATCATTTGAAATACGGTTATCATGAGTAAAACTCACGCTTCCCAGTTGTAGGATGCGGTGTTAGATTCTAATCGTTATACACTACCGTATGTATACTTCTGTTATGAACATTCGGTGTGTCCTGGACATTTCGATTTATGGACCGCTGGACACAACTTTTGTGAACAAACTGAATAATATAACTCTTTTGCAATTTAGGAAAAAATGCTGTAAACAGTGCTTTATGTTATATACGCATCATATAATTTTGAACAAAAGCTGAAACCGATTTAAAGAAATCATTTATTATATCTTATGTTTGATATGATTAGCTAACGCATACCTTTTCATCTAATCCTTTCAATTCGCCTGGTAAACAGCAACAAGCAGGGAGCAAATAAGAAAGGCAACTCGAGCAACGCTGGAAACAACAAACAGTCAAAGACATCACCTTACGCCGATGTTTCGAACGAGTTCTTGTACTGTCACATGTGCGACAAGCACATGTACGATGCGACGTCGTTCGAGAATCACATCACCGGTCGTACCCATCGGGTCATGAAGGAGAGCATCGAGGAGAGCTACCGCATGCGGGCCACCCTGCTCCGGCAGGAGGCTCGCATTGCCGAGCAGCTGAAGACGATTGAAATCGACCGACTGAAGCGCATGGGCAAGGCCAAGAACTACTCCAAGATGCGCGAGTACTGTCCGATGTGCGAGCTGTTCTTCTACGGACACATCATCGCTCATCGGCGGTCCGAGAAGCATCTGGATCTGAAGAAGTTCTTGCACCCGAAGTGTGACGAATGCGAACTGGAGTTCCACAACCGCACCGAGCATGATGACCATTTGCTGTCTGTGGTTCACATGAAGAATTGCAAGACTAAACCAAGCCGACTTGACATCGAGAAGAAAGCAAAACGTAGGTTTTACCGAAAGGGTATGAGCAGATGGATCATTTGTCTAATACTGTTTCATCTTTTTTCCACAGAATTGATTATCTCCACTGCTAATGATGAATTGCTAGACATTCGTGAAGAAACGGCCCCGAAAAGTAAGAAGAAGGACAAAGAGGCTGCCTCTTCGGCAGCGAAAAAAACCGAACCAAAAGCCTCGACTGCTGCGTCCGAATCCACGGAGAATGGCGATGCCGCCAAGGATTCGGAAACAGCTGCCGAGAAGCCCGCTACGGAGGAAGGAGCTGCGGACGCCAAGATGGAAGAAGACGTCCCGGAGGATGAGGTCGTCAAAGATGAAGAGAGCGAAGATTGTATTCTGGACTACAAGCCTGGTGATGAAATTTCGCCGGAAATTGACAACAAGCTGCCACGGTACAAGAAGAACCGTGCGCTCGGCGTGAGCCTGATTGGCAAGCTCGAGTGCCACGAGTGTCGCATCTGCTTCAAGTACTTCGACGACGAAGCCACCGGGGAAATCCATGCCCGCACGCACTCCCACTATCGTGCGTTCATTCGCTTCCTGAACGAGAAGGCACAGGAGGTGCGTATCGCTCAGAAGCGTGCCGCCGTCGCACTGGAAGAGGCTGAAGCCGCCAAGAAGCAGAAGCTGGCTGCCGAGGAGAAGAAATCGGAGAACAGCGAGGCTGAGAAGAAGGATTCAGAGCTCTACGACCCATCGGAAGCTACTGGTGAAGGTACGGATAATGAATGAACAATAATGTGTTTTGAATTGTAGTGTGTGTTAGATGTAGCACAAAAAGCGCAACATTTTACAGATAAGATGCGTACGTAGTGAATATGTACTGTATGCTTTTATTATATTATGTATAAGTTATTCATAATATAATAGGAATGACTTGGATAACCCATAAAATGCCTCAAATTATCTGAAATCTATGATTTATTAATGACCTATTGAAAGAATTGGCTGGGGATCAAATGGGATTTTTTGTGTTCTAATCTCGTGATATCTTTGAACAGTATTACAACATACAACTGACCTCAGTCGGTAAAACGCCGGTGGGGGAATTAAATGGAATAGTACTACTAACTCATCTTATGACAAGTGAAAAGCCTAGAGTACCCACTCAATATGCTTGCAAAAGCTTAAAAGAAAAAGAAAATGATAGTATATCATGTAAAATCAGTCAGCGATATTAGAATCTATATGTGATTCTTAAATTCACTTATTTATCAACAAATATAGTAGTGAAATTGAATGTAATATAATTTGTCTGAATAATAGAATTGTAAAGGAGTTTCGCTAAGTAAGCTTCATACAAATTGAGTCAAAAAGTATACATTTTGATACAAAAGGACTTTAAAAACATGTGATAATTATGAAATAACAAAGTCGTTAGCTCTCCTATCCAGTTCTCTTTGAATTGTAGCCTTTGGAACTTCATTTATATCTAAGGTGTGTTGTCTTGTTGGTTGGGTGTCAATCCATTCCTCCTCTAGTCCCACCACATCGAAATTAGTGTTGCCACATTTTTGCTTCATAGGTCCCGTCTTCAGCACAGTTCCGAAGATTAAGGGTGAGTACCTAATGTAAATTGATTACGAAAAATGCATGATTTTCGATAGAAAATATTCATTATTAATAATATGATGTATATGAGAATTCATATTTCCAAAATATCTGGCTTACACTTTAGTCATAAGTTTGTGGTCATTTGCTGGAACAAATGACAAAGGTTATTTGCACATGTAGTTTTATGTCTGGTTTGCGATCTACACCAGAGATTGAATCCAAAGTGAAATGAAAAAATCTTTCCCTTATCATCTCTATATACACTCATGATATGTACAATACCGTAAGAGACGCTAGCTGTTACGACAATGAACTGGTTGGTCTCCACCCCCCAACTCTATTATACTCGATGACACTTTTTTCAAATAGCTCCAATTGCGGGGGCATCGATGTTGATGATGCATTTCAACTTGTTTTGCCCAACTGTGCAAAAAAATATATGGTCTCCAACGAAAAAATGAGCGAAAGCGAAGTGTTTTATCATAGCATATCGGTGAGGCTTCTGTTTTGACGTAGAATTACGTCTTTCGGTAAGATAGGGGGGGTCATTCCGAAGTTTCAAATTTGGGACCGTCACGAAAAGAGGTCAGGAATTACGAACCAATAACCCAGCATTTTTTCAACGGATTCCGGAGGTTTTGGTATGAATCGATCAGTAAACTCTTTAGATTCTATACAGCTACTGTAAACAATTGATGCAATGCATTTAACTATTGAAAAATTTAACTTTATCAGCCAATGTTGAAATTGCACTTTAACAGTAAATTGCCTACATTTCGGCTATTAGCCATCCGGCATGAACATGCATAAAATGTTGATGATCAAATTTCGTATTCTCTTTCGCACTATACGTAATTCTACGTTCAATTTGCGGCCGAATCTTTGATACAACCCCCTACTTTTTTCCGCACTTTTATACAATTGCGATAAACTTCTTTTCTAGTTTGTAATAAATTGATTATGTCTTTGTCTCTCTTTTATCATTGTTCGTTATATATTGAGAGCGTTTTCTGCAAACCCTGATCTTCACTGATCATTCGACAGATAATTTGGTGATTTTTCCCCGGGTTTGCAGCGGGCAACATTTTGCTGAGGTCGGGAAAAAAATTGAGTGTATAAGAGTAGAAAGATATGAGATTTATCATGTTTTTGAGAGGGTGGCCGTAAACTTTAGACCGGAGGTTTATTAAAAGGAAGGAACTTACCAAACACTTTGGTGGGCTCCAAATGGTGTGAATATTCCATTCAAAAACCATTGCACCATATATTTAAAAGATCATTCTTTATCATACTCATATAGTTGCCAAGAGCGCGCTAGTATCAAATCACTGTACTTGATTCACGGTTTGGCTGAAACAATCCTACGGAATAAGGTTTTTTAAAGTGTTATAGTGTTATAGTGCTTGTGGTAATCAATTAAGTAATTGTTTGAGAAAACTTTACATAAAATACCAATGAATAAAAAGCAGGACCTTAGTTTTTTTCTTGGACAATAAAATCTCGGAATTTTTGCTTCTGCGTTTAAAATTAATCGAACGATTAATTTTTTTTCACGGTACAAAACATAATAAAATAAAAAAAAGCTTTGTTTGTTTGGTTTCTACATCCCTTCAATCATGGTATAACACAGATGCAATTGCAATTGTGAATATATTTATAAATTCATATTTTGAGAACTTGGAGTTTATTCACTTGGAATGACTGAAAAATGAAGTGCTTGAACGAAGAACTGTAAAATACGATTTACATAATAGACGCAGGCAAATTTTTAAATCGACTCTTTTGTTTACAGTATTTTACAACTCAGTCGATAGAAGCTACGTTGGTTCAAAACTTGAAACAAATATCTGAGAAACCCGCCGACGATGACCTACAAATATTTGATTTAGCTAAGATGCAAAACGATTTCTTTCGTTGTCGCCAGACTGTTAATTCCTGTCAGTGATATTCCGAAAAGCTGCAGACAAAAATTAAACACACCACGGGAGCAAAGCAAACTTTGGAAATTCTTCATATTTACCTACCATGTTTGAGCTAAATTAGTGAAACTATTGAAGGAAAGCATTTAAGATTAATATTTGCTAATATTTCGCACATTTGAGGGACACTTCTAACTGAACTGTTTGTTTGAAAAACTGCATGTTCGACATTTTTTACCAAACTGAGATTAGAATTCGTATTATGGCAAAAAATACGATTTTTTGTTTTGTCGGGTTATGTATGTTTTTATTTTTATTTTTTTGAGAAACGACATATTATCAATTCAGTAGAAAACCGAAATGGGCGTTTAGCGAGGTTGGACTTTTCTCACAATCCGTACGCTAAACCTAACTTCGGAAGTGGTGCGCTGTTTTCATTCGGTGATGCGCTATACAGCGCACGTCTTCCGAAATTTTATTTAACGCATGGATTGTGAGAAAAATCCAACTTCGCTGGCGGCTAGTTCGGTTTTCTACTGAATTGATAATAAATTATGAGTAACACTGCTACGCAGTCTCATCTAATTGAAACGAGTTTTATTTATCGTCCGACGTTGCCATATGGAATTAGTGTCTTCTTCAGGGAAAGAGAAATTTGTTAAGTGTGTGGTTTAGCTGGTGTCGATACGTAGTACTTGTGAAATACTGGCAAATGATTCCCAGACTATGTACCGACACCAACTAAAACAGACAGTTATAGTTAGACAAAACATAAGACGAACAAATTTCTCTTTCCCTGAAGAAGACACTAATCCCGTGTCGAAACGTCGGATGATAAATAAAACTCGTTTCAAGTAGATGAGACTGCGTAGCCGTGTTACTCAGAATTTATGACTGAACGTTACAGTAAATTTATAATATGTACACTAGGGTGGCTCAGATTAGTATGGGAAAAACTTTTTTCAACTTTTTTGATGGGCCGCCCTCTTATTCGGTTCTATTTGATGCCCTGATGCTCTGGACAAAATTTCAGCCAAATCGGCCAACGTTTGGGCGGTGCTAAACTCGTTGGAAGTTTATATGCAAAAATGTATGCAGAAACATCCAAAAACAGTGAATTGCAGTTGGACGGCACAACTTACGATGAAGAATTATGATACTCATTCAGATCTTGAAGAATTTAATACAGAATGGTATGCAGAAAACCGCGAGAAGATTAGAGTTTGCCCGGCTAAGTTATTAGCATTTCTCTGAAGTGGGGTTTGAGCAAATTTCGTTTCTTTTACCTTTGAAAAGAAATAAATTCACCCCTACAACACTCCAGTAAAATGCTAATATCTTTGCCTAATAAGCTCTAATCTCCTCGCGGTTTTCAGCATAACATTCTGTATTTAATTCTACAAAAGCTGAATGAGTATCATGATTCTTGATCGTAAATTGTGCCGTCCAACTGCAAATCACTGTTTTTGGATGTTTCTGCATACATTTTTCCATATAAACTTCCGACGAGTTTAGTACCGCCCAAACTTTGACCGATTTGGCTGAAATTTTGTCCAGAGCATCAGGGCATCAAATAGAACCGATTAAAAGGGCGGCCCATCAAAAAATTTGAAAAAGTGCATTTTGAGCCACCCTAATGTACACGCATTTTGAAGAGCAATTATGGAGTTGACGCAGGGTGTTGAGTTTTGCCTAAAATTATTAATCGACATCGAAGAAATCGAAAGATTCGGTGCCAATTTGTTAAAAAACAGTTTTTTGTTATTTTCTCGCAATTGAGTAAAATGTAAATGATGTAAGAGTTCCTCAAATAAATGATTCGGATTCAACTATGGGGCCGTACACTAATTACGTAAGCATTTCTTCTGGGTTTTTCAAACCCCCCCACCCCCATGTAAGATTGTTCCCATAAAAATCATTTTTTTATTTATATGGAGCGTAAGAAAATGGCAGCCCCCCCTTAACTGCTTACGTAATTAGTGTACGACCCCTATGTATATTGTCAGGCCAGGCATAAAGCCTTCACGGCAGTACTCTACGACGTACCATGCGCCTCCACGCTTCTACGAGACGTCCGACACGAGGACATAACAACTAATCCACATTGCGAAAATTTTCAGTTTTGTTGAGCTTTATTTCAATATTTAGTCAGCTAGGGAGACGGCAGGTATTTTCGTCTGTTCGTCATAGTCTCGAAAACCAATAAAAGAGACGCTTTTTTTTGTAAAACTCATGCGTAAACGTTCTGCTATAGTGGAGATCTAGCAAATAGACGTTGCTTTCGTTGGTTTTAGCCCCTATGACGATGGACCTGCCGTGTCCCTATTTATGATTGTTGATTGTCGAAAAAATGAAAAATTATTCATAGACATAGCGTAAAACGTTCTAATGTTCCGGTATTGTCAAAATAATCCATTCTGGGTATAACAGCATTCAAAACAAATGAATGTCCGTTGAAACTTTGCACATTATCTACCGAAACAACTAAACTTCGTTCTAGATGATCGAAAATTACCATTTTCTCTTAAAAGAGCTTTCCTTGAGCCTACCGTTGCGGTAGTTCTAAGCTCTTTCTTTTTCTCCTTATTGGCATTACATCCCCCACTGGGACATTACCGCCTCGCAGCTTTCCACAGTTATTAACTGCGAGGTTTCTAAGCCAAGCTACCATTTCTGCATTCGTATATCACGAGGCTAACACGATGATACGTTTATGCCCAGGGAAATCGAGACAATTTCTATGCTCCTATTGTTGCGGTATAACCCTTTATTTAACATACAGTCAATTCCACTACAACTGGCATCTGCGTCCTATAATCGCGGTATTAAAAACAAACCAATTAAAATTAGCTCAATTGACTTAATATTTATTTCTGGAAATAGAGTTGGAGGGCATTGAATCCTACTACCTAAATGCAAATAAAAAACCCCACAGCCAGTTGTTTTGACCCAGTGTTTAACTCCTCCATAATAAGTCGTTTTACCCTAGTTGCACTTGAGCCTGTGCTAGCAAAATTGGTATGATAGTACTGGAGTAAATTTTAAACTTTGAATATTAAATTCCTATTTTTATTTTTTTATGTAACTTAATTTTACCAACATGTTATGAGAAATGTGTCTAATAACAGACATAGGAAAATTGTGGTTTTTTTCACAAACTTCCAGTTAATTGGAACATAATGCTGTAAGATGTAAGCTTAATGGAATATAATGCACATTAAACTGGCCCAGCCTAGTATGGGGAAGAACAAAAGTTGTCAGAGTTGAGTAAGATTGACTGTTCGTTGTTGCTAGTCAATGTAGGAAGGGAGAGAAAATGCAATCACTCGCCCACTGCAAGCCGAGTATAGCTTTCCCCAAACACACACGACGAGATTCTATCGCTTGGCGACTGCGATTCTGTCACCGTTCGTTGGTATGGAAGCGAAAATGATACATTGTCTGCAGAGACCTGACGATAGAATCGCGGCAACTAGTCGCGGCGATGAAAACGCTTAAGTCTAATACCTCTGCGCTTGCTATGAGTTCATGCGGAATTTTATTGGATGTTTCGGATAAGGTTGACGGGCTCGTCTTGTTTAACGAGTTGCCAAAGCGATAGGAGAAAGCAATTGATGGGATTTCTTATTGGATTCCAGCAATTATTCTTGTTGGAGGTATACCAGTTTCCAGAGCTCATAACATCCCAAAATTATTGATAATTTCAAGATCCAATCGATTTTAAATTGACTCGAGTTTGGATTTTTTCATCAAAGGTAACATGGGACAATTATGCGTAGAATGGCAGTATAGGACAGAAATTTTCAGTTTTAGCGGTTGCACAATAACATTAGAAATATAGAGACAGATACAAAGTAGGAGGAATGGGATGAGCCTGGGTTTGAACCCACGACCTCCTGCGTATAAGGAAAAAGCGATAGCCATATGATTACCAAGCACGTAATCTGGACCATCCTTGACTTGATAATTAACTCACTCAATGCATAACAGAAATGATCTGATTGCTAGATATGAAATCATTTTTGTTTTCTTGTTTATCAAGTCAATCTTTCTACTCAGCTTTCTTTAAATAAATAATGATCATTTGTCTTTTTGGTCTGTTTCTTAAAATCATTTCTTATCATGAATATGTAACAAATTGAACATAGGATAATCACAAGTTGAAAATATATGCAGATGTTTAAAATACTCTCGTTACCCTAAAGATTGTTATTAAATGTAAAAGTTTTTCTTTCAAGCAATGTTTAGCCAGTCATATAATAATGTCAAAACGAATGACTAAAATTCGCCTTCAATAATATTTATGGAATTTATATAAAACTAGATGAGTTTATGCTCTGAATCTGTGAATAACCAGATGCGCTTTGAAAGTCAAAGATTATTTCAATAGTCAGAATCAATTTCTATGAGATAGGGTTCCGCTTCCTCACATCAACAATTTAACGATTTTCCATCGTTCCTGAAAACGTTTTCCAGCTTTTGGTAAATATAAACAACTCCAATATTCCAATGTGACAACGGGAACCTCAACCCATTTTCATTCAGAAAGATTACTTTGCTGACAGGCATATGAGCTTTCGCACATCAATTTTGGCATCAGGCTGAGCGTACAGATTGTGAAAAAAATACAGCTACACTAGTTGAGTTTATCGGATTCCAACTAAACAAAATTGTTTGCTGGTTTAGCGTTTCAGCTTGTGGACACATCATTTAAACTAAACCATCAACACCAGGCAGCGAGTAATGCTATCATTTTTTTGGACAAAAGTAACTATGTAGGGGAACTGTACCGGTTTTGGCCATGTTCCTAATTTGGTAAATTTTGTGAATAGCTCCAAAAATAAAGCAGTTCACAAAGGTTTTATTAGTTCCATCAAGAGATATATCTCTCCCACTTCTACGCTGCTTTTAATTGACCGATTATTTTGGAAAAAATATGTATTTTTCAGGGTTGGCCAAATTAGGCACTAAGGTAGCCAAAACCGGTGCCCTTTCCTTATTTGCTCCACGAATATAAAGCGCCTGACAATGAATAAAAAATTATTACATTCCCATAAATTAAATACCACCAACCCAGTCAAGCAGCCTAAAACATGAAACAAATCAAGTTTTGTATTTTTTTCTTCCACTGTGCGACAGGTCATAAAAATGTGAAATTCAATGACTAACCTGTATCCGTCTAAGGAAGAGTCCAATTCATGCTTATTAGACTGGCCCAGGAAACAAAAAGTTGTCGAATTCCACGAGGCATTCCATGGCTGATTTATAGGGGCTGTTTTGTGACTTTTGGATTTATTGATCGAATCGAGTCAGCTGAAAACTATATAAAAGTTCATTTAATCATCGTGCAATATTCTGTGAAATTGTTCTGTTACATACCAACTGCCCTTTTTGCAATTCTGAGCTCAATCGAGCAATCAGAACCAATTTCCAGATCGAATGAGTGTCGGAGGTGTATTTTCCTATATATTTTGACTGAAATCCACATACAAACTTCAAATCAAATGCGCGAGCTTATGCCCCATGGAATTCGACAAAAAAAATTTTATCCACATACTAAGCTGGGCCAGTCTAATGCTTATTATTTAAACTCAACTCGCCCAGGGAATTATTGAACGTGCGATTTGGCAGAAACCCGGTCGTATCATAGTCGAACAGAGCACTCTAAAAAATATTAGTGCAGAAGATGATTAAACTTTCGCTCTCGGACATTTTCTGGCAGAGTGTAAAATAATCGAAATTTTTTGGTGAAGTCCATTTTTCTTCATTTGTCAGTTCACTTCCGACACATTCATAGTCGGCTCTGGACAGTCAATATTCAGTTGAATATTAGTCATTGAATATTTATGCATATTTTACAAATTGATAAATTATCTGAAATCTGAACACGTTTCAAATGAGTAAAGTGATTGGACTGAATCCGATTTTCATCCGCGAGGCACTTTCAACGGTAAACATCAACATAAACAATGCTAATTATGTTTTTCTGCACATAGTAAACACACTCAGTGACAGTCGAATGAATGAGTTCGTGGAGTAGTCGTCTGACTATGTCATTCTATGTTTTGAATATTCATGCGATGTTTGTCAAAATTCGGACCGAAGTTGCTTCATGAAGATGAATATTTTAAGCTCTGTTTTCTGGTTTAATTTTTTCTGGGGTTCCTCATGCACAAGAGTATCGAATGTGTTGGCCTGGCTTATAAACTTTGCAGGTAAAACTATGTAAGTGCGGATATTGACTAGTTTGTGAGGTGAACATTTTCAAGCTATGGGAATGTTTGCAGACAAATAGTAGGAGAGAAAACAGTAAACGATCGTTACATTCTTCTTAATCTGGTAGGCAGAATACACCTACTTTTATGTTTGAGGAAAAATGGCCATTTAGGCAACGATTTGTAGTTGTAGAACGAAGCTTGTAGGTGGGGGTTGCTTCTCAGATTCAGTGTTTTTGGCCCTTGTATCAGGTCGCGATGAACTTGTTCCATAGCTTGTTGTGATTGCATCTCGTTGATCGTCGTTCATTATAGCAATCTGAACCCGAGCCTGAACTCCGATACACCCAGGCGCAATGTACAATGTTCAAACATCGAGTTCAAACTTGGGTTCAAACATGAGCGCTTGAACACGAGAATACTTCGCTTGGGTAAATTAGCGGGTTGCTAGGGAAACTATTGTTGATTCTTCACGTTTCCCAGCCTTGTTATTCATATCTCGAATAAGAGAATTTAACCTAACTTCAATGAAGGTATGATTGAAAAATTGAAGCATGTCGTTCACATTTTTTGTACCTGCATAACGAAGCGTTTATAGAGGTGAGGTCTTGATTCAGGCCTCTCATTCACGACGTCTTAGGTTCGAATCTGCTCTGAGCGGAGCTTTTTGTTCCATTTTCGAGGTTCTGAAAGAAATTCTTCTTAGGATTACGGGATTCTGCAACCACCAAAAAACGGATTAGTTCATATTTTTAAAATTTTGGGATAAGATATTTCTGACACGTTTATGAGGGGATAATTTATTCTACTTACTTCGCGGTGGTACTTTATAAACATACCGAGAATCTGAAGCGAAGTTCTGGATTGCATAGAGATTTCTTTATTCCAGGGATAGAGGGGTTTTAACCTTTTCGAAGAACGTTATGGTCAACGGGGCCTTAATTCCAGTTTCGTTTTTTTAGATTGTAATAACTGAAGATTTGAATCTTTTATGAGAGCCATGTAGTTTATAGGACTTTTAAGTTTAATGATTTGTGGGCTCATTTCTGACCTGGAGCTCCATCGTTTGTAAATTTTCTTCGTATTGTATAATGTCATAGGCGTATTATTTATACATAGCAATATAGAATAAATTTTGAACAGAGCCCCTACTATCTTTTTAAATTTCTATCAATTTGAATTTTTGGTTAACAACCAGTTCTTCACTCTCCCCCACTAAAAGTGTATCTTTGAACTTTTTGGAATCAACATCTATGTTTTATTCACGATATGCAAATCCCATCTCATCTAACAAAACAAAATGCATGCTTGCATATGTAACGGATATAAAATAATTAGGGGCTATATTTTAGACAGACAAACAGAGACTTGTGTATTTTACCTTGCTTAGAACATAAACGCAAGGATACTTTAAATAAGCATTACATTGGAGGCTGCCGGTTGTCTTGCCGAGCAAATGCACACATTATTCAGTTGTTACGAACATTAAGAATAATATCTGAAGATTTTATGCAAAATGTTGAATAAAAAAATTGTTGTGATATTGAGATATCGGACCAAGCGCAAACGGTTAAGTATCTTATTCAGCTATTCCACTACCCGACAAGGGCTGAAAAGTGTCATTTATAAAACAGAAACTATTCATGTGTTTTTCTAAAAAAAAATCCAAAGACAAGGATTCAAACACTAGTGCCCTGAGTGAACGCCAAACGAGTTACCACTAGGCCATCACCGTTACTCAAGAAGAGAAACCACTTGATCAATATGAACAGATGAACAGCATGCTGTATGTAAACTGATGTTTACTTCCATGTTCAAACCCGTGTGTTTGAACTTGGGCGCACACCCGTGTTCAAACTGGGTGCGATTTTGGTTCGGTTTATGATTAACTCGGTTTGGATCTAGTATGCATGTTTGAGTGCGAACTTGCACACGGGAAAACTGCACTTGTTTAAACGCGGTTCATGTTTTCGTGAAGACTGATCCTAGGGTAAAGGGGTACCATATGGTTTTAAGGCGGTCTGCATCAAGATGAATACACCACTAGGTGTTCCAATCTGCCAAATTCACGATTCAGCCATCTTGGAGTTTAGTATGTGAGAGCCAGCCGGTTTGTTTTCGTTTTGCACTGAAAATGAATTTTTCACCCCCACCTTCTTCTCTCCCACAAACTTGGCAGATTGGAGCACCTAGTACTGTATTCATCTTGGTCTGCATTATGTTTAGTTTGAATTATGCGTGGAGGCGCGTGGTACTTCAAAGTTTATTGCTTCGCCAAACAGTTAGCTATCTTATTCAAACAAGATAAAATATTGAAAATGATGATATGGAAATGCTAATATCATCTTCCAAACTTAGACGTACATGTTCATGATAGAATTAGAGGCGAAAGTATAGAATGAATTATTGGCAGTGGCTGATTTTCTACTCGCCGCAGCCACATCCAGGCGCTATAGTATATGCACAAAATAGCCAGCAAGAGTTAACCGCCAGAAATTTGTATGGCGAAAGACATCTAACGCTGGTTTTCTCAAAATTAGGAACTTTTCATGAAAAACTATTTGGTACCGGTTATGAGGGAAGGTGTCTGCTACTACGCCCACCAAATATTTTTTCGATTGAAGTGCTTAATTTTGAGAAATCGAACCTTAGATGCCTTTCGCCATACTGATTTCAGAAAGTTAACTCCTAGTGTGCCGCTGTAAGCACGCTCAAAGCAGTCGATTCATTGATCCTAATCGTATCCTAACGGAACTAGGCAGGCATGAAGAATGTTTTTTTTATAGAAGTCGACCGTCCTTCTGCCAAACTCCCGTATGAAGGGGGAGGGAAGAATATCTCCACTGTTTTAACTTCACGTAGAAGTAATACACTCAAATCATTAATTAGTAAGATAAAATATGTTTACTTCCCTGTCATACATTCCAATAATTCAATAGTTCTTTCACGTTAGATGGTATTTTTATAAATCTATTTTTCGCAACATAGAGTCTCTATTTAACCGATTCTATAAGCTTGATATTTTACATTCTTTTTGTAGAGGATGTGGATTCTTCCGATGTTCTATAGAATTACGAATAAATGTTCAACCTCAGCAGGAGCCCGACGTATCGCATTCGTTGATGATGCATTGCAATGGTCGTTTAGTAAGAGTGTATGATAGAGCCATACCATAGTAACATTTTGGTTTAATGAATGATTCAATATATGTCAAAAGTAATCTTGCTCTACGGGCAGGGTTATTTGGAAATTATTGAACTGTCATTTTTTTAGTTTAATTTCATTTTTTTTGGTTCTTTGTCATTATTATCTCCGACAAAAACAAAGCTGTGTCGTTGGTTCTCTTTTGTCGCTTGTTTTGCATGCGCATCCAAGAAAAATTGATCCCCTGGTCCCATACTTGAGCAGCTGTCACATCAACGTCTCAATTTATGGAAATTATTAGGCTCTTTTAGTGGAATGTTTTTAAGTTCTTTTACTCTTTTAGCTTTTTTATTGAAAATGTCATAAGACGGGCTTAGTACTATTCCATTTAATTCGAAATTCGAGTCGAGACGAGAACCGAGGTTGAAATACGTTTCTGTAAATACTATATCAAGATACAACTAAGTGGTGGAATTCAATGGGATTGTATTAACTCGTCTTATGACAAGGGAAAAAAATGGAAAATGCAGCGTCCCGGGTAACGCTGGATGTGTGACCAAATTACTATAGGGGGTTCTCCGTGGTGACTAATTTTTCTTTTCAGGGAGTCATTTTTGGGAACCCGCAATCTTGATCCTTGGAATCTTAAAATACGAATTACATCCAGGTGTTTTTTCACACGGTTTAGTTTCAGACGATTAATTAGCGATTATTTACCTTTTGCGTCAACGAATCAATGAGTGGGGGAAGTAAGGCCCCATAACGCCGTAGTATCCTTGAACATATTAACTCGAATATTTTTTTTTTTGAGTTGAATAATAATTACGGCGTTTGAAACCCATCAACTTTCTCATCCACTTTCCAGAATCCGCTGATGCCAGCATGGCCGACGACAGCAAGAGCGAGGAGGCCAACGGTAATAGTGAATCTCAGACAGAGCCGATGGAGACGGAGAACGCCGAAGCGAATAAGGGCGACGGGTCCGCCGCCGCGGATGACAAATCCACCGCCTCCTCCGGCGATGCCAGCAAGGCCGACGATGCCTCCAAGGAGGACGGCAAACCGGAGAAGGACGGAGAGAAAACCCCCGCCAAGAGCCGACGGGGACGTGCCGGACGTTCCGGTCGGTATGGCGGACGTTACTAAAAAGAACCCGAAAAAAAAAGTTTAAACTCAGATTCATCACCATTTTCAGCTTTTGAAGAAATGATATAAAAGAAAGTTTTTTGTGCAAACTCAACGGAAATTTTCAGAGAGGTTCTGGAATTCAAATACAAGTTTTAAATACTGCAATTGAAACCACACTAAACCACAAGACACTTTCAAAGTATTCTTCTACTTTTATTCTATCCAACTTTCCAATTCATGATAAAGATCGTAAAAAAACGCAAGGCAAATACAGCATGTAATTCCTTTCAATGAATTAACCAGTAACATTAATTGTATTTATTTGTGTTTGATCACATTATTATCATTTTTCATTTATGATTCTAGATAGGGTGAAGCACCCACAAAGCGTACTGTTACGTGTCCGCAATATGTTCATCAATAATTTTATTACTAAGCTGTAACGCAAAGCAAGGAGGAAATAATATGCATAAATATTTATAGACATCCAAGAGAACATGTTCGTTCGATATCTGGAAAAATAATCACCACATTCAGATCAAACAATATTTCTAATAAATGTGCACTCGAAGGCTTCTGTGTCGTCTAGGCTTTCAATTACCAAACGCGCACGCACAACATAAAAAGGTTCGTGCAAACATTTAATGCAAATAATTCAACATGTCCTCGATACTCCTGGAAGGCGGGTGCACATTCTTACGTATTTATTAGTATTTTATGGGTAATTGTGTAATCTGTCAAGCAGCTGATCCAACTGATAGGCAGCATGCGACATATTTAATGAAACAAGAAGTATAATATATTCTCTGAAATGTAAGCAAAACAAAATCATGTTTAACATACAAACACTAAATTCTCGGTATCGTTAAGTAATCCAACCACTAAAATAACAATGAAAAAGAAAAATGTAATTGTATTTCACAAAAAAAAACTGTAGTAGCATTGTTGTGAGGAGAGTTGAAACCTCTGCAGTAAAAAATAATTGCTTCTCTTTGTGTAGTTACAGCAAAAGCAAAAACACTTAAACTATTGTGCATCAAATTTAATGAGTTTTTCTCTGCAATATTCTGACAGAAGAGAATTTATTTGTATCTTTGGATGAACCAGCAAACAATGCGGACAGTTTAGCCAGATCCAGTTTAGACATTCTCGATGTACACTCAAGTAGCTTCAGTCGAAACTTATTCTCTGGGTGCCACCCGAAGGTGTATGGTGAAAACACAAGAAAGGTCTGCTGTAGCCGAAGACGAGCTGACACCGCGTTGCATGCCAATGGTCGTAGCAATACATTCGTTCAAAAGAAACCTGATGAAGAATTTTGTGGGATAAAGATGTTTGAGATTCAGAGAAAAATTAGTTATTAGCAGCATGCATCCGTCAATGCATCCCTTAAAAATATTGCGAGTAAAAGATATTCAAAAATAATATTCACAGCAAGCAGAACAAATAGAAGAATGATATATGAAAATACACGCGCCATCACTGATAAAACTAAAAGCAACCGTGAAAAAAAAACAAATACAAGCAAACAAAACAGGTAATTGAGCATAAATTGTAAAACCGAGATTGATCTTCTAGTGATTGACTAAAATAAATCGAACAAAAATCTGAGTTTAAAACAAAATTTGGATGTCATTTTAATATGAAAGAAATTGAACAAAGGAGGAAAATCGTTCAGATCGCTTTTTGTTTAATTCAGCATGGTAGCCGCCGTTTATTCTTATCTCAGCCCCCAGGTTGCCATTTGCACCAGTCACAATAACCTTAGTTTTTAGTAAAAGGTTGATGCGACATTATGCTTATTAGGACATTTTGTTTTTGCCTTTCTCGTACAACAAAGCTGCACCGAAAAGTTATTATTTCACTCCGAGAACGAACTAGGCTCGTAGTCCCATAGTACCAATTGACTCAGCTCAATGAACTGCGCACATGTCTGTCCGTCAGTGTGTGTGCACAACAACACGAAGAAATTCCTGAAAGAATTCGTGAAGGAATTTTGGAATGACTTTTGAAACTTTCTTATAATTTTAATGGAATCCTCCAATTTATTTTCGGAATTCCAATTTTCTTCAATTTGTCTTCAGAAATACCTTTCGAAATATCCTTGGAAATTCTTCTAGGGATTCCGTCGAGAATTCATTTACAAACTCTGCAAGGAATTACTTCGGCAATTCTTTTGTAAATTCCATTGGAACTTTGTTTGTAATTCCAACGGAATACTTTTCAGGAGTATTTCTTTTCCTGTGTAAATTGAATTAAGAACCTTTCAAATATTTTTAAGGAATTGCTTCAGCAATTATTTAAGGTTTTTGTCAAACAAATTCTTTCATTAATTCCTCAAGAAATCCCTTACGAGACTTTAGAAAGAAATTCTTGAAATTCCTTTGAAATTTCACTTAGGAATTTATTGAGAACTCCATTCAAAATTTCATTTAGGAATACCTTCGGACATTCCTCCAAAAACCTAACTAGAAACTCCTCAACACCTTTGGACATTTATTCAGAAATTCTCTCGGTAACCTCTTACGAATCATTTAGAAATTACTTTAAGAGTTCCTCGAAAAATTCATCTGGAAATACCTTTAATATTTTCGTTAGAAATCCTTCCAAAAATTCCCTTAGGATTGACTTTTTTATTCTTTAAAAAATTTCAAGAAAAAATCTACCAGCAAATTTTCCGGAAATTATAGGAATTACATGAATTTTGTCTGGTTTTACTAAAAAAGGAAGTTCCAAAGCAATTTCTGGATGAATTAGCGAAGGTTTTTCCGAAGGAATCCCTGGAGGAAATTCAAAAGGAATAAATGTAGATTTTTTTAAAAATAAATTTTATAAAAAAATATTCCTGGAAAGAATTTCTGGAGTGGAAAACAATCCTGAAGGATATTAAGAAGAAGTCACGGCAAATGCTGAGTAAAGCGTACCATTGGTACTTCGCGTCCTTAGCCTCTCGCCCAGCAACTTCTATCCCTACCTCCTCGTGGCGCTGCACTGGCCGGGATACGAGCAACCTTAGGGAAGATCGGGTAACCAACCCCGGTGGGAATTATGGTCGTATGCTGACAGGGTAGGGGGGTTTGCTCCATGTTAGGGCGGCTAATCATCGTCCGAGTGCCAGCGAGGAATTCTAGAATCAAACTGTGCATCATGGTTTAGCGGAAATGAGGAGGAATGGTCCTCCGGAAATTTAGGGGTTTGGTGTCAGGCCCTGCAAGCCAGCTAAAAACTTAAGTAACGAGACAATAACAAGAGAACGAACCGGAACAATCGCCGAAGACCACTGCGACGAAAAGGCTCTAGCGATTGGAAACTCGTTTCGTGGAACTGTAAATCTGTCAACTTCATCGGGAGCACACACATGCTCGCCGATGTGCTCAAGGACCGTGGATTCTGCATCGTAGCGCTGCAGGAGGTTTGTTGGAAGGGATCAATGGTGCGAACGTTTACAGGTAATCATACCATCTACCAGAGCTGCGGCAATACACACGAGCTGTAAACAGCTTTCATTGTGATGGGTGATATGCAAAGGCGCGTGATCGGGTGATGGCCGGTTCTTCAACTTTAGCATAATCAACGTCCATAGCCCACAATCTGGAAGCACTGTTAATGATAAGGACGCATTCTACGTGCAGCTGGAACGGGAGTACAACAGCTGCCCAAGTCACGACGTTAAAATCATCATAGGATATTTGAGCGCTCAGGTTGGCCAAGAGAAGGGGTTTAGACCGACTATTGGAAAGTTCAGCGCCCATCGGCTGACGAACGAAAACGGCCTCCGACTAATTGATTTCGCTGTCTCTAAAATATGACCATTCGCAGTACCTACTTCCCACATAGCCTTCCGTATCGGTACACATGGAGATCAACACGGCAGATAGAATCACAAATCGACCACATTCTGATTGATCGACGTCAGGACATATCGTGGCGCTAACATCGACGATGACCACTATCTGGTGATGGTTAAACTGCGCCCCAAACTATCCGTCATCAACAATGTTCGTTACCGACGACCGCCGCGGTACGACCTACACACTTAAAATAAATCGCCGAACTCGGTAAAATTTTACCGAAATCTCCACAGCAGAATTGTTCGGTAAAACATTTAACTGATTTTCGGCAATTTTGACCGTTGTGCCATGGTAAAGATTACAAGAAATCTGTTAAATAAATTACCGAACAGTTCTGCTGTTGAGATTTCGGTAAAATTTTACCGAGTTCGGCGATTTATTTTAAGTGTGTAGGTCGTACCGCGGCGGTCGTCGGTAACGAACATTGTTGATGACGGATAGTTTGGGGCGCAGTTTAACCATCACCAGATAGTGGTCATCGTCGATGTTAGCGCCACGATATGTCCTGACGTCGATCAATCAGAATGTGGTCAATTTGTGATTCTATCTGCCGTGTTGATCTCCATGTGTACCGATACGGAAGGCTATGGTGGAAGTAGGTACTGCGAATGGTCATATTTTAGAGACAGCGAAATCAATTAGTCGGAGGCCGTTTTCGTTCGCCACCCGGGGGGGGCTGAACTTTCCAATAGTCGGTTCTAAGCCCCATTCTCTTGGCCAACCTGAGCGCTCAAATATCCTATGATGATTTTAACGTTGTGACTTGGGCAGCTGTTGTACTGTTCCAGCTGCACGTAGAATGCGTCCTTATCATTAACAGTGTTTCCAGATTGTGGGCTATGGACGTTGATTATGCTAAAGTTGAAGAACCGCCATCAGCCGATCACGCGCCTTTGCATATCACCCATCACAATGAAAGCTGTTTACAGCTCGTGTGTATTGCCGCAGCTCTGGTAGATGGTATGATTACCTGTAAACGTTCGCACCATTGATCCCTTCCAACAAACCTCCTGCAGCGCTACGATGCTGAATCCACGGTCCTTGAGCACATCGGCGAGCATGTGTGTGCTCCCGATGAAGTTGACAGATTTACAGTTCCACGAAACGAGTTTCCAATCGCTAGAGCCTTTTCGTCGCAGTGGTCTTCGGCGATTGTTCCGGTTCGTACTCTCTTGTTATTGTCTCGTTACTTAAGTTTTTAGCTGGCTTGCAGGGCCTGACACCAAACCCCCTAAATTTCCGGAGGACCATTCCTCCTTATTTCCGCTAAACCATGATGCACAGTTTGACTTAGAATTCCTCGCTGGCACTCGGACGATGATTAGCCGCCCCTAACATGGGAGCAAACCCCCCTACCCTGTCAGCATACGACCATAGCTCCCACCGGGGTTGGTTACCCGATCTTCCCTAAGGTTGCTCGTATCCCGGCCAGTGCAGCGCCACGATGAGGTAGGGGTAGAAGCTTCTGGGCGAGAGGCTAAGGACGCGAAGTACCAATGGTACGCTTTACTCAGCATTTGCCGTGACTTCATCTTAATATCCTTCAGGATTGTTTTCCACTCCAGAAATTCTTTCCAGGAATATTTTTTTATAAAATTTATTTTTAAAAAAATCTACATTTATTCCTTTTGAATTTCCTCCAGGGATTCCTTCGGAAAAACCTTCGCTAATTCATCCAGAAATTGATTTGGAACTTTTTTAGTAAAACCAGACAAAATTCATGTAATTCCTATAATTTCCGGAAAATTTACAGATTTTTTCTGAAATTTTTAAAGAATAAAAAAGTCAATCCTAAGGGAATTTTTGGAAGGATTTCTAACGGAAATATTAAAGGTATTTCCAGATTAATTTTTCGAGGAACTCATGAAGTAATTTCTAAATGATTCGTAAGAGGTTACCGAGAGTATTTCTGAATAAATGTCCAAAGGTGAGGAGGAGTTTCTAGTTAGGTTTTCGGAGGAATGTCCGAAGGTATTCCTAAATGAAATTTTGAATGGAGTTCTCAATAAATTCCTATGTGAAATTTCAAAGGAATTTCAAGAATTTCTCTCTAGAGTCTCGTAAGGGATTTCTTGAGAAATTAATAAAATAATTTATTTGACAAAAACCTAAAAAAATTGCTGAAGCAATTCCTTAAAAATATTTGAAAGGTTCTTAATTCAATTTACACAGGAAAAGAAATACTCCTGAAAAGTATTCCGTTGGAATTACAAACAAAGTTCCTATGGAATTTACAAAAGAATTTCCGAAGTAATTCCTTGTAGAGTTTGTAAATGAATTCTCGACGGAATCCCTAGAAGAATTTCCAAGGATATTTCGAAAGGTATTTCTGAAGACAAATTGAAGAAAATTGGAATACCGAAAATAAATTGGAGGATTCCATTAAAATTATAAGAAAGTTTCAAAAGGCATACCAAAATTCCTTTACGAATTCTTTCAGGAATTTCCTCGTGTTGTTGTGCACACACACGGACGGACAGACATGTGCTCAGTTCGTTGAGCTGAGTCAATTGGTACTATGGGACTACGAGCCTTAAAAAAAAAGTTCGTTCTCGGAGTGAAATAATAACTTTCCGGTGTAGCTTTGTTGTACGAGAAAGGCAAAAACAAAATGTCCTAATAAGCATCAACCTTTTACTAAAAACTAAGGTTATTGTGACTGGTGCAAATGGCAACCTGGGGGCTGAGATAAGAATAAACGGCGGCTACCATGCCGAATTAAACAAAAAGCGATCTGAACGATTTTCCTCCTTTGTTCAATTTCTTTCATATTAAAATGACATCCAAATTTTGTTTTAAACTCAGATTTTTGTTCGATTTATTTTAGTCAATCACTAGAAGATCAATCTCGGTTTTACAATTTATGCTCAATTACCTGTTTTGTTTGCTTGTATTTGTTTTTTTTTTCACGGTTGCTTTTAGTTTTATCAGTGATGGCGCGTGTATTTTCATATATCATTCTTCTATTTGTTCTGCTTGCTGTGAATATTATTTTTGAATATCTTTTACTCGCAATATTTTTAAGGGATGCATTGACGGATGCATGCTGCTAATAACTAATTTTTCTCTGAATCTCAAACATCTTTATCCCACAAAATTCTTCATCAGGTTTCTTTTGAACGAATGTATTGCTACGACCATTGGCATGCAACGCGGTGTCAGCTCGTCTTCGGCTACAGCAGACCTTTCTTGTGTTTTCACCATACACCTTCGGGTGGCACCCAGAGAATAAGTTTCGACTGAAGCTACTTGAGTGTACATCGAGAATGTCTAAACTGATCTCGGCTAAACTGTCCGCATTGTTTGCTGGTTCATCCAAAGATACAAATAAATTCTCTTCTGTCAGAATATTGCAGAGAAAAACTCATTAAATTTGATGCACAATAGTTTAAGTGTTTTTGCTTTTGCTGTAACTACACAAAGAGAAGCAATTATTTTTTACTGCAGAGGTTTCAACTCTCCTCACAACAATGCTACTACAGTTTTTTTTTGTGAAATACAATTACATTTTTCTTTTTCATTGTTATTTTAGTGGTTGGATTACTTAACGATACCGAGAATTTAGTGTTTGTATGTTAAACATGATTTTGTTTTGCTTACATTTCAGAGAATATATTATACTTCTTGTTTCATTAAATATGTCGCATGCTGCCTATCAGTTGGATCAGCTGCTTGACAGATTACACAATTACCCATAAAATACTAATAAATACGTAAGAATGTGCACCCGCCTTCCAGGAGTATCGAGGACATGTTGAATTATTTGCATTAAATGTTTGCACGAACCTTTTTATGTTGTGCGTGCGCGTTTGGTAATTGAAAGCCTAGACGACACAGAAGCCTTCGAGTGCACATTTATTAGAAATATTGTTTGATCTGAATGTGGTGATTATTTTTCCAGATATCGAACGAACATGTTCTCTTGGATGTCTATAAATATTTATGCATATTATTTCCTCCTTGCTTTGCGTTACAGCTTAGTAATAAAATTATTGATGAACATATTGCGGACACGTAACAGTACGCTTTGTGGGTGCTTCACCCTATCTAGAATCATAAATGAAAAATGATAATAATGTGATCAAACACAAATAAATACAATTAATGTTACTGGTTAATTCATTGAAAGGAATTACATGCTGTATTTGCCTTGCGTTTTTTTACGATCTTTATCATGAATTGGAAAGTTGGATAGAATAAAAGTAGAAGAATACTTTGAAAGTGTCTTGTGGTTTAGTGTGGTTTCAATTGCAGTATTTAAAACTTGTATTTGAATTCCAGAACCTCTCTGAAAATTTCCGTTGAGTTTGCACAAAAAACTTTCTTTTATATCATTTCTTCAAAAGCTGAAAATGGTGATGAATCTGAGTTTAAACTTTTTTTTTCGGGTTCTTTTTAGTAACGTCCGCCATACCGACCGGAACGTCCGGCACGTCCCCGTCGGCTCTTGGCGGGGGTTTTCTCTCCGTCCTTCTCCGGTTTGCCGTCCTCCTTGGAGGCATCGTCGGCCTTGCTGGCATCGCCGGAGGAGGCGGTGGATTTGTCATCCGCGGCGGCGGACCCGTCGCCCTTATTCGCTTCGGCGTTCTCCGTCTCCATCGGCTCTGTCTGAGATTCACTATTACCGTTGGCCTCCTCGCTCTTGCTGTCGTCGGCCATGCTGGCATCAGCGGATTCTGGAAAGTGGATGAGAAAGTTGATGGGTTTCAAACGCCGTAACTATTATTCAACTCAAACAAAATTATTCGATTTAATATGTTCAAGGATACTACGGCGTTATGGGGCCTTACTTCCCCCACTCATTGATTCGTTGACGCAAAAGGTAAATAATCGCTAATTAATCGTCTGAAACTAAACCGTGTGAAAAAACACCTGGATGTAATTCGTATTCTAAGATTCCAAGGATCAAGATTATGGGTGCCCAAAATGACTCCCTGGAAAGAAAAATTTGTCACCACGGAGAACCCCCTATAGTAATTTAGTCACACATCCAGCGTTACCCGGGACGCTGCATTTTCCATTTTTTTTCCCTTGTCATAAGACGAATTAATACTATTCCATTCAATTCCACCACTTAGTTGTATCTTGATATAGTATTTACAGAAACGTATTTCAACCTCGGTTCTCGTCTCGACTCGAATTTCGAATTAAATGGAATAGTACTAAGCCCGTCTTATGACATTTTCTATAAAAAAGCTAAAAGAGTAAAAAAAAAAGGCGCGTGATCGGCTGATGGCCGGTTCTTCAACTTTAGCATAATCAACGTCCATAGCCCACAATCTGGAAGCACTGTTAATGATAAGGACGCATTCTACGTGCAGCTGGAACGGGAGTACAACAGCTGCCCAAGTCACGACGTTAAAATCATCATAGGATATTTGAGCGCTCAGGTTGGCCAAGAGAATGGGCTTAGACCGACTATTGGAAAGTTCAGCGCCCACCGGCTGACGAACGAAAACGGCCTCCGACTAATTGATTTCGCTGTCTCTAAAAATATGACCATTCGCAGTACCTACTTCCCACATAGCCTTCCGTATCGGTACACATGGAGATCAACACGGCAGATAGAATCACAAATTGACCACATTCTGATTGATCGACGTCAGGACATATCGTGGCGCTAACATCGACGATGACCACTATCTGGTGATGGTTAAACTGCGCCCCAAACTATCCGTCATCAACAATGTTCGTTACCGACGACCGCCGCGGTACGACCTACACACTTAAAATAAATCGCCGAACTCGGTAAAATTTTACCGAAATCTCAACAGCAGAACTGTTCGGTAAATCATTTAACTGATTTTCGGTGATTTTGACAGTTGAGCAATGGAAAAAATTACAAAAAATCTGTTAAATAAATTACCGAACAGTTCTGCTGTTGAGATTTCGGTAAAATTTACCGAATACGGTGAAATGAGTTAAGTGTGTAGAGAGACTGAAACAACCTGATGTCGCCACTGCATATGCGGAGCATCGTGAGGCAGCGTTGCCGGAAAAGGGTGCGCTCAATGGGGCCACTCTTGAGGACTGCTGGAATACAGTTAAAGCAGCCATTAACGACGCAGCGGAGAACAACGTCTGGTATATGGGACGAAGTCGACGGAACGATTGGTTCGACGAAGAGTGCAGACAGATTCTGGAGGAGAAGGACGCAGCGCGGGCGGTCGGGCTGCAGCAAGGTATCCGACAGAACGTGGAACGTTATAGACGGAAGCGGATACAGCAGACCCGCCTTTTTCAGGAGAAGAAACGCCGCCTGGAAGAAGCGGAGTGTGAGGAGATGGAACAGCTGTGCCGTTCTCAAGAAACACGCATGTTCTACCAGAAGCTCAACGCATCCCGCAAAGGCTTCGTGCCGCGAGTTGAAATGTGCCGGGATAAGGATGGGAGCATCTTGACGGACTTACGTGTGGTGATCGAAAGGTGGAAGCAGCACTACGAGGAACATTTGAATGGCGCTGAGAGTACAGGCAGTGAAAGTCAAGGCTGAAACTGAACAGTTACCGGAGGAGTGGAAGGAAGGGGTCATATGCCCATCTACAAGAAAGACGACAAGCTGGAGTGTGAGAACTTTCGAGCGATCACCATCCTCGAAAAAAAAAACCAGCCGGTATCGTTACTGTAAGGCAAAACTTTCAAAAATACCGTGAATACCAGGTACCATCTGTTAATTGATTTAAAGGCGGCATACGACAGTACAGACCGCGTAGAGCTATGGAAAATTATGTACGAGAACAGCTTCCCTGGGAAGCTTACCAGACTGATCAAAGCAATGGTGGATGGTATGCAAAACTGAGTGTAGATTTCGGGCGAACACTCCAGTTCGTTTGAATCGCGCCGGGACTAAGACAGGGTGACGGACTTTCGTGCCTGTTATTCAACATTGCGGAGAGCCGGGTGTAACAGCCGGGGTACGATTTTCAACAGCTCCACTCAATTTATTTGTTTCGCGGATGATATGGACATTGTCACATTTGCAAAGATGTACTGGTGGTGAATGCATCGAAGACAAAGTACATGCTTGTGGGCGGAACCGAGCGTGACCGGGCCCACCTGGGAAGCAGTGTTACGATAGACGGGGATACCTTCGAGGTGGTCGAGGAATTCGTCTACCTTGGATCCTTGCTAACGGCTGATAACAATGTTAGTCGTTAAATACGAAGGCGCATCATCTGTGGAAGTCGGGCCTACTACTAGATTCGCCGCCGCACCAAATGTGTTATGTACAAGACGCTAATAAGACCGGTAGTCCTCTACGGATACGAAACATGGACAATGCTCGAGGAGGACTTGCAAGTATCGGAATATTCGTGAGACGGGTGCTAAGGACCATCTTTGGCGGTGTGTAAGTAGACGGTGTATGGCGGCGAAGAATGAACCACCTCACCCAGCTCTACGGCGAACCCAGTATCCAGAAGGTAGCTAAAGCACTTGGTTAAGTAGAAAAACAACTCCTTATTTTTTAATCTTTTTCCATAAATTTCAAGTAACCAAAATGGTATGAATTACCGCAAAGTTAGTGCAAAATTGATTGTTTTTGATAGCCCATCTTGATTGAATGATTAGATCATTTAAACTGGTTTTACACAAATTCAAACATGCACTATCGATTTTTCCTTTTCCACTTCCCCCAGTGTACCTTACTTCGTTACAAAGATACCCATCGACCGAAACTTGGAAGGTTCGGCCATTCAGGAAAGTAGCATAATTTGAGGCATGCAGAGAAAATTTTCGAGAGGACCACATAGCTTTTCCTTGGGAGATGTTTTAGCAACCAGTTACGAACGGAATCGTGACCAGGAGTCTTTTTGACTTTCAAGTTCCGGGCAATACACTTTATCTCCTTGGGGCGAACTAGCCAAAAGTTGTCCGTAGCTGCCAAGGACTGGTCGATGTGATCCATTGACTGCTGTACTGCCTCGATGGTGGCAGGGTCACTGGTGGATTGATTGTTGTGAGCAATAGCAAAACATTCAGCTTTTTCCTTCGGACATGCACGCAAGATATCGCCATTGCGTAATGGTGGACTATACTTACTGGTTTTCTTCAGCGCTTTGGTGATGTGCCAAATTTTGTTGTCTCCGCGTTCCATTTAATTGAGTATTTCACCAAATTTGTTGAATCTTGCATTGGCGCACCCCGAGCAGCACAAGTCAGACAAAAATGGTTACAGCAACTTGATTGTGACTAAATCTCGTCACATATCAGTTGCAGAAACCAATGAGGAACATGTGTGCTGCTAGGGACTGGTCACGAATACGATTGGATCAATGGATCCCTGGTTCTCATCCATTGTCGTCGACGCCTGTTTCGAAGTTGGATGAGTAGTTTGGTTTCATTTGATATTGTAGCGGTTTCGTAAGGACGAGGAATGAATTGCGGAACAGAGGCCGACTCAGCTTCAAGAATAGCGTTCTTGATGTAAGCGAATGCCGCGTCGATATCGTTTATGTCCCGAATTTTGGCTACAACTGGATCATTTGGGTTAAATTTTGAACCCGCCAATCTTTGAAACGTGCGCCAGTCAGCGTGTGCATAGCAGTATACAGTGCAAGTGTTTACCGCAGGAGTGGCTGTGATATTGATTTCGAAACTTACGGGTAAATGATCTGACAAAAGTTCATTCAGGACAATTGGCTTCGTCATGTCTGCCATGTTGTTGGATAGAACAAGGTCCAGGGTGTACGGGTTATCACGGCCGGACGGGTGGAATGTCGGTGAGTCTGGGAAATTGACATTGAAGCTAGATCATGACGCTTCTTGATACAAGATATTTCCCGCGATGTCTGGCGTTGAAATCTCCGACAATGAAGAAGGGATTGTCGATGAACACCATAGACCGAATATCGCGCCGAAATTGCGACCACCTGCACCCCGATGACCTCCAGGAAAACAGGCAGCGATGCTACAGATTTGATTCCCACCATCAGTTAAAACGGAGGTGCCAATGACTTCTGTTACTTTAGTAGCGACATCAAGTTGTTGTTGCTCTTCTACCAGCGTCTACGCTTGAAGGACGATTGAGACGAACGCAGTAGAAATTTGGGTGAAGAAAAAACGTATTCGGCCGCAACCAGCTTTCGGTTATTATTGCAACATCTATGTTGTGTCGGTGGACGAAGTCGAAAAACTCTAGATGTTTATTATAAACGGAACTACCGTTCCAGTTAACTATACGCAAAGTTGACGGGTTAGCCATTGTACACGTATTTCATGATCAGCTCTGACAAAGCTAAAAATTGCTGCTCCTTGGTGCAACAGCCTTGCAAACGCCGGAAGAGTTCTCTGGCTAGGCAAAGAAACACTGTAATGCTGAACAAATTTGGGTTCGAAGATTCGACAGTCTGGGAACCTTGCGCACTGCACAGCTTGAGAGAAAGACAATCCATCAATTACACTCGCGTTATTATGGTATGGTTTAACGGTTGGAGCATTTCTGATTGGATTTCGTTGCGCAATCGATGCTGCCTGGTATCTGTATGCTTGGAAGTACGCCGCCGGGTTTCTTCTAGCTGCTTAATGTAGTTCGCGCGACTGGGACAACCTCAATTCCGCAGCAGTGACCCAGGATTGATCCCTATTAGACACCTGCCGTGATGGGGGCACTAGCCAAGCATTCCGCTGTCTGGTAGATCAGTACTCGATTCTGGAAGTAGCCGGTACTCCGAGACGTAGCTACGAGTTAGCGATCTCCACCCAGCAAGTACTGTTGAACACATTCCGCACGGGGGCTGTCCACAAACCAAGTAGACCGATTTTCACATTTTTAACTCCCCTTCTCCCTAGTAAACCATCGTCGAATTTTCTGATACCTCATTCTCCCCCCTCTCCGTAGACTTTTTCCCAATTTTACAAAATATCAATTAAATTACCATATTTAGACGCGCCACTTTTAATTCGCATATTTCTCCAATAAAAAATAATTGCTTATTTTGCTAGATCAGTGATCCCCAAAGTGCGGCCCTCGAAGCCTTTTCCTGCGGCCCGTTTTCTGAGAATAGACTGCATGTGGCCCATTGATAAGCATTATAAGACATGAAAAGCTTTTTAATATTACCATCATCTCAGTGCACTCGGGAACCTGTCAAGATCACGTCACTATGATATTGAAGAATGAATAATAATCGTGAATAGTTTTATCATAGTTTTTATCATAGATGATATGTAGGCCGACAGAAAATATACTTCAATGTTATCGCTGTTTATGATAATAGTAAATTTGTATTTGATCTCGGGAGTTTCAAGTAGGCTGTGATTAATAGCGGACGCAAAAAAAATCCGTCAAAGTTTTTCTCTTGTTTCAAATTGGTTTCAAAACTGTTAAAAAGTTTAAATAATTTAGCTGTTGCTGCTGTTCTACTGTGATTTTCGAATGGCTTTTTGAAGAAATTGTGAGCTAGGACACCGGATTGTGATGAATCTGAAGTTTCCGGAATCTTCGCAAATTTCCCAACCAAGCATATACATACATCATAGTTTTTCAAGCGTGGATCCACCGTTCCAGCTACTGATCTGGTGAGCCCGTTTCAGTTTATTATATTACGTCCATCTAACTACGATTGGGGAAGGGGACGTGAAATGCACGTCACGTAGATCAGCATCAGTGACGTAGAATAAGAGTCGAAAATTGTAATTCTAGTGGTACATTGAACAGTTTTCTTAAGATTTCAGACAACAAAAAATGATTTCAATTCAGTTAATCTATGTTATTCCAGCGTCCTGGGACATATAGTAGAAATAGGACAGCCCTTATAAACGCTCATCCAACCGTGTCTGCACTCCGGGCGCTAATAGGTTAGAACTATTTACAAGAAAACTGTACCTCTAATATTACCACAATAGAACTGTTCCAAGTAATCCACGACTAACTTTGAAGTTTAATAACTCATGAGCTCTACTTCTTACCATGTGTTCAACTTCGCTTATATTTTCTCAACCTTCTTGTAATACTTGTAATACAGGAAGGTATAATCATGAATAATTATGAAAGATGAAAATTGGTGGTATGTGAGTCGTTTGTTGAAGTTGTTTACAGTTTTCCTATGGAGATTCAAAATATGCTGCAAATATTTATCATTTACGTTGTTTATTTCACTTGTCATTTTTTATTGGAAAGTATTCAGAATGCAGAAAGACGATGTTGAAATAATGGTTTATATTTTCATGGGCCTCTTATTGAAATAAAGTCAGAAAGTTTTTACTGTGTGCAGGAACAACTCACTATGGGGATTAAGGCGGACATTAATCGGAAAATCGACTTTCACCAATCAATATTTCATTATTATTTTTTTTTCGAAAGTAGATATACCAGATGAGAAAACACCAAAATTGCAGGTCCCTACGAGTTATAAGATGGGGAGAGACCTTAGAAACATTTCTTGTTCATTAACTATCCTGACGGAGTCACGGATTGGTTCCGGTTTCATATGTTGGATACCCTGCTTTCGGATATCAGTTGCTCCAAGCTTTTATTAAACTTTGCGCTATTTTAGGATTCAATTAAGTATAATTCTTCATTTCATAGCTTACCCTTCGCTCTCCTTATTTAAAGCCTCATTCTCGATACTTCCATCTCCTCGTTCTTATACATCTCGTTTAGTTGCTTCTTAATGTTTCTCTGTTTTACGAGAACATCTCCCTGAAGCATTACTTTCTGGTTGTACCGAAGGGACGATGGGCTTGGCGGCAATGCTTCTGCATGTGCTTCTGCCTGTCGTATTGAGGCGGGTTTGCTTCTGCTACGACAATAGAGGCTTGTTTGCAGCCGTTTGATCATTTATTCATCCACTTAGAATTCATTTGTTGATCAAAATCATTATCATATCAGGGGGGAAGGGGAATTTAATTTCTTTTTGCTCTTTTTTCGTTTCAGAGAGCGAGCAAAGGCGCTTAAACCTAGGCTATTAGCCAGGGCAAGGCTAATACCTTCGCCCCATCCGAGGAAAATCATCGGCAAGGATAATGGAGTGGCATAAATTTCTTAGCAAAGTCACTCCCAACGTATTTCCACAAATTTTCTATCATTTGCTTATAATGATACTCCTAAACCACATACCCTACCCACCATCCAATTCCTTGACATCTATGAGGGCGTCGGTGAGTCGCTGGCCTCTCGTTAAGTAGATGTCATATCATCATTCCCTTCCCTTTCCTAATAACGGAGAAGATGGGGTGGCCGGCAATGATAGCTTTTATGTTTTATCATTCTGGACCCCCAATTGGATTTCCATTGAATCCCAAATGGAAATCCATAAGCAATTGGGGTAAGAAAGGTAAAGAATATACATGACAACTATCAGTATGCAATCTACGAAATACTCCGTTACAACGCAAAGCAACGCAACGCAATAGTAAATTTGTATTTGATCTCAGATTTGAAGGATGATTCAAGATTGAACTACAGGTAAAAATAATGTAGTCATACACTGCTCCGTAATAAGAATGCTTTTATTTTTCAAAATAAGTTAGGTTTTGGCAAAAGTGAGCTAGAATTTGGTGGATTATCACCTCCAGAAAATAAGTTGAATATCAACAATGGATACTGTTCAGAATACCAAACGAATTCTTTTCAGAATCATTAACAGATTATGCTCAGAACCTTCAAACGGATTCTGTTCAGAATCTCAACAGACTCTATTTGAAATTTCAAACAAAATCCGAAAAGATTCTCTCCCAATTCTCGACCGGAATTCCGTTCAGAATCCCGAAAAGATTCTCTTTAGAATTTCAAACGGATTCTGTTTAAAACCATGATCCGATTCTGTTCAGATCCCAAACGAACACTTTTCAGAATCTCGAACGAATTCTATTTCGAATAACAAACTGATTCTGTTCAAAACTCCAGATGGATTCTATTTAGAAGCTCGAACGAATTTAGCTCAGAATGTTGAGCAAATGTTTTTAAAAATCCCAATAGAGTTTTAGGTAACCCCTTCGTTATTTGCTACAATAAGTTATATTGAACAATAAACCTCGAGCATGAAGCGGTAGCGAAAGCGATTGCCACATGGGAATCGCTTAGAATACCGTATAGAATATTTTCTGCCAACTAAGCCGAAAAGATGCTATGGCGAAAAAACATTTTCTCAAATATTCAATAATCCGTAATATGCAATATAAACTGAAAAACAAATCTTACAAATTGACTGCGGCCCGCTTCAACAGCTCAAAACTTCTGTGCGGCCCTTGAGTAAGTAGTACCTAAGTACTTATGCTGGGGACCACTGTGCTAGATCTTAACCACTTTTGCACTTTTGTTTTTTTTTACTATAGGAACTCAAGATTTTGTGTTTTTCATAATATATCTAGCTGTAAAAAGGATTTTCTTTCTGAATAAAAGCACACGCGATGCTGTAAATACATTTAATGTGATTAAGATTAAGCTCAACATGACACAAACGTTAATAAGTTTTGTTTTTATATTAGAAAATTGACCATCTCGATTATTATGGTGCACAGAAAAGCGTGACAAAAGGCTGTGGTTCTATTATAGAAGTCGAATTCAATGGTGAATATTTTTGGGAAAAATGCCCGAATCAAGTTTTATAATACATTCGTAAATTTCATTTTAATGCAAATACAATCCTACACAACCATGTTTGCCGATTATAGTCACAGACAATAAATGCCATAAATAATGCAGGCACATTAAAAAACACTTAGTCCAACCATGTTTCCAGGAGTATTACAACATGTACCATCTTAGTCTACGAATCGCTGTTTAGGCTGATAATACATGAATAAAAACCGTATCTTCTTGTATTATATGCTCCCTGAATGCCGTCGATGTGTTCAATAGCCATTAGACAGCTTCTGTGTGGGGTTGTATCAAATAAATATTCCAAACGGTTCTTAATAATATTTCCTGTATGCTCCTACACAGCGCGCTCACAATGCTGAACTCTTGAAGTTTTACAGTTAAAATGTCCAATCGTTACACAGCTAAATAGATTCATTTGCCAATCGATTTATTGAAGCTCATCGCAGCACGAAGCTTTTTGCGGATTCTCGGTGAAGACCAACGCGATGTGGCGCCGCCGGGACCTCGCAGGGCGCCGATACCGTTGAAATCTCTGGAGGCAACACCTTCGTCCACGTCGTCAGCCTCTGTTTTGATTTCCATTTTCTGTGAAGTGAATTTTATAAATGTAGATCTTTCACTGCTTTGTCTGCATGCATTGTCTTTGATACTTTAACATTTAAATTTAATTCGACTTACAAATAGAAAATTTTGACTGAGTATTATAGAAATAAAATATATTTGAAACAATTTTGAAGCTAAACAAACCGAACCCCCAAAAAATCCCAAAAATATATATAATCTTCCGGAACATTCTGTCAGTAATAAATAAATCTCCCAAATATTCATTCTTCACTTATGAATAGTTAAATAATGTTTCATTTATCTAAGATTGGTGGTCAAGTCTTGAAAATAATGTTTAAAGTAGGTATTATAAAACTGATCGTACGCAACCTTTAAGCAGGGTGCAATTAATATATTTTAATTATCGTCTGTGAAACTTAAGATGTATTTTAGTATAAACAACGTTTTTGTTACCTGAACAATTAGACGAAGCAGTTGATGTTGGTTATCCAACGCAGAACTTATTTCACGTAATTTCCTTTTATGCTTCTCTAATTCTGTAACGACGTAATCTTCATTGTTGTCCAGCACGAAATCGATTCCCCCTGCATATATAATCAGTAAATTACCCAAATTAACATACTCGAAGTATCTCGTACAAACCTTTGCATTCATCGCTGAAGGGGTTGCAGAACCATTTGCGCAGCACCGAATCCAGGAATCCTAGTTTACATTTCTTCTCGTTGGGATATTCAATCAGCTCCATTTTATCAACCATTTCCAGCCACATTTGCGGTAACTTGCGCTCCAACTCTGTGTGGAGAACCACCTGCATGGCCAGCCGTTTCAATTGAGCATTACGTCGAACGGACTCGATATCGCCAACCGCCAAACCAATGAGCAAATTCATCAACAGGATTGGCATTAGTATCATGAAAAGGCCTAGATTGAGACAAACCAATAGGGAAATTTATGGACGATTGAAAAACATAGCACTAGAAACGGTCTTACAAAGAATTGCAAACGAAGGGATGGGATAGAGGAGGTGGTTTTGATAGAACGGCTGCACATATGTTCCGAGAATATCCATCTCGCCAAGCATCATGGAAAACGTCCTTAGCAATGACATCGGTATGGACGAAAACGACAAATGGTTTACTTGTGTGTCCATCATCTTTGACACCTGGAAGGAAAGGATAAGTTCATTATTAAAATGGGAAATCGAAAAGAACAGTGCTACGCCATATGTATGTACGAATGAGATTAATTCAAATCATATCAACTTATTTGAATTTAATTATATTCCCTAAATTTTAAAACTCAATTTAATGCAATTGTCATATATAATACTTAGAAGATACTACCCAAGCTCATTTTTGATCAGAGGTAATTAATTGTTGAGCATGTATTCAAATTAACTCTTTTAATTGCTTTTTTTGTCATACATAGAACCGAACAAATAAGCCACCCTCTCAAACCTTACCTTTGATAACAGGATGTAAAATGCGAGGCCGAAGGCAATTATCAAGATTGAAAACACAGTTAGCACTTTTATCAGCGTTTGAAGAATCTCCAGGAACATCACCACATATATTCCAACCTGTTGAAATTAAATGAAACAAAATTAATAACTGTAACGAAAATGTGAGCTATTGCCTCATAATAACACTTCACATTATGATTTCCATGATTTTTTTATGGGTTGGGATTGCTTAGAACCCATCACTAATTGCTTTTTTGAGAGTAGCATACCTTTTGCAGGGAAATTGGTTATTGTCATGGAATTCCGGTAATTTAATGCAAATTGTTGAGGTTTATTTTTAATTCAAACTTCCAGTAACCCATTGAGCAACAAATTAAATATTTGAAAAAAAAAATGTAACGCTGGAAGTTCCCCCTTCTATCAATTGTGTAACAATTCGGCATCCCCCTGTCTAACATGAAAAGCTCTGTTTTTGAATGAATTTTACATTACACTTTGATTATTTAATGGTAATTCAACGTTAAATAAAACAAACATAACAAACTTGGAATAATATTTTTTTGAGTGACTTATTCTAAGAGTCAGTCAGTATGGCACTGGCTGCAAATGTTCATCGATGCTTATGATGGTAGCCCGTCGTCATATTCAACGTATCCCACTTCATTCATATTAGAACCTTCGTCCGTTTTGCCTCCTGGTCCTCGATTATCATCATTTCCTCGTTTACTTATTGGATGGTTTCTACCATTATGCCCTGTCGTATGGATTCGGTTATGTTGATTTAATATAACTTGTGAAGCAAAATATATTCCACATGTCTTGCTAATACTGCTTTGCAGAGCCTTCTGTACTGAAGGGCAGTAAAAATCATATGGTAGTTATTATAGGAGAGAACAGTGCATTATGTATCCACTAATAAAATCACTAACTTTTTTGTAGGACATTTTTGAACGAATTTTACGATTACAATTCCATATTAGTTGTACATTATTGAATTGCAATGGAATCCCTTCATTTATACTTAAATTTACCGATTTGCGATTCTTTCATCTCACCCGTAAAATTGGCGTTCAATCCGTTAAGACTAAACAAACAACCATGCGTTCACCATTATTTTACATGCAATTGCGTCATTTTATACCACCACTCGGGTGTTTTGCTCCAAGCCCATTATAAGAACTTATTTTAAATGCGTTAGAAAGTCATAAAGCCTTGTTGTTTTGGGTAGGAGATCATTGACCTTCCGTTCCAGGACTAATAGTTTTGGCTTGTTTTAGAATAGTTACATTCTAATAAAACGTGTTAAAACAATGCGACGAAATGATTAAAAGACAGTCTGAGATGTGCAGTGAGAAGGTGGGGAGATTTGATCTCCGGGGAGACTTGATCACCCCCTGTTTTATCGAGAACTAAAGTAGATTTTTTCTAGCGTATTTAGTATATATCCTCTAGACAAATGATATTTATGTGGTGAGTTATTTTTTGGAATGACAGCCTTATTTATTCTGCAGGGCGGATTGTATGTTTTGACCTTCCTAAAGATTTTTTCATTCCTCGCAAAATTTGAACAACTTCTCATAACAATGACCAAATGCTTTCGTTTTTTCATAGCACTAAGCCATAAATATGATTAATGATCTGTACTGATGAAAATGTCAACATTACATCAAAGTTTTAGGATATTTGGATTTGAAGTTATTGCCTCAATATGGGGACACTTGATACCCCATTAGTCACCCATACAAAAATAATAAATCTGTTCTCAGGCTTCTAGTTTTTTTTGTAGATTTGACAGATTTGATGAAGGGTTGGCAGGAAATAAATTTTATCGCATAGATATCATAGAAATGGGATCAAGTCTCCCCAAATTTTAAAATTGCATCTGCTGTCGAATTCAATAACAAAAATCTTTCATGTATACGCACAGTAATTCGAAAGTTCCGCGTATTTTGAATTGTCATAAAGACTGGAAGAGCAGAAAAAATACCTCGAATTTCATCAATTAATAATCACACCCGAAAGCAACAATTAATTCTATTTCCTCCGCGTATCTCAGGTTTACTGCGTGCAATGACCTATTCAGAAAGCTGAGTAGGAGATAGTGTAATGTCTCTACATTTTCCTTAAGTTCACCAAGTTCAATCATATCCTGACAGGTACGCATAATTCGACCTCAACAGTCAAGTCGTACTCAGTGTCCATTATCTACTTTGAGCCAATTTTGAAGGAAAAAAGCAGAAGGGTACTGCCAAAAAATCGCGAATCATGTTTTATTTGGTGGTGTTCTAACAACCACGGTACAAACCGTAACGCTGGAAGTAAGTCATTAGTTTTGAAACATTAAATATAGGCATTCTTATAATACACGGCAGACTGCGATGAGCCGGATACCAATTTCATACGTATGCCAAAGAGCATCCAAAATTCCAAAGCAGTTAAAGTAGAGAGAATAGATAACTCGGAAGATGCCGTAGTCTTCGTTGTATACACGATGTCTTATGGAGCTGGCGAATGATACTCCATTAGGCGTAGCTTTACCAAAAGAAGGCAGCCAAGGGTAAATATTCTAGGAGTTCCAGAAAGGATATACACCAGAAATAGGGACACTTATTCATGGAATATTTTCGAGGGCCTTCTACACATATCTTACCGAATGGATTTTAACCGTTGTGTGACCGGCAAAAAAAAACACCCTTAACAGGCCGGCAGGGTACCCGGGTACCCACGAAACTAAAATGCTTATATCTCTGGAAATTTACAACCGATTTCAACAATTTTGGGCTTATTCGATTCAGAATTTTCTCTTCTATAAAGATGTTACCAGGATGAATCGATCCGGTCAATTCGATTCCTGGAAAATCCGGATTTCCAGGAACATGTCCTGCATAAACGATACTGATCGTGGATTTCGATACCTAATCAGCTATACGGGTATCAAACTTCTAGAAATTTCATCAGTAGATTGATTCTTATCGATTTGGGTCCATCAGAAGTGCAGATTTTCGATTGGCCATTCCAGAACAGGTTCCTCGAGGGGTCATAGGTGGCCATGAACATTGTTCAATGGAACATCAACAATATGGGTATCAAAATTCATGAAATTAACTCTTGCGTATGTCCTTGATGATCCTAGGCTCACCAAACAAGTTGACTCAGGAGTGGCCATTCTGGAACAGGTTCCCCGGGAGCCGGGGGTGCCCAAAATTATTTCTCATTGGAACCCCAACAATATGGGTGTCAAACTTCTTGAAATTGTCTCAAGCGTTTATTTCTGATCTATTTAGGTTCATCAAACAAGTTCACCCCGGATATCCAGTTCCGGAATAGGTTCCCTGAGGAATCAAGAATGTCCATTAACATTTTCAGAGCTCATTGTTATAAATCAATTTATCTAGCAATGTCAGTGCAAAATCAATGTAAGGACCACTCATTGACGCCGGGTGACCAGCAGGAGACCCACCATAAGATTCCGGACACTCGGAGATATGATCGATTCCAGAAATTCTCGCTTAACTTTTCAAAAGGACCTAAGTAACATTTTTTTCATGAATTAATTTGAGTACTGCAATCGAAAGCTGTCATGTTTTTCTGTTGATTGCGCTATTCAAATTAATTCATCAAATTAATTATCCTTGGGAAGCTCCGAATCTGGAGCAGTGGTTAATTCTTGAAATTCGTCATTTGTTGTGAGAGCCCCCAAATGGTGCTCCAGAAGTGCAGAGGCATCCAGAGCAGAGGTCAATTATTGCAGTTCGTTCTAGAAACTTTCGAAAATCGTTTGTAATAGCAGTATAGAAGCAGAGTCTTTGATCGCGCTTAGAATCATAGGGGCGTAACTGTATTGAACGATTTCTCTTCATCGATTTTTTATTTGCTTCAGGTAGAAGATGCAATCATCCTTCATTACAACCATGAACTTTCGGCAAACTACCGCAATTCACTACATTGATAAAAGGAAAATATCGTCTAAGATAAATCGATCAATACAGTTACGCCCTTATGATTCTAAGCGCGAGATTGCGAATATCATTCATTGATCCCGAGTGGTCACCAAGAAGTCCTCCTGAAATACCGGAATTCCCGAAGCAATCGTCATTTCTTACATTTTGTTTTCAACAGTTGCGTAATCGTGAACAATTTTTTGTAACAAAGTAAAAAAGAAGGATAAGATAGCGGGCTTGGTAGTCATAAGGCTACTGCTTCTGCCTCATACGCAGGAGGTCGTGGGTTCAATCCAAAGTCCGTTCCATTCTCCTACTTTGTATCTTTCTTTATATTTATCTCTAGCAATCGCCCGAACTGGAAATGGACTTCCATACCATTTCCATTTCTTTTCCTATACCTTCAACTTGACTATTCTAGCCGTTTCTGCTAGAATTAGAAATGAACTAAAGAGCTCGTTTCCTACATCAAATTAGAAATTACATCAGTTGCTTTCTATCTATAACATTGACAGTAACCAACACGGACCTCTGCCTCTCGAACCTTAACCCAACAATTCCAATAAATTCCGTACGAACAGAGGTATATTCGGCTTGCAGTGGGCGAGTGATTGCATCATCATTTCCACCCCCTTCCCTACATTGACTTGCATTCTGAGTCCACTGATAATCTGTGTGAAACAAAAATCTGTAACTAGATGCGCTCCCTCAGTAGATGAAGAAACTGGCTAGTCTAATCAGTTTCGTCGTTCCAGTTTCAAAATCTACCTGTCTGGCCGTGAAGGCCGATGAGATGTCGACGGATGAGATGTTTAGCCAGAAGAAGGACACTATCATTACATGGTCGCATATGCTCATGATCTTTGCGGATGACATTGACTACATTGGTAACGATCACAGGGCAGTAGTGGAGGCTTTTGCCCTAATGAAGAGGGAGCAGGCGAAGATAGGGTAAATCATCGACTCTACCAAGACGGAGTACATGGTTGCGGGAAAAGATAAAGGTAGGCGTATTGGTGTTAGTGCTGAGGTAGTGCTTGATGGGGAAGATGTTGAAGAATTTGTTTATCTTTAACACATGACATGTGACAATGACGTTTCCTGTGAAGTGAAAAGACGTATTGCTGCTGCGAATAGGGGCTTCATCGAATTCTGGAAACGAAATTTGCTCTGATTCGTTAGGATGTAAAAAGAGGTGGACCGGAAAGCTTTTGGGGTTTTCGAGCGAAAAGTGCTACGTACAATTCTCGATGGGAAATTAGAAAAAAATTGTGGCGCAGACGCATAAATCACGAGCTGTATCAAGTGTAAAGAAGAAAATATTGTGAATCGTATAAAATACGGCAAACTCCAGAGGGCCGGTCACTTAGTGCGAACGTCGGAAGAAAGAATAGCAAAAATAATATTCACCAGAGATCCGGATAGAGGCCAGCGACTTCGTGGCTGCTGCACGCGGTGGAATCGGACCTGGGAACCCTAAACGTTTATGCTAAGTGGAGGAACATCACCCAAGATTGACAATTATAGAGCTCTACAATACGTCAGTCAAAGGTTGTTTAGAGCTTCTAGTGGAGTGTCTTCACTTGTAATAAGGCGGTTTCGAACTATCCCATTTTATTCCACCACTTGAAATGAACGAACGATTTATTGAAAGTCGCAGCATTATTGGATGTATTGTGGCTATCCGTTTAGATTGCATCAATTATGCTCTCACATTTCTCAACAAGCGATTTCTAAAAACTCACAACTTTCTAGGACGACTTAAAAATTGGCACATCTTCGAAAGTTCCGAAGCTTCCAGATGCTCACCTAACGGCCACACGGTGTCAATGAATGATCCTCGAATTGAGTTTGATCGCACACAACTACAAAAAAAGTAGCAGCTTTCTAGGGCGAGTTTCTAGAATCTAGTGCCCTCCCGGGGTCAACGTGTGGTTCTTGAAATGATATTGCTCTCATTTTTTGCTCATAGTTTTGTGAAACAGTACGGTTTATGAGAATACATTTAAAAATTGGACCATTTATCGGAGTTTTGCTCTCACATTCATAACAAACCACTGTATTCTAGGACGATTTTCAAGAATTTGTTTTTACTATGGGTGTTCCGGACATTCAGCGCCAGATGACCAATGGTCAATGCGTTGGTCATGCAATGATTTTACTCTTACTATGCTACAACAAGTAAAAGTTTTTAGGATTCCCAGAATTGGCATTACGCCAACAATAGATTTATAAAAAAATCGCAACTTCAAAATATAATCGTCTACACCTGGTCATTTCTCCTGATGTTCCAGAACTTTCTAAAACCACTTAGTGGCCATCCGGGATGAATGAGTAGTCTTTGTATTGATTTTGTTCGCTCATTGCTTCGCATCAAACTTTTAGAATCGGCAACTTCTCCGGATGTTTCGGAGCTTTCGGTGGCCCACTTAGTTGCCTTCTGGTGTCAAAGTGTGGTCCTTGCAATGATTTGGCTCTCAACACATGGATTAAAAAAGCCTCCTTTCAAGAGGCTCGGAAGCCTAAACTGCAGCTTTCTATTTTTTTACTTATATTTATTTATATTGAAAAGTATTTATGGCCACTTAACACCCTACGGGGACCTGTTCTGCAATGGAAACTATAAAGTCAGCACGTCTGGTGGCTCTAAAACAATCAGAAACACACTGCTGAGGCAATTTCAAGAAGTTTGATGCCCATATTGTTGAGGTTCCATTGAAAAATGCTTATGACCATTCTTGGCCCCACTGGAAACCTGTTCCGAAATAGCCACTCAAATTTTCACACATCTGTTGGAACCAAGATAATAAACAACAGCCTGCTGTGGAAGTTTCAAGAATTTGACATCCATATTGTTGGGGATCCAATGAGAAATGTTTTTGGCCAACCTTAACCAACCCCCCCCTTCCCCTCCCCACCCGGGAAACTTGTTCCAAAATGGCCACTCCGGACTCAACTTGTCAAGAACACACGTTAGAAATAATTTCAAGAAGTTTGATACCCATATTGTTGATGTTCCATTGAAAAGTGTCCATGGCCACCTATGATCCCTCGAGGAACCTGTTCTGGAATGGCCAACTGAAGATCTGCACGTCTGATGGACCCAAATCAATAAAAATCAACCTGCTGATGAAATATCAAGAAGTTTGATACCCATATTGCTATTTACCTATGGAAATCCACAATCAGTATAATCTATGGATGACATGTCCCTAGAAATCCGGATTTCCCGGTGATCCGAGGGTCCGGACCGGTCCAATCCTAAAACAGCATGATAAAGGACAAAATTCTGAAGCGAAAGAGCCCAAAACGGTCAAAAACGGTTAAAAATTGCCTAAGATATAAGCATTTTAGTTTCGTGGGTACCCGGGTACCCTGCCGGCCATTTAAAGGGTAAAAAAATGTCGGAACCCCTCCCTCCACCCCTCCTGAATCAAAATTTCAGTTAACCCGTACAATCGATTTTGGCCGTAATTATTGTGGATATGACAGAGTTTCAACCTCCTACTATGAAAATTTATTTAGATATCGCTAATTGAATTCCAAAAAGGTACCCGGGTACCCAGCCGGCCACAAGGGTTAAAAGTGGCAGTTGATACCAGGTATGTATTAGAGGAAGAGTGCCAGAGAAGAAAACAGATTATAGAGAACATGAAAAAAGGCTTTATGATAACTTCGGTGTGAGGATCGATCAGCCAAGGCAAGATACAGCAGGGTGAAGTACAGCTAATAACATATGTCGACAAGCGTTTTCGAATCCAAATCTTTTGAGTAAAGCATTAGATGTCAACGAATATCTAAAACACAGGTTCTTGGACATTCTGATTGCGATAAACCGCAAAGAGCCAATGAAAAGTTGAATGGTTATTGCAAAGCAATCCACCGGTTATATTTGCAGCTGTATGGTATAAAATGGTATAAAATTCCTGCTACGATGCATGAAATCTTTGACCATGCTGGGTATATAATAATTCATTCACCAGTATCACTTGTTATGTTGGCTGAACATGTAGCTGAGTGATAACACAAGCACTTAAAAAAGCCGGATTCATCATGCCAGGAAAGCAACAGTCTATATTGAAGAAATTAAATTTAATATCCTAATTTAAAAAAATCTATATTGAAGAAATAGATGACAATTTTGTTGAAGATGTCCATGTATATAAAGAATAAATAAATGTAGTTGCAGTATAATTGTACATCTTGATGCATTAATTACACAAAGTTCGTGTAGTCTTAATGGAGCTTTATATTGTATTCCCTTTCACTTGTTTTAATCTGAATCTGTTTGCAAAGGCCTGTATTCCACGGGAGACTTAAAAAAATGTACAACTCAGAACAAAACACAATTTTCTAGTTGGAATTCTATGGGTCTGTGCCATAATAAAATACAAATGTATAGACTTCTGTGTACGTTCATGGACAAAATGGATATATTCTTGTAGATCAAAGGGCTATATTCCAGAGAGTTTAGAGACATTAGAAGTAATAATGACCTGCGAAACATGTATCAAATGGAAGTTGCCTCTCCGTTTCAGTTTTGCTTTGGGCAGCAGGGACTAGGTCCAAGGGATGGCGAGTCGTGGGGCTTGCCTAGAATGCGGTGGAGTATAACAATGGGCTCTGTTAAACTACTTTAAAAAGCTGTACGTATCACAACGCAGGCACCGCCAAAGCGACCGTATGTCAAAGCGCGCTGGTCCAAGTCTTGCTGTCGAGTGCTTCCTGACGCAACTCCGGCGACACAGGAATTTTGCGCAGGCCAAGAATTGCAGAATTCGATTGAAATGAAAACGAGTTTATCTTAACTTGATCCTGAACAAGTATGAAAAAAAAACAGAATCTAAGAAACAGCCTTCACCGGAAAGCAATGATATATGTAACGCTTTGTTTTCGCCTAATTCCCATTGGGAACTAAGATTTTTATGCAAAGCTTTGTAAATCAAGTTGAAATGAATTATCAGCATCGGCCTTGCATGGGGCATGGTTAAGGGCTTGGCGATTCTTCCCCAGGCCACTGTGTTGGGCTTACCTACCACGTGGTGGGGTTTGGCAGTGTGGGCTCTGTAAAAATTCACATGCAAAGTTTATGATAGAAAAGTTGCACAAAGAGGATTTGATAACACTGATTCTGAACGATATTCATGATATTATTTTGGCAACTTTCATTTTCGTTCAACCCTTCAAGTGACTTGATGTGAGTGTCCACTTCTAAAGCTTGTTAGTCCCTTATCAGAGTTTTCCACAAACGGCAAACAAATATAATTTATTTTTGTTCTTGTATTTTAATCCATCATAATTATTATAATTGTTAGATAATAAACTGTCAGATGGACCATGATATTTGTTATAAAAGATTATGCAAATAGACAGTCACTTAAATAGGCATATTGTGCCCGTTTCCCATGACTTTTCTAGCCCTCCATTATTGTCTTACCTGATCAAATCGTTGTAAAAAGAGCAGCAAGTTGAACCATGACAGGAAAACTGTAATTGATGCCGCGGAGTAGTTACCGTTGTAGCATCGGCCGTTGTTGAACATCGGCCACACCATGATCAGCGCGGACAGGTACAAAATCCATGACACCAAGTTGATGGGCTCAATCAGATAGTGCCACTTCTGTTGGTATGCTTGAATGATCTCCCGTACCGCGTTGCAGAATATGTAAATGATGATGGCCACTCCCGACACCAGGGTGGTTGTTGTAATTGGCATATACTCCTCTGGGTCGATGGTTTGGTTGCGGTATGACATAGAAGGAACGGGTGCAGAACGTGCCGCCATTACCACTGGCTGGTCCTGTTCTTCGTCGGGAGTACTATCAGGAAGAGTAGTTTCCTATGAGCAGAATTTTTAAAATATGGCTGTAAGACGTGATTCGACTTTTGACGCACAGTACTATGCTTTTATTGAACATCGGGATGAAAAAAGATTTCAATGTTACTCACGATGCTGGAGGTCAGTGTCACCGGTGGGTCTGTCATGAGCTGAGATGTGAAAACTGTAACGAATAGTAGGAAAACGCTGTAGAATAGAAGATTCGCCAGGTGGAAGTACTTTCCGTAGGAGTTCCATTTCATTTGAAGGTATTTTTGGCTCAGTGGATGGGCGAGCAGCTCTACGCGACCGTGACTTACCATGGCCTGTGGGGAAACATTATCGAAGTGAAAATGGGAAACTGTTTGGGGGTTCTTGTGCAGTGCATTCATAATTACATAGGTGTAGGACTAAACGGCGATTACGAAGCATTATCAGCATGCATTTGCAAGATGAAGTTGAAAAAAAACAACACTCTGGATATTTACAATTCGGAAGTCATCTTTTTATTGAGAATAATTTCATACTAGATAAAGGGTACCATGCTTTATTTACAATGCATTGAGGGCCATGTAGGGTCATCAGTTTAAATGGCTATTATATTGTGCATGCATATGTGATCAAATGAATTTGATTACGATGAAACGCCACTTGGGGGAAGAATGACTGATGGGGTTGCACGACAGAACACTTTCAACAATAAATCATTTACTAAGGAGTGTAATGCACGGTGGGCGAATCTAAAAGTCCACTCACATTAACTACATGCAACGGTGGTGGGCGCCACTTGGGATCGTTCGTGGCTTTCCTGATTTGTTCGATCTTCTCTTGCGATTTTTGATACGCATGAAAGGAATATTTAATCTATGTGACATGAAATGAGAAATGACAGAGACATATATTGATAAAGAATGTAGATAAGACATGTATAATTTGTAAGAGCAGCTCAGAACGCCATTAATATTTTGTCATTATAATGTTAAAATATGATCATACTTTTATGGCACATAATTATACAATGTTGGAATATCAGTTACAACTGCTCCTATTTTGTTATTAAAACTAGTAGCCGTATAACGCTTTCACAATAATTATTCATAGAGTCACCAACATCCACTGATTTTTTATAGGTTTGTGCGTTTTTTTGGATATTCTTACCATTTATGAGTCTCATGAAATTTTACTATTTTTTCTCCATAAAAAGAATACAATCAATTAGGTCAAAATGAGTACCGTTTCGATTCGAAATCTGGGCATCTAAGCACTGTTGAAATTTGATTTCAATGTTTCAAACGGAATTAATTACTTGACACTAATTGATATCATTATATCAATTGACACTAATTGATATTACTCTATGAAGATTAACTTATCAAATTTGAATGACATTTTGTATGCACAAAATAGCCAATATAATAAAAATTTTGGACATCGCTTGCTTCAAAATCTGCACACAGTATATGGAAAACTTCGAATTACGAACATCTTGAGTTTGGCTGTATTGAGCTGTATTAAGCTCAAATAATTATTATAATCAATTATAATTATTATAATCAATTATAATTATTATCAATTATAATCAATTCAATCTCTTTCAAGAATCTAGGATATAGAAAACTTTGTATATGCGTTTAGCATTGTGTATATTCTAAGATTTAGTAAGGTTTTCATACAGATTTGTATGAAAGCCTAGCATTCCTCGGTTGTATGCACAATTCGTATTTTCATTCCAAATTTGTGGAAAACATGTTCATCACATCAGCATACATGCATATGGAGACGCATGGTGCATTGTTTCATCAACTCCTTGGGACTGAACTTTTTGCTCAAAAATTAAATGTTTATAATATTTTGCATATCAGTGATGACGCTTGAAATTAAGGACAACTTGAAGTTTTACAGGGGTGATGACAAAATACGGAAGATTTAATTCTGCATTGAACAGTCGGAAATGGCTTTTGATTAAACATTCCATACATCCACTTACAACTCGACAGTTCAGGCATTAAATCATAGTAAATACACTGGATTCTGTTTTTACGCGATTTACATTTTCTCAATTTTCTACTCATCCTAAATGTTTAACGTATATAAATTATCATGTGATTTTTCTTTGATTTATTCTGGATTTTTGGAAACATGTTGCGAAGATTTTGGTGGTAAATTGAGGTCACACGATCAAAAAACCGAGCGAAAAAAAATCGTGTAAAAACAAAATCCTGTGTAACTTATACTTTGAAATGCGTATGAAACGTTCTGCCACAATTTTCCCCTTGTCAGGTTGCAGTTAAATCAAACATGCCTAAAAAATCCATAAAAAATAAAGTTTTAATTCGCAACAGTTTTTAATTGGCGTAAATTTAATTAATATTATCTTGAACTTCATAGAACATGCAAAAGATTAGAAATGAAAATAAAAAAATATTTGACAAAAAACATTTTTAAGGGGTTGTCGGCATGAAACGTGGATATGTCAAAAATAATGAAATAACGATCTTCTTCTTCGATAACTCCATATTTCAAATGGAACTTGGCCTGCTTTTCAACTTAAAGTCTAGATCATTTAGAAATGGGGCACTTCATTTTAGAGATAGTGTCGTTCCTAGTGGTCGGATAAGCAAGTTTTTCACCGCGTTTAATAATTAGTAAACCATTCTACAATGGTACTACAATATTGGAGTCCGGTTTATACCAAAAAAATCTGAGCCCGTCAAATTGTCCTCAGTTCCGTACAATAGAGTCATTTAGGGTGATTATTAACCAGAAACTGAAGATGAAGGGAGCAGTCACCACTGACATTGGCCGTATGGAGATTTGGTTGAATCAGCTAGCCTAAATCATGACTGAAGAAGGTTTTTGATTTGAAAGCTTTTCTATGCCCAGGGAGTCTACTATGTTTTTCACCCGCAAACGCAAACATCCTAGACCGGACCGAACTCGCCATCTCCGGATTGGAAATCCTACGCCTTTGCTCGCCAATTGGAGACCCAAAAATCTATGAATTAGGAACTTGACGTCTTCGACAAAGTTTTTAAAGAGAAATTTTGCTACAACTTTTGAGAAGAAAAACCTTGTATGTTGTAAAATGAAAAAAAAAATCATCTCACTTTTGAGGGGATTGTCTGAATGTCTCTGAAGAAGCGCATTAACTTACTGATAAAATGTCTAGAAGACACTATTGATGATGATGATGATGATGATGATGATACTACCATCTATTGTAGCAAGGCACCTGCCGATAGCACTGGCCATTAGAGTGATTCAAATTTTGACTTTTTTGCACCCCGATGCTTAAACGATTGCATTTGCCATTTAATTAAATCTCCTAAATTTTTAGCTAATTTGGATGTAATTTGATTGTGCACACGTCATTTGAAGTTTGTATGAAAATTACTATGGAAATCGTCATTGATGTAAAAGATCGTTCCGTGAGGAGACCCATGAACTATTTGAATACGATTAACGCGTCCACTTCATAGAACACTTCCTAAGCTGAAAGACAGTTGTTGATGTGAAGCGATTTGACTTTTGTAAGCAAAGTTATATAGAAAACAAAAATGCTCATTATTGATATTGATGTTATTCTTTTACGTGTTAAATTGAATTTCCCACGATTCAGTGTTTCCTTAATAACTTTTCTTGTAAGCATCAAATCGTTTCGCATCAAAGATGAGCTGCTTCCTTGCTAAATTTGGTATGTAGCCAATGTTTTCGTACGTTTTTGAACCTTAATGGGAAGCGTTGTGGAACGATTTGTCCAAAAGTTACTGTTTTCATATCGATTTTCATACAAACTTCATATTGCGCGTGCTCACTCAAATTACAACCAAATTAGCTGAAAAATTAGGATGATTGCTGAAATAGCAAATGTAATCTTTGAGCACAGGGGAGCGAAAAAGTCAAAATTTGAATCAGTCTACTGGTCATATCTGACGAACGATTTGATCATGATTGTACTATTGTATGTATTTCATCAAACTCCTGTACACTGCGTCAAGTAGATTTAAGACACCCCTTTATTTTTTTAATTATGCTGGAAATTTATAAAAGTTTCTTTCAAATTCAATTAAAACTCATTCATTTCATTTTATAACATAGTATTTTTGAGATAATATTTTTGATATACAAGTGGGCAACTATAGCAGAAATTGTTTTTTGACTTGTCAGAAAGATTTAAGACATGCCCGCCGATCTATTTCAAAATCATCCATATTTGAGACAGGCAGTGTTGCAGCGATTCTTCAATACTTGATTGGGCCTCCATTCTTATTAATAACTGCAAAAACTCTGTGTGGCATACTGTTAATTAATTGCTGTCGGCCATGGAAGAACATCGATTTTTTTTCTCCTTCAACCACTTCATCGTCTTGGTGCTCTTGTGGATCGATGCATTGTCTTGCTGGAAAATCTTAGCTTAGATCGCGAATGACGCTGTTTGAAAGGCAGAAGATTCGCTTGAATGACACTGATGTAATCCTTGCTGTTCATTTTACTGGAAGTGAACGCTAAATCCAGCTTTCCACGGGAGCAGAAAGCACCCCACACCATACAACTTCCTCCTCCAAAGTTCCGTGTGGAAAAATGAATCTCATCCTTTCGTAAATCGCGCCAATATGAATTAAATCCATCTGGGCCATCGAGATTAAACTTTTTCTCATCACTGAAGATAACCTACGTGAATAAAAAAATTATGTATTAGGTTGAGTATTAGGTAATGAACGCAAATAACAACCATCGTGAATCTTTTAAATTTTAAAGAAATTACCAAGTTCCAGTCCCGGTTCATGTTAGCTTTGGCGAATTCCAGTCGGGCTACTTTATGTTCCGGTTTCAGGCAAGGCACTCGCATCATTTTTTGACGACATATGTTCGGATTTTTCATCAATACTTGTCGAATTGTTTCTCGAGAAACATTCAAATCGAGTTCGGCCTTGATTTGACGGAGTGATTTCGTGGAGTTAGACGCCGTATTGACAATTTTTCTCTTGTCTCGAGTTGTTAGCTTCTGTTTGATAGTCTTCGGATAATTTTTGCCGTAGTTTTCCGGGTCTCGCAGAAAATTTCGAACAACGCATCGTGATCTACCAATATCTTTTGATATTTGCTTAATGCTCATGTTTTTCTTGCGATAAGCGAGTATTGTGTATTTTTCTTCTTGTGAAAGATACTTTCCTTTCGGCATGGTTCTAAAAAAACACTCCAAAACTTCGAGAACACACTAAACTTGACCGATCTACAAGGTGTTTTATAAGTATTTGACACTCGAAAATGTTGTTTATATTCACTGTTTAGACTGAGTATGTTTGCAAGTGTTGCCAGAAAATTATTTGTGAATGCTTTTTAAGTGCAACTGGATTGAAAAATATATCGTTATACTAGAATTGTATGAGGTAAGTGATGAATTTATGGGGTGTCTTAAATCTCCTTGACGCAGTGTATGAAGGACCAAAAATGGGTGGGGTGGTTCCATAAGCTTATGCGAATCCACGGGATGAATAGAGAATCTCCTTCCAGAAAAAAGTTCGTACATACAATTATATAATCTAGCCCTCGTTTCCCAGATTGACCCAATAGATGGGGAGAAGAGCCCGCCCTTTATCCACGAAATGTTAACAATAAGAAGTTGGCGATTCCACTCTTCCCAAATCGCTTCAATCGGGTGCCCTTTGGTTTATAATAATATAGTTTCACTATAATTTTCAAGTGGAAGGCTTAATGCGTTTATGTTAAATATACAGAATTGTATTAGGTAGTGAAGTTTAGTGAAAGTATTTATATGTATTAAAGTATTTATATGTATTAAAGTATTTATATGTATTATGAAAATTGAAATTTATAAATATTATTTTGGCATAATTTCTTTAAAAGTATGATTTTTCGGTCGAAATTTTTCAAATTTTACGATACGAAACGAAATCAGAAAATCAGATTTCGCCATTTCCAAATTCCGTGAAATTCCGCGGAAGTTTGTTTTGAATGCCATGAAACGCAATTTTTTGAAATACCGCATATGCTTATAGTTATTTAAAAATTAAATAGTAAGGAGGTTTGTCATTATCTTATGCTCCATGCACGAAAAACATTGTTTTATTTTTTTTTTATATACTTTACAAAAACCCATTTTTTAGCTTACGTTGTACGTCCTTTTTTGTATTGAGGCAAACCTGATACTATTGCTGAATCACAATTAGGTCGTTCCAGCCGACCATGTGCGTCGTATAGACCACATTGTCAATAATTTAGTATAGTTGATCCTTGAATGTTTTTCATGTTTCATCACTTTTTCTCTTCAGCAATAAAAATCCCAAACTGCTTGTTTGCCGGATAGATTCCAACTGACATCTCAGGGGATAGTGAGGCCTCTCTCGCAATAGCATCGGATTCACCACCATTCTTCTGCCATTCTATTTGGCATGTTATAGGTCTGCGGTCTTCGATTGGCACAAGATCTTGCTGGTTATCTTCACATCCGGTGTTAATTCGCTGGAATGGTAGTTCGACAGACGTAAAAGACGCCCAAACTAAGCATTCTCTCATTTTTTTTCGAAATTTCAAAAAAAAAAATACTTTAAAATTATGGGTTGAACTTGGGGAAAAAAATATGGCGTATAAAAAAACACTTTCTTCACCCACAAATTAAATTTATGAATGTTTGGAAAAAATACGTGATAGGCCAAATGTCTAGAAGACACTATTACGCTAAAAACACGATTTTAGCCGCATTGGTGATTGGGGGAGGTGTGAATCAGTTTCATGCATTGGAAATTTTTCGAAATTTAAATTAAATTATTTCTAGAATTCCTTCGGAAGTTTCCCCAGTAATTCTTCTGGAAGTTCCTTCAGGAATTCCTCCCAAAGTTTCACCAGAAATTTCTTCGGAAGCTCCTCCAGAAATTCCTTCGGAAGTTCCTCCAGGAATTCCTCCAGAAGTTCATCCAGGAATTCCTCTGGAAATTCTTTTAGAAATTCCTTTGGAAGTTCTTCCAGGAACTCCTCAGCAAGCTTGTTTAGGATTTTTTTCGGAAGTTCCTCTAGGAATTTCTCATGAAGTTCCTCTAGGAATTACCTTGCAAGTACCTCCGGGATTTTCTCTGGAAGATTCTCCAGGAATTTCTCCGGAAGTTTCTTCAGGAATTGCTTCTCCATAAGTTGCTCCAGGAATTCCTCTGGAAGTTCCTCCGGAAATTCCTCCAAAAGTTTCTCTAGGAATTCCTCGGGAAGATCCTTCAGGAATCCGTCAAAAAGTGCCTCCAGGAGTTCCTCTGGAATTCCTCAGGAAGTTTTTCCAGGGGTCTAAGTTACTCCAGGAATTCATCAAGAAGTTCTTTCAGGAATTCCTGCGGAAGTTTTTCCATGAACTTCTCTGGAAGATACTACTGAATTTCCTCCGTAAGCTCCTACACGAAGGTCCTCTAGGAATTCCTCCGCAAGTTCCTCTAGGAATTCCTCCGGTAGTGTTTTTGGTACTCCCCCCAAAGTTTTTCGAACAATTCATCCAAAAATCCTTCAGGATTTTCCGGAAAATACCTCCAAGTTTTTTTTAGGAATATCTTGAAGAAATTACCTTGGAAATTCTTCCAGAAACTCTCTTTTGTTCCAGGAATTTCTCTATGTGTTTTCCAAACATTCCTTCGAAAATTACTTTGAGAGTGCTTCCAGAACAGGTCCTGGCAACAGGTTAAAGCGATAGATGTCCAGCGCTTAGGATGGAGATCTTTCAAGTTGACCCTTTGCACCACCGGAGGTGTATAGCACCCATAATTAAGTAAGTAAAGCTTCCAGAAATCCTTTTATAAATTCCCCGGATTTCGGCAAAAATCTCTCCGGGAAATCGTTTCCGAGTTTCAACAGAAAATCCTTAACCTTCCTAATGTATTCGGGTCTATATGATCCGAAACGTACTTTCAAATGGTAATAACTTTCTAACGCGACAATGTGAACTTCTGAAACTTTTTGACTATTTCGTGGAAAACTTAGTGAGTAATTCTCGCTGAGACCGGGCCACTATTTGCCACTATTAAGGTTCTCAAAAATGCCTTAATTTATGTTCATTCGGCCGGAGACGAGCCAGCCTCGGGCTGAAAGTCTCCTTAATAAAGACAAAAAAAAAAGTTCATTCAAAAGCTTTCGGCAAGTATATGAAGGATCCGACTTAAATTCCTTAGAAAGTTGGACCCCTCGTTAGCTATACACGAAATCATTTTTATGGATCCCTAGAGTTTTGTCAATTCTTGACTCAACAAAACTGTCATAATTCCACCATTTCTCAACCGATCTTTAAGGTCAGCATGTGATTGGAAAGTGGGGTCTTGGGATGCTATAATAAAAAAATGCAGGCAGCCTTATTGAATCTTGGCCGACATCTTGGATTTATTGTTGAAAACTTTCGAATGATCGACTGTTTATTGTTATTTTAACTTAAAACGGCTACGCAGTCTTTAAGAATAAAAACAAGATTTATATTTGTCCAACGTTTCGACACGGGGTTGGTGTCTTCATCAGGGGAAAATATTATGTTTGTTCCTTGTCTAATGTTTAGTCTTACAATAACTGTCTGGTTTGGATATTTATGGATATTATTTTGGAAACACTTATTTTTAACATTGATGACACTGGCAAATACTTAACACAGATTTTCTTTATCAAACCGCCTGATTGCAAACCCCCCTTTTTTTAAAACTAGACTGTTATTGTAAGACTAAACATTAGACAAGGAACAATTGTTGAAAACTTTTTTTTCGCTAGATCAACATCCACCGATTTTGAATAATAATTCTCAAGTGTATGTAGTGTATTATTTTCCGTTCATCAATGAAAAAGACGAGAATAGTGAAAAGAGGTCTTTTAGTTTTCCTTGATTGTTTGCATTGGTATAAACATTATTATTATTATTAATATCTTTATTAATGAGGTTTTCGGCCCTGGGCCGGTTCACCTCGTACTAGGGCTTCCATTCCCGGAAACGATTTCCCGGGAAATCATATTTCCCGGGATTCCCGATTCCCGGGATTTATGTATCAGTTTCCCGAATTTCCCGGGAAATGAACTTACTAAAATATTTTGTAATAATTGTCTTATTTTTTTAAATTTGATGATAACGGATTTTGGGTTATCAATTACATTTTTTTACTAGCATCATCTCACTATTTCACTTTTGAAGTTTGATAATTTAAGTTATAACTAAAAATGCTACAGAATCATACGGTGCATTCCAACACGTGTTGAAGAGAGGCGAGACGAAGAACCAGTTTGTATCTATTGTTCGTTTATTCAGTAGGTCGAATTCAGTCGAATTAAAAATTAAGTGTCTCAGGCAATAGCAGTGACCGCTTTGGCAGGTTTGTCCTATTAATTTCAAAGGTTTTTTTAAGACCTTCAATCCTTTTTTATTCAATTCCCGAACAGACTCATATTCCGGAGACTCGTTTGTATTTTGAGATATTTCTGAAACATTTCATTTGAATATTTTCTAATATTGGTGGACTAACAGATCTTGATGGAAAAACAGATTTTAGGTCTTTAGTATGCGATCATTACAACTGTCTGACAACAAATACTCGCAAAACTTTTGCAATTTGATGTGTTTTAGGTGCTGTTCGCCATTTCAAGCAAAGTTTGACTGAAAAAAATGGACTAGTCAGGATCATTAAAGTACGACAATCAAGCACTTGCCTGAAAGCTCTTTTTTATTTCGAATGGAAGAATTCTCATTTCAAATATTTCATTCACCTGCTTTAAATACAAAATGTGTTCAAGTGGACGAAAATGTGTTCAAGTGGAAAATGTTTTATCATTCAAAGATGACCAGATGACTCTATGCACTAAAAGAAGTAGTCGAGTATAAGAATAGTTCTTGTTAGGAATATTTTGGCGATAATAGAAGAGAATCTCTCGAAGCCGTCGTTGTCCAAAAACTGGAAAAAAAATGCGGATACGACCTGAAATTTAAAAAAAAAAATATGGGAAAGTAGCACATAGCGGAGCTCATCAGGACACTGCAAATCCTACTCTTGAGCCAGAGCAGATGTTGATACTTATTTCGAACTGAACCAAAACTTTTTTAGGCTTTCAACAACTTTTCATCATTTGAGGACAAAATAGCAAGCATCCCTGATGTCGAATGAATATTTTTGAAATGATATTTTACGACAAAATTTAAACTACGATTTTGAATTAGTTTCGAGAGTTTTTTTTTTATTTCCCGGCATTGGCGTAACTAATGAAAAATTCTAGGGGGGGCTAACTTTTTTAAAACTTTTCTATTTTAACACTCATAACACAGAAAGTTTGCCATTTTCGCTCGATTCAACTGATGTATATTATTCGATACCAGATATCAAGGCACGACTTAAGTATGTTCTTCGACGCTCAGCCCTGTCACAAAAATCAAGAAATGTCGTAGGATTCCCAAAATCCTTGATAGGTTCAGAAAACTATAGGTGTTGCGCTCGCCGTAAATATAATGTGAAGCACGATCCTTTTTTTTTGTCTTTATTATCGAGACTTTCAGCCCGAAGCAAGCACGATCCTGATTTTTAAAGGATTTATTGATATGCTTCGAACCTAAATACATTATAAATTAAATATTGGATAAATTAATTAGTTAAACTCTTTTCGTCAGCTTTCAATTAAGTGGCCTGGCAATTCCTACGAGCTTTCAAACGGCGATCTGACCACAACAAACTAACCTTTCTTTTCTGTTAGAATAACTTCTAGGATGATTTAAAAAAATCAGTTTTACATCCCATTACAACTTATTGGTCGTTAATTTTCAACATAGTTAAAAAAGATTGCAACAAATTTACTTATAAGAGCATTTGTTAACACATAGGAACATTTAACACATCTTTTCCCTCAGTAGGTCTGTTTCACGCCTACTGAGACATTTTCACTGGTTTCATTGCTGCAGTGACAATAGGAGTTTAGAGAATTAAAAAGTATGCGGAGTTCTAAAATCCATCAGGAAGAATACAAAGTTCTTTCTTATTCAACTTTCAGTTACCTCTACTAGAAATCTAAGAGTTTTACCGAACCCTTCTCAAAAAGCCTGCAGTGATAATTAAAATGCGCTGCAGCTTTTAGGATTGGTATTAGTTATGAAGGTTAAGATCATACGCTCGATTTAGATAACAATTACAGTCAAACCTCCATGAGTCGATATTGAAGGGACCATCGACTCATGGAAATATTGAGATGAGGAATATCAAATCTTTGGAAAGCCGTTTGAAGGGACCATCACAGTAACCCAGAAAATATTTTTTAATATGGCATAATATGCTTCCATGAGTCGATATCGAGTCATAGAACATCGACTCATGGAGGTTTGACTGTACTTACAAAACCCTGGAAAAACTTGAAAATCTCAAGGAATTGTCCATTATCCATTAAGTAATACTAATAAATAATATATTTTAATTCACTTGTTGATGAGGTATTTCCTTTGGTATTTCATAAGTTATAACGTGTTTTGAGGGGTCCAGCTTTTGTCGTGAGCAAGTCTTATAACAATTGCTCGAGGTTTAAAAACTTGAGCGAATAGATTCAACTTGCTGTAGTGTTTCGAAGAGAGGGATTGGATAATGAATTCTCTGCATTTCCCCCGTATATAATCAGTGGACTAGATATGAGCAATACTTATACAAAGTCACAAATTTTCTAGGGGGGTCTAGCCAGATCCTAGGTGGGGCTATAGCCCCCCCTAGCCCCTCTGTAGTTACGCCAATGTATTCCCGGGATCCCGGGAAATCCCGGGAAATTATTATTTTATTTCCCGTTTCCCGGGTAGTTGATTCCCGGGAAAAATGGAAGCCCTACCTCGTACACCCAACCGGCGCACACTGGGGATTTTCAAAAGCAAAAGGCTCGAAATTCAATTACTCCAGCTGACGCTGCAAAATTCCCAGAAAGTACATGTTTCCTGAAGAAAAAAGTGCGATGAATCGATTGCGCAGGGTTTCGTGCTGGGCAGACTACTTTAAAGTGCCCATTTTGCCCCAATTCCCCTAAAAATCACAATATTTCTACTATCTCTCAGGGTGACGCTGATGTTTCTTCAATAAATATATATGCGTAGGGTTTCGTGATGGGCAGACCCATTTAAAGTGACCATTTTGCCCCAATTCCCCTGAAACAACATTTTTGCTATGCATCGAGCTGACGCTGATATTTCTTCAATAATTATAGGTTACATGAAGATAAAAGTGCGATGAATCGATTGCGAAATCGTTTCGTGCTGGTCAGACCACTTTGAAGTGCTCATTTTGCCCCAATTCCCCTGATATCACAATATTTCTGTAATGCCTCGAGCTTACGCTGATATTTCTTCAATAAATATATATTTCCTGAAGGGAAAAGTGCTATGAATCGTTTGCGTGGGGTTTCGTTATGAGCAGACCCTTTTAAAGTGACCATTTTGCCCCAATTCCCCTGAAATCACAAATTTTTTGCTATGTCTCGAGCTGACGCTGATATTTCTTCAATAATTATAAGGGAAAAAGTGCGACGAATCGATTGCGCGGGGTTTCGTGCTGGGCAGTCTACTTTAAAGTTACCATTTTGCCCCAATTCCCCTAAAATCACAATATTTCTGTAATGCCTCGAGCTGACGCTGATATTTCTTCAATTAAAATATGTTTCCCGAAGGAAAAAAGTGCGATGAATCGTTTGCGTGGGGTTTCCTGATGAACAGATCCTTTTAAAATGACCATTTTGCCCCAATTCCTCTGAAATCACAAATTTTTTGCTATGCCTCGAGCTGACGCTGATATTTCTTCAATAATTATAAGTTTCCTGAAGGGAAAAAGTGCGACGAATCGATTCCGCGGGGTTTCGTGCTGGACAGACTACTTTAAAGTTACCATTTTGACCCAATTCCCCTTAAATTACAATATTTCTGTAATGCCTCGAGCTGACGCTGATATTTCTTCAATAATTTGAAGTTTGCTGAAAGGAAAAAGTACGATTAATCGATTGCGCGGGGTTTCATGCTGGGCAGACCACTTCAAAGTGACCATTTTGCACCAATTCCCCTGAAATCACAATATTTCTGTAATGCCTCGAGTTGACGCTGATATTTCTTCAATAAATATATGCTTGCTGGAAGGAAAAGTACGATTAATCGATTGCGCGGGAATTCATGCTGGGCAGACCACTTTAAAGTGACAATTTTGTCCCAATTCCCCTTAAATCACAATATTTCTGTAAAGCCTCGAGCTGACGCTGATATTTCTTCAATTAAAATATGTTTCCTGAAGGGAAAAAGTGCGATGAATCAATTTCGCGGGGTTTCGTGCTGAACAGACCATTTTAAAGTAACCATTTTGCCCCGATTCCCCTTAAATAACATTATTTCTGTAATGCTTCGAGCTGACGCTGATATTTCTTCAATAAATATATGTTTCCTGAAAGGAAAAAGTGCGATGAATCGTTTGCGTGGGATGTCGTGCTGGATAGACCATATTAAAGTGCCCATTTTGCCCCAATTTCCCAAAAAATATTTCTACTACTACTACTACTCGAGGTGACGCTGATATTTCATTGATAAATATATAAATATTTAAATGCATTTTTCATATCCTACCTTACCGTCATGACGCATCAGCCGGGCAAATGCGTTCTTTGGAAGAAGAGATCAAATCTCCTCTTGTCTTAAATCGAGAAAATGTGAATTGAATTAAATAATCATATCTTCTTTTGCCTTCCCCAGGTAAATGCATCTCTCAAAGAAGAGATCAAATATTCCCTTGGCTTAAACCGAGCGAATGACTAAATTGAATAAAAAAATCATATCCTCTCTTGTTTTCTGCCGGGCAAAGGCATTCCTTGACAAAAGGAATCATATCTTCCCTTGTCATAAACCAAGAAAATTTATCAATTGAAAGATGGAATCAAAGTGATTAACTTTAATTCTATTTTAAAATAAATACTTTAATGAAATGTTTGATAAAAAGGGATTCATATCTTCCTTTTCCATATCGCACTTTTTCCCTTCAGGAAACATATATTTAATGAAGAAATATCAGCGTCAGCCTGAGGCATAGTAGAAATATTGTGATTTTTGGGGGAATTGGGGCAAAATGGGCACTTTAAAGTAGTCTTCCCAGCACGAAACCCCGCGCAATCGATTCATCGCACTTTTTTCCTTCAGGAAACATGTACTTTCTGGAAATTTTGCAGCGTCAGCTGGAGTAATTGAATTTCGAGCCTTTTGCTTTTGAAAATCCCCAGTGTGCGGCGGTTGTTAGATTTTCTAACAATTCTGTATAAGAATCTACCAAAACCTGTATAAAAACTGGGCATATGCGAAATTGCTAGATTCTTATACAAATATTGTATAAGAATCTAACAATATTGTAAGCTTTTCTTACATTTTTTGTATAAGAATGTAACAATTTCGCATATGCCCAATTCTTATACAGGTGTTGGTAGATTCTTATACAGAATTGTTAGAAAATCTAACAACCGCCGGTTGGGTGTAGGTATAAACAAATCAAGAAGCAAAAAAATAATTATTTCATTTGGGAAGATGAAGCAGACAATGACTGAAAATTTCTGTAATTAAAATAAATCCCTGGATATTATCACTGAAAATTTTTAAATGTTTTTTTTTTCAGCTTCGCTATGTTATACCTAATATTAGTAAAATACAAAAAATCGTTCGTATAAGATTGTTTGTTTTCTTGTGTTACCTCAATAGAACTTAAATAAATAACTATTTAACTCAATGAATTAATTCTCTTATAGTTTAAGGCAGTATAAAAAGCGACAAATAAACTGCAAAACAAATGTCCATCAGAAGAAAATTATTATGGTATGTTTTTCCATTGGTATGTCTCTCACAAGTTTGCGCTATTTTATACCGATTCAAATTTTCTTCCATCAATAAGGTCATCTTCTGTTTTCCATGAAGCTTAAATATTTTGAAACTCAGCGCATCATCCTTTGGCGAGAAAAAAGATGTTGATCCAAATTCGAATGCAATAATTATTAAAACCCCTTTCTAATAGAAACTTTCAGTTAGTATCTGTTTCATCTCCTAGCCAATAAATACTTTACATATAGAAAAGATAGATTTTTTACTTCTTAATTTTTTAATACTAATACACAACAGCAAGGGAAACCTTTTCACTATTCTCGTTTTCTTCATAGGTGACATTTGGGAAAATAAATTCGTAATTATCGAAAAGAACTCTCGTTTACCTTTATAATCACCAATACCAAGATTCTTGCATTATTAAATTCAACAACTTGAATACGGCTCCTTTATGCTCAAAAATGTGGAGCCTTTTGAACAAAATACTGTTGTAAACATGTTAGACAGAATAGTGTGTGAAATCAAGGAACTGACGTTGTAGTACCATATGAGCTTCAAAAATTATGCTCGTTGGTCATATTAGCCTTAAAAAAAGTATTTGGTAAATCGTACATACTTTTTGATAAAAAAAACATACCCCTGAGAATTTTGGACACAAAGCACAATATACAGTGACCTGCATAATAAAAAGCTCACTTGCCGTTTTGCATACAAAATGGTCAACTTTGGAGATCTAGATCTCGATTGCGTGTGAACCAATTTTGCTGCAAATTTGACCAGAGCTCAAATATAACTTGAATTTTACCACAACTACGACCATATTGATTCATAGGGTAAAAAATTATCGTGGTAATACCAAAACGATTTTTTTTGCCCTCCTTAGCCGTGCGGTAAGACGCGCGGCTACAAAGCAAGACCATGCTGAGGGTGGCTGGGTTCGAATCCCGGTCCCGGTCTAGGCAATTTTCGGATCGGAAAATGTCTCGACTTCCCTGGGCATAAAAGTATCATCGTGCTAGCCTCGTGATATACGAATGCAAAAATGGTAACCTGGCTTAGAAACCTCGCAGTTAATAACTGTGGAAGTGCTTAATGAATACTAAGCTGCGAGGCGGCTCTGTCCCAGTGTGGGGATGTAATGCCAATAAGAAGAAGAAGAAGAAGACCACAAAAAGCACAAACCTGGATTTCACGCTTATTCTGCGTCCTAATACGGTCGCGCCAAACGATACACCGCAATGCTATTCACCCATAAGAACCAAGTAAACGGTTGCAGAAAGCGTGGCGGTACCTTCCCTGAAGAGTGCAACGCGTGCAATTTTGAGAAAATCAGGTGATAGGTAATTGATTTTGAAATGCATTAACCACTCTAAATTGAATTCAACAGTCAAAGGAAGGCATCATCCCCACTGGGGAATAAATTTGAGGTTTTTAAGTGAAAATTTAAATAGTCGTTACCAACAATTTTCATATTTTGAGTTACGTCAGTTTTGTTCGAAACAGTGATATAGGTAATCAAAGAATTTATGCGCGATGGAACATGATTTGGATGTGCAGAACAGTCTCGAGACTCGCGTTGTTTTGTTCTGCATTGTGCAGTCGAAGAGCTTTTTTTGTCTTTATTATAGAGATTTGCAGCCCTCGGCTGGCTCATCTCTGGTATCGAAAAGATAATTAATTAGTGCGCGATCTAGATGTGCAGAACAGTCTAGAGACTCGCGTTATTTTGCTCTGCTGTGTGCAATCGAAAGTTAATTATTTGGTGCGGGATCTGTGCAGAACAGTTTCGAGACTCGCGTTTTTTTGTTTGACTTTGTGCGGTCGAAAAGTTATTCGATTGGTGCGCGTTCGAACATGATTTGTATGAGCAGAACGGTCTCGAGACCTGCGTTATTTTGTTCTGCAGTGTGCGGTCGAAAAGTTAATTATTTGGTGCGCGATCGGTGCAGAACAGTCTCGAGACTCCCGTTTGTTTAGTTCAACTTTATGCAGTCGAAAAGTTAATTAACGGGTGCGCGATGGAACATGATTTGGATGTACTGTACGATCTCAAGACTTGTGTTATTTCGTTCTGCTGTGTGCGTTTAAAAAAATTATTTAAATGGTGCGCAATCAAACACGATTTAGATGGGCAGAACAGTCTAGAGACTCGCGTTATTTTGTTATGGTGTGTGTGTTAATTATTTGGTGCGCAGATCGTGCAGAACAGTTCCGAGACTCGCATTTTTTTGTTTCGCTTTATGCGGTCGAAAAGTTAATTATTTTGTTCTGCTTTGTGCGGTCGAAAAGTTAATTAATTGGTGCGCAATCGTACATGATTTGGATGTGGAGAACAGTCTTGAGGCTCGCGTTATTTTGTTCTGCTGCGTGCGATCGAAAGTTAATTATTTGGTGCGCGATCTGTGCAGAACAGTTTCGAGACTCGCGTTTTTTGTTCAGCTTTGTGCGGTCGAAAAGTTAATTATTTTGTTCTGCTTTGTGCGGTCAAAAAGTTGATTCTTTGGCGCGCGATCGAACATGATTTGGATTATTGCGTTATTTTGTTCTGCTTTGTGCGGTCGAAAAGTTTTTTTTGTCTTTATTATAGACATTTGCACCCCTCAGCTGGCTCATCTCTGATATCAAAAAGTTAATTTATTTTGGTGCACGATAGAACATGATTTGAACGTGCAGAACCGTCACGAGACTCTCGTTATTTTGTTCTACTGTGTGCGTTCGAAAAGTTAATTAAATGGTGCGCAATCGGTGCAGGACAGGCTCATCACTTGCGTTATTTTGTTCTGTTTTGTGCGTAAAAACTATACATTACACGTGGCATACCGTTTATCAAAACGAATCTTGCTACCTCCCTATCCCATATACCCAACATCCCAGTGATTACTCGTGGAAGTGCAGATAACTCGGCTTCTATTAATGCGAGTATTACGTCAAGGTATTTCTACTCATTCCCTGATTGACTTGCATTCGGACACTGCCGGCGTCGGTATTGCTTAATTTTGGGCCACCAGTTTTTCCAAACTGAAGGTGATATAAGTCCCAAATATCATCTGTTGGTTCTTTTTGTAATTACGGATGGCCTGACAATAACGGAGTAGCAACCCAGGGCAGTCAATCATGTTCATTCTCAATTTCAATCCAGTTTACGGCGGGCGGTCGTGTCTTGTACATAACCATTCTTTTTTTTAAGCAAAATCTCTCCAGAGTAAAGATATTACGAAATTAAAATAAAAAATATCAAGAATTAAAATCCACGGAAGTCGAACATTTGTATCGAAAAACTTTAGAATATAATCTTGCTCCATGGAGAAAAAATGCTGTACTAAAAACTTATGTTGGTGAAATATAATACACAAGAGTATTAGAAAATAAACGCAATGTTCTTTTTTGAAATAAATATACACACAAAAGTTACAAAATATTTAACTGTTCAGATATTATTATTGAAATTCATGCGAAAGCGCAAAGTGAGAACAACCAAAAGATTGGATGAAATCAATCATTGTAACCGTTAAGGTGAAAGGGGCGCAATATTCATTATTGCATTCCATGCTCATAAGAAAAATTTATTATATGTACAAAACTGTGCACGCATATTAAAATCGGTAAGTATTCTGATTGAAAAAAGGCTAGATTTCCGGGCCCTCTATTGAATGGGCATTGCATGCATCTTTGATAATTGACCGAACTTACGTTCAGTGCTGGCAAGGGAATTGGTTTCGAAATTTGTACCGCCTCTCCGGTCCGTGAATCCATTTGTGCGTACATGGTCGGACATTGCAGGCAGCTAAAGCAATATTTTATCTAAATGGTATCAGAGTTAATATATCTTTGTTGGCACTTATAGTACAAAAAACAAATAGTACTCGCCTCTCAAAATCATACTCACATAGAAGCTTTTGGAGTCTTTTTTGCAGTTTGCCTTTGTGATACAGTTATCCTGGACAGCTTCAAACACTCTTGGCATAGACGCTATCAGGGCCAATGTTACGCAGGGATGTTTGTCGGACTTCAGAGCCATCACTTCGGGTGAACGTTCCTCGTGAGTCGCCATGGCCAGTGCTGCTTCCGGGTATTTGTAGTAGATGGCATAATCAATGGCACTCATGTCCATGTAATTGTGTAGCAGTTTGCATCCCAGGCTCAGCAGCAGAACCACCGCGTTCGGTTTATTTTCCATCGATGCCAAATGAAGGGCCGTATTCTGTAGAGTAGGGCGAATATTTAATAGCGCAAATTGATAAATTTTTGTATTAGACCTTCGTAGCGTTCGTATGAGCTAATTTAACATAGCTTATAAAAACATTTTAGTTATAAGAAAAAATCAAGATTGGCCATCAAATACCAAGTGTGTAACCAATTTGGTATAGATGTTGGTTGTGAGAAACTTGAATTAAGTACACACGTAACAATATCTATTATTTGATTTGCAATCTCACATGAGTGAGGAAAGATGATCTTCAATTATGTTTATCTTCTGAATCCAAACGAATACCAATTATGTTTACTTACCCCATCTTTGTCCACTTGGTCAAGCAAATGCGAATGCACCGAGTGCAGTAGCTCAATCGTTTGCGTATATCCTGACATTGCCGCCAGGTGCAGTGGATTACGCCCGTTATGATCCCTGTGAAGTAATGCTCCCCGGTTGAGCAACAGTTGCACCACTCTCGTGTGCCCTTCCTTCGAAGCGATATGCAGTGGTGTGAGGCCTTCTCCGTCGCTTTCGTTGATGATGAACGTACCCTTTTCCGAGTCCAAAAGTTGTCGAACTGTGTTGTAGCGGCCATAACGGGCGGCAAAGTGGAGTGGACTTTCGTTGTTGTTATTTTTCAGATTGATGCACGCTCCAAGCCGAATCAGATTTTCCAACGACCGAATGTGTCCTTCGCGACTAGCGTAATGCAGAGGAGAGCAACCCGTTTCATCTTTCTCATTAAGAAGCAATAAAAGATATGCTTCGGATTGTGTGCAACTGACCTCTTTGGCAAAGTCATCCAGTCGACCACCGTTCATAATGACCAAGTGCAGAACGTTCCGCGAATTCACGTCTTTCAAGCTTATGTTAGCTCCAAGGCGAATCAAAATCATAACAGTTCGCCAACCACCACGTGACGCGGAAAGTAATAATGGGGAACGATTTTCCTTGTCCAATGCGTTTATGTCGGCTCCTTCTTGCACGAGGTACTCCACGATTTCCGGATGGTCAAACATGGCTGCACAATGTAATGGAGTCATTTTCTGGATGTCGGTGCAATTTAAGCTGACACGTTTCTCCTGAGGCTGTATCAGGAACATTAACTTAACGATATCGATGGCTCCCTGATTGAATAAGTACAATTTGTTAAACTTTGGCTGTCTAATGCCTGGTGTATCGCAAAAATTAGTAAAAAAATATCTGCTATACTAAAAATAACGAAATTGTTTATCTCATAGGTATTGGGAAAATTAGCTGCAAATAACTTATTGGACATAAAATTGTAAGATCTACAAATTTTCTTTCTATAACTTCCACTTTTATCGAACCAAAAGTTGTTCATTGATGTCTGATTAATAAAAGCATTGTAAGTTGTCGTTGCTATGTGCTTACTCATTTTGTTGAATGATTCAAATATGCGATCAAAGGCAGTGCAAGTATATAAATGTTCTCTTTTCGACAGGGATGCCTAAAAACCAATGATAGCAAAATTCTTTGACCATACACTGTAACCCTTTGTGCTCACTCGAGATTCAGATTGTTGAAGCGGAATACATATTACGTAAAAGTTGCAGTATGCCGAAACGCAAGCTGCCTGTCATTAATATGCCTGCCGACAAAACAAAAGAGATGCTGCAACTGCTACGGTGTGATGCAAAGCTGGAGTACCATGCGTTTCCATCCGTTTGAATTTTGTGTAATAAATTTCATTACTTCCCAAAATGTGTAATAACTGTGTCCCTATTTCCAAAACCTCATAAATCATAAATCAATTTTCAGATGAAAATTTTCCCGCAATCATTACCTGTGCCGCAGCCAGATGTACCGGTGTCGAAAAGTCGTGCTGCTGGGTGGAGATTTTTGCTCCCGATTTAAGACACAGTTCAACGGCCTTGATGTCGCCACCGTGAACGGCGGAATGCAGAGGAACGTTTCCCTCCGAATCGTAGAAGGAAATCATTTCCTCGCGCGTACAGCCTTTCGATTCTCCCCACTGGAAAAAGACTTCCATTGTTTTCGAGCTGGCATTTTTGGCCGCTTCGTGGATCGGGTAGTAACCGTTGTTGCACGGTCTTCGAGGACACGCGCCAAATTCGGATATCTGTGTAGTGGATGAAACGAGTATTGAACATAAATAGAAAAATTGAAAGGAAAAGTCACTATCGCTTACCAGTATTCTGGCACATTCCTCGTGGTCGTAGATGGCAGCCAGATGCAATGCTGTTCGACCGTGTTCGCCTCCTTGTTGTATATCGATGTTTTTCCTATATTTTCCCATCGCCTGTAGTCCTTTGACTTTGTTCAGCTCGGTGGCCAAATGTACCGGTGCCAGTTTCTTGTCATTCAATATATTCGTTGCGACAGGTCTGCCAATAAAATAGATTAAGAAATGGTACACTTGATGAAACATTCCAAAGACTGAAAGTTTCATTTCATGTTGAAAGGTTCATCGATTTGCTTAAAGCATTGAGTTATAAAGCAGTAATGTGTGGATCGGGAGAGACACATCAATAAGTAGCGTAAATGACATATTATTGGTGAGAAGTTTCTCAAAAACAAAATTTCAAAATATTCGGAGGAAATTGATCCCTCTTCAAGAACATGCAGCCGAATTCCGGTGGAAAAATGTCTTGAAAGAGAAGACAATTTTTAAGAGATTTTGGTTTTTTTCTTATTTTGGAATTCCGGTGATTTCTTGTAAGAAAATATTTGACGTTTAAAAAAGAAAAAGAAAATTAAATTTTCTTCGAGATTTTTGCAGCAGAAATCAATCGTTTTTATTTATTCTTTTTGTGACAAGTGATAAACATATTACGGAATAACTATTTATTCGAAATTATTTCTAGAAAAATGAAAACATTAATTGTAACATATTTTGCAAGAAAAAATGGTACAAACGACAAGAGAAAATAAAACTACTTCGTCACCGTTGATTTTTGAGAGATATTAGTAATCCTTTCGAAATATCGGACGGTAATTTCGTGAAACTGTTCAGAATGCCAAAATATCTAGCTGAAAAATAATTGACTTGATGGATCAGCCGTTGAACGCAATTCCGTTGAAAGATGAACGAACAACAACAATTCCGGTTCATCTACAGGTTCTGACAACGTTGAGATATCTTGGTTCAGGTAAATATATTGCAATATTGTGATTTGAAATTTATTTTTACAGACTTAAGAAACTAATAAGATTGGTTTATGCTCTCAGCTAATATAATCCATTACATTTTAGGTTCTCATTAAGTGACCGTTGGGCAAGATAACTTACTGGCAGTTTCACAAGCAACATGTCATCGTATGTTATCATTGCAATGGACAAATATCTTTTGGGGAAGTTTGTTGTATTTCCAACTGATGATACAGAGTTGACTCGTCTCAAGCAAACATTTTTCCAGCAGTTCAATATTTCCGGCGTCATTGGAACCATTGACTGCACACATGTTGCAGTTTTGAGCCCCCCAAAAGACGTGGAGCATGTTTACTTGAATAGGAAAGGTTACCACTCGAAAAACGTTCAACTGATTTGTGATATAGAGCTTCGCATATTTAATGTAAACGCCCGATTCGGAGGTTCAACTCATGATGCTTTCATATGGAAGCGCAGTCAAGTTCGTCAACATTTAATGCAAAAGTACGAAAACGGAAGCAAAAATATGTTTTTGTTAGGAGACGGAGGATATCCCACCGAAACATGGCCTTTGGTACCATATTCAAGAACTGTGAGACAATCACAAATCGATTTCAACACAGCTCACTGTAAGGCACGGAATCCTATCGAACGGTGCAACGGTTTTCTGAAGTCCAGATATGCGATACGAGAAGGATTTCTGTGGTCAGATTATAAATTGTTGCGAGATAATCCATAATTTCCTTGTTTCTAATAAATATCCAGTAGCGGATGTCTTGGATGAAAATGTTAATAATGAAAATAATGACCCTTTCGACGCAGCGGACCGTTTTGGCCATGATGATGATAATGATGGGCTTCTTGACGTAGGAAGAAGAGAAAGAGAAAACATTGTTAATAATTATTTCAATTAGTATGATAGCTCCGATCCGAATCCGATCAATCTAATTGCTAAATTAATAAACTAAACAGATCACGTTGTTTTGTTTTTTTATATGCTATCACTTGAATATACATAAAGGCAAACATCCAATATTCAATCCCTTTTCTACCAAACTATACAGCCAATTAAACTAATAATTTCATATGATCCAAGACGAAAATCAGATGACAGAATTCAATTTCAAGAGATACAGGGGAACTTTCTTCAAATATGTTCATAAATGACTGTTCTATCCAGAAAGAATATTGAATAGGTATGGTTATGGACATAATGATGATCTAGACCATCCAAACTATCATCATAGCTTTACCATGTATTGGATAAATTATTAGTTCTGTAAAGTATCATGACCCACTCCTAGACCATTCTAGAGAAGGGAAGGAATGGTACAGGATCTATTACAATCGCTACTATCAGACTGTCCGAAAATTCAAAACAATTCACAAGACGATTTACAATGCCCCACCATGATTATAAGAATAAGAGAATAAGAATAAGAACTCAATATTTAAAACAGCATGAAGACTTTGATGTCTTATTCATCATTATCGAGAGTTGGCTACATGATACACTGTTATCGACACTAAACAGTATTCTAGGATCATCTACGACACTCCAAACTGGCCCCAGGTGTCTTCTTATTGGCGTTACGTCCTTTACAGAAACATTGCCGCCCCAAGGCTTAGTGTTCGATACATCACTTCCATTGTTATTAACACTAGGATTCATTTGTTCAGAAAATCATAACCAAAATTTCGAATGGCTATATCTAAGTTGTTTTTCAATCTGTTTCCTCTGTGAACCAGTACAATTAAATGTAAATGTAAAACATATATGATAATTGTGGCGAATAAGGCGACCCTGAATAAAGCATTCGCATTTTTTGGTTGCATTGATATATAATGTAGAACGTATGTCTTATTTCACAATAAAAATTATTAAGTTTACTTCTTTAAACTAAAATATTTTCAAATAACAATAATGAGAAAAAAAGATTACAAATTTGAAATTCAATCGGAGTAGGTATTTGAAATACTAGCAATTATGCAATTTGGAGATCTTAGGACATCTCATGTAGTTAGATATGAAACACAAGTGAAGCACATACACATGAAGGCCATAATTGGGTTGACACTGTTGCTGGATACACCGTGAAAGGCGTGGTTTATTCAGTAGACAACTAGATTCAAAATCAAGGGTAATATGGAAATCTCACAACAACTGATTTGCCTGTATATGGGCTGTAGTGAAACATAGTACTTGGAGGACATAATTGTACTGATTCCGTAGCTGGACACATCATGGAGGCTTTGACTGATTCGGAAGATTATTTGATTAAAACTCCAGAACAATATGAAGATCCGAATGCCATTCTGTCGAATGGGTCATTTGGCTGAACGCCATTTGGCCGAATGGCGTTTGGCCCAGTAATTAAAATACGTTTCCATATTAACTGTGTGAAGTGAGTTGTGAGTAGTGAGAAGGGTTTATAGTGGGAAGCAATAAGTGTGAAGTGACAAATGAGAAACGAGTAGTGTGAAGCTATTGGTACAGACAAACAGACATAACGGTGTCAGGCCATTTGGCCGAATGCCATTTGGCCGAATGCCATTTGGCCGAATGCCATTTGGCCGAACGCCATTTGGCCGAATGCCGTTTGGCCGAACGGGTCATTTGGCCGAATGCCGTTTGGCCGAATAGTAAAAAAAAATTGACCTCAGTTTACGAGTGGTTCTTCTTCCTACTTCCTTCTTCATTTTTCCTTCTTCTTTCTTCTTTCTTCCTACTTCCTTCTTCATTTTTCCTTCTCCTTTCTTCCGTCTTCTTACTTCATTCTTCCTTCTTCATTCTTCCTTCTTTCTTCTTCCTTCTTCTTTTCTCCTTCCTCCTTCCTCCATCCTTCTTCCTTCCTCCTTCTTCCTGCTTCATTTCTCCTTTTTCCTTCTTCCTTCCTCCGTCTTCCTTCTTCCTTCTTCCTTCTTCCTTCTTTCTTCTTCCAACTTCTTTCTTCCTTCTTCTTTATTCCTTCTTCTTTCCTCCTTCCTCCTTCTTCCTTCTTCCTTCTCCCTTCTTTCTTCTTCCTTATTCCTTCTTCCTTTTTCCTTTTTCCTTCTTCCTTCTTCCTTCTTCCGTTTTCCTTCTTCCTTCTTCCTTCTTCCGTTTTCCTTCTTCCTTCTTCCTTCTTCCTTCCTCCTTCTTCCTTCTTCCTTCTTCCTTCTTCCTTCTTTCTTCTTCCAACTTCTTTCTTCCTTCTTCCTCCCTCCGTCTTCCTTCTTCCTTCTTCCTTCTTCCTTATTCCTTCTTCCTTCTTCCTTCTTCCTTCTTCCTTCTTCTTTCTCCCTTCTTTCTTCTTCCTTATTCCTTCTTCCTTCTTCCTTCTTCCTTCTTCCTTCTTCCTTCTTCCGTTTTCCTTCTTCCTTCTTCCGTTTTCCTTCTTCCTTCTTCCTTCTTCCTTCTTCCTTCTTCATTCTTCCTTCTTTCTTCTTCCAACTTCTTTCTTCATTCTTCTTTATTCCTTATTCTTTCTTCCTTCCTCCTTCTTCCTTCTTCCTTCTTCCTTCTCCCTTCTTTCTTCTTCCTTATTCCTTCTTCCTTTTTCCTTCTTCCTTCTTCCTTCTTCCGTTTTCCTTCTTCCTTCTTCCTTCTTCATTCTTCCTTCTTTCTTCTTCCAACTTCCTACTTTCTTCTTCCTTCTTCCTTCTACCTTCTTCCTTCTTCATTTTTCCTTCTTCCTTCTTCTTTTTTCTTTCTTCCTTCTTCCTTCTTCATTCTTCCTTCTTCCTTCTTCCTTCTTCCTTCTTCATTCTTCCTTCTTTGTTCTTCCAACTTCTTTCTTCCTTCTTCCTTATTCCTTCTTCCATCTTCCTTCTTCCTTCTTCCTTCCTCCTTCTTCCTTCTTCCTTCTTCTTTCTCCCTTCCTCCTTTCTCCTCCCTTTCTCCTTCTTCCTTCTCTATTCTTTCTTTTTCCTTCTTCCTTCTTCCTTCTTCATTCTTCCTTCTTCATTCTTCCCTCTTCCTTCATCCTTTTACCTTCTTCCTTCTCCTTCTTCCTTCTTTCTTCTTTCTTCTTCCTTCTTTCTTCTTTCTTCTTCCTGCTTTCTTCTTTCTTCTTCCTTCTTTCTTCTTCCTTTTTCCTTCTGCCTTCATCTTTCCCCTTCTTCCTTCTTCCTTATCCCTGCTTCTTTCCTTTTGCTTGATTTCTTATTCCTTCTTTTTTTTCTTTCTCATTCCTTCTTCCTTCCTTTTGCCTTCTCCTGTCTTCCTTCTTCCTTCTTTTTTCTTTCTTATTCCTTCTTTCTTCCTTTTGCCTTCTCCTGTCCTCCTTCTTCCTTATTCCTTCTTTTTTTCTTTCTTATTCCTTCTTCCTTCTTCTTTCTTCCTTCTCATTACTCACCTCGTAAGGAAACGTATTTCAACTATTCGGCCAAACGGCATTCGGCCAAATGGCGTTCGGCCAAATGACCCTTTCGGCCAAATGGCATTCGGCCAAACGACATTCGGCCAAACGGCATTCGGCCAAACGGCATTCGGCCAAATGACCCTAAACCGACATAACACATTGAACATTTACTCATCAAGTTCATCGTCGTTCAAACACCAACGACATCTGTTGATTTCAGTTAGTTGGGAAAATCTCGAACCAGATGGCGGTAGTGAGCAAACGCCAAACTCGAGCAAAAACGATGCGCGCGCCACGGGTGATCGATTGGCCAACTAATGACTTTTTGAATTGACCAGTAAATCAGTGATGGAAACTTGATTAGTGTTATGTCTGTTTGTCTGTGCTATTGGTAAGAAGTGAGATGTGATAGGTGAGAAGTAAGAGAGATAGTGAGTAGCAAGCAATAAGAAGCCAAATAATTTCTGAATGAAGAATAAACAAAGAAAGAATGAGGAAAAGAATAAGTAAGAATCAAGGAAGAAGAAGCAGAAAAGGTAGAAAGAAAATGGAAGAAGAAAGATGGAAAAAGGAAAAAGTAAGAAGAAAGAAGCAAGACGAAAGAAGGAAGAAGGAAAACGGAAGAAAGAAGTGGGAAGAAAGAAGAATAAATAAGGAAGAAGGAAGAAAGAAGAAGGAAGAAGAAAGAAAGAATAAGTAAAAAGAAAGAAGGAAGAAGAGAGAAGGAAAAAAGAAGAAGGGAGAAGGAAAAAAGAAGAAGGGAGAAGGAAAAAAGAAGAAGGGAGAAGGAAAAAAGAAGAAGGAAGAACGAAGAAGGGAGAAAGAAGGAAAAAGGAAAAAGGAAGAAGGTGGTGGAATTAAATGGAATTGTACTAAACTCGTCTTATGACAGTGAAAACATTTCACTAAAAAAGAGCTAAATAATTGCCCTATTAAACATTGATTTATTCATATAAAAAACAAATTCATTTATTAAAATTAAAATAAAATGACAAGATGACATAAAAAACAAGATCAAAACATGTTATGCATAGGTTTATGAATTACGGTTTAATAACACTTGTAAGGTTTCGTTGATGGCATACAGTGCCTCCACCTTCTGATGTTTAATCACTAACTTCTTCTCCTCAATGAGCAGCTTTTTCTCGTGCAGCTCCAGTTTACGTTTCCTGTATTCTTTCTTATCAGCCTGAATGGATTCAAGACAATTAAAAATTTTGGTTTCCATTGTTTGTACTCCAGTATCTGAGTACCGCTGACCTCTACCAAGTTTTCGACCTCTGGCGGGTGTTGTCGTTCGTGTCGGACGTGTTTCGGCTTCTTGCATGATGTGCGGAGTTGTTGCTTCAATGTCATCACTCTCTTCCACAGGTGCAACAAGAGCATTACCGCGTGCATCGTTGGGCACATGATCGATTTCGTTGCCGGTAGCAACCACATTTCCATACTCTTCCTCCAGGTATTCAATTTCTTCGGCATGAGCGTCGTGTGGTTGTTCCGGAACGGCATCGCCAGTGTCAAAATCCACTGCAAGGGTCTACTTGATTCACGTTACGGTCAATTTCAAAGGATGTATGTAATGTTTAATAGTATCTTACCTGTTGATTGAAACCACCTTCTTGTGTCCTTCCATCTCCGTCAAGTGTATCCTTCTGCATTATGGCAAGGATGGTTTTTTCAAGCTCCGTTAAAACATCGCGCTTCTTTTTAACCATTCCGTTTTCGCCGCTTTGACGATTTTGGATTAGCAACCACTTTGTTTTTTGTTTTTTTGCTTCAGGTCTCGCCACGAAAGCTCCCATTGATCGGCAGTCTTTCTAGCACCTCCAAGAGCATTCAGCGCGTTGCCTAAGCTCTCCCATTTCTGTTTTTGCAGCTCCTTCCCTCGTAGCGACTGAAATCTGTTGTTGGCGAAGTCCAAATTGTCGACCATGAAGTCTACTAAATACTTCTTCTGCTCTACGGATATGTATTTTTAGGCCTTTAAACATGCAATAAAAAAAATTATTTGAATATTCATACACTTTTATTTAAATACTTACGCTGTTGTGGATGCCATCACGCAAATTTGATCTTTTATTTAAATCTTATTTAATTAAAATCTTGAATCTCATTGAATTTAATTATTTAATTATTAATGAATTTAAAACTTAATGAAGCGAACCGATTTCAACTCACGCTTTTGTTTACAACGTTATGTCCATTCCAGCTTGAGTTTTCAAAACATCCCAATGACTTTCGACATATTTTGAAAATCGAACAAGGTAAACATATAAGGCGATTGAATATAAAATGTGTAAAATGTCATTAATTAAGCATACTGAAAAAAATAAATTCCAATTAAAAGCATTTCAGAATATCTTCAGATGAAAATCGACGACAAATAAAATACTTCCCGTTATTGGGATATTTTCAATTGTCCAGTATATAAACGATCGTCATTGACATCTAGCGTATAAAAATTGAACTAGGTTTTCTCTTTGATTAAAATTCGAGTTATTTCTTTCTCTTCGATCTTTCGGAATTCGATGAAAAGAAAAGAGATTTGTTGAAAGAGAAAGAGATTTGCGGATTTTCTTCTCTTGAAGAGTTTTTTAATTTTTTTCTTCAACCACCGGAATTCGGCTGATGGTTTGATAAAAGAAGAAAAATGCTTACTGATTTTTTGAATGTTTTTGCTTCAAAATACATAGATTTTCTGGCTTGCTATGTGTATTCATGAACGAGATTTGTTTTGGGATTCAGCAGCGCATGCAGTCTTGGAATTTGGTTCCCCTTTTTAAGATGTCTACTCAATCAATATTTTTTCAAGCCAACTCTTTATTTTTTTCAATTTTGCTCGCTAAATTTGTGTGTGGGTGACTAATGAGGGATAAAATGATTCTATCTAAATTTAAGTTTAAAGTTATAATGTTTGTGCTCGAGCTAAACTGTAACATACTATTCTTGCCAGTTAATATAGAATGTTGGCAAAGATATTTGAACTCAAAAGCTTAACTGTCTCATATTTGTTGAATTAATTAATCTGTTCATAATTATATATAAGACAGATTTCTTCAAATGACCAAAAAATAAGGCTTTTTTCGAGTCAAGATAACAACTGGTGCAAATGTAAGTACACAGTTGCAATAAAAGTTGTTTATTTGTCATGCAAATTGATTGAATCTATTCAAATACAACTCTTTGTCAAAAATATTCTATAATTGTGCATGTTCCGTAATTTAAGGAGTATAATTTGAATGAAGGGCTGCAGCAAAATGGTGGGTTGACATCAAGAAATGAGCGCCCAACAGAGCTTTGGTCCCCACAAGTTCCTATCTCACGCTTCCACTGCTCGTCCGATGACAAAAGACCGCCAGCTAAGGGTTGTGTACTCAGCTGGTAGTGCAGTCTGGGCACTGTTGTCCTTCTGACATCAGCTAGATTGAGAAGATACGCCTCGAGCATCTGTTCACCAGAAGGTGCGGCTCAAACAGCGTCTGCCTGGTACCCAGCGGCTGATTAACGAAATGCTGTATCGCGTCAGCTAAGGTGGCAGCCCCATCAGCGCGATGTAGTGAACGCGACCCCGGTAAGGTAGCTTACTGAAGCCTCTCAAATATTACGAAAAATGGAGATAGATGAAAAAGAGAACGTTATTTTTGGCAACCGACCCGGCAACGAAATAAACTCGGTACCTGGAATGTCAGGATCCTAAATGAACCTGGACGAGTGGGATTTCTGGCTCATGAACTGCAGAAGGTTGGAGTGAACGTGGCCGCTATTCAAGAAGTCCGATGGCCCAGATCCGGAGAACGTGAATTCCAAGCCGTGGACCCCACGACCAACACTGCATTCAAGTATAACATCTATCACAGCGGCGGCGGAAAAGCAGAGCATGGAGTTGGTTTCGTAGTGATGGGCAAGTAGATGAAGCGAGTGATGCGGTGGAAACCCATTAGCGAACGAATCTGTGTGTTGAGGATACGGGCAAATTCTTCAATTACAGCCTAATCAACGTTTACGCACCGACAAACCATAGATCCGACGACGTGAAAGACACGTTTTATGAATGTCTTGATAAAGCCTATGGAGAGTGTCCGAAGCATGACGTGAAAATTGTTATCGGAGACGCTAACGCTTAGGTCGGAAGAGAGGATTTTCTGTCGCATAATTGTTAGGGAGAGCCTTCCCTCCGCTACCAATGACAACGGCCTACGGTTAGTAAATTTCGCTGCTGCCAGAGGGATGGCCATCAGTAGCACCTACTTTGCACGGAAGAACATCCGAAAGCACACTTGGAGACACCCAAATGGTGAAACTTGCAACCAGATAGACCATGTTCTGGTGGATGGGCGCCATTTCTCGGATGTTATCGATGTGCGGACATTCAGAGGTCTGAACATTGACTTTGATCACTACCTCGTTATCAGTAAAATTCGATCACGGTTGTCAATTGTATCGAACGAAAGATCACAGCGAACGATGCGTTACAATATCCAGCTATTGTCGGCGGAAGGAGTATCGGCTGAGTACCGCCAGAAGCTCGACGAACGGATAAGTGCAATCAACGTTAGCGACAACATCAACGATCTATGGGAGTCGATCCATAGAGCGGTGAGCACAACAACACGAGAAGTGCTAGGCACTGCACAGACCCAGGACGGGTTGGTTCGAAGTGGAGTGTCAGACGAGAAGAACGTTGCCAGAAGCCGGATGTTGGTGTCGGGTAACCGATCGAACCCACCGCAGGAAGATGAAAGAATATGAAGAACAAGTGATTAGCGAGGCGCTGGAAAAAATGGAGCAGAATGATATCCGGAGGATTTGTGCAACGACCAACAAGGGAATTTGCTGACAGATAAAACCGAAGTGGCTGCCAGGTGAAGGCAACACTTCTAGACTTTGTTCAATAGTGGAAGTGACGGTGTATCTGTGAACAGAATAAATATTGGCGACGATGGACTGCTGTGGAGTCACCTACACTAGATGAGTGTGGAAAGACGAGGAAATGCCTGCTAGCTGGTTGGGCGGCCTTATTTGCCCTCTCTTTAAGAAAAGGCACAGACTAGATTGCGCCAATTACCGACGAATAACCCTCCTTTATTCGGCGTACAAAATTATGTCCTGTATTGTGTTCAACAGATTGAGACCGCTTGAAGAGTCCTTCGTCGGCGAATACCAAGCAGGTTTTCGTGAGGGCCGATCAACGACGGATCAAATGTTTACCCTGAGACAAATCCTTGATAAATTCCGGGTGTATAACTTGCAGACAAATCATCTGTTTATTGATTTCAAGGCGGCGTACGATTCAGTGAAACGGAATGAATTATGGAAAACTATGCTAGAACATGGTTTTCCGGCGAAACTGATACGGCTGATTCGTATAACGTTGTACGGATCGAAATCAAGTGTAAGGGTTGCGGATGAAATATCGACGACTTTGTTACCTTAGATGGATTAAAGCAGGTTGATGCACTCTCGAATCTACTGTTCAATATAGCGCTTGAGGGAGCGATTACGAGAGCTGGTGTGCAAAGAAGCGGTACCATTATCACAAGATCGCATATGCTCCTGGGATTTTCGGACGATATCGATATTTTCGGGATTGATCGCCGTGCCATGCAAGGGGCTTTTGTGCCTTTTAAGAGAGAGACAGCGAGGATTGGATTCACGATCAATACCAGCAAAACGAAATACATGGTCGCTGACAATCAACGTGGGTTCATTAGTGGTGGTGGTAGCGAAATGGTGCTGGATGGTGACAAATTTGAAATGGTAGACGAATTTGTGTATCTTGGAACATTAGTGACGTGCGATAATGATGTTACCCGCGAGGTGAAAAGGCGTATTTTAACTACAAATAGGGCTTATTACGGACTTCCTAATCAGCTTAAGTCCCGTAGCCTGCAAACGAAAGCAAAACTCGTGCTGTATACTACTCTGATTCTTCCGGTGGCTTTACACGGCCATGAAACTTGGACGTTAAAGGAGGCTGATCGGAGAGCTTTCGGAGTGCTTGAGCGTAAGGTGCTGCGGACAATACTCGGCGCTAAACAGGAGAACGGTATCTGGTGGCGTCGCATGAATCACGAGTTGTACCAGGTGTAAAAAGGGCTGGATATTATTAAGCATATAGAACACGGCAGACTACGGTGGGCTGGTCACGTTGTTCGTATGCCGGAAGAACGTCAAGCGAAGATAATATTTAGTAGATAACCCGGAAGAGGCCGCAGGCTTCGTGGAAGGCCGCGTACACGATGGCTTTTTGCAGTTGAAGAGGACCTGAGGGCGTTCAATATTCAGGGCGACTGGAAGCTATTGGCCCAGGATCGAGTCCAGTGGAGAAGGATACTCCATTCGGCGTAGGTTCAACGAAGCTGTAGCCCATCAAGTATCAAGTATCAAGTAATTTAAATGAATTACACTGTATTTCTCCGTATAGTTGAAGAAACGGCATGGCATAACAAAATAAGACTGGCACCACGTTCCTAGTTTAAAAAAAACTTCTACTCAGTGAATCCAGCAGTCAATTCCCTACAAGTATCTTGAATACATTGTTTATCAATAAATGCCTAGCTAGCTAAATATAAGCGTGGCTACAACTCATTGTCACAGGAAACGCATCAGAAAAGTATTGCCGAAAAGAAGAGAACTCGCGTCATTATCACTGATGAAAAAGGCCTCTGCCTAACAGCACTACCATTCAAGGCTTCAAGACACGATGTCCGTTGGATCACATGCACATGCGTTAAATTAGTGCGTCAATGCCAGATATGTAACGCGGCACCAAACAAAAATAGTCAACATGTGATACCACCACGACAGGATATGTCTTTGGTTGCCATCTCAGTGCTAATGGCGTAAGCACACCCATCGTATCAAGATCACATATCCGAGGGGAGGGTGAGAAACCCTGCTTGCAGAAAAAGTTTTATATAAGATCTTTCGTCCGAGTTTGTTACTCAACTTAATCGGTCAAAGTGTTAAAATAAACTCACAACTAACTTATGCACGACCCAATTCAAATAATAGTTTAAACCTACCAGACAGACTCATTGTACGCGATTCGCGGGATAAGGATTGCAGGGACAAACACAAAAGATATGAAGCTGTTGTAAGTAAATATAGTATATTATTATCGCGTAATGAGTTTTTGATTTTTATTCATCGCTTCTGTTTATTTTTCTTCTCGATTCAGAGGGCGAGTAATGGCGCTTGAATCTAGGCTTATATGTTGGACATAAGTATTGGCCGTGTTTTCATAGTAATCTGTATGAATTCATACGAATACTTTTGTACATCAGTGTACAAGCACTAGACTAAAAACTGTGTTCGATCCCAAGGAGTTCAGGACACAAGGAGTGACCATTAACCATTTTAGCTAGGTCACTTCCAATGATTCAGCAACCATCAACTAAAATGTAAACGTAGCGGTTGGTCCCCGTTCTATAGCTTAATTATCAAGTTAAGAATTGATTCTCACAGGTATTTTAAACAACGCTGCACAGTAGGCCTGGCCGCTTTTATGTTTGAACCACATTTATGATGTGCTTCAAGCATAAATATTGACAAGAAAAGTCTATCACTTTCCAGATGTCTTTCACGAACTGGCTGTGTATGTGTACACTAGACTAGACTAGACTAGAAGTCCAATAATAATAATAGGAACACTGGAAGAATCTATTTAAGAAATTCCTGAAATAATTGCTGAAACAATTTCTAACAAATAGTTTTAAGTAGTTCCTAAACCAATTTCCGCAGATATTCTTAAAGCCATTTCTAAAAGAAATCCTAAAGAAATTTCCTAAGGAGTTCTTCTAAGGGAATTTCGGAAGATTTTCCTGAGACAATTTCTATAGGTATTTCCGAAGAATTTTGCATGGGAATTCCGACCAAATTTCCAAAGCAATTTCCAATGGAATTTCTAAAAGAATTTTCGAAGAAATTCTTAAAATATTTCGTTAAGGAATTTCCGAAGAAATAATCGTCGTCCACAATCAGGACGTTAGGCAAGCAGATTCACGCTTCGATTGTGTGCTGTTCAATAAATGGTGTTCCTTCCTTTCCTTCCTGTCACACTCTATCGTTTCATACGCGCTCTAGCGAACGGCTTTCAATCTGTTGATTTTCAATTATCTTTCGATTACCTACTCCCTCATACTTTGAGTAGAACTGACCGATAAAGCCGATAATCAAATCATTCATTACAATCATGGTCGTAAAATCTGTTTCAATTATGAAAATAAAATTGGCTAAAAAAAATGAGGTTCTATCCAATAAGATCGAAATCGGGTGATTAGAAGAACACGTCACGATATGGACATACCTCCATGAGTGGTAGTGCGAATTAGGAAATTCCTTTAATAACACTATCCAACAAAATTGAACTTTTTTTCGCTCCCTTCAACCATTTTTAAAGTACTTAATAGATTTTTTTACGCTGAATTCATGTACGTATTCAGATTTTCTGTAACACGTCCAGTTTTTGAGAAAAACGCATTTTAATTCATGAAAGTACGTATTTTCATAGAAATTTGGTTTATCTCCCCTGCAAAACTGAATTTTGGCTCCTCACTTTTAGAATACAAACTTTATTCTAAAAGTGAGGAGCCGAAATTCAGCTTTGTAGAGGAGAGAAAACGATTTCTATGAAAATACGTACTTTTGTGAATTGAATTCCGTTTTTCCAAACAAATGAACGTGCCAAATGAAATCCAATAACTCACATGTATTCTACAAGGCCCATCCTACAAAATTCAAACTTTATTCTAAAAGTGAGGAGCCGAAATTCAGCTTTGTAGAGGAGAGAAAACAAATTTCTATGAAAATACGTACTTTTGTGAATTTAATTCCGTTTTTCCCAACAAATGAACGTGCCAAATGAAATCCAATAACTCACATGTATTCTACAAGGCCCATCCTACAAAATTCAAACTTTATTCTAAAAGTGAGGAGCCGAAATTCAGCTTTGTAGAGGAGAGAAAACAAATTTCTATGAAAATACGTACTTTTGTGAATTGAATTCCGTTTTTCCCAACAAATGAACGTGCCATATGAAATCCAATAACTCACATGTATTCTACAAGGCCCATCCTACAAAATTCAAACTTTATTCTAAAAGTGAGGAGCCGAAATTCAGCTTTGTAGAGGAGAGAAAACAAATTTCTATGAAAATACGTACTTTTGTGAATTTAATTCCGTTTTTCCCAACAAATGAACGTGCCAAATGAAATCCAATAACTCACATGTATTCTACAAGGCCCATCCTACAAAATTCAAACTTTATTCTAAAAGTGAGGAGCCGAAATTCAACTTTGTAGAGGAGAGAAAACAAATTTCTATGAAAATACGTACATTTGTGAATTCAATTCCGTTTTTCACAACAGTTGAACGTGTCAAATAAGATTCAACAACTTACTTAGATCTTGTACGATTTCTTCTATATAATTCAAACCTCTTCCTCAAAGTTATAAACCGAAAACCAGCTTTACAGAACAGAGAAACCAAATTCCCATAAGAATACGTAGTTTTGTGAATTTAAACCCGATTTTCTCAAAAACTGGACGTGTTACAAAAAATCTGAATACATGACTGAATTCAGCGAAGAAAAATCTTTCAAATACACTAGGAATGGTTGAAGGGAGTAAAACACTGTTGACTAGTGTAATTCCTTCAGAAATTCGATTACAAATTCTGTTCCCAAATCTATTCAGGTTGTTCTTCGGAAATTCTTCCTGAAAGACATTTGGAAATCTCTCCAGGAATTTCTTCTAAAATTTATCCTGTCGCAACCTGCAAACCTAGCGACTTGCTGTTCCATGTTTCAACGTTTCAAGCTTCCAATAGTAATCCTTAATTCGTCAGTTAGGTCTTTGCCGATTAGATCGAGTTGTATTATTTCTTATGTTGTTCGTAATGATTTGTTTTACAGCCCACGGTCGCTTTACGGATCATGCTTGATTCATGCAGCTGTTTACAGAAGTTTAACAGAGCTCCACCACATCCTAGGCAGTGCCCCACCACATCCTAGGCAGTGCCCCACCATCCTACAAATCGCAGAGGCATGGGGTGAGATCCACATAACATCTGATAACTGAACACTGCCCTAGTAGATACCATTTATAAAAGATCGGTATGGTTCAATTCTCCCGTTGCTACTTATGCAATGAAGCTTGTAAAACATCTCAACATATTCTCTGCTTATGCAGTGCACACATCCAACGGAGGTTCAGAATATTTTTGGCAAAACCTTCCTAGAGCTTACTGATACCTAAATCGCATCCTCAAGGGAGGTAGTTGGCTTTATTAAGCTGACACCGACAGATTGGTGATTCACAACACTGTTCATTATTAGTACACTCACTCACATATGCAAACCGTGCAGTAATATTAATTTAGACAATTGCCGTAACAGTTCTTCTCCCTATGCCCTGAACTACGACAAAAATTAATGATGGAAAGATATGAGACCACAGATTCGATGGAAGTGATATCAATTTGTCATCGCTCAGTTTCGTTCCTCCTTCACTTACGAGAATTGGAAATCGGTAACCGAATTATTAGTCCAGTGAAAATGTATGGTGGTGTAAGAGGTTGACATCAACCTTTCGTTTTCGTCGAAGAAGTGAAACACAGTAAGCAGCTCTGAGGAAGGAATGATATCGTTATCGTTATTGGCGTGACACTTACATTATACGTCTTTACTATGAAACATTATCCAGCACTCTAACGTTTTACTTAATCAATTATTTGGAAAGAAATTCTTGGTTTGGCTTATACCAACCAAACAAAAACGTACAATTGACCATTCCAGCATTAAAAGTGCGAGGTGATATGGCAATGTCACGCGATGGAAAATGCAACCACTCGCTCTCATAAAGATATGGAGCTCACGGCAGTTAATGGTCCACTCGATGAGGATTTGATTATGGAAATTGTTTATGAGAATCATTCGCTCGTTTAAATTTTGTTAATTGCAAACTTAAATGCTTTTTAATTGTATGTCCACTAATTGGTAATAAATGGCAATGACGTTTGATACTGTGAAATTAGAGTGAATTTAGTTTGCCAACGATTCAATATCCCGATATGATTTTATTCAGTTTAGCACGGTCCATTTTATCAAGCGTCCAAAATATTCATGTTGGCAGAAGAGAATCATATTTAAGCTTTTATACGTATCTGTATAGATTATACCGTGGTGGAATTACATACAGCTCGTACAAACATTATTTGCATCTATTATATCATATTGTATTATATTCATACAATAATTTCATATGAAGCAATTTAAAGATAAAAAATCGCCATCCAAAAAATCATAACTACTGCCTCTGAGCTGCAAAATCATAACTACTTTTATAAAACTATTGGACTATTTTACCATTTTTTTTTTCATGGAACAAAAGCTAAAATTAAATATTTTCAAGAGAAAATACGAAGCCCAACGATTTTTTTGATTTTATATAGATACACCACGATTTTTTTCTTTAACTAATTTTGACATATTTCGACTACGATTAGCCATACAAACAAAATCTCCAATGCAATTTACTGAACACGTGCATGGAGACGCATGGTTGCTCAATTTGATATTTTTGAGGCTGTCTACATAGGGGAACTGGGGGTAGGACGCCCACGTTAAGGAAAATGCCGTTTTTATCAATGAAAACTACCAGTTCAGCCAGTTTTCACCAGTGCAAACTGAAGAACAGCTTATCAGCTACTGCCTACCGATGCGATGACAGTTATCTAATTAAACATTTTACTGTACAGAAATTTGATTTTAAAAAAGCACCTGCAAAAAATTGGTTTTGAAATCATGCGGGGTGAGATGCGCCAGTGGATGGGTTAAAACGCGCATGTGCTCATCGTACTGATTTTCATTTTAATTGTATACATTAAGGCAATTAACCGAATGTTTCAGCTGTTTCGGTCATACGAAATGTGCATGGGCTTACTGCCCCACACCGACCGCAGAAGTTTGAGTGCCCATAAGATCGTATTAAGACCGATTTTGACGACGGTTCGTGTGGAACATAAAGAATACGAGTAAGCAGCATGGCTCATGGCTTATTTTTTAATTTATCAATGGATAACAGTGATAGAGAGACTAAATGCCACCTAGCCAAAATTGAGCTTGAGCTTGATTGACTGCTCGTAGTTGCTACTCCATTATGACCAGATCAGCTGTTCTTGCACAGGGAACCAACAGATGTTTGCTTGGGACTAACACACATCTTCAATGTACAAGTACTGGTGATCTCATTTGTTAGGTCATACTGGCGCCTGCCACGTCAGAATGCAAGTCAATGTAGGGAAGGGGTAGGAAATGATGATGCAATCACTCGCCCACTGTAAGCCGAATATACCTCTGCACTTGCCACGAGTTCATGCGGAATTTGTTGGAATTTCTGGGTTAGGTTGGAGAGGCAGAGGTCCGTCTTGGTTAACGAGCTGCCAATGTGATAGATAGGAGAAGGTAACTGATGGAATTTCTAATTGGATGTAGGAAACGAGCTCTATAGCTCATTTCCAATTCTAGCAGATTACTGTTATAATACTCAAGTTGAAGGTATAGGAATAGTAATGGAAACGGTATTGTTAATTATAAAACTGTTCACTGGCCAGATCAATTTTACGGGTCACTCGCGGAATAGCGCGTTTCGGAACTTAGCTTCAAAAACACTGTTTTAAAGTAGACTGCGACACGACGGACAATTTATTACTATGAACAAAACTACAAAACGTGCAATAATGAATGGACTGTATTTTTCTTCCCGACCGGCACGGGTGATATGCAAGAGCGAACTAAAAATTCTATCAAGTGCTGCGATCACTGTGATCGACGCGACGGCAGTTAGCTGCCGAAGAGCTACCTATACTTTGACCTGACTCGCTGGTACGCATTTACATACGCAATAGATATAGTATGAAAAGAAACATACGACGATGAAACACATTCGTATTGTCTGTCTTGCTGCTGCCTATCTAATTGCCTAGTGAGGTGCATCTTGGGATGCAACATTCTAATTCTGTACGTAACATGCCGGCGGCCTTGAGTTCTCTCAACACAAACTTAACTAACAATTCGACTAACATTCTAACTGACTTAACATAACACAATATGTTCAAATCATTGATTGTAACAAACAATAGTAATTCACATAATACAGAAATCTCGATCCTGTTTGGCAGCTCACTGATGACGATGTCCTAATCGCGTAAACGATGAATCCGTGCACTGATGTCATGCGTCTATCAGAAATGGAATTCGCCACTGGAGACTCCGATGATGGACTGATCGAATCTGTTGAAGATAAACACGACTGTAATCCTAGACACGGACTTACAGAGGAGACACGTAACTTATGGTTCGGCCCCCTGGCGAAATGCGGACGGACTGTCCTAATGTTGCCAAAGTTGCCCCGTGGGGGCAATGAATACTCATCTGTTGTGCAGCTCCCTGCTGCCGGTGACACGATGAATTGAACTGATGAACCAACGACGATAAAATCTGGAACTAACATCCGATGGGGTAGGATCTGCGACTCTTGCACTTCAGTTGGCTAGTAGATACCGATGACTAGCGATGTACAGGTGAACAGGAGATCTGTCGAAGAATACGAAGCGATTTGGATCCAGAACAAACACAAAAGCGGATCGACGTAACTTATAGATCGCCCCCGTGGCGTAGCGGTAATGCACCGCAAAATGCCGACAGTTGCCCCATATGGGGGCGTACTTAGCCTTATGATGATCCAAAAGCAGGAAACAAGAACTGAAGAAGTCTCACTGATCAAGCAGACGATTTGGCAGCGAGGATGTCCGAAGCAGGTGCAGTTGATGGTCACATCCCTAGTGAAGGAAAGCAAAGCAGTAGGTTCCAACAGAATACTAAGAAGGGATGCACGTAACTTGAGGGTCGCCCCCAGACATCAACGGCTAAATAATTGCCGCCTGCTGCCTTAAGTGCCCCAACGGGGGCAGAAATACTTATTTTACTTGACGGACTTGACTACTGAGCGTGCTCGACTAGATGCTGATTGTCCCGGATGGGAAGTATACAAATCTTCTGGATACCTCTACGGAAAGTTCCATACTGCGTACGAACTGTAACTACTCGAATGATGTCATCGGCGCCTGGGTGGATCTCCGTCACTCGTCCCAAGTGCCACTGCAACGGAGGCAACTTGTCTTCTTTCAGTAGGACCATCGTTCCAATGTGCAAGTTGTCTCTTCTCCTCGTCCACTTGTTTCGGTTGTGAAGGTCCGACAAATAATCTGTTGACCATCTTTTCCACAAGACTTGACTGAACCGCTGAACTCGACTCCATCTACTCAGTCTGTTTTCCGGAATTTCTTCTAGACTTGGCTCCGGAATTACAGTCAGTGGTCGTTGAATTAAAAAGTGTCCCGGAGTCAGCGCTTCCAGATCTCTGTGGTCGTTGCTGATCGGAGTAATCGGTCTCGAATTGAGGCAAGCCTCGATCTGCGTTACAACAGTCTGCAGCTCGTCTGAACGGAGAACGGTGTTACCGATGACTCTTCTCATGTGTCCCTTGAGCGACTTAACTGCAGCTTCCCATAATCCACCGAAGTTCGGCGATTTGGCAGGAATGAACTTGAACTCTATCGAGTCGTTGGCTGCTTCTGAAACTACCATGTTTCGAAACTGTTCTGCTCTGAATAGCCGATGTAACTCACTGATTTCTCGTCTCGCTCCAACAAAGTTCGTAGCATTGTCACAGAAGATCACTTCGGGCTTCCCACGTCGTGCGACAAATCTTCTCAGGGCAGCCAGGAATGCCTGAGTTGTGAGATCAGCTACCATCTCTACATGAACTGCCTTGACTACTAGACAGACGAATACGCACAGGTAACACTTAACTGTTGGCATCTTGCGCGACGCTTGTCGCACGTTGAACGGACCGCATTAATCTATTCCAACACGAATAAAGGCAGGAGCTGATGTCACTCGTTCCATCGGGAGGTCGCCCATCAGCTGTTCATGGACTTGTGGACGAGCTCTGAAGCAGGTCACACATTCGTGCACTACCTTACGTGCCAAGTTTCTGCCTGACAGTGGCCAACATCTCTCCTTCATGCAGGAAAGCATAAGTTGAGCTCCACCATGAAGCAGTCTGTGATGGTAATCTACCATGATCAATTTCGTCAATGGATGGTTGCTGTCCAGAACAATCGGATGTTTACGGCTAGACGACACTGATGCGTGACGAAGTCTTCCGCCAACACGAATTAAACCATCTCTCAACTGTGGATCCTTCGTGTGTAATCTTGAGCTTGGTTTCACTTCACCCTTTGCAACCAGATCTGATAATTCGACAGGAAAGCATTCCGACTGAGCCATTTTTACCAACGCTATTAGAGCTTCTTCATGTTCCTCCACACTGAGAACTCCAATTCTTCTGAGATCACGATTAGCAACTTTACAGTTGAATACGAAACGACGTATCCAAGCCGTTGAACGAATCAATTTGAGCAATGATGAATACCGGATAAACATTTCACTAGTCGGTAGTACCTGCAGTGCTGCTGTCACCAACGGCTTTTCCTCAAGCGTAATTGAATCAAACTGCTGTACTGTGTCATCGCTCATCTTCGGCCATGTACTGGAATCCTCTTGAAGCCACTCAGGCCCATTCCACCAAACAGAACTCTCGGCTAGCTGTACTGGTGTAACACCACGCGAAATAATGTCAGCCGGGTTTTCAACTCCAGGTACATGATTCCAAATACCTTCTCTGGTGATGTGTTGTATTTCCGATACTCTGTTGGCGACAAATATTTGCCATCTGGACGGATGAGACGAAAGCCAGCACTTCACGATCATGGAATCAGTCCAGAAGTATGTTCTCGCTGGAATCTGAATGCTCTCTGCTACTGACTCGTACAAATGCGCTAACAGCAGGGCTGATGACAACTCTAGTCGTGGTATCGATTGTCGTTTCTTCTTCTTGCTTAAGTCCTCCAAAGGCGCTACCTTGGATTTAGCCATCAGCAGACGAACTGTAGTGCTGCCCTCTCGTGTAACACATCGCAGATAGATTGCTGCTCCGTATGCTTTCTCCGAGGCGTCACAGAACCCGTGTAGCTCACTTGAAATCACATTATCGTCGAATGCAATCCAGCGGGGAACGGAAACTGCATCCAGTCGATCCAAATTTGTCCGGAACTGTAGCCATTGTGACTGCAGATCTGCGCTCAACGGTTCATCCCAAGAATACTTCTTTTTCCAAAGCTCTTGGAGAAACATCTTCGCCTGCACAATCACTGGCCCTGCTAATCCGTACGGATCGAACAAACGAGCGGAGTCAGAAAGAACGATACGTTGCGTAATAGGTAACGACTGCTTCCAGAGTGGCATTTTGAACCAGAACTTATCCGTAGCTGGCTCCCAACATAGTCCAAGGGTCTTCACCGTGGACGACGAATCGATGTCTAAAAGTTCTCGCTTGTCTCGCAAATAACTTGGAATTGCCTTTAAGATTGCTGGCTGATTAGAGTGCCACTTCCGGAGATTGAAACCAGCAGAACTGAGTAGCGACGAAATATCGCGACAAAGGCTTTGTCCTTCCTTGACAGATTTCGCACCAGTTAGCATGTCATCGACATAGAAATTGCGCTTTACGACCTTGGCTGCTGCAGGGTACGCCTGTTCTCCTTCTTCGGCACACTTCTTCAGACTTCGAGTTGCTAAGTACGGCGCTGACGAAGTGCCGTAAGTCACTGTACTCAACTGATACGTTCGAATTGGCTGATCGACGGACTCTCGCCAAAGAATCCTTTGCAATGGCTGATCTTGTTCGACTACGTTGATCATTCGATACATTTTCTCTACGTCAGCGACTATAGCGTACTTCTGGAGGCGGAAACGAAGAAGTATTGACAGCAAATCGTCTTGGACCACCGGTCCTACCATCAGTGTGTCGTTCAGGGAAACTCCAGAATCTGTAGCACATGAGGCGTCAAAAACAACTCTGAGCTTCGTTGTCGTACTGTCCGGTTTCATGACTGCATGGTGTGGCAAATAATAGCTGTGGATAGGTTCTTCCTCCTCCTTACGTACTTCTCGCATATGGCCCATCAGTAAATACTCGTGGATGAATTCAGTATAGAGAGCCTTCATTTCTGGATTTGCAGTCAGACGGCGCTCCAAGCCCATGAACCGTTTGGTTGCTATCTCCTTCGACCTTCCCAAATGTTCCATCATGAACTGCTTCTTCGGTAGCACCACTCGAATTTTTCCATCAGCGTCTCTCGTTGTCGTCTGCTCGAAAATCGATTCACACGTAGATTCTTCGACGGAAAGACAGCTTTTCGTTCGGCATGACTCCAAGTCCCAAAAACGTGCCAACTGCTCGTGTCTCTCTTCGTTGGTGACTGAGGCTGTAACAGCGCTGAACGTGGTGACTGGACTATCAGTTATTTCTCCAGCAACTATCCAACCCAGTTCGGTGTTTCGTAAAATCGGACCAGAATCCGATAGTTTCAACTGCTCACTCAGCAGCAACTCGTAGAAAACTGATACGCCAAGGACTGCATCTATCGCACTGGATTCGTGGAACCTTGGATCAGCTAGGCAGATGTCTGATGGCAGCTTCCAGGAACTGATGTCAATAGTTGTCTGCGGCAGATTCACAGTAATTCGAGGCAACACATAAAATTTCACATCCTTGGTTTCGAATGAAGAATAACGTGACAGGATCCTCACTAACACCGATTGTTTCGACACTGTCATAGAATCACCAACACCTTTCACAGGCAAGTTCTCGTGTGAACGCTTGAAATTCAACCTTTGAGACAGGTTCTCTGTTATCATGCATATTTGAGAACCGTTATCCAGCAATGCACGAGCGATGACCGTATTTCCGAAGCGATCGGCGAGTTTCACGAGAGCGGTTGACAAAAGTGTGGTGTTTCGCTGGCTACGAGCATTGTGTGAGGTAGCAGTGTGGTGAGAAATAGTTGGTGTTTTTGTGGGAGGTGGCTGTCGTGTATGTGGTGGAGTGGTGGTTTGGACGGGTGTTTGTGGAGATATTTGAGTATTATTCATCCGGGATTGATGCGATTGCGAATGCTGTACTGACTGTTGACGAGACTGAGATTGAGCGTTTGAGTTCGCGACTTGAGGCCTGTTTGGGATGCTCGACGTTTGGTTCTGCGTGCTAGAAGCGGATGGATAATACGGATGCAAAAGATGGTGATGACGTTGTCCACACTTTGCACAGGTACGTCTCGAACAATCTGCTACAAAATGTCCAGAACACAAGCAATTCAAGCACAGTCCAAGTCTTCGGATCAACAATTTTCGGTCGATCACTCTCATTTTGTCAAAACGACGACACTGTTCGATGCTATGCGGTCCACCATTGCAGACTGGACAATTACATGAAGCAGAAACAAGCGTGTGAACTGCTGAACTCTTGAATGATCTTCTTTGATCACTTAAACTGCGGGCTGACGTAGAATGCAGAATTGCGCAATGCTTCTCCAGAAAATCAGTCATAGCATCATACTGAGGAATGTTCTTCGAACTGTGATGAGTTTCCCATTGACGAAGGGTTGCTGTATCTAGCTTCTGCGACAACATGAATGCTAGAATTGTGCTCCAGTTCTCAGTGTTTTCTCCCAACTTTTCCAACTGCTGAAGATTGACCTTGAACGTCATCAGGACGGTATTCAGGGCATCAAACGACTCCGACTTCATCACTGGAACAGAAAACAGCGCCTTCAGATGTTCGTGTGCTATCAGCTTATGATTCTCATATTTCGCCTCGAGAATATTCCACGCAATGTTGTAGGTGGCAGCACTCACCTGAACTTGGTTGATCTGAAGTAATGCTTCATCTCTCAAAGATGCTCGCAAGTAATTAAACTTGTCGATTGGACTCAAATCACCGTTGTCGTGAATCAACGATTTGAAATTATCGCGGAAAGTGATCCAATCTTGCAGCTTTCCGCAAAACGATGGAAGCTTCAGCTCCGGATACTTCAACCGGGAAGGTTGGCAGGCAGCTTGACGTTCAGGAATCTCTACTTTCGTTCTAGGGCGTTTAGCAAGCAACGCTGACTTCAAACGAAAATACGAATTTTCAAAATTCTTGTATGTTTGCACACTGTCACCGCCGACGGGAGCATTCTTCGCGCTATCAACACCATCGTCATCAGCTGCACTTTCAAACTCTTCGCTGGTTTCGTCTAGAAGCACATCAATGTTCACCCTAATGATACAGAACCGATCAAAAATTTCATCTAGTTTCACTAAACGTAATTCAACCATATCACTGTCACGAACTGCATCAAAATTATCCACAAAATCTTTCACATTCGCCAAAGCTGCGTTCAACTGATTCTCCTCTTTCACCAGTTGCCTCAAATTGGACTTCGGCATTCTGAATAGCACAAAGATCACACTTCACTAGCACTGAACCACGACCGAGACCTCAAGCGGAACGGATTGACAGAATTGACAGCTCAATTATCAAATGGCAAATCGCAAATGTGCCGAACTAAATAGTCAACCGGAGAACTCAAAATTGTTTCTCCAAAATTCCACAAATAAAATTCAATTTGTCCAAACCCGCACCACAGTACGGTAACAGAGCGCTTGCAAATTTAACTCAAGACAATGCGCTTCTATTTGGCTAGCGTCACATGCAGACCACGCTGAGCCCAAGCCTCCTCAACCACACATTCACACACACTCTACTTAGCTGAATTTAGATGGTTGATCCTTCGGGGTATCCAAAATGTCGAAATGCAGCATCAAAATCCAATATTCAGCATCAGTTGTGAAGAACGTTGATTCCAAACTGCATACACGGCCTCACAGGATATTTTAAATCACTTTCGCTAACTGCTATCCATTGGCAGTAATTGATTAATTTGCTCACTAGCAGAAGACGGATATCGATTCCGTACAATGGATCAGAGCACACTTTACACTCCGCATACTATTTTACAAATTCATTTTTCACGCGCAATATCGACGAACAATGGGTTGGACACACAATTGACCCAAGCCACGCGCACTATTCACCAGGACGTGGTCCCGCGGATTGATCTTATCCGGCTCGAAGGACCAAAAATGTTAGTTATAAAACTGTTCACTGGCCAGATCAATTTTACGGGTCACTCGCGGAATAGCGCGTTTCGGAACTTAGCTTCAAAAACACTGTTTTAAAGTAGACTGCGACACGACGGACAATTTATTACTATGAACAAAACTACAAAACGTGCAATAATGAATGGACTGTATTTTTCTTCCCGACCGGCACGGGTGATATGCAAGAGCGAACTAAAAATTCTATCAAGTGCTGCGATCACTGTGATCGACGCGACGGCAGTTAGCTGCCGAAGAGCTACCTATACTTTGACCTGACTCGCTGGTACGCATTTACATACGCAATAGATATAGTATGAAAAGAAACATACGACGATGAAACACATTCGTATTGTCTGTCTTGCTGCTGCCTATCTAATTGCCTAGTGAGGTGCATCTTGGGATGCAACATTCTAATTCTGTACGTAACAGGTATGTTAGTCCATTTCCAGTTCTAGCGATTGCTAGAACATGAGAAATAAAGAGAAAGATACAAAGTAGGAGAATGGAACGGACCTGGGATTGAACCCACGACCTCCTGCGTATGAGGCAGAAGCAGTAGCCATATGACTACCAAGCCCGCTTAAATGCCACCTAGCCAAAATTGCATCAAAACAAGTGAAAATCGTTTTTTTCAGTTTTTCATGCATAATTAGAGTAAATTCATGAAATGTATGCATCCAATGGCAATATTTTCCATTGCTTTAACGTATAGACTATTGAAATTAATCACAATGAGGATATTTAGCCTTATTCAAGGGTGGGGCGTTTTGAACTTTATGGGCGTGCTACCCCCAGTTCCCCTATTGGGGAAATGACGGCTTCGGCCGGTTTTGTTCTATTATTATTTGGGAGGGCTGGGTTCTGTAACTAATTATGCTCAAATTTGGCACAAGCATTCTTTGCATACCAAAGAAAATTGTGGTCAAATTTCATAAAATTTCACCTATTTTAGATCAATTTTTAGAAAAAAAATGAGATCTCTAGAAAGGTTCACATTTATGATTTTTGTATGTGACATGAAAAACAAAAAATATTAAAAATAAAAATAGAATAGATTCACTATAAGTGGTTATAGCTCCAATTGTTGCGTTAGCTTATGTTACGCCTAATTGCACATCATCACACCATGTTTAGATCAGATATTTAAATGATTCGATAAGACAAACACATAAATTTATTCAAACCAAACACAACTTAATTGAATAGAATATCATTTAGAGATTTTGGTAGAATGTCTCCCACTTGCCATAAGACACGTTAGTACTATCCCATTCAATTGATAGTAACTTTACAGAGACGTATCCGATCGCAACAATAAGGTACTTGATTCTAAAAATTTAAGGTCGAAATACGTAACTGTAAAGTTTCTAGGAAGCAGTGGAATTCAAAGGAATAGTACTTACTCGTACTAGTCGCACTAGTGACCCGATTTCGTGGTTTATTTATATGACATTGAATAAATCGTGAAGCTACGTATTTTTTCATTGAAAAGAAAATCGATTGATAGAAAATCGGTTCAATATTTCACAAGTTATAATTTCTTATGAAAGGGAATTTTTAAAATTTTCGTGTTTCCTGCAAACCTAATCTCAAAAGTGGTCACCCTAATGACATAATAATGGAAAATATAAGTTTTCATATGTTCGGAAAGAAACAGTAAAATATTTCAAAAATCTGAGATATCGTATATCTGTTTGCGTGGAATTGCTATGATGCCAAAAACTTCTTCATTGTAAAAAATGTATCTTTGTACCACATTAGAAATAAAATTAGCAAAAAAATAGGTTAAGCATTTGTTTGCGGCCTTGTTACTGTCCGACGTCGGGTCGTACCAAATCATTATATTGTTTGCTAAGGCACAAGACCGAGAATTACCAAGAAATTTTAGTTTCATCTTTTAGAGTCGTCGCTTCCGTTGAAGCCCGACCATTATTGCATTGTGAAACGGTGTTTAATATTTCTCCGAATATCAAAATTAGATTGTGATACACTTACATTTTCAGCAAAAACTCCAACGCGTCTAATGAATCGTTTTCGACGGCCACGTGCAACGGCGTGTTCCCGAGCGAATCCTGAGCATTAAGATCCCCACCTTGTGCGCTGATGAAGTTGAGAATATTGATGCGATTCCTAGCCGCGGCCTGGTGTGCCGCTGTCCGCCCCCTGCTGTCCTTCACCGCCAAGCGCCCGTTATCTCCTTCATACAAACGAATGAATTCATCTAGGTTTCCCGATTCCGCAGCCTGTGGAGAAGGAGAATGAAGAAGATTTCTATCAGATATGATAAAAAGTTATGTTTGATGAGCGTTAACGCATAAAATGATTTCCTCCCCGCAGTAGCTGAAGATGGAAAATTTAGAAGTGGAAAATGGTGTTAAAAACGAATTAGCACATCGCATCCATAGCAATTAATTAATATTGCATTAGATTCGTTGTTTGGAGAAAGTGGAAAGGGTTTTAACCTAAAATGTGTGACGTACGTGCACATGAGAATCATTGCAAGTTTTGTGACGATGGCGTATGAGTGGCATAGCTATGAATTTAACTTCTACCGTTTGTTTTTCGAATAATCTTCCTAAAACAGCCGGGATCACAATCGTCAGACGCTCATTATATATTTTATTTGCTTTTCGGCTAATGAACTTCAATCTAGGAGAACACAAATATCTAAAAAATCTTAATATAAATCTGTATAACACCATATTTGAAAACATCCTTTGCCGAAGCTACCAATGTGACTGACAAGGAGCACAGACCAACAAATGTACCGTCAAGCGCTTTGAGTAACGCCGGGCAGAAATAAATTAATAATGCATAGAACATTTCCGTTTCAAGGACAATTATAAACAAAACAAGACTAGATAGATCACACCATCTATTAACTAATAAATATAATCCAATTGCTTTGTGTCGGATGCTACATTTCACAAAAAAAGACTGATTAATCTTTCTCGCGGAAAAAGTGAAGCGCGGAAAATTCCACTATTCCCGATGTACATGATTCTTTACCAACAAGTTTTCCGGACAGTCATACGTTCCAGTGTCAAAATAATAAAACAAATATAAAAAGTGTCTATGTGATTTCTATATTTTTAGTGAAAGGGAGTAAAATCTCGGACGCTTAAGAACTTTCTGATTTAAAAAACAGTCTGAAAACGCATTTTAAGTCACACCGTTAAAATCACCATTGCAATCGTGAAGCATTCATTTTTGCACTCCGTGTTCAATATGTCCGAGTTAATGCGTAGATTGTTTGCAATTTATGAACTTTTCCGGCTTCTGTTTGATTCAAATCTCGGACTGCAGCTGTAATTTCTCCATATTTCGGACACAACAATTCAAACCTCGGACGCCTGATTACACAGTACCGAGAAGAGTAATTACAAATATCTATAAATGGATAGCTCAGGCTGCCTTTTAATTATTTCGTCGCCTTAAATTAATATGCATTACATAGAAGAAACTATTCTAAAATAAGCCAGAACCCTGGGTCTTTTCGATCCAGCTTGATGAAACATCTCGACGAAATATTTCAGCAAGTTTTTCATACATGTTGTATGAGTATGTCCGAAATTTGTAATGATTATGCAGTGAGAAAAAAGAAGTTTTGAAACGGACTAATTTTGAAAGCAAGCCTAGTTCCAGTTGGATTGTAGAGCCATTCATTGCAGAAGTGTATGTAATGATATATTATTTCTTTTCATTAAAGCAAATTAAAGGGTGTATTCGATAAAAATGGCACACACATATTTACTTACTAAAATTAAACCGATTATCGGATGACCGATACCGATTATCTTGAAATTTTCAGAGAATGAAAAACTTTTAATGAGTTATGATTTTCAAATTTTTGTTTTATTTGATTTCATTGCCCATCACTCCACCCATAAAATTTTGTGCAATCGATTTTTCCTATGTTTTGTTGTTTTTATCCAAATTTTCTTCATATCCAGTTCTGTTTTAATAATTTTAGAATGTTTGCGAAGTTTTGTCTTTAGAATTTATCAATTGAGCGAAGTTCCGGTGAATTTTGTGGGTTCAAATCTTTTGGCACAAATTTAGCTCCGTTAGCTCGGTACCACTGCAATAGGTTAAGACCGTAGTTGCAAGACGCCAGATGAGGCCAAAACAGTTTTGATGCTTTGTGTTTTCTTATGAATGGCAAAAGACGCTTCTTGAGACACTATTCGGTATAAATCGTACTGTTGAATGTTCCGGAAGTAATGAAGGGAGCGCTTACTTCACCACATCCGCAAATCGCCTGACTTGGCAACGAAATATTCATGCCCATGAAGTTGACGGAAGTCAGCCTTGAGGTAGGATTCATCATCACGATGCAACAGGATTTGATGAACAACTTCGTGTAAAGTTTCCGGGCGCGGGTTTGCAGTGGTTTTATGCTTTTCATTTCGGTTTGGGGCTTTTTGCACCTTGTAAACATGTAACCCAGCACGTTTCATGGATTTGTGCACGAAATCAACCGACACCTTGGACTTGTTAGCAACATTTCGTTTAAAAACTTATTGAGCTGTTCTACCACTCCTGTGCATTTAACTGTCCACTGGACCGCTTCTACGAACACTTCCTTGCTTCCTTTGAAAACTCAGATGCTCCTTGAAGGTTCTTATTACACGAGATACAGTTGAATTTGCAATCCTAAGCGTTTTGCTATGGATCGGTTGGACGCCTCCGGATTTTGATTGTAGGTGCACAAATTTTTTTCACTGGCAATTTCTTGTTCCGACGATATGATTAGAACCACTGTATGAATAACTATGAAACTCTGCAGATGTAAACAATACACTATGAAAAAGATTTGCTCAAATTTTCAGGTTTCTTACTCATACGGTTCAAAAGTTATAAGAGATTTTCGGTTTGCCATTTTTATCGAATACACCCTTTAAGATTGTCCCACTATATCTAGCAGGCGATAACCAAAAGAATATAGTGTTAACAATATTTTTTCCGGCTGTTTATTATGATTTTCTTATTATTTTGGGAAATGTTTATTCACCAAACACCATCTCATATAATTGAATGATTTATTCATCGGAGGGTCATCGGTCGTTCACACTCAATGCATTGCTTTGTGGAAATTGGGAATCCTGGCATATAATGCGATAGATAGGCTTTGGCGATAGAGCCTATCTTGTTAACATTTGTAAGCAAGTTTGTTCAATATGCGTAGTTCACATCTGACTCTCATTTTTTTGTTTTAGATTTGTTTTAGAATTTGTATATTTTGATTCAAGCATAATACTTTTTAGTGGTCAAATAGTATTTGCATGTTCTAAACTAATTCCAAATTGACTCTGAAGTAGTCAAATATATCTAGTTATGTTATAACAATGATTCCCTTATATTTGTTTGATACAAATTTTATATATCGATGCATGTATTGCCGAGGTAATTTTGAACGATGATGTTATGTTGTGCAAAACTGCCATCTTGCTGAAATAATGTTTTCAGTCATACCACCACCTAGTGGCCAAATTCTAAACTAATCAATGCATCATGTTAAAGCACACGCCTTCCTGCATAACCTTTTTGAAACAGCAGTTTAAAATGGGTAGGATTTTCGGATATAAATAAAATAAGTATAAAAACACTGTTTTTATACCCTATTTTACCCCTTCGCGCTAGATACCAACACCGCTATGGTCAATCTCAGGTAACACCCTAAAAGATGATTAAATTATCTTCCAAAACAGCCAAGAAAAATCCAGAATTGGGTTGTTTAGGGGTATATATGTTTTTACATATTCTGAATGTGCATAAAAATATTAGCCGAACCTCAATTTTCCATAATTTTTGGAGCCCCGGAACTATTTTTAATTTGCATTTTAAATTTGTATGGGACTAAAAATTTGTTCTTATGCTGCATGGGCCAAATGTCATTCTATGAATGTTAGTGTCATTCTATCGATTGAAATGGCTTATTGTTTGCTGTATAAAAATGTAAATAAAAGGTTTACAAACAAAATAAAAATATGTTGGAGATCAGGAAAGCATTCTCTTTATGTTAAACTATAAAAAACCTCATATTTTTCTTCGCTAAACAACCCAATTGGTCTAATAATAAAAAAATCATAACAATTTCAATTTGGGTTCAATATGACCTCAGAGCACAGACTGCGTAAGTTTTTTGAGCGCAGACAGAAGGTTATCACCATTATGCGGTATCAAATCTTTGGAATATAATTCTTAAATATATATTTTGAACTATATATATTTTTTTAATATATTTTGAACCAAAAAAAAAATGCGCAATTTTAACCGAATTTTTTTAAACAATATGTAATAGTGGCCTTGAAAGAGCTGATTTATTTTTAATAATGCGCCTTTTCAGTCACCAACAGCAACATAACTAAAATCTAGTGAAAACTTTCATTTTACTGCCACTATCGGGTTAGGGACAAAAGGTCGAAAGACAAAAGGTCGAAGAGACAAATGGTTGAAAAGGGCAAAAGGCACTCATTGAATGAAATTTATTAAATTTTTAAGAATAGTGAAAAATAAAAAACATTTTTTGCCAACTGTATAGGGCAACTCTGTCTCGTGCAATACAAATTTTATTCATTCCCTAAATCAACTATCTTTGTTATCTCTAACAGAACTATCTAGATATCCATAATATTATTTCATAGTAATTACTCCTTCTTTGAAAATTGTTCATTCTTCAACATTAATTGATGAGATGAGTGTGTTATTTCTGCTTGAAGTTGCATGCATTTCAAAAATTCCTTTGGAATACACCCAATTTGTTATAAACTTGTTATTGATCGACCTTTTGTCCCTTTCGATATTTTGTCCTTTCGACTTTTTGTCTTATCGACCTTTTGACCTTTCGCCTTTTTGTCTTTTCGACCTTTTGTGTTTCGGCCTTTTGTCCTTTCAATCTTTTGTCTTTTGACCTTTTGTTATCATAGATTCTGTTCAAAAAGAAAGGGAGTGAATTCATGCCCAACGCCGATAGCGCGAAGTGTTCGCGCTCCTCGATTTCAAATAGCACCAACAACGGCATACACAGTGCGCATCGGCAACAATCAGCGATGAGAGAGCATAGAAGGCGAAACGAGTCATCATCATCGCCATCATCATCATCATCATCATCATCATCATCATCATCATCATCATCATCATCATCATTATCATCAACATCATGCACGCCTAGAAGGAGCTACGCTGTGCCAGAACATTCCACGTCCTTCTGGAACATCAAGCGTGGAGATATAAATATGCGCGCATTGCGCGTGTGGCTTCAGTTATATTTTTACCCCGCGTAACGTACGTAAGTTAAGTGATGTTTCATAAGTTTGTAACTAGTAAAGTGTAGTGAAATAAAGTGAGCGTTTCGTTAAACAGTAACTTGCCAGTGTTTGCCTTCTTGTCCGAAAAAGACGTTTTCTGACATTGGTCCTTCGAACCGGATAGCGTGAATCCAGCAATCCAGAAGGCAAGGCAAGTTTCGCGAAATCGTGTACGGTCGCACTGTGAAGAATCGCGTAGCGGGTCGGTTAGTGTGCACGAAAGTGATAGTCACGGGACCGTGGTAACAGTGTCCGTCGCTGTAAGGGGGACTGTTGGTTTCGAGTAGTTCACTATTTTAGTAGTTCGTCGGTTTTAACGGTAGCAACGCAGCTACAGTATCCGATACAGTGCTTTGGCGCGCGTCAGTCGTCGATTGTAATTTAATTCAGACACGAGCAGCTGATTATTTCAACGACGTCACCGGGCAACGGCACATCAATTTTCGACAGAACAACGAATCCACAAAACGTTTAGCATGGTTCAGTTAAATCAGCAGCGTGTGGTTATTCTCGGACGCATGACACGGATCGAGGTGTTTATCCGATACATCGAATCGAAGCCTGGGATTACAGCAGCATTGGTTCGAGCGCGATTAGAAGTCGTCGACCAATGCTGGGCAGATTATGACTCAGTACAAACTGCCATCGACGCAGAAGAAGACATAAACAAGGAAGAAGAAGAAGAGAAACGCGCAATCTTCGAAGATAGATGTATGAATGCAAGAGCTGCATTGCATTCAATCATCGAAAGATTGCAAGGATCAGGACAAATGATCGCGGGTAGCAGGCATTCTCAATACCAGCAACCTGCAGTGGAACCACAAAAAATAGCTGTGCAACTGCCCACATTAGAGTTGCCAACGTTCAGCGGTGAATACACTGATTGGCCGACATTCCGAGACACGTTTGATGCGCTCATCAATAAAAACGGACAGCTATCAAACGTGCAAAAGCTACTTTACCTGAAATCAACCCTGCAAGGTGAGGCAGCGAACATGTTGGATGCTATGGACATTACCGATCATAACTACCGCATAGCATGGGACCTACTTGTGGAGAGGTTTGAAAATCTACGACTAATCAAACAAAAATATTTGAAAGCACTGTTCACAATCAAGCAGGTGCCTGAAGATTCGCCAAAGGAATTGCGTCGTTTGCTAACTGAGTTACGTTAATGTACTGAAGCAACTTGGCGAGGCCACTAATCAATGGAGTACAATTCTGGTATACATAATTATCAGCAAGCTTGATAGAGCATCAAGACGAGATTGGGAAAACCAGACCCAGGACGACGATTCACCGACATACGAAGAGATCATCCAATTCATCACCAAAAGATGCCACACGTTGGAAATATTGATGACAGCGAAAAGTGAACATCACATGCCTATGCATTCTAATCCACAAGTGTCGTTTATGTCAACGATCTCAGTGGGATGCAAGGTATGTGAAAGCAAACGTTACCATCCGATATGGAAATGCAAGAAATTCATCGCGATGAGCTATACAGCAAAGAAACGTAAGGTTAGGAAGCTGAAGTTGTGTTTCAACTGCTTTTCTTCAAAGCACGAAATGGGGAGTTGTAGTTCTAGAGGCTGTAAAATTTGCAATGGAAGACATAATAGCTTGTTGCATCGGTCGAGCGATATCAGGCAATGTCAGGTACATGATCAACATAGTCAGTGTTGCGTGAATTCATTTGCTTTTACAGCAGAACCAATTCAGCGGATAAAAGGAAAACACCAAAAATATTCAGCAGAGTTGAACAGCAGAAGCTCTGTATTGCATAGAAAGTACAATCCAGAGTATCCATCACGCATCTTCAAGGTACTCCCAAGAACTGGCATACGGAGAAGAATAGTCAAGAATCAGATTGTTGAAGGCGAGCCTTCAAGGCCGGCGGTATGTTCAAAAAGAAAGGGAGTGAATTCATGCCCAACGCCGATAGCGCGAAGTGTTCGCGCTCCTCGATTTCAAATAGCACCAACAACGGCATACACAGTGCGCATCGGCAACAATCAGCGATGAGAGAGCATAGAAGGCGAAACGAGTCATCATCATCGCCATCATCATCATCATCATCATCATTATCATCATCATCATCATCATCATCATCATCATCATCATTATCATCAACATCATGCACGCCTAGAAGAACGCTGTGCCAGAACATTCCACGTCCTTCTGGAACATCAAGCGTGGAGATATAAATATGCGCGCATTGCGCGTGTGGCTTCAGTTATATTTTTACCCCGCGTAACGTACGTAAGTTAAGTGATGTTTCATAAGTTTGTAACTAGTAAAGTGTAGTTAAATAAAGTGAGCGTTTCGTTAAACAGTAACTTGCCAGTGTTTGCCTTCTTGTCCGAAAAAGACGTTTTCGTACAGATTCCTTGCACTGTTGCCAACGGATAATTTCTGCCGTCACCAAGCGATTGCGATTTACACGTTAAAAAATATTTGTCTCGGCCCAACCTTCTATCGAGTAAAATGATGGTTCTGTAAAGAACCCATTTGTATTCAATAATACGTTTTTCCAATCATAAGCAGCAATAAAATCGAAATAAGAATCTAGAGAAAATTTCACTTCATTGCTACGGTTAGTCACTCGATGATTTACCGCTGAAACGCGATAGAAGCCATCCATGCGAATAAGTTTTCGCAGCATCTCACTCCGACGAGCACTTGCGCTACTGCCGAAGCCAACACGCAGGCAAATTGGCTATCGAATATCATAATTCTGCCTTTTGGAAATTTGCCACAAGTTTTGAACTTGAAATTCAAAAGGACTCCTTATGAATTAGATTTTCATGGCTAATACAAAACATAATATTTTCTTAAGGCACCTTTATGAAATGTCAATGAAGCATTCTGGACGATATACGCTAAACATTAACCAATTCATAACCCTACATTATGAATAGCAAAAGTAGGGTTTGGAGGCCATAATCATGCCTTATGACTTTCGTAATTCCTATGAAACATCTTAATGAATTCATAATGCAGATTTATGAATTTATTATTGCATTTTCCTAAATATTATTCGATTCATAATGCTGCATAATGAATTTCTAATTCACGCATATTGAAAATTTTCTCGAATTATGGCCATGTGCTTAATGGCAGAAAATAATTAAAATGTTTGGTTCATTCATGCGGTTATGCATACATGTGATTTCCAATTCGGTTTTGGTTGTATCGAGGACATCGAGGGAGTATGAAAAAACAAGTGGTGTCGAACGCGCATACTAAAATGTCTTCGGATCTGGAAAAAAGTTGCTCATCTCATTCGAATTAAACTGTTCACTTGCAATTGTTAGCGCAATTATTAATTTGCTATTGCTATTCAACACTTATTATTCACCGTTGACACCGAATCTTCAACTTAATAATTTCTTCAAACTCCCTCGATGAAAAATTCAACCGCACGGCTTGAAAAACTTAACAATTTGTGAGAACATAATTCTCTTGGCTGAAGCTCTTCCTTGAAATCAGGGAAACTTAAAATGAACATGATGTTTTTCATAAAATTCCTTATGATTCCCTTCAAATCAACTTTGAACAAAATACCGAAAGGTGTCTTATGAAATTCGTTACATGCTACTAATGAACGACATAATCCCAATAATGAAATATGAAGAGCTCAGGATGAAAATCATTATGTTTCAACGATGTTCAAAAATCTTGTAGATTCATAATTTCTGTCTTATATATTTCGTATGTTCATTTGCCTGAGTGAAGCAATTATGATTTGCACTTTGGAGCAAATGCCTTGACCCTGGTTTTTCACGGAAGTACTGGCATCGAACGAACGAAAGGGGGAGCCTATGGTTGCTTCCGACGAAGGGAGTGGGCTTCGATCTTCATTGTACTCGGATACTACGAAGTCGAGGTCCAGTTTTCGCGACAAAATCGACAGAACGACCGGAATGAAGCATCGAACAACCAAAACAAAAACACAAAACAAAAAACAAACAACAAAAATCACAAGCGCGCGCTAGGGGGAGACGTAGAAAAATTTATTCGCAAAAATCATCATCCTGAGAGGAAATTTTATTTGCCTGCTAGGGACACGGCAGGTATTTTCATCTGTTCGTCATAGTCTCGAAAACCAATAAAAGAGACGCTTTTTTGTAAAACTCATACGTGCCAAATCGTAAGCTCAGGAGAAACGTTCTGCTATAGTGGAGTTCTAGCAAATGTACGTTGCTTTCGTTGGTTTTAGCCCCTACGACGATGGACGGAAATACCTGCCGTGTCCCTACTGATTTCATCCATGCTAATCAATTTTCGCAGCGTCTCCTTCTGACGCGTGCTCATGATTTGAAGGCGATGATCATCATGGACAGAGGGAACCAAAGCCGTCACCAAGTACACTAGCTCTAAGTGAACGAGAACGACGACGTAGCTCCAGCTAAAACGGCGCTTTTCTCGGCCTCAGCCGTGCTCACAGAAGTGAGAGATTTTCATACCATGCACGCAGAAAATCAGAATTTTTATTCAAAATTCCACATCACTAGGTCCACCTGAACAGCTTCGTAAGCGACATATTCAAACGTTTCGAGCCTGAGACATCCCGTCTGGCGCACTACCACAAACGCTCATCAATCACCACCCTCGAGATTCAGACCACCGCCAACCTCTGGCTGCCGTCTGGTATGGAACAAAGTCTTCACCAAGTATATCAGCTCCAAGTAAACGAGAACGAGGGGGTAGCTCCACCTAAAAAGGCCCTTTCAAGTGCCACAGCCGCGCTCATAGAAAAGAGGGGTTTCGTACCGCGCGTGCAGAATATCAGAATATCGAAAGAAAATTCCACTTCACTGCTAAAGACGCCAACGTTAGAGGCGTCATCCATGCTAATAATTCTTTGCAGCGTCTCCTTCTGGCGAGCGCTTTTAATGCTACCTATTCCAACTTTCTGCCGTCGCCACTATGAACAACATTTTTTGGCACTACCTTCTCTCGTGTAAAATGGTGGACATAAAACGAATCGTTTTTAAATCCACAATGCGCCTTTCCTATCACTCAAAGCAACCAAACGTTAGTCCGAACCTAGTGTAAAATTTTTACTTGACTGCTGCTGTTGACCGACAGTCACTCGATGATTTTCCGCTTAGTCGCCTCCATTCCAAATACATTTTCAGTACGGTCACTGATGTCCCGGGACCACAAACGACGTAATCAACTCTTTCTTCTCATAAAATTTTGGTCCTGAAAAGAACCGATTTTTTCACAGTGCGCCACTGACCAGACTCCAGCGCCAGAGAGAAGTGAAAATGGAAAAATAAGAAGTGAGAAGTGGGAAGTTCTTCCGTCTTCTGTTTCCCTTCTTCTGTATGTCCTATATCTCCCTACTCACTTCTCACTATTCATTATCTCGCTTTTCACTTCCCAATCATCATCTCTCACTTCTCACCCCTTGCTTCTGTTTATCTCACTACTCACATCGTACTTTTCACTTCGCAATCATCACATTTCACTTCTCACTTCTCATTTCTCACAAATCACTGCTCATGTCGAACATCTGATTTCTCACAACTCGGTTCTTTATTCATTTCGAACATCTCACTTCTCACTTCACTTTATAAAAAAAAGAAATTACAACTATTTGACCAAACGGCAAGCCAAATATAAATGTGTTCCCTATCTCGATACTTTCTTTTCTAAGATCCATCGAAGATTTTCCATCCCTTCATCTCTCAAAGAGCACTGAGAGATAATTTTAAGATAATGTAAGTAACGGTACTATATGTAGTATAAAAAGATGTTATCATTATTCGATGAGATTAGATTAATTTTATTGTAAAGCTTTTCAGCCCTCATTATTTGTTTTGGCAAGCTATGTTTTTCCATTTCTTCATTGCTAAAAAAGTAACAGCCACGAAAGAACGTTTTAAAATTTTATATACAAATTTTCCAAATCCTATTATTTTCATCCAAAATTTGACTTACCTGCAAAAGTAGCGTTGGATTTACGCGTGTACTTGGTTGCAGTCGAAGGACCCTCGACCAGTTGACCGGTATCTTGAGGGGTGTTGCAATCGACAGTCCCTTCCTTCGGGAGTTGTTGTGTAACATTTGATTGAATGATTTCCGGCTGTACATCGCAATTGGTAGCATTAGTTAGGTAAGACCTACCAGCTCTGGTGGAAAGTTTTGAGAACACTGAGGATTTTGCCAACGGTGGGAGATTTCAGTCAAGCAGCTACTACAACCTTAGGTGGGAATAGTTCCGATTTGTGATTGGAATGGGGTACAACTACGCAACAGTATTGTGCAAGTGAAAAGTGATCGATACCTGTGGTACGGGGTGACTCGTAGGAACGTGATTATGTTACACTTTCTGTTACGGTAGTGATTTAGTTTCAGAATCCTTACGCTTACGCATTAGCGTTATGACTTCACAAGTGGTTTTTCATAATTTATTGACTTATAACCGACAGAACGAACACACTATTGTAACTGTGATTGCATCTCTAGGAAATAGGATCGTTGTACATTTCATTATATTGATTGAACATAACACTTCGTGAGTATCGCAAACACAATCTTACACAATTCAAGGCAATTGAAGCATTAAGGTCCCCCCAAACACATGCGATTCTATCGCTTGGTGACTGCAATGATGTTGCCGTTGGTATGAAAACGTAAATGGAACATTGCCGACCCAACGATAAAATCACGACGAATAGTTGTCGCCATCGCGGCGATGAAATCGCTTACATCTGGCTTGAGCTTACTAAGGCTGGCAAAGGCAAAGGCAGGTTTTAGCATGTTAATCAAATCTTGGAACAGAACATTTCGTCCAATTTTAAAACGATTATTTCGCACCAGAAAAATTGCATCCATAAATTCACAATGCACAATTAAAAAAAGCTAATAAGAAGATTTGACCACGCTCCATTAAATTCAAATCAATTCAAATCTATTCAGCACAATAAAAAATTCATAAGCGCGAAAAAAATTACGATATGGTAAAGTTAAACGAACAAAACTTCAAAACAGTTTATAACTACCTACACATATCCGAATTGTCAGAAATACTGACTTGAACCAATGGTACAAATAACGTTTCATTCCAGCAAGCACATAAATACAAATATCAAGTTCCTAGCTTCAAGGTTCTTGAAAGAAATGCGTACAAGGTGTTTGGATTTCAAAAAGTTTATCCTCAATCAAGATTTTTGTCCGCACAAGTTGACGATTATTAGGAAGTTACACTGGTAGACGTTTCTACCAACAGGAGGAAACTTCAATAGCACAGTTTTCCACATCGCTAAACTCTGCCAATTGTGTCTTAACAAGCTGCAGAATCGAGTCACATAGCGAAGCATCGACTGGTTTAAGAGCAGATACGTGTAAGAGTTTATTGCTTGCATTTTATTCACTGATGATGTCGAATGATGTTGCATTTGAACAGCAATGATGAAAGCAGATTCATATGGGCTTTCACATTCTTTCGCATCCATTGTATAGAAAACGTAGAGGTAGTCCCTCTTGTATTGACTCTTATGATTGAAAATTTAGTATAAGCAGAATTATTTTATCTAATCCGCAGTTTCAACCTGGTCCAAACTGTGTCATAGACGGTGTCTAAATTTCGTCCCAAACCAACGGTAGAAATGCCGGAAGTAATTTTTCTTTTACTCAAATTTAGATCGGAAGCGCCAACATAAAAGAGAACCTAATTTAGAGATTTTCTTAATTGCGTGTTTGACAGAATTTGAGAAAAATCAACATATTGTAAGTCTTATAGCGAAAAGTATTCAATATTCTACTCAAGAATATAACAGGAATTTCCAGAGCAAGCATGTATTCTAAAAGTGTTTCAAGGGATTGTAGTGCGCATGAGGGGGTAAAATCACCGGAAAAGCAGATACTTTTCTGTCATTCTATTCCTCAGTCCTTACTGACTAATACATTGTTGCTTCACAGCTAAGTCTTCATGAAACACTTCCTTAGTTATCAACTGCGAGATTTCTAAGCTACCATTATTGTATAATAATATATGATCAGGTGTACTCGGTGATACTTATGTCCAGGGAAGTCGAGGAAATATCCAACTTGAAAAGTTTGTAGACCGGATCGAATCGAACTCAGCCATCTTCAGCACGACTTTTTGGCAGTTACGATTTTTTCTACTAGACTAAATCAAGGCTAATGTTTATATTTTTGTTTCAAACCGAAACGACTAACTATAGATGGTTAAGGGCTTGAAAACTATTTATGAAATATCTCTATTTTTAAGAAACATAATATTTAGAGCCAAGCAGTCAATGCGCCGTAGTTAAGCAAAATTTCAAAAATAGTTGTTGATTCCGTGGGGATTGTCCTTAATGCTATTATTTTGGGAAAATCGATTTAAAATCCACTAGCCAGCTAAAACAAGCCATTGTTATTTAAAATACCGATGGCAGCTTTCAAAATAATTCTATTAAAACTGATGTTTGTACTTCGCGTGTAGAGTGATTATGTGTGCACTAATAAACATAATGAGTTAAATTAATGGATTTTTGCCAATAAAAATGTGTGGAATTTTCGCAGTGTATAATAAATTTAATAAAAAATTAATAATATAATACTGCGATATATGAGCTTCCGTTTCCTTAAAGTTATTTTCCACTTGGTAGAGAGATTCACAACAATTTTAACATGTCCGTGTGGATTTTGTGGTCACCTGTAGACATGAGGATTTATATGTTTATGGCATGATCGGTGATGGAAAACTGCTAACGAGGAATCGAAAGAGGAAGGTATGTACTAGGTACGCAAGAGAGCGCAAGATTGAAAATGTTTTGAAACTCAGCCTGAGCCATATGATCGACAGTTAATTGATAAGTCAGTTTTCTTCTGCCAAACGTTCCGATGGGTTAGAATTAGAAATCTTTTGAACGGCTCGTATAGTATATTGAGGTCCTGGATACAGATTCACGTGGAAAGATGCATTTTACGCTAAACTGTATTTTTCATAGCAACAAAGGTTGTTCGCAATACTAACGACATGATTATGGTGACTTATTATTACACCCTGGGTTCACATATTTATGCTTAGTTTCATTGAAAAAAACTCAACATTTACATAACTTTTATTCGTACTATGGTTTGAACTGCACTGTTCATGGTTTCAACTAAATTCGTATCATGGTTTGAACTACTGGCAGCAGCTCCTAAATATATTACTAATTACATGCATGGAACGCTCAGGAGACCTATAGAAAAGCAAATTTGTTTTAGTATTCATCTTCTCGCATTAGATAAGTAACTTGAAACATGTCTAAATTATCGATACAAAAATTACGATTTCGAAAATCCGATTTCAAAGGTGGAAAAAATGGATAACTTTCTTCACGAACAACTTACAGAAGAGATCAAGAGCTTATTCGAAAAAGAATATTGCAAAGAATTCAGTGAGTGCTGTTTCATGGACGTGAAACGCTTCTGTATGTAGTTATCGAACTCGTTTTGCCCTAATGGCCCATATATCGCGAGTTTCCAAACTATTCGTCATTTTATCTTTAAGACATTGTTCTAAAATTGTGTTTATCTCTTCACTGTGGATCCACAGAAGGGCACTAAATATGTTTTGTTGGTAAAAGTTGGAAATTTAAGGGATCTTGGGGTCAAATAAGCATCAAAGTGCATTTTATGTGCAATTTTCATGTAAGTATTTTGTAAAAAATAATAATATTTACAGATAAGTGTTGATATTATTGTTTCAAAGTATTGAACAGATATTGACAAATGTTCACAAATCATAGGGTTCAGGGCTTTTTTTTTAAATACATACTTAATGAATTTCTCACTTATTTGTCCCTTAATATCTTAAAAATCCATTTTAATGTAATATATGGATATTTGTTTTTTTATGGTATCAATTTCTGTTAAAAAAATTTATGACAATAATATAAAGTATTATCTGTAAATATCTGAATAATCAATAGGCTGTAGATTTCGCCAAAATTGACCATATGTAGAGCTACATCAATGCAATCAAGTTTTTTAATTACCGTATATTAACCCTAAATGATCATTCGACGTAATATAGTGCAAATGATTTCTTGGATATTATTATTTTTTACAGAATACATAAAAACTTCACATAGATGCTGTTTGATGATTACTTGACCCCAAAATCCTTAAACTTCCAACTTTTTCCAACAAAATATGTATAGTGCAATGCTAGAGGAAAACAGAATTTCAGTGTAATTTTTAAAAGATAAAAGTACCAAAATATGAATAATTTTGATGTATCTGTCTCATGTCTATAAAACATCACTCACTGAGTTTCTTGGAAAATTCGCTTTCGAGTAAGCCCTTAACCTTGTCTGTGAGTCGCTCGTGAGAAAAGTTATCCTATTTTGTATAAAAAAAATACATTTTATGAGCTGTATGACCCCTAAATCCCCTATAATTCAATATTTTTAATGAATTATATGATTATTTGTTATTTTCATTATATAATTGGAAAATATCAATTAAATTAACATCACTACATCATTTCCTTGCTCAGAATCATTGAGCTATATTGTTTCATAGGGGAATTTGGGCAAAAAGGTAAGAAAAAAGAGTATCTCCCATCACCTCCTATCCATGATCACATCAAGACTCATAACATATGACTATTCTTGTCTAAATCCCTTAAATTTCCAACTTTTACCAACAAAACATATTTAGTGCCCTTCTGTAGATCCACAGTGAAGAGATAAACACAATTATAGAACAATGTCTTAAAGATAAAATGACAAATAGTTTGGAAACTCGCGATATATGGGGCATTAGGGCAAAACGAGCTCGATAACTACATACAGAAGCATTCTACATCCATGAAACAGCACTCACTGAATTCTATGCAAAATTCTCTTTCGAATAAGCTCTTGATCTCTTCTGTAAGTTGTTCGTGAAGAAAGTTATCAATTTTTTCCACCTTCGAAATCAGATTTCCCCATTGTGTTTTGTCTCTCCTTCATCTGTTTCGGTTTCGAGCGCTTTCTTAAGCAGATAATAGGACTATTATAAAATAAAAACACTTGTAAGGACGTGGCGCTCCTTAGCCGTGCGGTAAGACGCGCGGCTACAAAGCAAGACCATGCTAAGGGTGGCTGGGTTCGATTCCCGGTGCCGGTCTAAGCAATTTTCGGATTGGAAATTGTCTCGACTTCCCTGGGCATAAAAGTATCATCGTGTTAGCCTCATGATATACGGAATGCAAAAATGGTAACCTGCCTTAGAAACCTCGCAGTTATAATAACTGTGGTAGTGCTTAATGAACACTAAGCTGCGAGGCGGCTCTGTCCCAGTGTGGGGATGTAATGCCAATAAGAAGAAGAAGAAGAAGAAGGGCGTGGCCAGGTTCTTTACAGGTACTTTTTGAGGTACTTGCAAAGAAAATTATAGAATTAGAGGCATTTGAAATTCACACAGGGTGACGCTCCAAAAAACGTCGGGTCTTCGTTTTCACTTATTTAACATATTTTTTGCTTTATTTAATCAATGTTGACTTATGACTAGGATTCTTAATGAACCTCAACATAAACCAAACGCCAAAGTAATTTGATCTTTATGCCACGCTGATATCAATTTATTCAAATTTTCCTAGAAAAAATCTTATTCTTTTTCGAGGTTTTCTAATCTTCGCAACATATTTGCAACCACCTCGGCGACAACATTAAGATTCCTATACACTTCCAATGAAAATTAAACTCATCTAATAGCTCTATCAGTGTTGTAAAATGTTATTTGCATTGGTTGGTAAAATTTTCCCAGAACTTTTTTCAGAAGTTAGCAATTGATTCTTGATGTATGATGAACTTATAGCGCTTAAATGTGTCTACAACTTTGTCTAACAAGACATTGCTGTAAATATGTAATCTGGGGCGTGGGAGGCAAAATATCATTCAAATGACATTATGTCAAATGACACGTGACATTTTGGAGTTTTCACTCTCCAGCCTTAGATGTTATATTAAGGGCAATGAACAAAAATATAGCCATACTCAGGCGTTATGAGTACATCTAAAATTATGATGTGAATTTAACTTCTGAAGAAAGTTATTAACAAATTAGTCAAATGACATGCAGATGACATTTTATAAGCCTGAGCTCTATGTTTTTTACTAGGTGATTTTTTAAAAAAGGCACTTAAAAATGCTCAATTTGTGCATACCAATTTTTCGGACCCAAAATAAAAGCCAAATATTTTCTAAATTTGACTCAAAATATTCGGAAAAATTACATCACGTTTTTTAAATGGATATAATCTATATGATGCATAGTAATTTTTATGGAAAATTACATGCATTTCAATTAATCATTTCCGAATATTTTTAGGAAAATTTTCCGAATATTTTTCATGGAAAATTACATGCCTTTCAATTATATCATTGCCGAATATTTTTAGGTGTGCTTATAATTTCTGGAACAGTCTATATCAGAGCTTCCCAAACTTTTGAGTATGCGACCCACCTAGCAAAATTCTATATGTCTCGCGACCCACCTATGAAAAAATGCATTTTACCAAGTAGTATTAAGCATTAATTGAATCAGAATGTCATCTGTTTCGGCAAGTTTTACAAAAATATTCACGTTACCTTCATGTACAAATGCAAAAAATGACAAAAATGATATTGTATGTCAAAATGTTTTTATTTTACTTCATTAAGGGGCAGCTTTTAGGCATAAATGTTTTCTAAAATAGCGTGGTAATGAATATTTAAAATAAAATGCGAATTATGTTCCTGAAAAAATGATCAAAAGATCCGGCATTCGAGCTGCAATTAATATTTATTCTACGCGACCCACCAACAATCCGCTCGCGACCCCCCCGGGGGTCGGGACCCACAGTTTGGGAAACCATGGTCTATATTATTTGCATTTTTGAGTCCCAGCGGCTTCAATAGTGGGATTGTTTGAATGTACTGAAATTAACTTCTGTCGTTCTAAAAATATTTACTGGTATCTTGATACATACACTGAGACTCGATTAAAAACTGTGTAAACAAATTTTCGAAAAAATGATCTTTTGACCAAACAGTAATCGACCATATATCAAATCAAAACTGGGAACCATCAAATTAAATGGCTCACAATTTTTTACGTTGTATTTTTTTTAGGTTGACCGGGTAGGTGAGACCTACTGGAAGAAGTGAGCTTCTGTTGTTACCGATGCGTCGCCACCATCCGAGGGTCCTGAGCATTGAGGACCTGAGTCGGAGAACTAGCATTCGGGTTGAGGGCTCAAACGGAACATGGTTGAGGATTGGACAGAATTCGGTTGGAGACTCGGACGGAGACCGATTGGAGGCTTTGACGGAGGCCGGTTGGAGGCTCCGACGGAACCCAGATAAGAGCTGGGTCAGTTGATTCAAAAGTATATGATTACTAATGCCGTTCCTGTTCACGTGACTAACATCCAGGTTACTTCGATCTGGCAGCCAATGGTGATGAAACTAAACATGCACTACAACGTGATGCATAAATTATGGCCAATTGAAGCTTGTTGATAAATAATTTAAATGACTACAGCGCCACTAGCGTTCTAGTACTTATGTTTCTACTGCTCGGACAGAGCCTGATTGAGCGCTCGGACCGAGTACCCATTTCGGCACATCCTGGTCGTGGTGACCGCGAGGTGACGACGAGGTTTTATAGAGTTACCTTCGCTGCGACTAACAGGATGATATTAGGTACCAGTAGATAGTCTGTAACTTAAGTCGAGCATTCTTCCACTAGATATTAGATATCATCAGTAACAAATCTTTCAGGTCGCTGTTGTTATCGGAATAAAACCGGGTCGACAATAGACCGGCGAGACAAATAATTTACTTGTACATAAAACTACAGGTCCCGCTTGCCTCGGTGTACCTTACCCTGAATTTTGACATCGAAACGTCCCATAGTCAGTACATCTTGATTTATTAATAATTGTATTTCTTTCATGAGAGCAATTGAGCATTGCAATTTCGACATTAAAAAGGAATGTAGAGGAACTGACCTAGGGGCCCTCCTTAGTCTAGCGGTAGGATGCGCGGCTATAAAGCAAGACCATGTTGAGGGTGGCTGGGTTCGAATCCTGGTGCCGGTCAATTTTCGGTTTGAACATTTTCTCGACTTCCCTGGGCATAAAAATATCATCGTGTTAGCCTCATTGATATACGAATGCAAAAATGGTAAAAGTGCTGAATGAACAGCAGCGAGGCAATGTCCCAGTGGAGGATGTTAAATAAATTGATGATGAATAAATTGAAAGCATTGCTTTGTTTTTGATGGGATGCACATCGTAGCCATGAGATGAAATACAGGAGCAGTTCCGCTATGTATTAATAATATAAATAATTTCAAATTTTTACGTTATTTTGCCTTATTTTGCATCTTAAACAATCTCAGTAAAGCCCAAAGTCGTGAAGCGAAAATCCCAGTAAAGCATAACGTAGAGAAGGTCTTCAAGGGCCCTCCTTAGCCGTGCGGTAAGACGCGCAACAAGTTGCATTCGACGAGGAATCTTGTTCCATTGTACCCTATTAGAAGCTGGTAGTATCGGACTATGGGATCAAAAGTTATGGTTTACAACGCACAAGAAAGTCACCTTTACCAATAGGGTGATAAATCAGATTATGTCATGACATAATAAATGAATGCAATAATGGTATGTTGGCAAAACCTAGCGAAACATCACAGGTTATAACTGAAGAAGTGCTTAATGCTGCTAGGCGAAAATGTCACAGTGTGGGATGTGAAAGCAACGAAGTATAACTGCTGGAGAAAACTTTTATCACTTTTTGAGTAATATAAAACTATAAAACTAATATCTAATATATAAATTGTTGAAATATTTAAAACAAAGTTTACTGTACAAGCTCAAAATCAACAGGAAATCTTGAACAAGCTGTAAATAGAACTCTTAAGAATTTTAAAAGAATTTATGATATTTGGTGCGGTTTTGGTCACCGTAAAACTTTATATTTTCTAGTTTGAAAGAAAATATGAACTTATTGTATGTGAAAAAGACAATTTTTGGAGGAAATTTCTGTAAACCTGTTAAGTCGTTTTTTTGTAAATAACTGAGAAAGGTTTCACTATCGCGGGTGAGTTTTGATTATCCACGATTTTTTGAAAATTTGGTTTTTTCCATCCCTGAATTTCTAAACATTTGCACGAGTTTCAAGTTATTAGGAATGATCACTTGCTTCATAAACTTTTGAAGGAACTTGTCATAAAACGAGTTAGACCTATCCCATTAAAACTCCACCACTTGTAACTAAATCAATTTATAAGGAACTTCTAGTGAAATTATTAATTTATCCAGTTAGGAAATTGCTTAATTCATGGAAATTGGAAAGAATATCGTCTTGTGTAATGACAATTGACAAATTTCACTAAAAACAGGTTCTATTCGAAGATTCGTTTGTTCCTACAGTTCTATCTAAATAACACTGAATCACTGCAACAAAAGGACAAAGTCAAATTTAGAACATGCATGAGGTTGGACAATTGAAATTTATCTCAAATCTGCACTCATTTGTAGTTGGATTAATTTTACTTTTAGCTGTAATATGAAATCATTACTGTATTAAATATTTTTGTTTGTTGAATAGCATGTGGATGGGTAACACACGTACATATTTCTTAGAGATGCATTCTTGTCACTATAACTACTAATAGGAAATGTTGTTTTACATGATTTATTCTCTTCGAGGTTGAAATGCAACTTAACAATTTCTTTCAACGATGAAATACACTCTGAGTTTTTCCTTTCAATCAAATCGTTTTTGCAAAACTTCAATCTTTCGAAAATCTCTGCAGCAATAATCCAAGCGCACCGGCAGAAGTTTCGAGTACATGTGGAAGAAGTAAGGAATCACAACGAAAGCACAGTTTTCTTATCAACAAAAGCTACGGTTATATCGTAAAGACAAGTGGACAGATTTCTATGGGGCACTAATATTAATCGAGATTGAAGTCACAAATTTTGCCCTATACCATTCTAGGAGGTGGAATTCGCGTCGCGTTTCGAGATGAACTAAAGATCTATGAGCGTAGAACTGCTATTTTATAGCTGCCTGCGGCACGTTAGCAGGATATTTTCTTCTGTCCTTTCTGATAGGTGATGAAAGCCAGTGCGAATGGAACCGAAAGGATATGCTCGTGCTTATTCCCGATATACCGATTCAATCAGTGAGAGCAGAATTCTTTGAAGTATTCATGTATACCTATTTGAGTTGGTGCTGAGTTCAGAAGCCAAACCTGGCACCTCCAGCTGGACAATACCGTGTCCTTACTGATTGGACAAATGGAGTTTTGATTTATAAAACCATCTATAAGCTTCAATATTATTTATTTTATTTGTTCTGCGTATTATGCATCCACCTTTTCATTAGCAATATATTTATTCATCTATCCAAATATGGCAACACTTTCTTCACGAATCTGATCGTTTACAGCTGATTGAAACTCTCGACCCGCCAGAAGTGGAGAAGTCAGCTGGGAAAACTTGCCAATCGACATTGGCTATTGGTGTGCTTTTGTCTTATGGCTCATAATTTTTCCCATCGGTTTGATATCATTTTCCTCGAATCGAGAGAATAAGTGATCCATGGAGACTGAGAGTACACAGTACACATGTATACAATTTCAAACATGACGTGCGGTACATTTTGCGCTCATCATTATCGATGCCCTCATAAGTAGCTAATAAAGTTTGATACTTGTTAATATAGATTTATATAGGTATATAATTGTTCTTATAGTTTATGTTATCTTTAACTTCATCAGCAGTATTTTTCGGAGTTATAATTTTATGCATTCATTTTTGTAGCTATGCAGGTGGGACTATTCAGTGCATATTTTATTTATTTATTTATTGTTGTATCCATCTGACATCATGGTCTTAATGTATAATACTTAATTAAATTATACTAAACAATTAATTGAATATATGTGATGTACGCAAACGTTGTCGAAATGCTTCCGAAGATAAATTAAAGTCAAATAAAGAATATGCTTCTCGAAATGCTCTGCAAATAGAGTTGATTGGGTCATTGGTTCCATAAATAGTGTTCCTAGCTGATAGTTGTATCAGTTGCCTCGATCGAAGGATACGTTCAGGGGCATAAAAACGAACACGTTCCAGCAGAGCAGGGAAGTCGACTTCACCATGTATTAATTTGGCGCCATAAACTGCCCGGTTAGTTTTACGACGTACATGTAGTGGTTCAATTCCTAGTAAGGCACAACGGTGTTCATAAGGAGGCAAATTTAACGGGTCACGCCACGGCATATGAAGCGAAGCCGCGTCCTCTCTGGAGTGGCCTCAGCCATCTCCAGCTCCTAGGGAATGTGATATTGTCGGTGGAGAGAAGAACAAGCTCTACCTTAACTCTAATTTTATTATCTACTTACATACTATATATATACATGATCAGGTAACTATCGAGAGGTAAATATTCATAATTATTTACCTATCGATGAGCTGCCTGGTTTTCATTGTCCTGATCTACCTTGACGGGTAGATGCTTTGAGACAATGTAGTGGTAGATCACCACACATATTTATTTACAAAAAAAAAACTAATCCGTATGTTCTGAACCTTGCACTACTAGTGGACTGTATACTTAAGTTTTTAAGGTCCAGAGCTGCACTTCGAGGTCAATGGCTTTGTCCTGACCTGTTCACTTAACTTGCACTATCGGATACCGCATAGAAAATCTCTTGTTTGGGTGAGACTAGCAAAAAACAGTTTATTCCACCGGGTTTCAAAGAATACTGAATTTTAATATAATTTGTTCGAGCTACCGACCCTACGATCAGTGATCTTCCTACAGTACCTACACATACTGCGATAGCGTCGATAAGATACGTCGATACGTCGAACACGAACGATTGAGTTTAAAATTAAAGAGAGAGTTAACTGTGATACTGATAAGGGGCAACGGGGCTTAAAGTTTTGGAGATTACAGATCACCGTAGTTTGGAATAATGATGCAGTGTGTAAAATAAAGTATTTGATTAAGGTGTAGTTATTAGATTGAACCATAAAAAGGATCACAGAGTTGGGAATCGAATCGAAATCGATATTCGTTGGGTCAGCATTTATCTGAAGCCGTGGCAAATCTTTACGCTAAAATTAGGCAATTAATACAAAAAGTTGTTCCGTTAGACATGACCAAGAAACACAATAACATTCCCGCTATTTTCCCATTAACGTATGACAAATGATCTATAATCTTTAAAAAATGATCCATAAAAAACTAGAGTGGGTGTTAAGAAAATTATTTTGAGCTTTTTAGTGGAATGTCTTCACTTGTCATAAGTCAATCCTCTTGAATTTCACCACTTAATTGTATCTTGACAGATACGTATTTCGACCTCAACAGTAAGGCCGTCTTCAGTGTTCAGTCGAGTCAAGTACGAGACACTGAAGACGGCCTTACTGTTGAGGTCGAAATACGTATCTGTCAAGACACAATTAAGTGGTGGAATTCAAGGGGATTGTACAAACTCGTCTTATGACAAGTAGAGTGGGTGTACCAATCGTCGCCATACTACAACTATTTTTTAATAAGTAAAAGGCATGTGGGGTGGACTTTATATATCATATATTCCTGCTTCTTAGAACAGCTGAGAAAACCACAATAAAATTTGTTATTATCCTCAAAATTGGTTAATCCATAATAGGAACGCATGAACCAGTTGTGGCACTATTCTTAACTTTTATTCCTTATTTGGTAAGTCCCATTATTTTCTTATGGGATTGGCCAAACTGGTGCAAAGGACGTCAAAAATTAGGCAAAATCAATTTACTTTGCTTGTTTTAGAGGAGATTAAATGTGTTATAGTACCACATGAATATGCTTTGTCGATATGAACTTGGTTTGCGGTGATTTGATTGGCCATTTGGCAATAAAGCATTAGTGCGATAACTGGTGATATAGCCACGACTGGTACATCTATTTTGATCCATAAAAAATCACATTTGCGCAATTTTCAACGTGATGAAAATTCATAATTTTGGTCATATTATCCTTAATTTTGTTTATATGATCCATTGTTTTGGTAATATCCACATTTAATTTTGAATTCATTCATTTAGCATACATCTGATCAGATAATACTGAATCGATAACTTGACGCCTCTATCCTATGGACAGTCTTCAAGGTGCAACATGTGTGAGATGTTCACCTAAGTTTATGCACCCAATCAAACATTGCTTGCTATGTTCGAACTTGCACATAGCAATCTGAACACGAGCCTGAACTCCGATACACCCAGGCGCAATGTACAATGTTCAAACATCGAGTTTAAACTTGGGTTCAAACATGTGCGCTTGCACACGAGAATGCTACGCTTGGGTAAATGAACGGGTTGCTAGGGAAACTATTGTTGATTCTTTACGTTTCCCAGCCGTGTTATTCATATCTAGAATAAAAGAATTTAACCAAACTTCAATGAAGGTATGATTGAAAAATTGAAACATGTTGTGCACATTTTTCGCACTTCCATAACGAAGCGTTTATAGAGGTGTGGTCTTGTTTCAGGACGTCTTAGGTTCGAATATGCTCAGAGCGGAGCTTTTTGTTCCATTTTCGAGGTTCTGAAAGCAATTCTTCTTAGGATTTCGGGATTCTGTAACCACAAAAAAATTGATTAAGGTACCCCGGGGCAAGTGAAAATACGGGGTAAGTGGGTACTAGGACTGCAGATGAATCGATGAACGTTTTTAATGGTAACAATGTTCTAGAAAGATGAAGCAGAACTATAAACGAAATCACTCGACACAAAAATATTTGGAATCAAAGCCATTTGAGGCACCATACTAATGCTATTGCTTGATCATGACTTTAAACTACCGGGAAAATCTACTACTTTTATTTTAAATCAGTGGATTTCCAACTAAATAGTCGTTTCTAAATTTATCATTGATGGGGAAAGTATATATTTTGAGCCACTAAATAATTGTGTGACATCGAAAACGACTTAAATTTATAAATTAAAGCTAAAATCTGCCATTTTCATTTGCCCCTGATTTTTAACATACATGGGGTAAGTGGGACATATTTGAATAACATTTTCGATAAAGCTATTTTAATTGTTTTTATATGGCTGTCTAGTGACAAATATTTTCGTCATTCATTTATTCTGAATCAGATACAGTTTGATTTCGTTTTTAAAAAGTATTGTACAGTTGTTTATCAAATGTTTATTTTACATTCTGAAAATTATCTCCCGCATGAAGAAGAGCAATGGCTATAACTATGCGATATTCTTCTGTTCACAGTGCAAATAATCTATTTATTCTACAGTAGGCCAACAGAATTTGTCTTGCGCTTTGTTATTTTCAAACTTCGCATCAGATTTTCAGATAAATAAAGTGCTTAACACATAAATTGGCTATTTTGTTCTGTTACAAATTAAAAATACTGCGCATCGCTGAATAAAAACGTTTCTTCTGAAGTATTGATTTATGTAATAATTTGTGTTCTAAACGAAGAAATATTCATTCTAAAAGTAAAAGTGAATGAAGATTTGCTTATCCTTGCCACCTAAATCATTTGGTACAAAAGTAAGCTAATGAAGAACAAACCAACAGCCAAATAAACAGCAAATCGGCTGTTGTCTTGTTTTCATTTCTGCTAAGATTATAATCCCTTTCTTGTTGCAAAAATAAAGTCCGACATGCAACCAATCTCCATCCATGATCTGAAAATACTAATACTCAGAAATAATATGATCAGTATATCTACATTCCTCAAATTAGTTTCGTTCGACAGTAGAAAACAGAATAGGTCCCACTTGCCCCGTTTGAAGGGGTAAGTGGGTTCTGAAGGTAAACTTATTTCTTGCACTACCAATATTTTTGTAATTGAATAAATGGCCTCCAACACCTCTACACTTCAACAATGGAAGCATATAATGGTGTATCAGTGGTAAATCTTTTGAAATAACCTGTTTTCTAAGTATGCGTGAACAATTTTGCTGAACTAGCGTTTTTTTAGGTCCCACTTTCCCCGGGGTACCTTAGTTCATATTTCTAAAATTTTGGGATAAGATTTTTCTGACGTTTATATGGGGATAATTTATTCTACTTACTTTGCGGTGGTACTTGATAAACACACCGAGAATCTGAAGTGAAGTTCTGGGTTGCATAGAGATTTCTTTATTCCAGGGAGAGAGGGTTTTCGACCTTTTTGAAGAACCTTATGATCAACGGGGCTCTAATTCCAGTTTCCTATTTTTTTAGATTATCATAATTGGAGATTTTATCTTTTATGAGAGCCATGTAGTTTACAAGACTTTTATGTTTAAAGATTTGTGCGCTCATTTCTGACCTGGAGCTCCATCGTTTGGGAATTTTCTTTATATTGCATAATGTCATCGGCGTATTATTTATACATAGCAATATAGAATACATTATGAACAGACCCCCTACTATCTTTTAAAATTTCTATCAATTTGAATTTTTGTTTAACATCCTCCCTCCCCCACTAAAAGTGTGTCTTAGAACTTTTTGGAATCAACATCTATATTTTATTCACAAGGATGTTATCGATCATTTAGTAATTTGCGTTCGATCATTTAGTAGTTTGTCAATAACTTATTCCAGAAGCTGAATTTCAAATTTTTTAAAATGTGTTGCATGGTGGACTTCAAATGCGAAAGTTTTTCTACAACTCTGCCAAATGGTTCGTTGAAAGAATTCAACTATTAGTGGAGTTATAGCGCTAGTTGCAGTAAATTGAACTAAATGATTGGAATTTTGCTATCATTTAGTCTATGTTACTGAAACTATAGCCATAACTCCGTTATTAGTTGAATTCTAACAACGAACCATTTAGCAGAGTTGTAGAAAAACCATCGCACTAGAAGTCCTCCATACAACACATTTTAAAATTCAGCTTCTGAAATGAGTTATTGACAAACTACTAAATGATCGAACGCAAATTACCAAATGATCGATAACATCCTTGATTCACGATATGCAAATCCCATCGTATCTAACAAAACAAAATGCATGCTTGCATATGTAACGGATATAAAATAATTAGGGGCTACATTTTAGACAGACGAACAGAGACTTAAGTGTTTAACCTCGTTTAGAACATAAACGCAAGGTCACTTTAAATAATCATTACATTGGAGGCTGCCGGTTGTCTTACCGGGAAAATGCACATAATATTCAGTTGTTATGAACATTAAGAATAATATCTGAAGATTGTATGCAAAATGTTCAGTAAACAAATTGTTGTGATATTGAGATATCGGACCAAGCGCAAACCACCTGACAAGGGCTGAAAAGTGGCATTTATAAAACTAAAACTATTCATGTGCCATTCATAAAACAATCCAAAGACAAGGATTCAAACACTAATGCCCTGAGTGAACGCCAAACGAGTTACCACTAGGCCATCACCGCTACTAAAGAAGAGAAACAACTTGACCAATATGAACAGATGAACAGCATGCTGTGTGTAAACTGATGTTTAAACTTCCATGTTCAAACCCGTGTGTTTGAACTTGGGCGCACACTCGTGTTCAAACCGGGTGCGATTTTGGTTCGGTTTATGATGAACTCGGTTTGGATCTAGTATGCATGTTTGAGTGCGAACTTGCACACGGGAAAACTGCACTTGTTCAAACGCGGTTCATGTTTTCGTGAAGACTGCCTATGGTTTGATGCTACGTTTCTTGTTTTGAAACGTGTTCCGCTCACCTAGCTAGATGCATTCCCTGCCTTCTTGTATCTGTCGGATCGTAAGCGAATATCGTCTTTGCATGATTGCCGTCCGGCATTCTTGCAGCATGCTCTGCTCATCGTATCCTTTCAGCTTTCTTCATTTTCTGAATACTTGGTTCACCGTAGAGTTGGACGTGCTCGTAGTTCATCCTTCGCCGTTCGTTCTCTTGCACATCGCCAAACACGTGTCTTTCGAGTGCTTGCAAGTCCTTCCTGAGCATTGTCCAAGTTCACGACATCCCACCGGTGTTGTGTTTTACATGATACATTCGATGCGGCTTTGGTCTTTTGACGTAGAACTATGTCTGTCTTTCCTATATTGAGGTACACTTTACAAGTATGTATCCACATTAAGGTGGCTCAAAAAATATTTTTTCAATTTTTTGATGGGCCGCCCTCTTATTCGGTTAAATCAGCCAAATCGGTCAACGTTGCGGTGCTAAACACGTTGGAAGTTTATATGCACAAATGTATGCAGAAACATCGAAAAAAAGTTTTTTTTTTCATTTAGTTCTTGTAGAATTGAATACAGAATGTTATGCTGAAAACCGCGAGAAGATTGGAGTTTATTGAACAAAGATATTAGAATTTTACTGGAGTTTTGTATAGGTGAATTTATTTCCTTTCATAGTTAAAAGAAACGAAATTTGCTAAAACCCCACTGCAAAGAAATGTTAATAACAAGTTAATAACTCAACCAAGAAAACTAGCGATAATCATACGAATATCTTATGTTTTTTTGCTATAAGAATTACTTATAAAATTCATTCGATTTTCTTATGAATTGTGTGTTATTTGACCGAGAATGATTTTCATAACTTGTCTTATGAAAATATTAAGTTTTTTTAAGGGACCATGAAGAAATTCATAAGGGAATCTTATGAACATAAATCATTCTTGCATATGAGGGTCATAATATTTTCAATACGATTTTTATACATGCTGTGCTCTCTCAAGAGATAAAAAAAAATAATACAAAAAATCGCTACAAACCATTGTATACAACATAATAATTTATTGTTCTCATAAAGTCGTAGAATTACATTTTGTTTTATGAGATTTAGACTAAAGTAATAATTACTATTTGATTCGCGAACATTTTTGTACTTTTTTTTTCAATGTGCCTATTAATATCAATATTGCTAGATGGATGTTTCATCGAGAGTCGAGATGGTTGCATCGCATGACTTGGGATTCTTAATAGTCGTCTCATAGACGGTGGTTTCCTCAGCTTATGGTGGGAAATGTTGAATGTTCTTATCGATGAGCTGGTCAACGTCAACAGGATTCTGTAATATATGAATCATGATCTTAGAAGCGTGAAAAAGAAAAGAAAATCATATCAAGAGGAAACATTTACTCACCTTTCTGATCCTCCAATTAACAACAAACACCTACAACTGGTCGATCTGAGAAAAGATACATAATATTTTCTTTTTGATGGGCAGATGTCTGCTGCACTTCGTTGTGTATCGTCGAACAAACTTGCAATGGGAAAGTACTATCGTCTACTGGATAGTCTGCAATGTTGAGTTCTCATTTCATAAGAATTGTCTTATGAGTTTTTCACATTAAGAGTAGTGATGAAAATTATAAGACAACTCTTATGATTTTTTCCTATAAACAACTTCTATGAAATTTATAAGATATAAAAATGAATTTCATAACAGGTTAACTAATTATCATAAGAGGCTCAATGAAAAAGAAATTCTTCTATTTTTTCTCGCTTCATAAGATGAGGCTTATGATGTCCCTAAGAAAGATTAGTTGAGTGTTCACCGGGCAAACACTAATCTTCTCGCGGTTTCCAGCATAACATTCTGTATTAAATTCTTCAAGATCTGAATGAGTATCATAGTTCTTCATTGTAAATTGTGTCGTCTAACTGCAAATCACTGTTTTTGGATGTTTTTGCATACATTTTTGCATATAAACTTCCAACGAGCTTAGCACCGCCCAAACGTTGGCCGATTTGGCTGAAATTTTGACCAGAGCATCAGGGCATCAAATAGAACCCATCAAAAAAATTGAAAAAAGTTTTTTCCATACTAATTTGACCCACCCTAATCCACATGCTCATAAATCATATTTGAAAAGTGATCCGTTCGCAGCAAAATCTATTATTGTTATCTAAAATTGTACCTCCAATTATAGGTGAAGTCAGTACTGGAGTTTTTCTTGATCGTCATGTGAAAGCGAAAACAGTTGCATTTTCATTTTCAAGAGACCAAATGAAAATGTAGTGGGCTCCCAGTCACTGTCACATTACAAGCAGTCATGATGGGAATGTTGCTTTGTTATGAAATCAAAATTTCTGAATTGTTTTAATAGATCTGTGCAAATGACGATGACTAGTCGATAAAATGATTATATTTTTCCTGATTTTCGGGTTACAACAGCTTGTTTACAATAGTTTGATGCGCTTTCATGAAATAAAAATCCGTGTAAATTTAGTGGAATTCCTTTCATTGCTTATGTTTTCTATGCAACAGGAGAGAAAAAACTGGGTGCAGTGCTCCAATAGTTGCGCTATTTTTTTATTCGTGTTCCTATAGTTGCGAATCCCATTGTTTTCAAATAGAATTTGCAACTATAGGTACACTACCGCAACTATTGGTGCAAAGCAGAGAAAAAGATAAGGTATTTCAATAATACTTTACCGATTTTGATGCAATTCCTAACGTGTTTTCTCTTATTTCGTGTTATGACAGCTCGTCAATTTGATAGACTATATGGGTTGCTGCGATTAATACGTAAGATATATGTATTAGATTGTGTGGAACCAGCACTACCGCAACTATATGAACACCCGCGGCTATCGGAACTTTTACCCTAACAGTTGAGCAATCGGTTTCGGTGATTCAGTACTACATTCCAACTGGAACTTGGTCTGCTTTTCATCTTAGTAATCTATTAAAGCCTAGATCATTTAGAAATGGGGCACTGCATTTTAGAGATAGCGGCGTTCCTAGTGTTCGGATATGCAAGTTTTTCACAGCATTTCATAACTCGTAAACTATTCTTTTCAGTCTATTTTTTTTTATTTGAAACTAACGTGGTTTCAAAATATTCACCATGCAGGAAAAGAAACGGAGAATAATTATGCACAGTCCTACAAAATCCATCTACGTCAAAAGCCGGATTTTGCCCTTCATTCAGTCCCATGATGGATCATTTACGTTTGTTCATCAAAAAAAAAAAAGTGATTTCATCAAATTGTCCTCAGTTCCATACAAGAAAGTAATTTTGGGTGATTTTTAACCAGAAACTCAATATGAAGGGAGCAGTCACCACTGACATATGAAGAATTTATGGAATCAGCTAGCCAAAATCATGACTGGAGAAGGTGTGCGCCGACTGACAAAATAACGAAATAACGATGCATGACTCGTTTCAGTCATTCATATAAAATACAATAATATATCTTTTGTTTCATCCTTAGAAAGTTTTTCGATCAAACTAAAAGTTTTAAAAAATACACACATTTGAAAGTGCCCTATTTCTAAATGATCTGGTCTTTAGCATTTCTTTAGTTATTAATTGAAAGGTTTCTGTGCAGGGTTATTAATCGATAAATTATCGTCGTTAATTTAACGCCATCTTCGATAACGATAACGATAATACAATGATGCTTCGTTGACGATAAAGCAAGCGTTTATTTATAGTTAGCGTTATCGAGTATTCGTTGATTTATCGATAATTATCAAGTCAACTGTAAAATGCACTGCCTTTGAAAACACAAATATTCACAAGTTGGTTTTGTAATATCTATTTTAACCACTGGTATTAAAAATTATGTAACGCCTTTAAATTTGGAATAAATTTGGGAATCAAGGGGGTCACCGAATTTTCCTAAAACATTTTTATAGCCAATCATCAAGAGAGCCGCAGTTTTCCATAGTTACTAATCTAAGAACAATTCTAATGCCTAAACTTATGTTTAATTAAGCGTGATTAACAAAATTTCTATTTTGGAGATCCTGAACACCTGTATACATTTTAATGACTTGTTTATGACTCAGAGGAAGGACCAAGCTTCTCAATCCAACTGAGTCGTGCTGATCATCACCGATTTCAATCGAAACTGGCCATCCAAGCCTGATATGCAATACTATAAGTCACTGCAATAATCTTCAGCACTTGAATCCCAATATATTGCAGAGGTGTTTCAATTCCAGCTGCATATTCTTGCTTATCCGATGAATATTGTCTCAGAAGAAGTCATCATCCTTATAAGCGAATATTGAAGTGCTCTATCTCAGAGAAGCATTTCCTTCTGATTTGCGCAAATATCCGTGACTGCATGTAATAGCCAGTGAGTAATCGGCAGAATACTTTCAGAGTACTAAAAAATTCACCAAACCATCAACAGGCATTAGGGATTATTTATAGAGAGAAAATCAATATTATCTCTGCCCAACCTGCAGCAATTCGGGTCAGCAAAGATCTCGACTTCTGTCAAAATTATACCCTAACTTTATTTGCATAATCTAGTAACCACATTATAGCGAAGTATCGAGTTAACTTACGTTAAATAGGCGTTGAATTATCGAACACCGGTAATTATTTAGTTGATTAATCTTTATTGTAGCATCCGATAACGTTGAACACAATCAACTTTATCGGCGATAACGAGAAATTAACGATTAACAACCCTGTTTCTATGCCCGCCTTTGCACGAGTATGTATCTTGTGTTGCAAAGTGAATGAATACACTACTCCCAGGGTGTCGAGAATGTTTTCCACCCGAAAACAATCGGATCAAGAATCGATCTCGCCATCTCAGGATTCTGCGCCTTTGTTCGCAAGGCTAACTAGAAACTTCAAGCCAGCATAGACGTCAAATTAATGCAACTTACGGCCGTGAAATTAATTAGATAGTGCGCGTATGGTTGTGTTTTAGGTTACACGCTGGTTTGATAAGACGAAACATTTGTAGAGTATTTTGAATGCGCCTATTTATATCCCATCCCATCCCCGCTTACCGAAGTAATCCAGATAGAACATCCTTTATAACTAAAATCCCATCCCAAGACAATCGTGGAGATGTAGAGGTATACTCGGTTTCTAGTAGCAACGAGAGTCGGACTAACAGACCTTCCTTTCCTATATGACCGTAAGGACGAGGCCGGCACCGTTATTGACTATAAATATTTGAGGTTCCGAAACGTGTATATGAGACTGGATAGCTAACCCCAAGCTCCATTCATTTGGTTCTCTGTACAATTTCTACGAATTGTACGGTCATAATGCACATGCTCATGCTTATTAGTTTTAAGATATTCATTATGACAAAAAATGTCAGATGGATTTAATAAAAAATAAATAAATAGATGAATAAACTACCATTGCGCGGTATATTGATGAACGCCTATAAGGAACTCTCCTAAATTTTATGCCGTTGACTAGCACCAATGCCCTAAGAGTTCGTGGAGCAGTATCAGGCGGGATTTTTTAGTGGACGCTCTTCCACGGACCAGGTGTTCTTCGTAGGGCAGGTATTGCGAATGAAATGTGCCTACACATCATCCTTATTGTCTTCAAAGCCGCATATCATACAATAGATCTAGACCAGCTATGGCAGCTAATGCACGATCATGGATTTCTGGCTATTCTGGCATGGTTGGTTGAGGCGACGATGTTTCGGGTGATGTGCGTAATTCGAGTTTCAGGGGCTGTCTCGAGTATCTTCGAACATGCAGAAGGTTAATTATTTGGTTTCGCCGACGACATTTACAGGGGTTAGACAAAAAGGTTAAGATAGGCAAAATTTTGTCGAAGTTCAAATCAGCATAACTTTGCGTAGAATAATCCGATTTTGATAAAATTGAGACCATCGGACGCGGAATCTAGTATACTGCCATACCCATGCAAAACCTCATATTGATTCTTGGCCACCGAGGATGTTCCGGGTTTTCCGATGCTATGTTGAAAATGTATATTTTCTTCTGCTTGTTATTTTATGTGACGTTTACTTTCATCATGTTTTATGCTTTCCCCAGAAACTAGAACTAATATGCTGATCAATGCTGGCCGCAGATCAAAAATATGTCAGGTATACACAGAAATATGGCCATTTCCGCGAAAACGGTACGGGATTGGCCATACACCCTGAACAAATGTCACTTTCGCAAAACACCCGGAACCTGTTACAAATTGGCCAGTGAGTCTGACGGTCCTCAAAATGTATCTTTAATATAGATTTTATATTTATAGTCTTGGAAAAAGATGAATTTTGACACCCATATATGCATGGTTCCAGATGGTTTTAAAACCAGCCACTCCTCGAAGGCCCCTGGAACCTACTATAAGCCACCCTTATATGGAGGGTGGATACTATCACCCTGGGCCTGGGAATGTTTCTGTAATCATCGTCTCGCAAAGCCATTATTGCATTATTTGCATTATTGCTATTTGCATTATTCAGATCAGTTATCATTTCATCATATTCCAGGAACCGTTTTTACGGAAATGGCCATATCTCGGCGTAGTTTTTATGGATTCTCGATCTACAGCCAGCATTGATCGGCATATTAGTTCTAGCTTATGGAGAAAACATAAAATATGATGAAAGTGAACGTCACATAAAATGACAAGCAGTTCAAATGCATTTTGAACATACCATCGGAAAAATGAGGGCCAATATGAGGTTCTACACGAGAACAGTATACTAGAAGAGTTTCCGCGTTCGATGGTTCCGGTTTTATCAAAATCAGATTTTTCTAGGCAAAGTTATGCTGATTTCAACAAAATTTTGCCTATCTCAACCTTTTTGTCTAACCCTTGTATATTACGGCACTTAACTTTGTGAAGATGACCGACATCAGACTGAAGAGGGAAGCAAAGCGGATCGGACTACTCATCAATAAGTCGAAGACGGAGTACATAATAGGAATAGGCTCAAGAGAGGACATAATTAAGAGGAATAATTAACCGAAATTAAATATAAACCTGTTCATCATTTACTTACCCGCAAAATCCGATAAGGGCTTTCACTCAGCAAGCAAACTTCGGCGTCGCCTTGGGAAGTCAAAATCGCTTGCAGTTCACTGGTTTCAAGTTGGTTCATATTGGTCTCTTTACTTCCGTGAAAAGCATTATTTCCCTTTGTTCTTCGAAGTCTGGACAGCAGCCAATTCTGTGGAAACCGTTGCACAAAAAAGGCTGGTATTATTCAAACTGGTCGACGCCCTTCGTTTATAGTTCACAACTGGCCACAACATACAGAGGATTGCCTACCCCCAAATGTGGTACATTCTGTAGTTCTTCATCCTCCGGCGGGGTTCCGCAAACTCCGAATGTACGTTCCGTTTCCGACCGTACCGATCTGGCACTATGCATCAGATATAATGGCGTCGGCATGGCTAGTAATGTTATTCTTCCGGAGGCATGCACATACTTTCACTTGATGATGAATTTGATATGGTTCTGAATATTATTTTATGCCCATTATTCTTTCACTGAGCTACAGTTATATTATTACACTTCCATATCTCCTCGATTTTCAAATGTTCAAATGTTCAAATGTTCATCACGGAAGATGTGTAGTTGTTTCTATGAAATGTATTCTAGATTTAGATTTTTTATCGTTTAAATTATCTTATTAGTAATACAATATTAATGATTTATCTGATCTTTTAATGCATTTTGTAGTCCATATTAGACCTTCAATCAGATGTTTTTTTTTGATATTTTAGGATGATATGGAACAAAAAAAATACCCGAATTTTACTAATAACATTTGCAAACGCTGCATGTGTTTGTCATTTTTGAGTTACACTTATAGGCATTGCCCTCCCTCGCATAACAGTCCCATTTGAAAGAGCGCGATATCGGAGAAATTATGATCCAACATTTTTACATAAAGTTCTGTTGACACTGACGCAAGCAGTAAATCTTGAAGTGAGTGGTTAAATCATTTGTATTACAACGTAAATATTTGTGTTACAAATGAAATATATTTAAAACACTTGTTTTGAAGCAAAAATTATTAACCCATACGGAGCTCGCATATTGATTCAAAGCACTAGAACGCAAATAAAACATACGAAGGTAACACGAAGTCTTTGGGTTATCAGAGAATTAAGAAAATATTAGATTTTGAGCCTGCTGGGAATGTAAACTCGAATGAAAAAAAAACTTGTCGTTTTTGACTTCTGAACGACATATGTTGTCGGAAACAAAAACAGCAATTGCTGTGGTAAAAGTGGTTTCAGATTGATAACTTATTGAATTCTAAACCAAAACTCTAATCTGTGTATGTATTGTAAACATTTGAATTTTAGGACAAAAAAATTAAAATTCAAATGCGTCAAATTAAATTTGTTTAATTGTTTATTAGGAAAGCTTTGATTTGTAAGTTGTGTAGATATGATAACTTAATTGGAGCGATCAAGTGGATTTTTCATAAATTAGAAAAAAAGGACCCTATTTTTTCCAAAATAAAAAATATGGGGATACATCTCAAATTAAATCTGGAAAATCCATTGTATGTTAGATTTATGAAGCACACACTTAAATCATTAACTTTATTTACGGAACAGTTTTGCAGTAGAGATTTCGGCGAAATCTGCTATTTATTTCAAGTGTGTAGCAACAACCTAAAAAAAACAAATTGGACATCTATCCACTAAAAATAATCTTTCATCAATTTATCGAAATTTATCGTTTCTTTGTATTCAAACTCCATTGAATTAGATAGAAACATAATTCTTACAGGCTTCTTTCGCGCACCACTTATTTTCAACAATTCAAAGCATAATCAGTTGATTCTCGTTTCACCAACACAATATTTATTCCAGTAAACATCCTCCATATGTCCACTTGGGATCGATCACAAATTTTGTTTCATTTCACGCTGTTGTATAAACAGATCACGTTTCATCACTGACCAACCATGCGGTACCGATGGCACTATCATGATTCTTACTGTTGCTTCACCCGATGAACATGGATACACGTACGGCTACTGATAAATCCTTTGAGAAACAAAAATGGATTTCCTAGATTTTTTGCACTTTCAGGCCAGCAATAATGCAACAGTTTCTGTCACTATATTCCAGTGCAAAATAATACAAGTTTGCAAAAATCTAAATGGAACTTTTTCTTTCCGGGGAATGCACGTTTGAACCACTCGACGGCCGCGGAAAAACTGACTATGATGCGTTGATCAGGCTGGAAAATTAACTATCCGTGGTGGAAAAATTAGCCTAGGGCTCGCCCCAAGAAAGTGAAGAAGGGGTAGCGGAGTGCAGGGAAATAAATAAGCTAACAATCCGTATGGCTGCTGGGAGGGTGCCATGGATCCGTATGATCCACCGCGCCCTCCCAACAGCATTTGTTCCGATACGATAACAGATAGTGTGACCGGATCCAACGCAATGTAAGCCATACGAATGTGTGTGCACCATTTGCAGGAAGTGTACACATGAATGGTACGGCCAGATCATTTGGAAGGAACATTATATACATAGTAAGTAGGTACATCAGTTTTGCGCCATTTGATAGAATATGTGAGCAAATGTGCGACACATTGACGAATGGTTGAAAATTAACAATGAATAGATGTACGATGACATCAAATGCTATGGCACAAATAACGCGGAAAAAGGAGTGTCCTCACATGATACGCGTGGGCGTCGCAAACGATTAATTTGTGGTACGTATTGTCTGAGTTCCTTTAAAAGTGTAATATTTCTTTCTTCTTTTTAACTAGGTAGCTATAGATATCTCAAGAAACAATTTCAATGCCATTCTTAAATTTTTAATGATTCATTTATATTTTGATGTCTAGCTCAATGCCGCATGATTAGTTTTAATACTATTCTTATAGCTATCTTCACAACCTACATTAACCATTCAATAAAATCACAAATGTCAAATTTTGAATGAACTTATTAGTTTGTCTTGACCATTTCATTGACCAAAAAAAAGTTTTTTCAAAATAAGTATAGTTTGCATGAAAATGGGTTTCCTCCCAAAAAATCAATGGACCAGACCAAAATCATATGCGCGACCACTAAGCTACGGCTTGTAGAAATAATAATTGATATACTGGAATGGAACATTAGAAGACATTCGATGTACTTTTGATTTTAATTATAGGCAGCGTTATAATGCAAATTTTATCCCGATTTGATAATACTGTTTTCCCTATACAGTCTTATGTACACCAACATTTTATGCACGCTAATGAATAAAGGGTCGTAAAAAACTGCTCTTTGCTGTTGCCTGTCGTTTACTTTTCGAGTTATGTGCCCCTGAAAACGCTATGTAGTTTTGAAATTGGATTCCAACGCGATTCATCTTAAATAAATTAAAGGATCGAATGAACAACTAAAAAAAATGACAGGAAAGGTCAAGGCCAATGTATATTCCAATGCGAACATTTATGGGAACTGTTCCATCCTCATCTTCGGTTCCCATATTAATTTAATATTATGAGAGAGTTCTGTCTGAACATAAGATTTGAATAAAGGTATGCTTTCTTAAATTGAATGGAGTAATAAACACCCGGGAGGAAAATAATTATTCGACGTTTTTAAGGATCTCCAGTAGCCCTGCGATCAAAGGCATAGGATTTCCAATCCGGAGATTGTGAGTTCGATTCTCGGTCCGGTCTAGGATGTTTTCGGGTTGGTACTTTCTCGACACCCTGGAGGCCAAGGATATAGTGCAGCGGTTCTCAACCTTTTTCTCGAGTGGTACCCCTTCAGTTCATGGCACAGCTTGAGGTACCCCCTCTAGTTTTTTTTAATCTACCGCTAGCTCAAGTGTAAAAGTGGGTAATCGATTTTCATTGGGCTTTTATCAAACCTAACCATCCAATTTGATTGAATTTTCAAAAACATAATTTTGGGCTTATGAAGAATAATTCACGTATATCGACTTATCAATTTTCAACCTTGCTAACAATCATAATTTTTATATTAATTACAACACGGATGCGTTACGAAAACAAAGTAAAACTTAGGATACTTAAAAATTAAAGATGTTCGGTGTTTTAAAAAAATAAAACAGTTCTTCTGATGCAAGACAATGATGAAGGAGGCTGGGTCCGATTCCCGGTTCAGTTCAGAAAGTTTTCTCGACTGGGTTGGGTAGTTTCATCGTGCCAACAATGCAAAAATAACAACAAAGTTTTGAAGCATCGCAATTAATAATATAGTGCCAAGGAAAAGTAATGAACTCTGCAAGGATTTTGAATTTTTACTAGGTTAAAAAAATATCTTTAAGGGGGTCCCGTAGCGTAGTTAGCTACATGTTCGCCTTACAAGCCGATGGTCATGGGTTCGATTTCCAGCCCCTCCACCCAACCCTCGTCAGTCGCCGGATCGGGAGCCCATACGGTGGCGTTTGGGATACGCGCCTTACCGTCACGGCTGCCTGATGACGACTGACAACTTGTTCTTCTCGGAGGCATTCCTCCAACGTTACCCGGATAAATGGCAACCGAACAATGCAACGATCATTGGATGCACGATATGGACAAACGGACACAATGGACTCACGATGAGATGGACTGGCAATGACAACAATAATGAGTAATGGAAATCTAAAAATAGATTCCGTGTGGATTCTGTCGAGCAGAAAACCAGCAAAAAACCAGCAAAAAACCAGTTCCCTTAATTTGTATGAAAAATGTGTCTGTGTTGAGAGAATATTATGTTTGATTTTATTTTGAAGAAATTTTCACGACATTACGAGACCTATCGAAATTTACAATATTGATTATAATTATTTATGGAAGAGTGAGCAAACACCAAGTCCGAAAATGCAGCACGTGTCAGTTTTGCTGTTGGTGAAATTTTGTCAAAACAGTTGAAACCATTCCAATTTAAAGAACGGAGAACTTGTTACGGAATGCATATCGGTTGTTCTTGACATCGTCTGCCCTAAGGAAAAGCCTCCTTCAGAAGCATTAGATTTTCGCGGAACACGGTGAAGATCAAAAGTTCTTGCAGGAGATTTGAAAACTACTTTTTTTGAAAAAGACTCCTGCCTCAGATTCTATAGTTCCGCAGGTGATGATAATACTGATGTGAAAACATGGCACATGTAGCTATATTCTCAAAAGGGAATTGTAGATCGTCTTGAAATCATAGAGGAATTGGCAGCTTTGATTCCAATGAGTACAACGTCTACCGGAAAAGACTTTAGAAAATTTGTTTTGACCTGTCTGAAGGAACTTGGACTCTTCTTTAAAAACTGGCCTTAAGGACTGTTCATTTTATTGAGAGGACACTTTTACATAACTATATAAACAGATTGGTTAATTTTGATGGAGTTTGCTTTATCGTATATTATAATACACTGTCAATCAACTGTAATTTTTGAAAAGAGATAAAACAGATTAAATCCAACGAAATGGCGCTTATTGTCAAAGCTTCTCGAATTTTGAGTAAACATAAGCTTTCTAACACATTTTCTGTAAGCAAAATTTACAGTTGTTGAAAAAATGTAAATCGGCATCTCAATAATTGAGATTGTTTTTTCTTTTTTTTTTTGTGTCTTTATTAAGGAGACTTTCAGCCCGAGGCTGGGTCGTCTCCGAAAGTTGAGATTGTTATGAATATCGCAAATTGCTGAGTTAGAATTATTTCGTTGGTAATTGGATTTCATTTCTAGAAGGTCAGATTATATATTGAATGAATATAACGAAAAAAAAAACAGATTTCTAGAAAGATTGATGGTTTAAAAAACATAGACAATACAATGTAATACAATAAACTGAACAGTCCTTATCCTTACATCTGATGTCGCTGGCACCGGCAATCATAGGAAAGAGCACTGTCATTATGATATTTCTAGGAAAGGCGAAGCTTCACCAGCTGCATGCTGGCATTTCCCTGTACATTGTATTATTCAACAAGAAAATATATGTTTTAAAAGTATGCGGGTGAAACATAGTGTTTGGTTAAAACGGACATTAAATGAGAATTAAATGGGATTGTACAAACTCGTCTTACGACAAGTGAAAACGGACTTGTTAAGAAATTAAGCTAAAAACAGTGAATTTAGTTGATAAATTGTATGCATAGAGCCTCTGAAAATAAAATTGTTGGATAATAATTAATATATTGGTAACTTAAAATGATTTTACTAAAACGCATGTTACATCAATAAAAATCACTTAAAAATGTCATTGGTCTGAACAAAACTCGGAAATTCGAATTCCCTAATGAATGCTTGGTTTTCGGAGGTAAACTATACAAATTTTTCAAAATAAAATTTTGTTAAAAAAAATGTACGTACTTTATATAGTCCATATTACCCACACCAGAACGTGTCCGTTTTACCCCACCATGATCCAATTTCTTAAAAAATTCTCAAAAAATCTAATTTTGAGATAAATCATCAATTCAACCCGTACACAATCTTTGGATAGACTAAGTTTGAGATCCTCGAGAATCATGCGGATTAGTTTTGCCGATTTCTGTTCTGAAAGCTTAAATACTGCCATAGTTTACATTAAATCTTTGATAAACAGAATAGTTTTCATTATTTGAATGTAGTAAAACATGTTGAACTCATAATTGGAAACAAACAATAAGATCCACTTGATGGAGTGCCAAATTTGTAACGATTTAGCTCAAACGGTCGATTTTTTGCAATTATATAATACAACATCCGCCATTACGCATTTTTGTCTCAGGTACCCCCAGAGACCAGCAAAGGTACCCCCAGGGGTACATGTACCCCAGGTTGAGAACCGCTGATATAGTGTATACTATCCATACAAGAGACATACACAGATAGAAAAATCCACTGAAATTTACGGTAAAAATCATGCACATAAATGGAACATCAATACTAGCGTAATTCCACACGGGATATAGCCTGAACGTATACAATATTCGACGTGAATCGTCTATATTGCATGCAAGTTGTAAGCAATATTGTTAGAAAGAGGACCATTTCAACAAAGAATAGCGTAAATGTCCGCATGTCAAATATTACGCGCTGTTTACTTTTCGTTATTTTTTTCTGTGTACTCATGCAATAGAAAAGCTTTCCAGTCATAACTGAGGAAATGTTAATACACAGAATACTAAGTAGAAAAGCAGGCCAAGTTCTAGTAGGAATGTAGAGCCATTGAAGAAGGAGAAGATAAAGAAGAAGAAGATGAATAAGAAGCAGAAGAAAGAAGAAGAAGGATCTTCAACCTCAAGAGGTTCACTGTCCTATGAAGCGTTCTCAATAGGCATACACTAATTAGTGAAAATCCCAAAGAAAAGTATTGCCTATTAACGGATCTTTTTTTCTTTTCTTGAGCAAGGGTGTTCTGGCAGCACTGCCACTCCGATGAGTCGTGAGAAGTGAGATGACAGCTGACAGCGAGTGAGAAAGAAAGAGAAAGAAAAGTGATAGATGTGGTAGGACTGTCATCGATTAGATAAGAGATAAATAAAAACATAAGAAAGAAATAGATAATCAAAAATTTTATATCGGATTCTTCGGAATGGCTTCCTCACCTTCCAAGGATGAGCAATGTTTATTCTGCTCAATGTCGGAATCAATGTCCGAGGACATTGACTGGGTCCAATGTGGGAGGTGTAAATACTGGGCTCATTTTTCGTGCGCTGGTGTTGACCAAAGTGTTGTCAAAAGTAATTGGCTCTGCCCCCAGTGTATTCCAAGTAGTGATCTGCAGCTGAAGGTTCCTGAGGCGACCACCAAGAAGAGGAGTAAGAAGTCCGGCCAAAAAAGCGATGGAGAGTCTGATCAGGGAGTTGGTTCCGACGTTGATCCAATTGAAAAGCAATTGATGGAGGAACAACTCGCCAAGGAGAAGGCCTTCGCGAAGCAGATGGCGGCGCGGAAGAAGCTACTTGCTCGACAGAAGGCGTGGAAGGAGGAGCAGCTGAAGCAGGAACGGGAGATGCGTGAGCTGGAGCTGGAGCTGGAGCGTTGCAGCAAGAGCAGGACATGTTGGACGCTCAACTGGCTGCGGAGAAGGATTTCTTGAAGAAGCGAGAAGCGATCCGTAAGAAATTCGACAACAGCTCAAGAGAGTTAATGCGTTCAAGGACGAAGAAGGCGCCGTTGGTGGGAGATTGAACAGTGAACCAGACCGGAAGGTGGAGGAATGGCTGCAGCAGTCACCGAATGCTGACAAGCAGCCGTCGGCCATGGATTTCAGGGGAGCGTCCCTGAAAGATGGAGTCCCGCGGGGAGTAGGAGTGGTAATGAAAACAAACAAGGCGAAGTCGATGAAACCGGTGAAAGAAGTGCCTGAGATCGTCGACAACGAGTCTGAGTCGAGAGAAGAAGACGAGAGTAGCAAATCGTCGGACTATCCAGCGAAAAGCAGCAGTCACAGCAACAGAGCTGGTGACGGGCCGGGGCGAAATGTCGGTCGAAGCTCGAGGGGCAGCTACGTTGGCGACGGATCGGAGAGAGCTGTCGGTCGCATTACGAGAGAGCAGCTAGCCGCTCGGAAAGCGGTGTCTCAGCATCTTCCAATGTTTCGTGGGGAACCGGAAGCATGGCCGCTGTTCATCAGCAGTTTTGAACGCACTACAGCGGCGTGCGGGTTCACAAATTTGGAGAATCTGAAGCGGTTGCAAGACTGCCTGCAAGGAGATGCGCTCGAAGCAGTCAGGAGTCGGTTACTTCTACCTGATTCCGTTCCGAATGTGATTCGAGACCTTCGGAGTCTTTTCGGCAAGCCAGAGAAGCTACTGGAGCCGCTGCTAATGAAGGTGAGGAACGCTCCAGCGCCTAGAGCGGATCGACTGCAGACTTTTCTAAATTTCGGCATTACGGCGAAGCAGTTGTGCGACCACTTAGAAGCCGCTCGGCTTAAGACCACCTAAATAACCCGATGCTGGTGCAGGAGCTGGTCGACAAGCTGCCGCCAAGCTATAAGCTGGATTGGGTCCGGTACAGGCGGGGTAGAGTAGACAGTCCGCTGAGGATGTTCACCAACTTCACGAACGACATAGTTTCCGACGTCTCTAAGGTGGCGGAATTCACCATGCTGTCGATGAACGAGCGGGCGCGTCCTGGAAAGGATAGTCATCGGAGAAAAGAGTTCGTGCATATGCACGAGTCCGAGCAGAAGCGAAATGAAGTTTCTCGTAGCGATGTGGCCAAACGGCCTTGCTGGATTTGCAAGCAGACCGATCATCTGATCAGGAATTACCAGGAATTCAGCAAATGAACATCGCAGAACGGCTACGAGAAGTTGAAAGGCAGAAACTCTGTGGAGTCTGCCCAGGCATTGCAAGTTATCCCATCATTCGATCTTCTGAGCAAAGATACTGATGATATGCTGGGATATCGATCTTAGTCATCTATCTGCTCAGTAAACAAAGCGCAATGTTCGCCATGGAGAAAAGTTTTTCACTGCTTTTGTTCTAGCAACGCCCTCGCAACGTGACCAAACTCCGAATCGCACTCGCTATCAGGATCATCATCAAATGCTCTAATGATAATATCTTTCCAGAGTGCACTTTGATTAGGGATAATATCTTTGCACCAGCAAAGATGATATCCTGTGCTGAGATGATATTGCAATGCCTGAGTTTGCCTGAACAAGCACAATGGAGGTCGCTGTCCTTCGAGAATTCGATGTGTGATGCGGAATTGCCAGGGAGCTCATCATCCTCTGCTGCACCGGATTGAAGAATCAGTGCAGCTGCAGAAAGCGAAGTCAGATTGTACAGTAATTTTCCGGATGATGCCGGTTACACTCTACGTCGGTAAGCGACAATATGATACCGTTGCGTTCCTAGACGAAGGATCATCAGCGACGCTGGTGGATGATGCGGTGGCAAAACGGCTGAAGGCAGAGGGGACACTCGAGCCACTGATTGTGACATGGACGGGTAACATCAACCGGTTTGAGAATGAATCTCGGAGCGTGGAGATGATGATGTCGGCTAAGGGTTCTAGAGAGAAGTTCCCGTTGTTAAACACGTGAACGGTATCCGAGTTGCAACTTCCGAAGCAGAATGTGAGGTACGCAGAGACGGTGCAACGATACAAACACCTCGCGGGGGTACCGACGAAGGACTTCTCGTCCGGTGCACCAACTATTCTCATCGGGTTAGACAATCTGCACCTGTTTGCGCCACTTGAGTCATGTGTCGGAAAGCCGAGCGAACCGATCGCTGTACGATCGAAAATGGGCTGGACGTACAGACTTACCTTAATCACCACTCTGTCGCACCGGTGAGCAACCAGCAGTTGCATGACTTGATGCGTCAGCAGTACGTGCTAGATGAAACCATATCTTCGTCGTATGCCGCTCCGGAACCGGCGGAGGATAAACGCGCTCGAGAAATCCTGGAGACGACGACAAAGCGAGTAGGCGACCGCTACGAAACAGGGTTGCTTTGGAGGAAGGACGAGAGAAGATTTCTCGACAGCTACCCGATGGCCGTTCGACGGATGAAAGCTCTCGACCGTAAGTTGGCCACGAAGCCAACGCTAAAGGAGAATGTGTGTCGACAAATTAAAGAATATCAAGCAAAAGGGTATACATACACACAAGGCGACGACCGCTGAGCTGACGAAGACGCCACCTTCTTCGGTGTGGTATCTGCCATTGAACGTTGTAGAGAATCCGCGAAAACCGGGTAAGGTACGCCTGGTCTGGGACGCTGCAGCGGCAGTAAATGGAATATCCCTAAATTCGGAGCTGCTCAAGGGTCCGGATATGCTAGTTCCCCTCGAGTAATCTGCCATTTCCGAGAGCGTCCGGTCGCCTTTGGAGGTGACATACAGGAAATGTTCCATCAAATCCGCATCGGAGGATAAGCAGGCACAGCGGTTTATCTTCAGGGTCAATAATGATGAAGCTATACAGGTGTACGTTATGGACGTGGCAACATTTGGCTCAACGTGCTCGCCCAGTTCAGCGCAGTTCGTGAAAAACCTGAATGTCGAGCAGTATGCAGATCAGTACCCGGAGGCCGCAATAGCGATCGTCAAGCGGCACTACGTCGACGACTACTTCGATAGCGTGGACACAGTAGAGGAAGCGATTCAGCGAGCGAACGAGGTAAAGTACATCCATTCCCATGGAGGTTTTCATATTAGAAACTGGGTTTCAAATTCTGACATGGTTTTGGAGAAGCTTGGAGAGCGAAGCAGCGGATCGACAGTGCTTTTTAGTCAAGATAAGGGAAGCGAATACGAGCGCGTGCTTGGGGCTGTGTGGGATACGGTCGAAGACCTATTCTGCTTTGCCACCGCGTCGAAGTCGGAGTATACAAAAGTCCTCCATGGAGAAGAGCGTCCGATGAAACGGATCATGCTCAGCATCGTTATGGCTCAATTTGATCCCGCTGGGTTCGTCGCGCCAGTCACTATTCTTGGAAAAATGCTGATCCAGGATCTGTGGCGCACGGGTTGCCAATGGGACGACATCGTGGATGAAGCGTCATTCAAGAAGTGGATTCGCTGGACGAACATTCTGGCGGATATTCAGGCATTCAAGTTGCCACGCTGCTACTTCGGCAGGGCACGATCGGATGAGGTCCAGGACGTGCAGCTGCATATCTTTGCGGATGCGAGCGAGACGGCTTACGGGTGTGTGGCGTATTTTCGAGCCGTGGTAAGAGGAGAGGTGGTATGCGCGCTGATAACAAGTCGAGCGAAGGTGGCGCCGTTGAAGCAGCTATCGATTCCACGTCTGGAGCTTCTAGCAGCGGTACTCGCTGCACGAGTGTCACAGACGGTACGTAAAAACCACAACTTCGCCATCAGTAAGATGGTATTCTGGATCGATGCTGAGGTGGTATTATCATGGATCCGGTCGGATCAGCGCCGATGCAAGCAATTCGTGGGTTTTCGGATAGGATAGATCCTAAGCCTAACGCGGCTGGCAGATTGGCGATGGATGCCGACGAGCCTGAACGTGGCGGTCTGTATCATAAACTCGCGTAGGAGATAAACACCCCGACAACAAACACCGCGGTAACCGCAATGACCTCCATAGGTCACCGCAACCCACCCGCAACGTTTTCGTTGTTGGGTGAGCATGGTGTTCATTGCATCACAGTAGTCTCTACTGTAGCTGCTGATTTTGTTCAAGACACCACCAGCACTGTAGTTTCAACATAATCTGTTAAGACGCTGTGTTCACCGCATTCCATATAACCTCTTCCCAACACATCCTCTCAACGAGGTTGTCTGGGGTTGTATTCATGTCGCTGACAAGCAGTATGGTATTGCGTTCAACATCGAATCGCGTACATGCAAACATCACATGCTCTGCCGATTCTACCTCACCTACACATTCCGGGCACTCCGCAGAATCAGCGAACCCGAACCTATACAGGAAGTTTTTAAAGCAGCCATGTTCAGACAACACCTGTGATAGGTGGATGTTGACCTGGCCATGCTTCCTACTCAATTCGACCCACCCGGAATTAGCCTGTGGGTCCAACGACCTTTGACTGTGGTGTCCCATGCTCTCTGCCATTTGAACAGCGAGGCTGCTCCCTTGACACGTCGCACTTGCACCGAGTCCCTTTCGTTAAAGCACATCTTCCTCTAGGAGTATGTCAATCGGCATCATCCCAGCTATCATGCACACAGCCTCATGATGTGGTACGATACGCGCTGGCGACATCAGCCAGTGTACTCTGATAAGTTTCTTCACGTTGTACTTGGCATTTAGTGCTACGGCCCATGCTGGTACGCCGTAGCGGATGATAGACAATGCTACACCCGCTATCAACCTACGCACTTGACTATGCACCGCCGATCTGTTGGACATCATTCGTGATAAAGACTTTATCGCCAATGATGCCCGTTGGCATGCATAATCGACGTGGCTCGTGAAATTGAACTTATCGACGATCATCACATCCCGATGCTTTATTGACCTCACGGAGTTGATTCTGCAGGTTCCTACTCTGATCCTCGCTTGTTGCAACCAATGGTGGTTATGCACTACAACAACGACCTCGGTCTTGTAATGTGCAAGAAATAACTTCCTCGAGTTGAGCCATTCCTCTATTCTGTCAATCGCATACGAAGCCTTCAGTTCGACTTCAACGAGAGTGTCACCCGTTACAAGTCAAGTAGAAGTCCGAATACGTATCTGTGGATACATTCTTATTTTCCATAAGAGGTAAAATGAAGAAGAATATGCAGATATAATTTTTGTTTTATTTTCAGCTAAGTGGTTCATTAAAAATAATTATTGACATTCATTATATTTAGCTCCTCCAATTACTCGTTGAAGTAGTATGACAGAACGTTCACTTAATTGCTTGATACTTGAGCATTCGCCAAATGAAGTATCCTTCTCCAATGGGCTTGATCTTGAGCTAATCGCTTCTAGTCTCCCTGAATGTGCAGTCTCCTTAGGTCCTCTTCAACTGCAAAACGCCATCGTATACACGGCCTTCCACGAACTATACGACCTCTTCTATGTTCTTTACTGAATATTATCTTCGCTTTACGCTCGTCCGACATACGAATAACGTGTCCATCCCATCAGAGTCTGCCGTGTTGTATAAACTTAACGATATTCACCTGGTGTCAGTGTTGGTAAAATCACTCATAAATCTCAATCAACGAGCGCTCCCGTGCGAACGAAATCGTCTGCGATTTTAAAGGAATGCATTACGCTTGAATTTTTCATGCTAAAACGCATCATTTCACTCATTTGCCAAAAAATCATTTTGGTTTAAAAACGCATTTGAAATTAATTTTGGGGCAATTTATTGCTTATACATAAAAGAGTGTCTAATATTTTATGCGACAAACGTCAATTAATTGTTTTTAACGAAGGAGAACAAAAGAAAACCTACGATGATTCAAATGGATGATTCAACTCATCCATGAGTTTTTAGGTGTTGAGTTGGGTGCGTTTCAACTCACGCTTGATTTGAATCATTCATGAGTTTTGAGATTTTGAGTTTTTACCAACACTGCCTGGTGTAACTCGTGATTCACGCGACACCGCCAAAAGCCGTCCTCCTGTTTACCGCAGTACCTTACTTAGCTTGGATTAGCTTGATTGCCTTGATTGCCTGGACACATCGTAGTTGCTAGTCGTGACTGGCCGAGAAACAACCATGAGCACAGCTCACCAATCGAATACCCGACTAGAAGAGCATAACAAAAACTGAATGCAATTTTAACACATTGTGATATTTTATTAATAATTTTTTTCTTAAAGTGTGTACGGAATCAAAATACTTCCCTTTCAAAGGTCGATAACATTTCACCTCCTTGGTTGATTATAATTTGTGTAAGACGGCATCATCATGTGTAATTTAAATTGCGTGAGTTTCATTGCGAAATTTACAGTAGTTTCGAAATTTTGGAATTTTGGAGGAAAATCAATCTAGTTTTGTTCAGGCCGGTTCACTTTTATGATTTCTTGTTTTCAATTTTTTGTATTAGTTAGAGGCGTCAAAAAATATGGGTTTTTTGGCAAAGTTGTCCTTAATTAAGCCAAATAGTCGACTGCGAAAATAAAAGGAGTTCATTTGTTTGTTGGAAAAGATTTCGGGCAGAAATTTTTTGTTTTAGGACTCATGCAAAATCTTATGAGTTCATTTATGAAGAAAGCTAAACTGACATAGTTATATTATATTGTATTTTTAGATTTCAAGACAATCCGTTAATAGATTTTTTTTTTGACAAGTAGGGGAAACTGGACACACATGATCCCCGGGGACACATGATCCCCCCCTGTTTTCTCGAAAACTTATCACATTTTTATACCAGTGATATGTGCAAACGGACCCATTAGATAGATTATTGAATCTGAGTAACATTTGATATTAGTTACTTTATGTATATGGGTTTTAGAGAAGTTTTAATATTTAAGCATTCTCAATCCTTTTTTTCTTCAAAGAAGAAAAGTTTAATAACTTTGAATATGTCCAACCAAAACGTACCAAATTTTTACTGGACAAAGTTTTATTATTGTAGAATTGAATAAATTCATTGTATTAACTATTGCTTATTTCAATTTAATACAATAAACGAAATAAGATAAATACTCAACATGGACACACTTGATCCCCCACAGTTTGGACACACTTGATCCCGATATTGCATATATTAAGGCGTTTGTTGTATACCGTCGCATATTATTGTATTGTATGTAACTAATTGATCTGTTAAAATTCTTTTCTAGTTAAAAAGTAGAAATAAATTTAATGTCTCTTTAGTTTTGTCAATAAATTTGAATTTGAAATTTGAATTTCTCAATGGCCTTATTTCATTAACCAGAACAAAGTGTGATTGAACATACTTAGTTTTAATTAGTTTTATTAAATGCATTTTAACATTATTTTCAATGAAAAAGAGTATAAACTAAGCTTTGAAAATACTCAACAAACAAGGCTTAAAGCAAAGGGCCTAAAATTAGTATTGTTCGATCAGGTATTAAATTCTTTCCGTTTGAACTAGGAGAAGTTTGCTTACAATCACCATTTATTTGTAAATCTTCTTAAAGAATTTTGAATAATAGGCTCATTCAACAACTTTTGGTCAGTCGATTAAGAGAAATCGCATTTGTGTAACAATAACACACACTACAAAAATAATGATGTATGACAGTACCAAATTATATTGCTAATGTTATTATTTAATGTATGAAGTCACCATCCTGGTATGATCACGGTTGTGGTATTGGTAGTAGTCTGGCGATCTCGATGTATCACAGTTTTTTTTATTGGTCCAAAACAGGTACTCAGGGATATTTACCATTGGCCATGGCATTTGCCTTGTGGCCAATTTTCAGAGATTTAATAGAAAAATTAGATTCTAAAATTACAAAGATATTTATATTTACGTATCGATCAATCATTGTTTGTATCATAACTGTATCAATCACAAAGAGAGATCCTCTGGGGAACATCATATTTGTCGTGATATGACCACTGTCTTTTAGTGGAGTGAATGGTTAGCAAAAAAAGTGGAGTTAGTGGAGAAAATGGCCAATTTCGTTGCTTTAGCAGACATTCTATCTGTCACTATTACTTTATTCGAGAACCAAAATACTTGCCTTGCTTAATACCGACAATATTTAATTTTCGTACGACTGCTATTACGACAGACTATGAAGAATTGTTAGGATTTGAGGCTAGATTAATTTGACCTTTCATTAGACTTGAAAGAACCTAAACATGTTCAGCTCATAAAGGGATCAATTTTCCCCTATATGGGGATCAAGTCTCCCGCAAGTTTTGAAAATGCCAAATTTTCTATCTTTCGGCAAAATCGATTTTTTGGTAACTTTCATGAACAAATAATTGCTTCCAATGACGTTTTTGAATAGCTAATTAAATTCTTTATCAAGTACATCAAGAAGCGTGCAAATCTGTGCATGTTACATCGAGAAATATCCTAAACAAAAAGTGGGGATCATGTGTGTCCAGTTTCCCCTACTTCTAATTTGATTCAACGTTCTTTAGTAGCCATTATCTTTCAAATGATTTTATCATTATATGATTTTTGACGTCCTTTGCACCAGTTGTCGCACTAGTGGTCCCTATTTGGCCAATCCCATAAGAAAACAATGGGATTTGCCAAATAAGGAACCAAAATTAAGAATAGTGCCTAACTGGTGCATGCGTTTCTATTATGGATTAATCAGTTTTGAGGATTATAACAAATTTTATTGTGGTTTTCACAGCTGTTCTAAGGAGCAGGAAGTTAAACTTTTCGTTTGATATATAAAGTCGACCAGTATGCCTTTTACTTATTTAAAAAAAAAACAGCTGTTCTTATGTATGGCGACAATTGGTACACCCACCCTATACCATAAAAAAATTTAAAAAAAACATCAGGGCACCTGATTGAAGAGATTTGGATAGAAAATGTGGAATCGCCAACTTCCTATTGTTAACATCTCGTGGATACAGGGCGGGCTCTTCTCCCCATCTATTGGGTAAATCTGGGAAACGAGGGCTAGATTATAATATTTTGTGTACGAACTTTCTTCTGGAGGGAGATGCTCTATTCATTCCGTGGATTCGCATAAGTGTCTCTGCTTATGGAACCACTCCACCCATTTTTGGCCCTTCATACAGGATTCTGATGAAATACAAACAGTAGTATAATCATGATCAAATCGTTTGTCATATATGACCAGTGCTATCGGCCGGTGGTAGATGGTGCTACAATAGATGGTAGTATAATCATCATCATCAATCTGGAGATTTGTTACGGCTTGTAAATATTTAAAACTGCAACTAAAACAATAAATTATATATCTGATTTTTTTTTGTAAAATATGCTGATTTGTTTGTAACAAAATTTGAAAGTTTTATGTTCCAAGTACTGTAGTTTATAATTTGGATATTTTCACAACATCTTGCACCAAGCTTCTAACATTTTTTTTTGTAGAAATTTACTACCGTTATACGTATAACTAAATAGGTGACGATTCAATTATGACGTCCATTACTTTTTCTAGCTTTCTAGACACTCCTTCCTCCTCTGTCTCGCTTTTTTTATACCTAGTATTATAAGTACTGTCACAAAGTCTTAGACCCGTTCCCCCTTAAAACCTGAGACGTAAATTTTGAGCGACGCAATGGAACAGAATGTAATCGAAAGATGAAGTGAAGATATAAACAATCCATCTATAATTACCACTTCATTTAATTTCCTGTGGTCAAGCGGGAGGACGTGAAAGATTACCCCCCTGAGCGATTATCCGCCGTTGCCTTGACCTATTGCAAGGCCAAATTTATGACGATATCTTTAATTATACCGTCATATGCTCTTGAGTGTGTATCTACGGCGATGTCCTTTCGAATTTGAATCCTGTGCATGTTGATAGATTTCGGTAGAGATGAGCCAGCCTAGGGCTGCAAATCTCTATGATAAAGGTATAAAAACAAAACATTTCGTTCCTACCAATTTTGCTCCCGGGATTTCGGTCATCATCGATTTTTGGTTGGCAAATCAATTTTGAAAAAAAATGATGATTCGCTCGAAAGAATTGATTTTCTTAGGTACAGCCTGGTACAGCATATTTTTTTTCACACTCGTAGGGCATAAATTCATTTTTAAAATCGATTTTAAAAGATGATTAATCCTCAACATTCTCTCTTTGACTGACTACGACCCGATCACGCAAAGGCACGCCCATCACTTTGAAATCTGATCCACAGCTTTGGTGGATGATATAATTACTAGGGTGGTTCAAAAATCGATTTTGCTCCACAGTGCTCATCTGATTCTTTATCATGTTCTGAGTGTCCTGAAAAATTGAGCTCATTTGGATTAAAACTGATTTAGCACAAGCGATTTCAAGTTTGCATGCAAATTAGTATGGGGAAATTTATGTTTTCATTATACTGTTGATGACGTAATTATTGGAACGATCAATTGAGATGCGATTTTCACTGAGTGAAAGATCTTGAGTATTCCTTTTAGCTATGTAGGTTTTCTTTTAACCTGCGCTTAATGGGGAAGCGTCATCAACAGTATAATGAAACAATAAATTTCCCCATACTAATTTGCATGCAAACTTGAAATCGCTTGTGCTAAATCAGTTTTAATCCAAATCAGCTCAAATTTTCAGAGGACACTCAGAACACGATAAACAATCAGATGAGCACTGTGGAGCAAAATCGATTTTTTGAACCACCCTAATAATTAACCTTTAAGCTTCTAGGGATTTCGACTGGATTTGTTGCTTATTATCGGGACTTTGGGCTTCCAGTCACATGAAAATGTTGATAATTTCAAATCATTGCCAACGTTTGGATCCGGATGTTTGAATCATATCAGCTAGAGCCCCCCACCCACCCATTTTCACGACTTTCAAAACAGCTTTATTACGTGTCCTCCGTAATATTTTTATATGACTACTCATATTTAATAACACAAAATTGGCATGAACTGCGTTGAAAAGCAAAAAGTTATCTAGGTTATTGCTTTAGGGGGGCATATTATACCGTCTTACCCTATGTTCGTAATTGTTTCCGACGGGTTTATATGATATTTCCTCATGCAAAAATCACTAATAAGGTTGAGTCAAACGTGAAAACTAAATTTAAGATTCGTATGGAAATTTTGCATAGGCCGTTCATAACGCACATTTTCGCCTACTATGCAGGACAAGGTCTGCCGGGTCGACTAATGTTATATAAAGAAAGCATTTATCCTCTCAAGTGCATTTTTTTATCCTTATGCACTTGTCAGAAAAAATCTTTGCTGAACGAGAAAGACAAAAAACTGATTCATCGTCTGTTGACACCATTAATTACAACAGACATATGCTACAGGCGAATATTATGAAAACTACCACTTTTCCCAATCAGCACATTTATATTTGTAATTAGCCACTAGATAACAAACTGATAACATATTCAACAAGCCGACTTGGCGCGACACTCTACGACGTATTCAAATAAGGGGTGTTCGTTCACCTAAGTTCATAAGCACACAAAGACAATTTCACAACGTTAATCCTCTTCAATTCCTGTGCTGACAAAGCCATCCAGGGTGGCCTTCTTGGCGAAGCCTCTCGATATTATCTCTTTGGGTGTGTTGCTTATCAGCCCGATGCAGAGTAGCACGACGAGACCTATTGCAAGCAATATCAGACACACTTTGCGTGCGAATGGCCACAGGATCAATCGGAAGGACTTGAGAGGGTTGCGATACCAATTGAATGATGTGTCTGGTCGCCTACAATGGATCAAAAGAAAAAATGATAGTCTAATGATTAATACGATTTGGTGGTGATGTGGAAGTGTTTTTATTTCTCTTGTTCGATTTTTTTCTAATTAAATGCGAGAACTCAGACTCCGACGAAGCCGGTTAAAATCCTTCAGGCGTCATCATTTGGACGATTTCAGTGTAACTCTCGGCTGGACGTGGGTGTGTCTATTGCAACGAAATATGTACATATGTATATTGAATTGTGATGTTATGTACATGAGGGTTGCGATCTAAAATTATCATTACACGCATTTCGAGGGTTTCTCTAGGGATGCTCACGAAAAAATTACAAAAACTCAATTGATTTTCGTAAAATCATGTTTTTGATTATTTAGCCCTCTAACACCCAAGACTGTCTTTATACGGGATACGTTTATTTTTTTTATGATAGGTTTACTGGCCTGACTCTGAAGATAGTAGGGGAACTGCTCCTTGAATTCATAACATGTACCTAAATCAAAACCATTCTTTTTTTTTCTTGAGCAAGGGTAAACGGAAATCTGCAACCAGACACCTGAGGAGGTACTCAGGTAGTGTGGGGATGGGTATGTCATGTAACTCTTACCCGACCCACTAAAACCAAAACCCTTTCGCCAGTCCGTACCCCCGGCCCGCAATTAAGCAATACATCAGGGGGAAATCAATACCATTCGAAAACAAAGAAATGGTGCGCTAATTGTTTTATTTCTAATTTTTGTGATTTTTTTCAGCAGTGAGCACGCGGAAAACATCAAAACACGACAAAAATTGAGCCTAAATTACCTGTTTTGCGAATGTTATTGATATAGGAGCATGTTATTAATAATGGAACAGATACCCTAGATACCTCTGCACCAGACCTTTGAAGATTCCTTTCGAAGCAGTTCAGCATACACAGAACATGTCGTTCAAGAAGACACTGTTGCAACTGAATCGGAGGGAACTACATTCATAGTCAGAGAGGTATATTGTTAACTAATTTCGTAATATTTAAAAGTAATTTTTGTCGTTTTATTTTTAGAGTCAAATAATTTTGTCAATTTTTATGTTATTTATATGCCTATTATCGTTATGAGCGCTCAAAACCTACCGAAGCAGTTTTTTCGACTCACATGGAACATGTTGCCAATTGGGAGCTGTCCTGATCTCCATCTCACTGAATATGTGCGGTGCGGATCTTTTCTCTCTTTGCGGAAGGAAGTTTTTAATACTACCCGAAGCTATTTTAATTTCAACAGTGCTTCTCAGCGCTATTTGTACCCACTGATCCCGTTACGATCTTTGCAAGGACCCATGCCTTTGTTTTACGTTGGACCCGTTTGCGAAAGTAAAATTCCGACAAGCGGTGGTAATCCTGCAGGGACACCGTTCTGGAAAAAAAAACCTCTTAGAAGGTCACGTCTTCATGCTCAGCAATGAGTATTAACAAAAACAAGAGGAAGGGGGAATCCCTGAATTCTCCACTTCCTTCAAAGAAACAAGGTTTCAAGACCGTCCTGTCCAAGCGCGGAAAAAATAGAAGTTAGTTGGAGGCTTCAGCAGATATTCCTTCTAACTCTAACGTTGAAATTATTTTGATTTAATAAAGCGGTTCTCAACCTGGGGTACATGTACCCCTTGTTAATACCCATTCACTTGAAAGGCGAACGTGTAGCCAACTACGCTACGGGACCCCCTTTCCTTGAACCAGCTTGTAAGCTTTATTTTGAGAGGTTTCAAGAGGCTCGGAAGCCTCCTTTCAAGAGGCTCGGAAGCCTCCTTTCAAGAGGCTCGGAAGCCTCCTTTCAAGAGGCTCGGAAGCCTCCTTTCAAGAGGCTCGGAAGCCTCCTTTCAAGAGGCTCGGAAGCCTCCTTTCAAGAGACCCGGAAGCCTCCTTTCAAGAGGCTCGGAAGCCTCTTTTAAAGAGGTACAGAAGCATCCTTTCAAGAGGTCCGAAAGAGGTCCTTTCAAGAGGCTCGGAAGCCTCCTTTCAAGAGGCTCGGAAGCCTCCTTTCAAGAGGCTTGGAAGCCTCCTTTCAAGAGGCTCGGAAGCCTCCTTTCAAGAGGCTCGGAAGCCTCCTTTCAAGAGGCTCGGAAGCCTCCTTTCAAGAGGCTCGGAAGCCTCCTTTCAAGAGGCTCGGAAGCCTCCTTATAAGAGGCTCGGAAGCCTCCCCGAGTAACACACATGTTGTAAATAAGTGTATAATACTTATATAAGACCAAATTTGGTCATATATGAGTTATTGCAACTAAATCAACGTGAATTGTGCTGCTAGGGTCCTTTCAAGAGGCTCGGAAGCTTCCTTTCAAGAGGCTCGGAAGCCTCCTTTCAAGAGGCTCGAAAGCCTCCTTTCAATAGGAAGCCAAACTCATTAGGAAGCATCCAAAAGTCCGTTTTTCATGTATCTAATGAACTTTGCCTATTTTCATTCACAGCGGAACAAAATTGGAGGTACCGTAATCCGAGGGAAAATTGATTCTTTTTTTTAATTTGTTTTGTAAATATTTTCCCCGTAAGTGACATCATAACTTTTTTCATATTTTTAAAACATGCAGATCTTATAATGCTGTTGTTCTTGATTATTTGATAATTTTAAACTAGTTTAAAAAATAAAAAACAAATTTGTCGGCTTTTTTTCTTTTGTTTTTTGGGGTAACTTTGATCAATCATTTATCTACAGAGAAAGCATATGCATACACCTTAAGGTAGGCAATTATAGTAGGAATCTCTTACGCTGAAGCGATGTACATCGATTATTTCGAGAATGACATCATCACTGATAATGGAATTATCTGGTTTTTCAACAATATATATCAAAATTTCGAAACAAAAACTATGGATTAACCAAGAAAATAAGATTGCTTATCACATAACTATAGGTACGAGCTTTTTTTTTGTTATTATACTTGTTTTGAGTGCTTTTTGGCAGCTTGCTGTGAGTTCAAAAATTAATGTTGATTTTATTGTTCAAATTTTGACGAAAAATAAATGCAAATTCATCCGAAGATTGAAGAATGATTTATTCAACAGCAAATTTAATCATGATTGGGATACCTAACTCCCAATAAGTAATTCTGATAACAGGAAATAATACTTTATTCATTTCTTGTAAATGATAAAACTGATCAATGTTACCCCGCTGATCAATGTTCCCCTCATAAGAAAAAGGTTGAGAACCGCTGTTATAATATGTGGTATATTTTTATTATGTTACTTTAAATTGAACCATAACAAAATAAGACTGGCGCCACGTTCCTAGTTTTGATAAAACTTCTACTCAGCGAACCCAACAGTCCATTTTATACGAATGTCGATAAACTTGAACACATTAATAATCAACCTATCTTGCTAGTTTTAAGCGTAGCTACGACTCATCGTTACAGGGAACGCATCAGAAGAGATCTCACATCATTATCACTGATGAAAAAGGCCTCTGTCTGACTGCATTACCATTCAAGGCTCCAAGACACGATGTCCGTGCGTAATACATACACATGTACATGCGTAAAATCAGAGCGTCAATGCCAGATATGTGACGTGACACCAAAAAAAATCAACATGTGATAGGGGAGAACGGTCCAAAATGCACCCCTTAAGCTTTTTCGATGTTTTCGCCCATATAAACAAAGATACCAACGATTTCAACGTATAGGTGCAAAATTTACAAATCCAGCTACATTTCACAATTATCTCCTATTCATAACAATAAGGTTTTCATGACTTTCTAACGCATTTAAAAAATGTTAAAAAAATAGGTAGAGGTGTGATTGGAAATGTGTGGCAAATATAGCCAATCGCTTAATTTTTAGGATGTTGCTTTACTTTAAGGAAATACTGCAGATGCGATTGTCTCGTTGCTTTTGGACCTGCCTTACATGCATTCATTTCTCAAACTAGATTTGAATATCAATCCATCATTTAGGGTAGAATGAATTTTTACTCACTCAGGTGTTGGCAGCTTTTGCGGTGGCTTGCGTCCTTTGCCAGCTGGTCGCAATAATGCTTCCTCCTCGGTTAGAATTTGAAGCTCTAATTCAATTTTTCCCTAAACGAGGTGATTCCTAATTGTATCAATTTTTTCTCGACAACAATGAAACAAAGACATACCGTTTGGGTTAGCTTGTTGTTTACTTTTCCAACTATAGGATACCAGCCGCGTACTTTGTCTTCCCGGAACAAATTCAAATATTGATCTCGTTTGGTGGCACCAGGTGGTTGAAGAGAGCATTTAGCAGCCTTCGAAGTTGGTCGTAGAAGCTGCGCCAGATCCAAGTTCAATGTGCCGAGAAAGTCATCGCGCGAAAAGAGATCATTATCCCAAACCTGCACCGTCAATAGGGGAGGAACTTTCTGCTCGGTGTCAAGTTGCTCGTAAAAACTTTTCTTACGAGTAACTACCATCTTAATGAGTGTGGCGTAAAGGGTGATGGAAGAATAATTATAACACTATCACAACTAATTTGTCAACGTTTAAGAGTTCGTTATAGTGGATGTCTTACCATAGATTCTGAGCTAGAATAAATAAGTGGGAATATCATACGCCAGTTGAAGTTTCCCGTTCCGTCCAATGATCTGTAGTGTATGTCGGTGAACTGAGCATCATTCACGTTTTGAAGCCAGCTGATAGGTTTAGGTACACGAGGAACAAATGTTAAATAATAATTTCAATTTAAAACGACGATAATAATTAAATGTCAACTTACCACTTTACATATATGTCGCTCATTTTCGTCCCAAAGATATTCCGTTCATCCAGAATCACGTCTTGGGTGTTCCATACAATGATGCGTAGCTCGAACGGTTTTGGCGGATTGGGAGTAATGTCTATGAGAGTCGGAGATGAACCTGCCGGATAGACCTCAACCCACATCTGTAGCTGTCCTTGTTCTATTCCTGGATGGTTGGGATGAAAAAGCGATCTGGTTTCCACGTGCTCCGGCACTAGATGACACCCAACGACAGGAATTTTGTGGAAACTGTTAAGAGTAGCTAGGGCCAGCCTTTCATGGATATCCTCAGTCTTAGATATAGTGGTGGAATCGTGAACAGTAATTCCGGCAAGGTGAACAGTGCTAGTAAAGTAATTGGGACCGATAATACCGTTCTGGAAACATAGTTGGTCCAACAGGGCACTTGGTTTCATAGGGAAGCGCCAAACATTGTAGCCTAACATTTTGTTTAACTGTATAATAATGAAGAATCAAATGATAGAACCTTTTACCATAAGCGTTGTATTCCTGTGGCAGGCCAAACATAGCGAAATGTCTCGTTCGGAAGCGATCTTCAATATCTATGGTGGTTGATCCTATCAAATCGTCTGGCGAGCAAGTGTCTCTATCAATCACTGATATTTTCAAAGCATTATCTCTGTAATAATGTGATATAATTATCTCCATTTAACCAATCATTTATCACGAGCTCACCGAGGAAGTCGACCATGCATTACGAATCTTCTTCCAAACAGCGGATTGGACTGATCTTTGATGAAATGGGATCGATCAACGATTCTTTCATCTCCGAACTCTAATTTGACATAGGCATCGGAAAGACTAAATATATCGCGGGATCGTAAGTTCTTTCCTTGGACGATATAAACAACCACGATAATGTTGGTTTCTGCTATCAACTTCGGAATGGAACGCAACCTGTTGAAAATATTCATCTCTTTAATGGGAATACATACTTACGCTGAATTAATGATGTAAACTACTAAGCTTAAGCGATATGTTGGCGCGACGATAAAGGCTGCTTACCCTAGATAAGTGTGACGGTAGTTGATAGTAAAAAGATTAGGCAAAATACGTACAGCTTGAACAGTGAACAAAAATGTACTCAATTTATTTGCACTAAAATACCAGGTTTTTCAACTTGATAAAGTGTGTGTGCATTTTTTGGGAATGTTTAGAAAATTATTGAGATTTGCATAGTTATGCATATCTCAAACTTCATTGTTCCATTAGCCTATCATGCATGTATGAAGCATATACTAAGTAATATAAAAATAACGATTCTGAATGATCACTTACATGCAATCTGTGCTCGGATCAAGAGTTCGATTTCCATCTGAGTTTTCCTCCGAAGATCGAATTATAATCTTACATTTTAAATTTCCGTACGTTTTCAACCGTTTCATATTGTTGTGATCGACCTTTTTCAATAGAGGAACCGGTGTACTCCAATCATGAAAATTCTCAAACTCTGGAACTTTCTCCAGTTCGCAAGGGTAAATCTATGAACAAATAAAAAGGATATTATGGAAGAAGTTTATCTGATATGGTAATAAGCAAAACTATGTGAAGAGAATACAACTGAAATAGAAACTTTCTCATCAGTGTAAAAATATTCTCAATTTCTCAAGTATGAGCCAAAAATTCGTTCTAGAAAAATATAGGTAAGAATTTTTGAGATGTTCAGCCAAATAGTCTGTATGAAATAGAGTCTCACCATCAATTTATGTTTACGATCGGACGTTTGGGAGCTACAACTGTTGTAAAACTTGGTCCACCACGTGTATTCACTCTCCAATGAACCTCTTCTTTTCATGACTGCTTTACCGTCAGATGTCTTGTGCCGAGCTTTGATTTTCCCCGATATGACTGTTTTCACAGCATGCAGTGCGGGCAGTACTTTGTTTGTGAAAGTGGATTTCGTTTCAGCTGACTCAATGAGAGGTTCCTGTTCTGCACTATAAAAAGTGTCGATGGAAATCCTTTCCATCTCATTATGCGACCGATAGTTACTAATCAAATACTGTTTGATGGGTTCTAAACTGGTGTCGGTGAATAACAGTTCTGGATGGGTGATAATATTAGAGCTGACAACACGATCACCTTTCAACATGGTGTACTCAACATGCTGGACTACTAAAGGTGGCCAATATTCAAACTTCGAAGGTAGCATCTGTTGGAAAAAAAATGATCACTAAATGTAATCATTGTAACTACTATTGATGAATAATATTGAGTGATTAATTATTGATGCAATTAATGATTGTACATTTGGTGTGCAATATTCCACTGATCATATAACTTTTGTCTTTTTTGTTCATACCAAATATCCGGTATCATACACATCTGAGAAGCTCATTGAGTGTCCGGAGCTGCGATTAGACAAACCACTCTTCAGCTTCAACTCGCCAAATAATACTTGTACTTGATATCTTCCAGCACCACTACGGCTCCAATTGTGCAAGTCTCGCAATCCAGCAAACAAAACTTGAACATAGAACTTTTTTGAACTTGGACAAATGCTTTCCGGGATTCCCGGCTTCACTTCTATCGCCACATTGTTGTCACTGCCTTCATTTATCTGTTGTGTAAACTATCCAGTTGAAAAAAGCATCGTCATTCTATCTATTAGTATTTACCTTTGCTATTGAAACAGAAAGTAATATATCTGCCATACGTTGACCGTTCCGATAAATCCCTACCCACCGCAAAACTCTATCCATACGGTTTCCGTCGAAGCTTTTCCACAAGTCATCGTTCGGGGTGCGTGTAAACTTCTTTCGAATTAGTGATATTTTATTATCCACTTCCTGAGGGTGATGACCGCTTTGAATGGATAGTTTATCACCGGGATGGTGCGCAATTGTCACACCTTGCTGGTCATTATCCAATAAGGATTGATTCCTTAGAGACGACGTACCGGAATTAGCAGGTTCGTGGAAATTGACTTCGGCTTGTGGTGTATGAGTAGTTGTAATTGCTGGCCTTAAACGGCATTTCACCCACCCAACACCGATTACATCATTTTTCTGCAAACACTTTAAAACACACATAAAATGTTGAATGAAAAACTAAACAAGATTTATCCATTTCTATGTAGCAAAGAATCTTTGTCACCTTTCGTTTATCTTCATCGAGTAACAGAAGCATGATGGTCAGTTCACCACCACGGAGACTATCATTGTAATCAAGTAGTTTTAAATTGCGAAATTCAATAACCTCATTCCAGAGAGGAGACAGTGACTGAGTAATAACCTTAGTGGGAGGAACGTTAATAGAATATGTATTATTAGATTGCTTAACTGAAAAAAAGGCAATAATAGGTTTCGGTTGTAACGAAACATAAAATTTATTAAACATATCAAAAAAGACGAATTCCAAAAAAAAGTATGCATATTTGGAATAAACGTGGCAGAAACAATCATAAAAGACACGTAATATGTTTTCCAAGACGTATAAAGTCATAATTCCTGTTCTACTCACCGATGTAGCCATTTCATAGCTCTCCATCAATACTACCAACATAGGATCACTCAAACCGCTGCTGTCGAATCCGGCTTGAATTTTTCCCTGGTGCACATTGACAACACACTGCACCGGCAAGGAAACTTCCGAACATTGAACACATTGGAGATGCTGGGGGATATCTCTACCAGGAGAATCTTCTGGATTTTGTGCCGTGTCCTGTCGTGTTTCGTAAGCTTTTGCCTCCTGTTCATTGCCTACCCAAACCACGACATCCAGCTTGGCATAAACACACCCGCACCAGTTGGGGTCACATGAATGTTGACAACGCGAGGGTCTTAGCAGTATCGCTTTTCGTTTCCCACAGGATGAACTTAGATCATTGACAGCGATGCCATCGCTAGCCAAATCCGAACCAAAGTGCATATAATCGATGGTTTGCAAACGGCAGATCGCGTCATGATGGTTGCAATGTTTTGCACTGGCCTGTTTGCAGCAGCCGTATTTTGTTGAATGTCGAATAAGCAGTATGGCATCGGGGAATGTGTTCTGTTCCTATGATTGTGAAAATGTTAATTTGTCAGAGATAATCAATTAAGCTTATTCTAAGACTCCACTGTAGCAAGATAAATGAGATCCGAATGCCAGACACACCTAGCTCATGGTAATGTCTGACCAGTTAGTAATTTGGAAAATATTCAATGAACAATTTTCTTTTGAATTATTGAATGTTATGATCGACTTACATCATACATGAGATCTTCAAGAATATGCACAAATCGATCCAGTACAGATTCGGCAGTTGAAATATTTTCCATCGACGGTTCAGATAATGATTTCTTCAGCTGGTTCGTTTCAGAAATGATAGAGTCCTGAAAAAAATTATAGTCGTCACTAACATGACCCTTAAAAACAGTTTTCTTTTTTAAAGTGATGGCTCAGCAAAATTTTAATCGGATTTTGGTTTTGTTTTCTGTTACCGTTTTTATGGAACAAGTGCCTAGGAATGTGTTCTATAGATATTTGGCCTATCTAATCAGATTCCGGGCTTTTATGAATGCTGATCCTAGAGTGAAGTGGCCACTTTTCGATCGGCTCTATTACATGACCTATTATTATTTTATTGCATTGTGACTTGCGTTGAAGTAGATTTTAATGAAATTTAATTCTGAATCGGATTTGGATACGAATTTGATTTGCATTGGATTTAGACTGAATGTGAATTAAATTGCGATTGTTCTGGATTTGGAATGGATTGCTATAATACTTAGGATGGATTCAAATCGGATTTGGATTGGATTTGGATTGGATGTGGATTGGATTTGGATACGATTTGGATTGGATTTGGATTGGATTTGGATTGGATTTGGATTGGATTTGGATTGGATTTGGATTGGATTTGGATTGGATTTGGATTGGATTTGGATTGGATTGGATTTGGATTGGATTGGATTGGATTTGGATTTGATTTGGATTGAATTTGGATTAGATTTGGATTGGATTTGGATTGGATTTGGATTGGATTTGGATTGGATTTGGATTGGATTTGGATTGGATTTGGATTGGATTGGATTTGGATTGGATTTTGATTGGATTTGGATTGGTATGGATTTGGATTGGATTTGGATTGGATTTGGATTGGTTTGGATTGGTTTGGATTGGTTTGGTTGGTTTGGATTGGTTTGGATTGGTTTGGTTGGTTTGGATTGGTTTGGATTGGTTTGGATTGGTTGGATTTGGATTGGTTTGGTTGGTTTGGATTGGTTTGGATTGGTTTGGATTGGATTGGATTGGTTGGATTGGTTTGGATTGGTTTGGATTGGTTTGGATTGGTTTGGATTGGTTTGGATTGGTTTGGTTGGTTTGGATTGGTTTGGATTGGATTTGGATTGGTTTGGATTGGATTTGGATTGGGTTTGGATTGGTTTGGATTGGATTTGGATTGGATTTGGATTGGATTTGGATTGGATTTGGATTGGATTTGGATTGGATTTGGATTGGATTTGGATTGGATTTGGATTGGATTTGGATTGGATTTGGATTGGATTTGGATTGGATTTCGATTTGGTTTGTATTTGGTTTAGATTTGGATTGGATTTCGATTTAGTTTGTATTTGGTTTAGATTTGGAATGGATTTGGATTGGATTTGGATTGGTTTTGGATTGGATTTTGATTGGATTTTGATTGGATATGGATTGGGTTTGGATTGGATTTGGATTGGATTTGGATTGGATTTGGATTGGATTTGGATTGGATTTGGATTGGATTTGGATTGGATTTGGATTGGATTTGGATTGGATTTGGATTGGATTGGATTTGGATTGGATTGGTTGGTTTGGTTTGATTTGGATTGGTTTGGAATGGTTTGGATTGGTTGGATTGGATTTGGATTGGTTTGGATTGGTTTGGATTGGTTTGGATTGGTTTGGATTGGATTGGTTTGGTTGGATTGGTTTGGTTGGTTTGGATTGGTTTGGATTGGATTGGTTTGGTTTGGATTGGTTTGGATTGGTTTGGATTGGTTGGATTAGATTTGGATTGGTTTGGATTGGTTTGGATTGGTTTGGATTGGCTTTGGATTGGTTTGGATTGGTTTGGATTGGATTGGTTTGGATTGGATTGGATTGGTTTGGTTTGATTTGGATTGGTTTGGTTGATTTGGATTGGTTTGGATTAGATTTGGATTGGTTTGGATTGGTTTGGTTGGTTTGGATTGGATTGGTTTGGTTGGTTTTGATTGGTTTGGATTGGTGTGGTTTGGATTGGTTTGGATTGGTTTGGATTGGTTTGGATTGGTTTGGATTGGTTTGGTTGGGTTTGGATTGGTTTGGATTGGATTTGGATTGGATTTGGATTGGATTTTGATTTGGTTTGGATTTGGATTGGATTTGGATTGGATTTGGATTGGATTTGGATTTGGATTGGATTTGGATTGGATTTCGATTTGGTTTGTATTTGGTTTAGATTTGGATTGGATTTCGATTTAGTTTGTATTTGGTTTAGATTTGGAATGGATTTGGATTGGATTTGGATTGGTTTTGGATTGGATTTTGATTGGATTTGGATTGGATTTGGATAAGGTTTGGATTGGTTTGGATTGGTTTGGATTGGTTTGGATTGGTTTGGATTGGTTTGGTTGGTTTGGATTGGTTTGGATTGGTTTGGATTGGTTTGGATTGGATTGGTTTGGATTGGATTGGATTGGTTTGGTTTGATTTGGATTGGTTTGGATTAGATTTGGATTGGTTTGGATTGGTTTGGATTGGTTTGGATTGGTTTGGATTGGATTGGTTTGATTGGTTTTGATTGGTTGGTTCAAATCGGTTTGGATTGGTTGGATTGGATGTGGATTGGTTTGGATGCGATTTGGATTGGTTTGGATTGGTTTGGATTGGATTGGTTTGGATTGGATTGGATTGGTTTGGTTTGATTTGGATTGGTTTGGATAGGGTTTGGATTGGTTTGGATTGGTTTGGATTGGTTTGATTGGTTTGGATTGGTTTGGATTGGTTTGGATTGGTTTGGATTGGTTGGTTTGGATTGGTTTTGATTGGTTTGGATTGGTGTGGTTTGGATTGGTTTGGATTGGTTTGGATTGGTTTGGATTGGTTTGGATTGGTTTGGATTGGTTTGGTTGGTTTGGATAAGGTTTGGATTGGTTTGGATTGGTTTGGATGGGTTTGGATTGGTTTGGATTGGTTTGGATTGGACTTGGATTGGTTTGGGTTGGTTTGGTTTGGATTGGTTTGGATTGGTTTGGATTGGTTTGGATTGGTTTGGATTGGTTTGGATTGGTTTGGTTGGTTTGGATTGGTTTGGATTGGTTTGGATTGGTTTGGATTGGTTTGGTTGGTTTGGATTGGTTTGGATTGGTTTGGATTGGTTTGGATTGGTTTGGATTGGTTTGGATTGGTTTGGATTGGTTTGGATTGGTTGGATTGGTTTGGATTGGTTTGGTTGGATTGGTTGGTTTGGATTGGTTTGGATTGGTTTGGATTGGTTTGGATTGGTTTGGTTGGTTGGTTTGGTTGGTTTGGATTGGTTTGGATTGGTTTGGATTGGTTTGGATTGGTTTGGATTGGTTTGGATTGGTTTGGTTGGTTTGGATTGGTTTGGATTGGTTTGGTTGGTTTGGATTGGTTTGGTTGGTTTGGATTGGTTTGGATTGGTTTGGATTGGTTTGGATTGGTTGGTTTGGATTGGTTTGGATTGGTTTGGTTGGTTTGGATTGGTTTGGATTGGTTTGGATTGGTTTGGTTGGTTGGATTGGTTTGGATTGGTTTGGATTGGTTTGGATTGGTTGGATTGGTTTGGTTGGTTTGGTTGGTTTGGATTGGTTTGGATTGGTTTGGATTGGTTTGGATTGGTTTGGATTGGTTTGGATTGGTTTGGATTGGTTTGGATTGGTTTGGATTGGTTTGGATTGGTTTGGATTGGTTTGGTTGGTTTGGATTGGTTTGGATTGGTTTGGATTGGTTTGGATTGGTTTGGATTGGTTTGGATTGGTTTGGATTGGTTTGGATTGGTTTGGATTGGTTTGGTTGGTTTGGATTGGTTTGGATTGGTTTGGATTGATTTGGATTGGATTTGGATTGGATTTGGATTGGATTTGGATTGGATTTGGATTGGATTTGGATTGGATTTGGATTGGATTTGGATTGGATTTGGATTGGATTTGGATTGGATTTGGATTGGTTTTGGATTGGATTTGGATTGGATTGGATTTGGATTGGACGTGGAATGGATGTGGAATGGATGTGGATTGAATTTGGATTTTATTTATTGTTTTTATGTCTTTATTTGAGTGTTTTTTTAAATTTTATATTAAGTTCAACACAAGTTGAATCTGAATTTGGATTGTATTTGGATTGGATTTGGATTGGATGTGGATTGGATTTGGATTGGATTTGGATTAGATTTGGATTGGATTTGGATTGGATTTTGATTGGATTGGATTTGGATTGGATTGGATTTGGATTGGATTTGGATTGGATTTGGAATGGATTTGGATTGGATTGGATTGGATTGGATTGGATTTGGATTGGATTTGGATTGAATTTGGATTGGATTGGATTTGGATTGGTTTGGATTGGTTTGGATTGGTTTGGATTGGTTTGGATTGGATTTGGATTGGATTTGGATTGGATTAGGATTGAATTTGGATTTGATTTGGATTGGATTTGGATTGGATTTGGATTGGATTTGGATTGGATTTGGATTGGACTTGGATTGGATTTGGATTGGACTTGGATGGGATTTGGATTGGGGCGTAATATAAAATATATATTGCACACATACAATTTGCTCCACGATGTACAGCATCCACTTATGATCCCAATGCGTTAATCGTTTATCCTTTCTGACATTGAAATCAGCACGCGCGACCTTCAGACTCTCTCCGAAGTTTTCCAGGACGTTCCGCATGGCGTGCTTGAGCGGCTGAATTCCCTTTTCACCATTATCCATCCGGAATAAAATGTATTTCTGCAGGAGATCTCGCCCTCGCGTAAAAGCTCGTTGCAAAGCATTTGATACAAGGCACTTCCACCGAAAGTCCGGACAGCGAAAATCAACCGTTAACATTGGTCGACAGTTCTCGGGAAACTCATGTAGATTAGCTTTGCAAACTTTTGATACTGGTAGTTTCTCCAGCTTCAGGTCGATGCAGTTGGAGGATTGCGTTAGACATTTCAAAGCTATTGCGATTTTCGTCGGTTTACTGGTGTCAAAAACTAAGGCGTTGAATATAATGAGCTTCATGAGAAACCGTTCTTCTGTCCAGAAGGCTGATGTATCCAGCAGAGTCGTAATCGGTAAAACTTGACATTTTCTCGGTGAAACGGAACGATTGTGAACGACTTCCGTAGAAATTGACATGAGTAAACGGCCAATGTAAACCGCATTCTGTGGTCCTTGATAAAAATACAGATATGACGGACCAAATGTTGGGAAGGAATCTGTTCAATATCGTTAGATTGACTAGTGGACGTATCTGGAGCGACACAATGGATTACTTACATACGCTGTCAATCTGCTTGGATAGTTTTGAAAATGGGATGCTTTTGCTCGCCAATACTCGTCTATGACAACAATCGCTAACAACAATATCAAAAATAAAGGTTTGTGAGAGCGATGGAAATGTTCCTATGAAAGAAATCTTTTCATTCCACTCATGAACGGTTTTGCTTTGCAACAGTTTAGTTCTCGACTACGAATAATTATGAGTAATCAAATTATAGTAATCAAATTATAGTAAAGTATGTTGTAGAATATCACCTTTATACCGCTATATGATACTTGAATTGCATAATCAGTTTTGGTGGAAAATTCGCCTTGGTAAATGTTGATCGTGTATTTTACTCGTTGAAGATTCTTACTATCGACATGCGGTTCCAGAAGGTTGCTAAAAGGTATGTAATGCTTTTATTACATTATGTTTATTCTTAAAGCTTCTTTTTTTTATATAAGTAATGTTAATCTCTATTTGCACGGTAGGTATATACAAGAATATATGACGTGATTCTTGTTAATTCTATAATTGATAAACTTATAGTAAGTCTCGATACGAATTAAAATCTTACTCTTCAATTGTATCACTATCCGTTATGGGATGAATAACTGGATTCCGTTGCTCCTGTTTTGACACGATAGACAGATCAAGTTGTAGGAATCCAACGTTTCCGGTTTCAGAAGGAACCGCACATTCTTCTAGTGCAGCCCACTTCTGGAGAATTGCGTGATCTAGAATTGAACACATTAGATATGGTTCAACATTCTGATGATTCAATTGATCGCGTAACTAGGACTGTCCCAAATGGTTTTTAGATCAATGGAAAACTCTCCGACACAACGGTTTTTCGAAGAACAACATGTACGGTGAAACAATACAATGCTCAAATTGTTCTGTAGCAGCTTTTCCAGTGATGTTATGGTCTCAAATACGAAATACTGAAAAGTTTGTAATAAAATTGAAATTTATAAATTTCCAAAAACTATGTGTTTACCTCGTTGAAAAAGGGACAGTCTGAGTTTTTGAAAGTGCGAGTGCGCTTATACTCGCCATTGAATGAGATCAACACAAAAGTGTCCTCGTTCAGAACGGTTAAGTGACGGGCTTTATGTACGGTAATGCAAACTAAGAAAGGTTGACGAATGCTTTGAAAGCAAAACGGAATTACTGTTGACATCCTCTAACCTGTCGGTTGAATATACTGTTCAAGACGACTACTAGATTGATGATACCTAGGTATTGTGCCTTGCATTAAAATAACAACTTTCGTGATCATTTTCCAAGGCTCTCATAGATGTGAAAAATTTATCCGCAGTACAAATAGCACGTGCTATCAAAGCATTCATCGCCACCACGGCATACCACCGTGCATCGCCACTACCCACCACATGTCGGCCAAATTTTCAAAATTATCAAAGCAGCTTTTTTTCTGGCGATATATTTTTCTTAGGCGACTAGCTAGCGCTCATTTTCTGTTGCGATTAAAAATAAGCGGAGGAGTAGATTTTTACCTACCCGAGATATCTATTAGCAGACCCATCGAAATTCATCTTAAAATAGATTCATTAAGTACGAACATTAATTTTGTTTTATACATATAAAAATTGGAGAAAAAACATACAGAACACATACTGAATCGATTCAACGGATAAGTCTAATTTTGATTTTCACAACTTTTTAGTCTTGTCATAACAGTTTCTTTTAAAGCATTCGAACAGAACGAATACCTATAGGTATACCAGTTTGAATCGGTCTATCCATTTTCAATTGATGCGTGGCCGGACTTCTTATTGGCATTTCCTCCCCCTATGGGATATTGCCGCCTCGCAGCTTAGTATTTATCAAGCACTTCCACATTCATTAACTCCGAGGTTTCTAAACCAAGTTACAATTTTTGCATTCGTATATCATTAGGCTAACACGATGATACTTTTATGCTGGGAAGTCGAGAATATTTTCAACCCGAAAATTGCCTAGACCGGACTGGGAATCAAACCCATCCACCTTCAACAAGTATTTGCTTTGGAGCAGCGCATCAGACAGCATGACTAAGAAAAGCCCCAACCCCAACGTTGTTTTTATTTTTGAATGTGCATTGTCGTATTGCTTTGATGCCAGTTCCTTGCAATTAGCAAATTTGAATTGCAAACTAAGCTAATCCTTCAAAATCATATATCAAACCTGCAAATTAAACTGTTCGGGTTGAGCATGGAACACTAAATGAGGAGACGATGTACAATTGTTATGTACATAGTTATTACGTAGTTAATATTCTACATGTTTACTCCATGTATGCCGCTATATGTGGGTTTAAAGTAGGTAATCAATTCATTTTCGCAGGCGAAAAGCTTCTAATACCACCGACAGTTTGATATCGAAAGCTGAATAAGCATCATATTTAAAAGCGTTCGGAAGTTTCAATGCTCTGTAAGCTTTTCAGCTCTTAAAGCGGTAAAGCTTTGGTTGTTCACATTTGCTCTCTTTTTTCCACTCTCCATTACACACGCTAAGGAATTTTATCAAATTTTCTTTCAGTCTGGCACTAATATATTAAATTAGGAAAGCTTTGATCACCGCGTGACTTTATCGAAATTAATTTATTGGCTTTTTTAGGTGATAAGCCTGTCTTGGTACAGTGATCCCCACGTCATTATCCAAGCCGTTCCTGGCTGGACGTTAGGTAGAATAACAGCGATTTCAACAATGCTTGTTCTCTCATATGACCCTCTGCTAATCTTCAGTTTCTGTTAATTTCACACTTGGTGCTCGCTTGCGGTGTCAATCGAATCTGTATCTGTATCTGTACATTTCGCTTTATGTAGTATAATTATCACCGAAAAAAGCCAATAAATTAATTTCGACTAACATATTAATTTTCTTTCCTGAAAACATTACTTCTGTCTATTAAATGATTTAATGCATGTGGATGGGTACCAAAACTGGAGGCCCTAGCCCAAGCCCCGTAGTCTGCAAACGAAAATAAAACTCGCGCTGTATACTACTCTGATTCTTCAGGTGGTTTTATACGGCCATGAAACATGGACGTTAAAGGAGGCTGATCGGAGAGCTTTCAGAGTGTTCGGTGCTGCGGACAATACTCGGCGCTAAACAGGAGAACGGTATCTGGTGGCGTCGCATGAATCACGAGTTGTACCAGGTGTAAAAAGGGCTGGATATTATTAAGCTTATACAACACGACAGACTGCGGTGGGTTGGTCACAGGGGGTGACATTGGGCCAAACAAAAAAAAAGTTCAGTGTTGAGGATGCCTCGATTCAATCGTTTGGTTTCGGCTTAGTGTGATACACGTTAAAAATAATTGCCTACATTACGACTCTTACCAACTATAGATAGTAGAATCTATAGATGAGCGAAAGCATCCCTGTTAACATTTTGGTTTTATACTGGTTTTATCACACATTTGAAGAGTAAATCATGGTCTTCAAGAGCGTTATAAAATTTAAAATGTTACTTGGGATGGCTGAGTGGGTTTTTTTACCGTGCACACGCGCATAAGACGTCACAGCCTTTAACATTTCCATTGAAATCGTGACGTCATACCCGTTTGGAGACATGTTTGACAGTTTGTTTGGAAACAGAGGATTTATATTCGCTCATCTATATATTCCACTATCTATATTACCAACTATAGAAGGCAAATCAACCAAAGCGCATATTATTCGGCTTGGCCCAATCTTACCCCTTTTTAGCCTGCATTGCTCGTTGCTACGTAAAACCAGAACCGCTATATAAAATATCCATAAAATTCGATAAAACAACATTAGATTATCGTAACATGATAACCAGGCATCCATCGATCTAAAAACTAGTTATGTAATAGATTTGTGGGGTATTACTGACACTATACAATACGGGTTCATTCGATTAATACTTTTACATTCAAATTCCAAGCATTATGGTACGAGCACAATTAGTTCTTGGAATTTGTTTTGTGATTTCTGATTTGTGAAATTATATTAAAATTCTCCTAGTTTAAACAGTGATATGATCAGGTTTCTGAGATACTGAAGAAATTGTCTACTGATTGTTTTGTGAAGACTTCAGAAAGTAGTCCCAAATGCGTTCGAAGATATGAGGCATCTAGAGGTACAAAAGAAATTGTAGGAATCTTAAATTGAGGTTAATTCAAAAGCATTCCCTAAGCCCCCACATTAAATCGGGTCCGGAAGGGGTTTTGAACTCCGTAAAAGATTCGTTGACGATCATACTGTTTCGTGATAGTGGAATAGAAATCTCTGGTAGTTAATAAAAATTATATTCACGAAAAAACAGTAACACTACAGGTCGACCACTTTTATATATGAAAAATTCAAAATCAATTTTTCGAGACGTATACCCCATGAAAATAAAGTTTTTTTGCTCCCAGAAGCTACTGTCAAAATTTAAGTCAGATCCATCAAGTCTAAGTGGATGCTCAACGAGCATGAAGTTTATAGTTTATAGTTTTATAGATTATGAAGTTTATCAATCTTACTAAAAAGTTATTCCAATTAGTAAGATTGATAATCCATGTATCGAAAAAGATTATCGTCCAAAAAGCATCCTTTGCGCTCTTTCTAAAGTTTTTGAGTCAGTACTTTCTAAACAACTGAATGAATATTCAATCCAAAATAACCTGCTATGCGCTTTCCAATCGGGGTACAGTGACTGCACTGATTAATATTGAAAATGACATAAGAGAAGCACTAGATAAAAAATGATCACTATCTTTACGCTCTTAGATTTTAGTAAGGGATTTGATTCTATTTACCACCGACGATTATGTGAAAAGTTGAAACACAATTTCCACTTAGACCATTTCTCCTCAAGTTTAATTCTATCCTATTTTTCCAATCGGTTGCAGTATGTCGACTACAATAATCATCAATCCGAAATTATTGCAGTCCAAACTGGGGTACCACAAGGCTCAATACTCGGTCCATTACTCTTCTCGATGTTTGTAAACGACTTACCATTGAGTTTATCTTTCTGTAAATTTCACCTATATGCGGATGATTGTCAGCTGTACATCTCCGGAGAACCTAGCACCACACCTGAAATCGTTTGTCGGATGAACTCAGATGTTCAAAATATTTTAGTGTGGTGTGAACAGAATGGACTGATTCTTAACGTAAACAAAACACCTATAATTTTTCACACTAAACGTGCCACCTTACCTTTTGTTCCTTCAATTAAAGTTGGAAACGATTTCATCATGTATTCTAATGTGGTTAAAAATCTTGGCATTCTAATGGATTCAAATTTAAATTGGACAAACCAGACAAACGCTGTTTCCAGTAAAGTCTACAACGCCTTGCACTCCCTACTTTTGCTGCGGCATTGTACTCCTCAACACATCAGGATTCAACTTGCCAGGTCACTTTTAGTACCTCTATTCGATTATGGAGACATATTGTTTGGTCTTGTATCAAAGGCAAATCTCAAAAAACTAAACCAGGCTTTCAATGCAGTCGTAAGATACGCATACAATCTAAAAAAAAGTATGACCATATATCTCTCATAAGAAGTCTTTACTTGGTTGTGATTTTGTGAATCATCTTAAGCTAAGAACATGCATCCACACATATAAAATTATAAATGACCCCCCAATTTACCTCCGAAACTTCTTCAAGGTTGCCCGCTCTTCTCGAGCATTACTACTTATTGTTCCAAGAGCCCTTTCTAATAATTTGAGAGATTCTTTTCGTGCTCGTGCTGTCAAAATTTGGAACGAATTACCTCGTAATCATAGAAGCGAAACGACATTTGTCTCTTTCAAACGAAATATGAGCATTCACTTCAATTCCCAATAGTACTTTGGTATGAAATTACTTATTTTATTGTGTTAGAAAATAGTACATAGTTGCGTAAGCTTTGAAAACTGTTAAGTGGTTATTTATGCGATTATAAAGATTATGTAGATAAATAAATAAAATAAATAAATAAATAAATAAATAAATAAATAAATAAATAAATAAATATGAGGCAAATCAACTAGATATGTGGGAAAATGCATGCTTTCCACATTTTTATCTCTAGGTGGCGCTGTAGTCATTCAATCCCGCTTATTAGTGACATTTACAATCTTTACATTATTGTGAAGAGGCTCCCGAAAACCATGAGTGATCTTATCAAAAACTGAGGTTATCAACTTTAAAGGTACCCTACCCTACCCTACATATGCCGAGGGTCTCCAGTTAGCCTTGCGAGCAAAGGCATAGGATTTCGGTTCTCGGTTCAGTTAAGGACAAGCATCACGGAATCCAAATGTAAAAGTACAACTGTCATTTTTATTATTTCACGCATGCTGCGACGCAGCAAAGCTGGAATAATAAAAATTACAGTTGTGCGTGGCTTCCGTATTGAGTGGTGTGCCCTTGAAAACGCGAGTACGTTTATATTTGGATTCCGTGATGCTTGTCCTTAAGGATGCTTTCTGGTGGGAAACATTGTCGACTCCCTAGTGTATCTAACATTGTATTTGCCACAAAAGATACATAGGCACTCATTACTCATGCGGGCATAAACAAGCTTTCAATTGTTACCGTTACCCAAGTAACACGGTTTGTTGTATGAGTGTAAAAAATACATCTTTCGAACATATAGTTTGTTACGTTTTGGTATGAAAAACTGCTTTGATTACTTTCACACAACCCAAACAGCGCAAAAAATATCGATATTTTCAACATCTTTCAGTTGCAACCTTGTTTTTGATTGCACATTCACAAGACTAAACTTAAGTACTTGTGATGTTTTCAGTAACCGACTTTCAACATGGTTCTGTTAAATTGAATACCAAAACAAAAATGCTGACCAACACGTTCAAAGAAAGAAATTTTATTCAAAAAACGAATGAAAACTAGCATGCATGAAATGATGAACACCATTTTAACAATATTAATAAACATATACAAACTGAATAAATAAATCAAATTTGTTTCGAAGTCTCGGTCGAAACATTATATGCGGCTCATGTTTCATTGGCTAAATTTTCATTTTACTTCTCCTAAATTCATGCGCCATTGATTGAACTATGCCAAAGCATAATTTTGAAATGGATATATAAACAAATTATCGAATCTGCAAAATAAAAACAATATGGCGAGTTGTCGATAAACAACAGGGTCGATGAAGAACGTTCATAACATTGATCTTAAAAGATGTTGAAACTACGTTAAACTTCTATCGTTAGGGTATATATTCTGACGAAACAAATGCCAAAATATGAACATGTTATGACCTTGTTCTTAAAGTCTTCCTGTAGACATGTTTTATGTTGTGAGAATGTAAAACGAAACATCTCAAAAAACCAAACAAATGTCAAAAATTTACATGTTATCAGCAAGTTGTGAGAATGTAGTTTGAAACTTCTTCTTGATCAAATTGCTGTATGTTTTGCAAAAACCTTATCATAGCTTTGCTTGAACATAACATGTTTTGTATTTCATTTTCCCGACCTTTATTCAACATCATTATTAGGTCTTAGTTAATAATGATGTTTTCGGTGTTACTTGGGTAGTAACAATAAGCCTGTAAATTAATGTAAAATTTGTTCATCCTACCTATTTATATATATATATATATATATATATATATATATATATATATAAACTCCGTGTAAATCTAATCCTATTTAAATTTAAATAAAAATGCCATAAAACTATACCCCTAGGTCTTAGGTTAGGCACACTACACACTACATTTAACATGGAATAAGAAATACAGTTCAGTGGATGCAGAGGTAGACAGAATACGAGATTAAATCAAATAGAGAGGTTCACAAAAGTTTCCTAAAGAGAAGACGAAAGTTTATTGAGCTCTTTCCTAAAGTGGACTTTATACAAGGCAGACGTTAGTGAGCTTTATAGCTCATAAAAAAGTTTCAAGGTTGAGATAGTGGTGAAATAGTGCCGTTTTTTGGTTAAGGTGCAACGAGTGAAAGTAGAATCAGGTATGATTAGTTACCAATTGCTATTACTGCCGTTCTACACATGCTTGTACCAAATTCAAAAAACGACAAATGAGAAAATGGCATTTGAAATTGAACACTAATTTTCATTGCTGGCGTATAACCATAATGCAATATAAACTTATTACATCACAGAACCATTCAGAAGACTTAATTTCATTGAAATCATTTTTATTTTTCTCTCACAAATAGAATTTGCGACAACGATTATGAAAATAGTTTGGCGGGACAGTTATGCCGAGAAATAGAGCACTTGTTTTATGGTTTCTACGCATATCAGCCCCGTTCAATACATTATTTTGTGAATGACTACTGCGATAGACTTACGTCTCCACATGCTTTATCTATGGAAGTGAATCTGCCACGTGGTTGAAGTGATTATGTCGCTTAGAATGAGTATTTTACAAATTGCACCCATTAACAAGTGCAACAGGCTAAGATTGAAAGATCTAAACAGAAAATGCTATTTTAATGTGTGTTGCTCCATAAAATAACAGAATCCGCCATAATGATGAATTTAATCACCGCGAGACAATTATGCGTAGAAATTAAGCAATGGGACAAATAGACTTGATGTTGTTTTCAATGAATTTCCGAACAAAGTTCGAAATTTGTTAGAGTTTTCTAAAAGTATACATCAAAATAGAATGCTTTATGGTGAAAAGTCAAAATCCACAAAAACTAACATGGGACAACTATGCGTAGAAGGGCAGTATAGAATATTACTTATAAAGTCCATATACCTGTTAGGACCCGGTTTATGTCATTTCCTGACAACCACGGTATCAAACCACCCAGTGTTCACAGAGAAGTGGCAAGTTTCTGTGAAACATTGCCTGTGAATATCTCCCGAGTAAGGTCGAAAGTTGCTCCAAGGTATACGTCTGTGGGCCCTGCCCGTCCGACGACCCTGAACCGGTCGCCAATCATCCAGAACCGTTCCCGGACCACACTACGAGCACGAGGCTCATCTCTGCAAGCAGTCATCGTAACCGTGCATCGAACTGTCTGCCGGCCGGCCAGGTATATGTAAAAAACCTACACTACACTGACACACACCCACACAGATTGTTAAAGAATAGGGCAATATACGAAAATATTGTGATACACTAGATTTTGTAATTTCCTTCATTTACTCCCCACATATCCGAGGTCTGATTAGCAAAGTAGAGAATACTCCAGCCGACCTTGAGACCAAAAGAGGTTCTCCAGATCGAGCTAGCCGATAAAAGAGGTAGTTGTGAGACCCAGCCTCACACGGCAGGCCGTTGCTTAGCCAAGCTTGCCGAGGCCTTTGTCCTGGCAGTCCACGTGCTGCCCTTCCTAGCAATTACACAATTGGTAAATGAGAAATTGAGAAAGTTGAAAAGCAAACCAAGTTCCATTTGGAATGTAGAGCCATAGAAAAGAAAGAAGCATGCCGAACAAATTTTCAATAAATTGTGTTCCAAAAAACATCATTCTACTACCCTAAACCATACTCAATTCACTCTCTGTGTCTCTCACCAACTGCATCACATGCAGTCAAGCTCTAGGCCCCCTCGTCACAGCATTGAAACTGGCCCCAGCGCGCGCGTCCAGTCGGTTGCGTGTGATCATCGAGTGTGGTTCTCTCTATAGCTCCGTTCCGATCGCCCTTCAACAGTGGACACACGCGCGCGCCCATTCATTTTTCCATCGTTGTTGACTGCCCTGTGGTTCCCTTTTTGGCGGTTAGAGATCGAATTCCCCCTGTCAAACATCGCCATCACCGGTCGGGTCTGTGCTTGGGACTAAATAATATCGTTCGTTCGTTGCTGTTTATTGTTCATCTGCAGAGGAGCGTTGCTTTCAACGACTAAACAGGTTTGGGGCATTTCTCCTTTCGCTCTAGAGTTTTGTTTTCGGGGTGTTTTCTGTTTTTTTTTTCGGTGAGGAATATTGTTTATTGGTACGGTTGTACCGCTAAAAGTGTGCAAATAGTGACTGGCAATGAAGAAAGGTTCTTGTTAATAGGCTGAAATTGAGAAGAATAACACGAGATGCCCATTAGTGCGAGAGCTAGACGGTCCGAGCTCGGCTGTTAGTGCCATCAATTCGAACCGGAGACGAGAAACGAGCTCAATTATTATTCCCAGCGAATTCGCGGTTTGTGTAGTGCATTTATAGCGTTCACGCACAAGAAGAGGAAATTAAATCAACGAAGTAATGTAAATACGAACCAAATAAAACAAAACAACGTCCAAAAGAGCGATTGCGGTATTCCACCTTAATCAGGGATCGAATTAAAATACAGACAAAAAAAATGCAAACCAAAATGACGGTGTGGATGGAATTGAAATTCGACCAATCGTAATCGGATTATTAGATGATTAACGAATTAAGGAATCATGTGTTGTAGTGCCAATCGGTGAAACATAAAAAAAAGCCAATATTGAATGAAGATTTTAATGTACATATATGTACAAGTGTTTGCTTCGGAAAAAATATTAGATTTTTTTCATTTAACCTAATCAACAATCGCATTGAATTTGAACCGCATAGGGAAAATGACGACATTGGCAAGTGTTTTATGATTGTCAGTGTTTGTTCAACTAGATTTTTATTCTTTAAAAATCATCTAAAAAATTGCAAAAACATGCCATATACGTTATATTAAATTTGACTAAAAATATCGGATTTATCAAGAAAAGTTTATCAGTTAATCGCTTTAGTTGAACTTAAAAAAAACATTATCATTATCATATTTTATTATCATATCGTAGAAAAGTCTTCTTGATCTACGATGAAAAAAATCAGGCATCTGCTTTGAAATAAATAAAGAAACTACACAACAAACAGTAAACAATCTTCAGAAGCAACCACTTGTTTACATATAACTGTGGTAGTATTACGTAGAATATAACAAAAATAGATTAAATCTATTTTTTAGTAGCGGAGAGCAGCAGTCGATAGCAGCAGAATATTGTGTACAATCGTGAAACTGTTCCTATTATTGGGTAAGTCTTAAATTTGTTTATTTATTGTGCTTCTTCATAATTTGTTTTTCTACGTATCTAGTAAAATTTGACCTGGCATTACAGATTATCTAGGTTTGACAATGCCTCGCTTCTGGAGACGTGTTTAATTCTTATATTGATTGAAATACCTGGAAACAAATAATTCTCTGTGTGTCCGAGAATATTAGCTGAACCAGTAGGTATTTCTTTACGCTTTGATTATTTTTGTCGAGTTTACGCTTTAATGGTTTTATGGATGATATTTAAAGTTTTATAGCTTTCAACTACCTACCTTCTAATTTTTCTAAATGCAAATTATGTTGTGTACTTTTAATCTCAGAATTGTTTAAACTAAGAAAAAACGAAAGCTTGTCACAATTACATTACATTTCGTTCAGTCGTGTTTCACAAACGAAGGTAAATTTATATTTATGTTTTGTAGAATTTAAATATTTTTCATACAGTACGTTACAAAAAATATGGACTGTTTCGCCGGCTATGATATTTCTTTCGAGATTAGAATCAGAATAGTGTGTACCGTCAAAATTATGACACATCTGGGTGAGAGGCAGATATTTTTCCAAAACAATATCTTAATTGAAACTCTAAATATTGTTTTTGATTGTTGAAGGATCCTACTACATAGTATAGAAGTTTTTAGCAAAAAACAAAAAAAAAATCGAACGGTACTAGGTATTTTCTAGGAGAGATCGACTATGATGGTGTTATTTGAGGTTATGGCTTTCAGTCTTCTTATGCTCTAAAACGGGGTTTCCCTAGTAACATTTTGGTTTTATGTTAGTTTTATAACACTCTTGAAGAGTAAATTATGATCTTCAAGAGCGTTATAAAACTTGAAATGTTACTTGGGTTACGTTTTTATCCGACGTTTCGGTTACATATATTGTACCTTTATCAAGGAGTTAACTAAGTCCCGTTTTATGGTTTGCATTTGTTCTTAGCATAGAACGTTTTTGTCACAACTTTATGTACAAATGGTCCCTCTATTGCTCGATAGGGGCTAACAAATTTGAATCTATCCGGATACCAGGAATTATAGTGCAGTATTTTTTTGGCGCAACTTCGCCCTTCCATGATGTTTCTCATTTTCTAGCAATTGCTAGAACTAGAAATAGGCTTTCATTCCGTTTCGATATTAGTGGAAAAGCTCGTTTCTGGCGTTAAATTTAGATACACCTTTTCATTACTACCACATTGGTAACCCGTTAACCAAGACGAACCTTTGCCATGAAAACCCCTAAATTTCAATAAAATTCCGCATGAACTAGTGGCGAGTACAGAGGCGTTCTTGGCTTATAGTGGGCGAGTGGCTGCATCATCAATTCCTTCCCATCCCCGATAGACCGTGAGGATTTTACCAGCGCCGTTATCTATCATTTAGAATACAAGAGCTCTCGAGCTACACAGCAAATAATTTTGAAAATTCAACGACGTGTAAAATTGCAGCTCATCCCATCAAACGAATTAACATTCGATATTCAATTTAGTTTGATTGAATTTTACAAGCAAGCACCATTTAAATTTATTTCGCTTTAAAAGAATAGTGAGATCGATTGAATGTTACGTTTATTTGCATGCTCCAAATATGTGCATGCAAATACATTTAAAATCACAACATATTTTTATCTGTGTATGTACATTAAGGTTTGAGAGCAAGCTTCCGTCCATTGGTTTCCTGTGCAATTGCGATTGTTCTGGTCAATCACGGAGTAGCAACTACGAAATGTATGGTCACCATGCCCATGATCAACGAAATCAAATGTGAATCTGGTAGTAATATATTAAATTTGGGAAATATGCACCCAAGAAGCTCCAAGTAAGTATGTTGTGAAAATCGTGAGGTTTTTTTCCGATTCATGTTAAGGCGAACCTCAAGTAAAGAGTAAAGAATTTAGAAGTTTTGATACCAGAACCACGTCTGCTGGTGAGCGTTAATACCCTCAGGTGACAAAGATAGTGGACAGCTTCAGTTTCATCACATGACAATGCTGTTTGATGTTTCTCAATGTCAGGGAGAATAATGAGCGATAAGGGTGTCGATGACAGAAAGTACATTATGATTGCTAAATGGTTGTTAAATCCGTTTATAATTGTTAAATAAATGCTGCGACCCCTCGAGAAACGTTTAAAAAAAATGTAGAAGTAATTCTGGCATTCAAAACATATTTCACAAATATCACATTTTTATGAAAAGATTCTGTTTATTAACAATTAAGAAAAGATACCCAAAAAAACTAGTGCGGAGGTGAATGAATTGGTCGGACTTTAAAATCCAAAATAAAAGAAAAAACTAATAAGACTTGAAAGATTTTTTTTAACTCGAGATTATTTGGCCACTCATTTTTAATTAACTTAATAATAATAATAACTAACTAAAGTCTGCCATTTAAAAAAATAAAGTTTATTATAAGGCCGATACAAATATTAAAAATCTATTTTGTCTCCCCCCCTCGGATTTATTTTGCCAAAAAATGATATTTTAAGGGGGCAACAAAATAAAATTCGGGTAATTTTGAGGATTTTCGAAACATTCTTCAACAAATCCGAGGAGTTTTATTTTAATTTTTTTCATTTTAATATTTTTTTTTATCCCCCCCCCCTTGACCTTTCGGTGATCAGTAGGACAAAAAGTTAATTAAATATTTGTAACGACCTAATTTGTGGATTTCTAATAAGACACCATGGTTTTATTGGATATTCAAAATTTTCCTAAGAATGCCACGTCGAGTTCATATAAATAACAAATTTAAATCAAAAACTTGATTTAAATTTGTTATTTAATCATAATTTAATAACAGGTAAAATCGTACATTTTAAATTTCTTCATTATTTTAATTCTTTATATATGTATCAACCAAATGGTCCTACCTAAGATTGATAAGCTTTGTGAATCCAAATAGCTCACCGCCTAGGAATCAATTAGATAATTTTATATCATTCTTTAGCTGTTGTACAGAAAACTTCGAGCTCATATAAAACAACAAATGTTGTTGTAATTATCAACATAATTTTGTGACACAATTTGTAACTCTCTATCCGTTCCCGTGACGCCGGGTAGATACCTTATCGTGGTGTGCTACTTAATATGAGGTACCATGGTCACATTGCTAGCTTCTGGTTGATCCAACGAATATCATCCGCAGTCACTGGCCTCTTGCTTCCATCCTATTTTTCCTTACGATAAAGATGGACGTGGCCAGTAGCAGTAATCTTTATGCTTTTGTTGTTTTAGCCCTTTATTGATTTCTGATAGCATTCTACATTCTACATGGATTTCAAAAATAACATACTAGTTTGCAATCTACGATTTATACCGTAACAATGTTGATGTTTCTTGTAGTTCTATACCCGGTTCAAAACATCATACAAAAGTCACTATTTGGTCACTTTTTCTGCAATTGAAAGTCACTATTTGGTCACCTTTTCGTCATCGTTGGTCACTAAAGTCACTATTTTGAATGGCATTCATCGCTACCAGCCCTGGGTTCGAGACCGCATCTCTCCATTCTCGAATACGCCCTACGCTCGCCAAGTCATTCTGTACCTGGTCAGCCCACCTCGCTCGCTGTGCTCCACGCCGTCTCGTACCTGCCGGATTGGAAGAGAACACCATCTTTAAAGGGTTGGTGTCCGTCATTTTTGCAACATGCCTTGCCCATCGTACCCTTCCGGCTTTAGCTACCTTCTGGATACTGGGTTCGCCGTAGAGCTGGGCGAGCTCGTGATTCATTCTTCGCCGCCACGCACCGTCTTCTTGTACACCGTCAAACATGGTCCTAAGCACCCGTCTCTCAAATACTCCGAGTGCTTGCAAGTCCTCCTTGAGCATTGTCCATGTTTCATGTCCGTAGAGGACTACCGGTCTTATCAGCGTTCAGCTGACCGCAGTTTCTTTTGGAACCCGTAGTAGGCCCGACCTCAACAGATGATGCGACTTTGTATTTCGCAACTAACATTATTAACATTATATTATCCGCCTCGATTATGCCCACAAGCATGTACTTTGTCTTTGATGCATTCACTACCAGTCCAACTTTTGTAGCTTCAGGGTTCAGGCGGGTGTACAGTTCTGCCACCTTTGCTAATGTTCGACCGACAATGTCTGTCATCTGCGAAACAAATAAATTGGCTGGATCTGTTGAAAATCGTACCCCGGATGTTACACCCGGCTCTCCGTATGACACCTTCTAGCGCAATGTTGAACAACAGGCACGAAAGTCTATACTGTCGTATGCCGCATTGAAATCAACGAACAGATAGTGCGTTGGGACCTGGTATTCACGGAATTTTTGAAGGATTTGCCGTACAGTAAAGATCTGGTCCGTTGTCGAGCGGCCATCTACGAAGCCGGCTTCATAACTTCCCACGAACTCATTCACTAATGGTGACAGACGACGGAAGATAATCTGGTATATCACTTTGTAGGCGGCATTAAGCATGGTGATTGCTCGAAAGTCTTGTCGCCTTTCTTGTAGATGGGGCAACGCCTTCCTTCCACTTCTCCGGTAACTGTTCAGTTTCCCAGATTCTGGCTATCAGTTTGTGTAGGCAAGTGGCCAGCTTTTCCGGGCCCATCGTGATGAGCTCAGCTCCGGTTCCATCCTTACCAACTGATTTATTGATCTTTAGCTGTTAGCTAGCATCCTTAACTTCCCTCAAGGTGGAGGCTGGTTGGCTTCCATCGTCCGCTAAACTGACATAGTCATCTCCTTCGCTGCCTGTACACTTAGCGCCACTTATATGTTCCTCGTAGTGCTGCCTCCACCTTGCGATCACCACACGTTCGTCCGTCAAGATGCTCCCAACCTTATCCCTGCCCATCTCGACTCGCGACATGAAGCCTTGCGGGATGCGTTGAGCTTCTGATAGAACTTACGTGTTTCTTAAGAACGGCACAGCTGTTCCATCTCCTCGCACTCTGCTTCTTACAGGCGGCGTTTCTTCTCCTGAAAAAGGCGGGTCTGCTGTCTCCGCTTCCGTCTATAACGATCGACTGCCGGGTACCTTGCTACAGCGCGAACGCCCGTGCTGCGTCCTTCTTCTCCATAATCTGCACTCTTCGTTGAACCAATCCTTCCGTGACTTCGTCCCTCATATCTGCCGTTGTTCGAGCTCACCCTCTTCCTTTGGGGTGCTGCGCGTATGCAGTGTAGGTTGCTTCAGTCGCTCTAGGTCGTACCACGGCGGTCGTCGGTACCGAACATTGTTGATGACGGATAGTTTTGGGCGCAGTTTAACCATCACCAGATAGTGGTCAGAGTCGATGTTAGCGCCACGATATGTCCTGATGTCGATAATGTCGGAGAAGTGCCGTGCATCAATCAGAATGTGATTGATTTGTGATTCTGTCTGCAGTGGTGATCTCCAGGTGTACCGATTCGGAAGGCTGTGTTGGAAGTAGGTGCTGCGAATGGCCATATTCTTGGTGGCGGTAAAATCAATTAGTCGTAGGCCGTTGTCGTTCGTCAAACTTTCCAATAGTCGATCTAAACGCCTCCTCTAGGCCAACCTGAGCGTTTAAATCTTCTATGATGGTTTTGACGTCGTGTCTTGGGCAGCTGTCGTACTCGTGTTCCAGCTACGCGTAGAATGCGTCCTTATCATCATCAGTGCTTCCGTAGTGTGGGCTATACGTTGATTATGCTGAATTTGAAGAACCGGTCTTTGATTCTCAACTTGCACATTCCCAACTTGCACGCGCCTTTGCATATCGCAAAGTAGATGGTATGATTACCTCTAAACGTTCGCACCATTGATCCGTTACAACAAACCTCCTGCAGCGCTACGATGCCGAATCCACAGTCCTTGAGCACATCGGCGAGTATGTGTGTGTTCCTGATAAAGTTGAGAGATTGGCAGTTCCAAGAACCGATTTTCCAATCGCTAGTCCCTTTTCGTCACAATGGTCTTCGCCGATGAGAAGAAACGTTCTGCTATAATGGAGTTCTTCCTAATGGACGTTGCTTTCGTAGGTTTTAGACCCTAAGACTATGTACGGATATACCTGCCGTGTCCCTAATTTTAATAATTATTGATATGCACAATGGAATTTCCTCACCAAATTTCAATTCGTCTGTCCGCAATGTGCGTCATCCTTTCTTCTACAACCAGATAGTTTTGATATGGTTGTATTCAAAGATGGAAAAACTAATTCTCCGTTTGGTGAAAATCAGATAATATTCGAATCCTTGTTAATAGGTTGTATAATAGTGTATGAAGGTTGTTGGGCAAAAATCATAAAGACAAAATGTCGAGTGACTAAAATCTAGAATCTATGGGTTCGGAAGCCTCCACTTGAGTTTATGCCTCTCAGCTGCTTTCCGAAAAGCTCAGAAGCTTTGCTGCAATAGTCTTAAAAGGCTTCTTTTAAGCATCTCGGAATCCTTCTTTTCAAGAGGCTTGAAATCCTCCTAAGAGGATCGGGATTCTCAAGAAGCTTAGAAACCTTCTTTCAAGAGGCTCGAAGGTCTCCTTTCAACACGCTCAGAAGCATGTTTCAAAGATGCGGAAATGCCTCCTTCTAAACGAGGCTTGGAAGCTTCCTTTCAAGAGGTTTGGAAACCTGCTTTCAAGAGATCGGAGACCTCTTTTCAAGAGGTTCGGAAGCCTTCTTTCAAGAGGCTTGGAAGCTTCATTTTAAAAGGCTCGGAATTCTGTTTTAAACGAGGCTTGGATGCCTGCTTCCAGAAGACTCTGATTTTTAATCGCGGCTTTAACTTCTCTTCCTCTGCCATCTTCAAGGTTTCGTCTGAGATCCATTGTTTTCTCTAAGTGTGCCTTCTTGGTAGAGGAACTCACTGATGAAACTATCTCATGCATCTCCTTCCCGGATTTATGGATCTTTGGTAATTATTTTATCCTTGGTAGCACCGGGCTTACTGTAGGAGTTCAGTGCGAGATTTCTCTTGTTTCGGACAGCAGAACTATCGTGCGATCGGCCGAAATATTGTGTTCTGCATTGCGCGGCCGGTAATAAGAGTAGCCACCTGAACAAGTAAGTGCAAGGCGTGTTTTAGTCGTCGGGAAAGAAATAAAATATCTATCTTGTGTTCGGTGGCTCATGCGCATGTCGCGCGCGGTCGAAAAAAAGCGTGTTCTTCAATAGTTTTCTGTAGCCATCGAGCAAGTGAGTACAGATTGCTGCGCTTCCGTGCGGTCGTCCAAAACGCGAATCTCCTCAGTTTTCATATGCCACCGGGCGTGCATGTTTTAACTTTTAACTCGAATTACTGTTATTTCCCATCCCATAGATCGTATCGCTTACCAAAGTGAATCCAGATAAATTATCCTTTGTAACTAAAACGATATCCTATCCCAAGACAATGGTGGAGATGCAGAGGTATACTCGGTCTCTAGTAGCAACGAGAGTCGGACTAACAATCCTTCCATTCCTATATGACCGTAAGGACGTGGCTGGCGCCGTTATTGACTTTAAATATTTGAGCTCCCGAAACGTGTACATTGAGAATGGGTAGCGAATCCCAAGCACCATTCATTGTGTTCTCTGTACAATTTCGCAAGTTCAGTCAATCACGGAGTAGCAACTACGAATTGTGCGGTCACAATGCTCATGCTCATGCTCATGGTAGCACCGGGCTTACTGTAGTAGACTGGATTCTCCTTCATCTCCTCCAAAAATCCTCCTCTCATCATGGTTCGTTGCCCCGTGCTGTCCTTCATTGATGGCGTCTGCTACGATATCCCTCGCTGCGCTGTATTCTAATCCTGTTGCTCGAAGTTTCGGAAAATGAATGCCTCCATGATCTGATATTCTCCATGATCTGCTTCAATCGGTATTTGTACTTAAATGGAATAGTACTAAGCTCGTCTTATGTCAGGAGAAATAGATTTAGTTAAAATTTATTGGTAAAATAGTCTCGTAGCAATGAAATGACATTTCTCTACACTGCTTAGAGGACATTTGTCGTTATCTCGTACTTGATTCAACTCATACCAGCGGATTCAAGTGTGAGGTTATGACATTCAAAGATATAGGACTAATTCATATGATGAAGACATTCCTAGTGAAGAACCGGTTCACTAAAAAAACAACTTATGTATAAACATTTGAAAGAAGTCATTGCATAGTTGAAAAAAATCACATAATACATCACATAATATTATTACATTTCGATTCAGATCTTCAAATCCATTTACGAAATTGGATTGACCCCCCTTGTTTATTTTCCACTTCACTTTTTCAACCAAAAGTCAAACCACTAGCATGTCTTAATTGACTAAACCGAAACTAATAACACATCACATCAAATCACAGTTCAGTACAGAAAAAAGAGCAGAAATCGTCCAAGAAAGCAGGTACCCCATTATTTTTGATGTTGAACTTCCGGTGGATGTTACTTCTTGCGGCGATTTTGTCGCCGAGCACTGATCGATTTTCTGCGGTTACCCTGGGTACGACTCCAACTTTTCTTTATCCGAATCTGTGCGGCGGTGATGCTCGGATGTCGCTGTCAGTTAGTTCACCAGACGCAGCGTGTATCGTTCCCTCTCTGCTTACTTATAGGTTCGATCAAACTTCAGCCTAATCACCCTCGTCGTTTTTGTTCACACTTCATTGGCTTTGCCGGCTTAGCTGGTGATGTAATAAAGATAGTGTTTCATTTCAGGAAGCATCAGTGTGGTGAGGGAAAAAATCATGCTGATGGCGGGAAAATAGCCCTGCGACCGAAAAATGATTCAATCTTCGATTAGCTCGCTTGGGGATCGGACTTGACTTTCAGGTTCGTCCATCATCACCTTCTCCTGTGATGCTCTTTCTGTCTTTTAAAGAAAAAAAAAACCTTGCTCACCTCATTAATTTTAGTGAGTCAGTGGTCTGACCGGTATTGACAGCATGTTTTTGTGGAAATCTTCTAGTGGAGAATTGCTGCAAAAATATGCAACCACTGACTGGACCAGGGTATGCGCTATGGAAGCACGCTGTGAAAATCTGAAACATTGTTCCTCAAAATCTTTAGAATTTTATCATCACCTAGGATGTGTTTCGTTTGTCTGAACGTTGCTACATGCTGCGTCCGACAACTCAATGAGAAGATCGTTTCTAATGAAACCAATTTATCGTTCAAATGAAGCCCTCCATGGCAGTCCACCTCAACGAATCAACACGTAGCAATTTGAACGAGGAATGAATCCATCCATGAGATCTCTGATGTGTTGCATATATGAATCAATTTATGATTGAATAGAGGTATGCAGTGAATCGAATGCATAATTGTTCCATGTAAATAGATTGTTGCATGAACCAAATCCACGTTTTCATAATATCAAGCTTTGCCCAAAACTCTCTACGAATTTATATTTGAACATCAAATAATATTTTAGTTTATGTGTTGATGTTTGATTTATATTTAATTATGCGTATATTTGCTTTTATAATTCTCAAAGATGGAATTGGGTTACCCTCGATTTAGTAAGTATTAAAACTACTTCACGCGAACTTGTGCAAACTTTGTTTGGTATGTCAGGATCCCTACCATTTAATCGATATATCGTTAAGCTGCGAGTTTCGTTGGAGATTCACCAGAATACAGCCATATCGCATACCCTTACAATCGAGGTCACCATTGCTGCCCTAATAGCACCGTGCATATGCACTTGCTGATCGCCCAGCAGTGCGCCGTCATGGAACCAAACACATAAGACCAATTCGAGTCATAATTTGAAGTCCCGCCGGGTTGACCGATATTTCGTGGTTGGTATTACTTTTATTTTTCTTCTGGCTTTTTCTTCTTTCACTTCACATATGAGCAGGCCGGTCGCTGACGTTCATATGCAGGAGGGCTGCAATTTCTCAGTTCTTCTGGTCTGCTAGGGACTGGAAAAATGCATTCCGACTCCACCAAACTGAAGGGGCCGTTCACGTTTTAGCGAACAAAGTGGCCTGCTTTGGATAAAAGGAACAGGTTTCTTTCACAGAGAACGAGAAAGGGGTCTGCAGCAAATTAACCTCGTGGGCCGGGATGGCGAATTGTGTAACTTTTGAGGTGACGTGCTAAATAGTCATTATAATGATTTCGATCACGTAGAGTTGTAGAAAGAGTATCTAAGCCAGTGATGCTAAGTAAGTCGTTGAACGTTGAACACTTATTACTAACTACCGTGTTGTTTTCACCTTCGGTGACACTATCATTATCTTCGTAGCACTGAACATTAAATAGTATTGGATTTTAAGACGACTGGTAGTAATTAAAATTTAGCCTTGACAGATTTCTAGCAGTTATTTTTTAAATACATTTATAACTTTATCAAATGGTTATGTTATAGAACAAAAACTTACACCTGACATAAGATGAATTTAGTATACTATTCCGTTCAATTCCACCACGTTGTGGAATTAAATGGTATAGGGTGGGTGTACCAATTGTCGCCATACATAAGAACAACTATTTTTTTTAAATAAGTAAAAGACATGTGGGTGGACTTTATATATCAAGCGAAAGGTTTTACTTCCTGGTCCTTAGAACATCTGTGAAAACCATAATAAAATTTGTTATAATAATCAAAATTGATTAATCCATAATAGGAACACATGCACCAGTTGTGGCACTATTCTTAATTTTGGTTCCTTATTTGGCAAATCCCATTGTTTTCTTATGGGACTGGCCAAATAAGGACCACTAGTGCGACAACTGGTGCAAAGGACTTCAAAAATTAAGCAAAATCAATTTTTACAATTATGCTTTGCTTGTTTTGGGGAAAATCAAAGGTTTTATCGTATCATATGAATATGCTTTATCGATATGAACTTGGTTTGCGGTGATTTGATTGACCATTTGGCATATAAAGCACTAGTGCAACAACTGGTGCTATAGCCACAACTGGTACATCTAGCCTAGTACTAAACTTGAATCAATGAAAGAGCTCAATAATGGTTTGAGAATTCTGTTTTTCTATCAGTGCCTCTTTCAACTAGATATTGGTCTACTGAAGCTATTTCAAACTTGTTCCACTTGATTTGTATTCTTCAAAATCAAGGTAAGTTTATTTTCCATCCTCACTTCAGTTCCAACAGTTATGTTTAGCATAATTTATTATTTTAGTATATACAATACAAATATTATTTGTAAGCCCGATTTGAACGTTTAATAAACGTAAATAGTACGTTTGCTGAAAAAAATTGAGCCCTGCGAAAAAAAGTGGCAGAAATTATTTTTTGAAATAACGATTTTTAATTTGATTATAAGGATCTAGAGGACAATTGTAAAGGTAAATCTTCTTTAGCGTGAAATTGATTAGTCATTGATTTTTTTAAACTTCCTTGTATCATTGTGATTTGCGAATGCAAAAATGATAACTTGGATTCTGGAGCTGGAGCACGATGGGACACGTGACCCATCAAATTGAACCTTCACTCCTCCTTGTACTTAAATTGCCAGAAATGTTCTAAAAAAAACTGGTTTCAATTTATTTTGATAAACAATTCCCAAGGAAATTACTTGGTTTTCCTGAAATAATGCCCGAAAGAAGTCCTGAACGAAGTTCTGAAGGGATACTTGCAGAAAACTCTTAGAATGTTGAGGAATTTCTGAATTTATCCCCGTAGTAATTTCTGGAGGATTTTCTGAAGGAATCCCTGGAGAAAATTCTGAAGGAATTCATGGAGGAACATCCATAGATTTTTTTAAAGAAATTTGAGAATGTCGGCATTTCCTTTAGGAGCTTCTTTGGTAATTGCTCTGGGAATTCGTACGGTGATATCCGAAAATTCGTCTTAGAATTTTGGAAGGAAATGAAGGAGAAAATTCCGAAGGAATTACTAGATGAATTTTCGAGGCAGAGCAAAGACACTTACGCGAAGCCTTCGGGATAGAGAGAATCTCCTTTCAACAGTGTAATCCAACAGATTCACAATCCTTTTTGGTTTTTCCTAGGGATGGCATTTTTGAGCAAGGGCGCGTCAAATCCATTACAACTGTGGGGAACTGTACCCATCTACATGGGTAGAAACTTTTAAAAGTATGCTAAAAATAATTCGTGACGGAATTACTGATGGAATTGTTAGAATTAATCTTCGAAGATTTTTTTAAGGATTTTCCAGAAGAATTTGTTAAAAAAAAATTTGAGGGTATACTAGACTGATTTTCTTGATGACTTACCGAATTAATTTCTGAATATATTTCCTAGGGAATGATTTGAAAACGAAAAAAAAATCTGTAGAAATTTTTGAAGGAACTACAGCAGTAAATTCCCAAGGAATTCTTGAGAATATCCAAACATTCGCAATATCGATATTTTGGGAGTTTTTCTTGGCATGTAGTCGTGATTGTAGAGTCAAAACTGAGTTTGTTTCACACTGTCCAATTTTTTGAAGAAATGCTTGGAGAAATAAATTCCAATAGCAATTTGTTTGGAGAATCCACATTTCAGAATTCCTTCAGAAATTCATTTAAAAATTCTGTTTGAAAATCTTTTCAGGTTCTCTTTTGGTTATTCCTTCGAGAATTGAGTCGGAAGTTCATTCAGGAATTTCTTCGAAAAACACCCCGGAAAGGCCTTTAATTTTTTTAAAGGAATTCCTTTGGAATTTCATCCAGAAAGTCCTTAGGAAATTCTTTCAGTAAACCATACAAAATTCCTGCAGGAATAACTCCGGCACGAATTCTAATTTGGGAATTTGAGTGTTAAACTTATTTTCAATTAAAAAAAAACACTTAAACAACAATTTTAAAAAATGAAGGAATTTACAAACAAAGTTTCCGAAGAGTTTCCAAGAGAATTTCCGAAGAGAATCCCAAAAGAATTCGTAGATCAATTTTTAAAGAAATTTTCGGAGATCTACAGGAATTTCTGGATGAGTTGCTAAAGTAATTTCCGGAGGAATGTCCGAAGGAATTCCTTTAGGAAATTCGGAAAGAATTCCTAGAGAAAGTGCTAAATAAATTCCAAAAGGAAATTTCGAAAAAAATGTCAAAAATATCTTCCTAGAGATTCAGAAGAATTTCTTTAAGGAATTACTGGAAGAATTTTTATTAGAAATTCCTAAAAGAAATTCCCGAAGGAATTTCTAAAAAAAAATCTAAAATCAAATTCCGAAGGTTTTTCTCTAAACGAATTTCCGAATGTATTCCCAAAACAGTGTTCGTAATTCTTGAAGGATTTTCCATGGGTATGTTCAAAGGAATTTCTAAAAAAAAATTGAATGAGTTTCTGAAGAAATCCCCAAAAGACTCCGTAAAGGAATATCTGAAGCAATCCCCGAAGTAATTTCTTAGAAAATTCATGAAGGAAGGATTTTTGTTTGTGCTAACGTAAGAACTCTTGATTAATGACTTGTAAGGTAAAACAGATTTTGAGTTTTTTTGGAAAAGATGTTTTGATACACCATTTGAGGTAGTTTTTATGAGATATTGCGAAAAAAGATTCGGCTGCGGATGGGACTTGAACCCACGCTATTCCATTAAGTACACGGACGTATTATCAATTATATAACAGCTGCCCTTGCGAGAAGTTGTTCCATAACCAGCTAATAACGGTGGGATATCAGTCAATTCCCCGTATCCATCGAATATGTACTTCTACTTGTCGTATTAAGGAGCTTTTGTTTCTGCAACGACGATAGAGGCTCGCTTGCCACCGTGCGTCTAGAGATGTCGCAAATTAATCGATTACTTCGATTAATCGATTCATCGTTGTGATAATCGATTAATTTTGAATCGATTATTACCCAACGATTAATCGATTCAATAATCGAGAGGAATCGTGAGTAATCGATTAGTTACTAATCGATTAATCAGAATTTTACGACATCATAAGGATGTCGAAAATTAATTGATTATTTCTATTAATCGATTCATCGTTGTGATAATCGATTAATTTTGAATCGATTACTATACAATGATTAATCGATTCAATAATCGACAAGAATCAAGAGTAATCGATTAGTAACTAATCGATTAATCGGGATTTTACGACATCTCTACGTGCGTCCGACCAACTACGGTGTGTGATACTGCAGGGTATCATCGTTCTCTTTTTATTGATTAATGACTAGTGAGGGAAGTCAGTAACGGGTTGGCGGTCATATGGCTACCGCTTCTGCCTCATACGCAGGAGGTCGTGGGCTCAATCCCGAGCCCGTTCCATTCTCCTACTTTGTATCTTTCATATATTTCTCATGTTCTAGCAATCGCTTGAACTGGAAATGGGCTTTCATCTTCTTCTTCTTCTTCTTCTTATTGGCATTACATCCCTACACTGGGACAGAGCCGCCTCGCAGCTTAGTGTTCATCAAGCACTTCCACAGTTATTAACTGCGAGGTTTCTAAGCCAAGTTACCATTTTTGCATTCGTATATCATGAGGCTAGCACGATGATACTTTAATGCCCAGGGAAGTCGAGACAATTTCCAATCCAAAAATTGCCTCAGCATGGTCTTGCTTTGTAGCCGCGCGTCTTACCGCACGGCTAAGGAGGGCCCCCGTTTCTATATTCTATCCCCTATCGGTCCTTCTATCGGTATAAGGATGACGTGGCTGAGCCGCTATTCGTCTGGAAAGATTTGGACGTCTGTCCAAGAAACTCATGCACGATGCTCTCCCTACAGAATCGCAAGCGAGTTAGCTCGTGCATGAAGCCTCGATTATTGAGATTTGAGTATGATTCTACCAAAACTGCAAGTGAGGCAAAATACTCCCCGAAAGCGTTGGCAACTTCCGCAAGGTCTGATATGGTGCGAACTTCAACGTTAAGGTGGATCGTAGTTTTTCCACGCTTGCCACTGAAAGCGTTTACCCTAGCAGTACGCATCACGTGGAGTCTCGCATCCTGAATAAGAACAGCATCTAGCGAATAATTATTGAAAAAAAAAATGATAATAGTTCTCACAGTACATCGCCTTGTGGATTTTACGAACTTTTTGTGAACTTTGATTTCCACTTGCACTCGAAAAGGTCGGAATACACTTCTCACTTGAGTATGTGAAGATTGGAAAGTCGATGGCGGTGGCCGAATGGCCGTTGAAGAAGGTGATGAACCATTGTTGAGCTGCACCAGGTCAGTGGATTGCTCCAGGCTGGGTGGAGCGCGTGCATATCTCCCAAGAGGTGGAGAGTCATCAATATTGTTACTTACCTTGTTTCTGATGTCGGGAATTGGGCCCTAAGAAAGGTACATGTTGACTTATTGACATGCTACCTCGGAGACGGACTCCAACGACAGGGATGTCTTCGTTGAACTTTAGCACGTCAAAAAGGATGTCCTGAAGGACCCCTATTGCCGCTGAGTGCCTAATGTTGGCCGCTACCTCAATAACCCACTTGTATCTTCCTCCGAGGAAGTGAACCATAGAGCCGGAGGATATACGGTTAACCTCCTGTAAGTGGAGGGGGCTGTAGTTAATTAACAGCTCGAGGTTCGACAAGTTATTCCAATAGCCGTTCATATTCTATTGGAGGCAAAGGTATAGGATTCCTACTGTCTATCCTGACTCGAGCTGGTTGAAGATAGGTGCAAGGTGGCCGACGTGCTGGTAGAGTTATGGTGGTCTATGGGGAAAATACCATCTTGAGGACCAGAGTTGTGGCGCTCGGTTGTGTCCAGGGTAGTGCTGCTGTAGGCGGAAGTCCCTTGAGGGGCCCAGTTTGGGTGACATCTGTGCGCTGGAATAAGGTTAGCGAGCAGAGATGAACTAAGAGTAGACATCGTCCGTCGGGAAAGAGCAAAGCGTTCCGATAACACCAGATAGGTTACGCTTGATTCCCTTGAAGCCCTCCGGAGAATCCGCGACTTCATACCTTGCGCGTATTATATGTCTTGCAAAGGGATAATGCGTCCCTCTTCTAAGCATATGCGGTATTTCGGAAAAACTCGTTTTAGGGCATTCGAAACGAAATTCCGCGGAATTCCGCGGAATTTGAGTATGGCGAAATCTGATATACTGATTTCGTTTCGTATCGTAAAATTTGGAAAATTTCGACTGAAAAATCATACTTGTAACGAAATTTAACGGAATTTCGCGGAATTTCGAAATTATTTTTTAATAATTAAATTTTTTAAACATAAAAAAAAATCGGCGCGCCGCTGAATAAATCATTCAAACTCTACTCAAGATTTTATACATATAAATTTATTCACTAAATCTCACTACGTAATACAATATCTTCAACAAAACCGCATTCAGGTTTCCACTTGAAAATTTCTTCAATGCTTTTTTGAAAGTGTTCAAGTATAAATCGTAATGCATATCTGTAAATAAGTGACGTAAAGTGACGTAAAAATAATTTGTACATCTCATCGTTTTGGTATGCTCTATTTTTAATAAAGTTGACTGAGTTGTGTAAATAAAATGTAAATTTTTTTCGTTTATTTTGGAGGCTCAATTGCCGTGAAGCGTTACGGAGCCGAGATCAAGTTAAATATTACATTTCTTGATTCTTATACATATAGTGTTAGTTTTGGGGAAATGTAATGTATTATGAGGCGATTGTTCGATCTGTGCTTTAGTTGTGGAAGCTTTTCGACAAGCGAAATAATACTCACTGATCTACTGAGTATTGTTTGTTTTCCGTTGTCTTTTGAACGTATTCAGTTTGAACATCCATTGTTTGAAAACAGTGAGATAGAGATGGTGATATTTCAGAAGTTTTCCTGATTTAGTAGATTTTTAGATCTTTGCAGATTTAAGAATGCTCCTGATTTGGGGCATGTACTCGTGAACTAACGAGTTCACGGTGTATTTTAAGTCACGGATTCGGGAAAATCAATCACTTTTTCTGCAACGTTCTGGAAAACGTGACTGAAGCTCCTGAATACATGACTTATCACTTATCGCGATACTTTTTTGCTAGTTCACGAACTCGGGAACCTTTTTTTTGCGTGTGGAAATCTAGAATTTTCTCACATTTTCTAGATCCTGCAGATCCAGATTATTCAAATGCTTCAAAGCTGCATCGGTTTTCTGTTGCAATCGTGCCGGTGCGGCGCGCTTTCCATAGGGCAGTTTGTTGATAGTTTGGACGTGCTGCTGGTTTCAAAAGTTAATATTAAGCAATAAACGTAAATGTCTGCGTTTGATTTTGTTGGCATAAAAGGCCTTTACATTATTCTCAAGGTCTGCAAAGATTTAATTTTAAGTATTACATATATTCATTGTTTGTCATTTTTTAATCTATTTTTTAAGTGAAATCTTTTGTGTTTGAATCTTTCGCTTCTCTGCAATAAATAATGGAAAGAAAGGAAGATAAACATAGAGTTTTGAAACACATTGTTTGGAAGATTATGTACCAAATTAATTTGGTTACACTGGCCACCACCTCGTCAGAGCTACCGATTGAATAGTAACATTGCCGTCTCGATTTAATTGTCACATCATGTACTAGCTTTCAGCAAACACGTACAGTTTTGACTCAAATTCCGTACACTCTTGAATTCTTTGGCAATATTGATCCTCAGTACAAAAAAAAACGATGAAAACTTTAGTCTTAGGGCGCTAAAACGCCAGTGTTCGGGATTTGAGTTGTTTAGATACTCAAAATTACCTTAATCCTATAACTTTAGTAGACCCTCAAGACCCTCAACTTCAGTAGGCTCAAGTTCTCTTAATTATTCAAATATGTTACAGATTTATTTACATTCCATCTCAAATGGCAATGCAACGCAAGCAGGCTGAACCCGGGACTGTCCCGCATGATCCGGGACTGGCCACTGTAACCTAATGCCTACATGCAGATTACATGATGGTTTTGCTAAAGTAAGCGGCTATTATTTTTAAGGCTCGACTCCCACCACAGCGTTTCATAGAATTTTTCTAATTGTTCTCAGTTCTCACACGAAGTGAGTGAGAGATGAAGTGATGAAAAAAGGTTTTCATCTAGCAGTAACGATTTTCGTTTATCTTCCAAGGCATAAAGAAAAGTGATGGATGAAAAATGTCCCTCGCCATAACCAAAAAAATGCTCGCCTAATATTCCCAACGGACCTCAGTAAACATTTAGAAAAAGTCGAGTTTTCTACTGCAACCAACAGCTTTCATACTGCTTAGATCTGTTGAAAAGACCATTTTGGAAAGTTTTACAGATTCAATAATTCTTCATGAACTTGGTTGAAAATTTTACTGGAGACTGTATTCAAGATGTTAATTGAAATGGAGGGGTGGCACTTTGAATCTGTAATATTTTTCAAAATGGTAAACAGATCCAATCAATATGAAATCTGTTGTTTGCAGTTACAAAATTAATTTTCTTCGCGATTTTTTCTATTTGTTTTTGCATTATAGGTACTAAAAACTTGAAAATAAAAATTACATGAAAAAAAATTTCGTTTCGTTCCGTAAAATTTCTAATCAAATTAACCTCGATTTCGCTTCATTTCGAAGTCTCGGAAGTAAATATAAATTTCGTTTTGTTTTGTTTCGAAACAACAATAGCTTTTTTAATATCGTTTCGTTTCGTTTCGTCGGGCAAAATTGTGTTATCGCATACCCTTACCCTCTTCCGTATATTCCCCGGCACCGAGGGGTATTCCCCAGTTCTGGTGTGGGAAAGACGTCCGCACAGAAGGAGCCTCGACTACCAGAAAATCTGGACAAAATGTTGCCGAACTTTTAAAGCGTATGTTCTGCCTTCACCTTTCGGAAAAGCAAAATCGATTTCAATTTTTAGAAATTGCTTGACCGACTTTTTAATCAAGAAAACCGAAGCACCGGAGCTCTCCGCGGTCGTTCCCTGAATCCATAAAGGCTGACATAGTCCGATGGAACTATGTACCATCGATTTTCCTATGATCCTGGCTACTACGAATGGGGGGGATCAACGGCCGATAACTCGCCAAAAAACGCGAGAGTCGCGATGGGATTTATTTGGTTTACAACAAGTGACAATCACACCGTGCGTAATGGTAACGCCATGATCTAAACGTGACAGGTTGAGGACCTAGTTGGAAGAGTACCACAATGGCAGTCAATATGGCACCGGACCTTCCACGGGTCAACCCCACACCTCCCGCACTCATCTCCCACCAACATTCGAATGCATCGAATAACGTCGAATAAAAGTTTAATATTCAAATTACTAACCTGTTAACAGCATATTTATTCACTTCCCGTGATAATGAACATGTTTCTTCAAAGAGTCCTAACTATTTCGGCTCGAATTATATCATAAATCGGCGGTTTCGTGAAAATTTAATAGCCGTTCGCGATTTGGTGGGTTTATCATTATCATTACACACTTCTCCGCACATGAGCAGCCCGAAATGTTGATCGAATGCAAATTAAACTTCACTTCTTGGAATCAGTCAATTGTTCGAAGCGAAAACTTAATATAAACTACTATTTTTACCAAAAAAAAACGATTAAAAACTGATCGCAGAGCGAATGTAAACACCGGCACTAATAATTAGGGTGGTTCAAAAATTATTTTGCTCCGCCACGCTCAGTCGATTATGTTTCATATTTTGGGTGTCATCCGATGGTTAGGGTTGGTTTGAATAGGGGCTTATCGTGCACAGGTCGTTTCAGGTTTGTATGACAATTGATATGGCGAGGTTGAATTTTACATTATTCTGATTGTGGCACTCCGTCTTTGGGCGCTGGCGAGGGGGAGACCATATGACTGGAAGAAATATTCAAGAGCTTTATTTGGAAGTCGATTTTTATCGAGGTTGCGAATCTTTAGCATGATAATAAAGCCCCAAATACAATCTCAGCGGAACGGCAACGGAAACGGCAAATTTGACAGTTAGCCCATATATTTTCTTTCAAATTTGCAGTTTCCGTTCCGCTGACATTGTGTTTAAGGCTTACGGCTTCTCAGAAGGCATCAGCGAAACGTGTAATTCAACAAAATAGTCAGAATTTATCTTTGATATCTATCGCACCAAGAGCAGATACTTCATACAAAAATGGAGTGACATGGGGGTGAGCGGGGTATAAAATGCTATTTCAATGGATTTTTGCTAAGGTGCGGTTTTCGTTCAGTGAAGTCTCTGGAATGTTGCTTTCAGCTATGTGGGTTCTCTGCTCGCCAGCGTCTGGAGGGGAGGCGCTGTAGCGAGTGTAATGGAAGGTTTAGTTTCCCATATTAGTTTTCATACAAACTTGAACCGGCTTGTGCTCAATCAGTTTTTGTTCAATTCGGCTTTTGGAGGACACTCGGAGCATGGGACGGAATCGAGTGAGCGTGGTAGAGCTGGGTCGTTTTTTGAACCACCCTACTAATATTCCTTGTAGTTTTATAAATATGGGCGGTATTTTGGACCACCAGTTCGACGGCTTATATTTTGGACCACTGAGTGCAAATTCCTCTTGGTGGTCCAAAATAAAAGCCGAAATACATCTATTACCCTACTACAGTATACTAACTAGAAATAATACTTTCAAAGCTTTGTTTTGGTACTCAACCCACCTTCACCTTGAAGAAACACATTCAAATAAACATATAAAAATCAGAGTGTATGTAATTAAGAGTGGCGACACTGTCAGAATTGGAACAAAATTCATCTGTCATTCCCATACAAAATCGTGTTCCAAACGAGCAGGAGACCTGTCAAATGCGGCACATGTCGCCACTCTTAATTACATACACTCTGATAAAAATCATTTATCGTCCAGCGATAATAACAAAAACCTTCGCACGATAGTAATGCTCGGTTGAAAGTGAGCTCCATATTAATGAGAACTTGTAATTTTTAAAAGTGATGGAAAAATTAGTTAAATCGAATGGAGCCCTTTAATAATGGTAACGCTTTTACTCCGTAAAAAACAACGAGCAGAGTTGCCAGAGTTGTAGGGAAAACATCGCGCCACACAACACATTTCGAAATTCTGCTTCTGAAATAAGTTATTGACAAACCACTAAATGATCGAATCGAAGTTACTAAATTCGTGCCCTGAAATTATGAAAAATATTTACCGGAGAAAAATAATTCGAGAATTCTTGAAATTTTGTTAAATCTGGGATGAACTTTTTAGTGTTTCCAATTTTAGTAGAAAAAATATACCAAAGTTCCTAGCACGGTAACCGAATCATTTTTCACTCTGCAATAATGCTTTATAGGGATTAGCTGATGTTCGGAACACTAAAATTTTTGACTAAAATAAGGACACTTATGGCAATGAAAAGCTGAACCATTTTTTTTTATTCCTTTTATTTATTTGTTATGCACTCTGTGTTACCGCTACTATAAAGAGATCTGCTGTGGTATTCTGCTGTACAGAATCCACACAGAATCTATTTTTAGATTTCCATTACCATTACAACAATAAGTCCATCTCGTCGTGAGTCCATTGTGTCCGTTTGTCCATGTCGTGTATCCATTGATCGTTGTATTGTTTGGTTGCCATTTATCTGGGTAACGTTGGAGAAATGCCTCCGAGAAGAGTGTCAAAGTATCAGTCGTCATCAGGCAGCCGTGACGGTAAGGCGCGTACCCCAAACGCCACCGTGTGGGCTGCGGATCTGGCGACTGACGAGGGTTTGGTGGAGGGCTGGGAATCGAACCCATGACCATTCGCTTGTAAGGCGAACGTGTAGCCAACTACGCTACGGGACCCCCCATTCTGAACCATTTTGTAAGACACAATAAGCCACAACATTATACTGAAAACAATTATTAATTATACACCACATCTACAGAATCCAATGAAAAAGGACTAATAAAGGTACCGAAACGTCGGATCAGAATTCATATAGCGTTTTAGCTGGCCATCAGACTGCATAGCTGATAGACAATGCACTGAAAAAATATACACCCATATTCTTGTTAACGGATGAACGTCCCTTCTGTGGAACGAATACCATTCGTTCGAATCATTTTCCCATTTGCTTTTTCAGGCGAAACAAGAATACGCACCAACTTTCGTTCGAAAGAGCATTCGAACGTAAACGAGAATATGAGTGATACAACACACGGTAAGAACGCTTCATGTTTTTTTATGCTATCTTCATTTTTTCAGCAAAGTGTGAAAAAGTGAAAAAGATAGCATGAAAAACGTATCTATCAATGCGTTAAACGTTCTTACCGTCTATTACAACTATAAAGTAGCAGTAGCGATCATTGGTGACCCATGGTGGCAGTCTATCAAGAAATTGATAGATAATGGTACTTTTGATGAGCACATATAAAGAAATGACTTTCAGCGACCGTCAAAATCTTTCCTATTACGCCTCGCAACCGTATAACTTGATGGTTATGCCGAACCGTAGGCGCGATGTGGAATCAGGGCCGATGCGCCCTCCAGTCTACGGACCGAACATGTTATTCAAATTATTGGCATGAAAAATATCATCTAGATAGCCTAATAACATGTTTAAAAGCCCAAATATAGTGAAAGAAAGTATGAATTGAACATTAATTTGGGAGGCGCGAATCATATTTCATCTAAGCCTATACCTATAAATCACCGGACATTGTTTGGCATTTTTCATCGCAAACCTCATGAGAGATAGTCGGACGAATTCAACATTTTTTCTTATTCGACGATTCACATCTCGCCCATTCGGTACCAAATTACTATACTATTTTGCCTATTTGGGTGTCTCTCACGTCACTCGTAAATCACTCCGACCCGCGTATAGGCTCCGGGCTAGTGCCAGACTAGCTTACACGATTGCAAGGCAAGTTGCGTCGCCTTTTGAGTCGTGGGGAAACTATCTGCCGGTCGTTTCTTACAACGTGCTCATCGGAAGTTCCATTATCTATCAATTTCTCGATGGACTACCACCAGCAGTGGCGAATAGCCGATGATCGCTACTGTTATTCAATAGTCGTAATAGACGGACGGATGCTGGCGAACGAACAAGTTTTATCAACGAAATCGAATGGTTTTGACTACCCACATTAGTGAATAATGAATGTATAAATTGTGCATTTTATGTTCACTCGAAGTATTGTGGCGATGACTCACTATGGCAGCGGGGGAGCCACAGAAATGTGGCAAAAGAAAACATCCATTCATACTATTACGGTAGGAATTTGTTTGGTTGTAATTAGTGAAATTAGTTTGAAGCTTTTATGGGTGGCTAATGCGATTCGTCACATGCAGCAAAACTAGATTAGTAGATTAATTATTGTTTGGTGATCGCTTATAATAATTTGCTTTGTGCTAATGTAAGATAATAGTAAGCAATATTTTTGTGTGTGTCTTTATTTGAGAGACATAAGGCCCTAAGCTGGCTCGTATCTAAGTTATATTATTCATCGTAGAATAACATTATTGTTCGTTATTAACTGTAGAGCCAAATATGAGAGCCTTTGATGAGGAGGATATTTGATTTTACCTTATGATTTAAAATCATATCACGAAAAGCATTTTCAGTATAAAACCATTTTTGTTTTCTATTAGAATCAATTTACAATTAAATTCTTCTTCCAAACAAATGAAGATATGTGAACCGATTAATAAAATTTAATGGGTAGATAGAATATTTGTTCAGCACCCCCTGTTTCCATCAATTGACTAGAAACCCAGAGATACCAACCATGTACTAAAGCCACACATTACCATTAGTGAATTATGTAAATAATATACCACATAGTAATGACACAATGAATTGCCCAATAGAGAGCTGTGTAATTTTTTCCTCGAACGTCCTATCAGTTAAACTGATACTAGGGGCGTTAGGGTATCATGTAAAGAAGAGCATAGGGCAAATGCATATTTCACACCACTGCTTTGTAACTCATCCAGCATAGAGGTATCTCTTACGAGTAGAAGTTCAATCCTCTTAGATGGAACTAAATACTGTAACATGGACACTTTCCTAGGCAGAGTATGCTTAACTTCCTGCTAGCTGCTTCACGGCATCAACACAACTCGCAAAATATAGTAAAAATTGAAATAACATATGGCCTATTGAAATAAGCAAATCTTATGCATACAAGATTTACTGAGAAGGTGATCATTGATATAAATTAATGTTCATCAAATTTTCCCGAAGTACGGTTAGAATTGACTTTGCATTTGAATGTGGATAAGTGATGGTTCAAAATCAGTATTATATATTTTTTGTACTCAACAGTAATTTAAGATTGGATATTACGTATTATTAATTCAAAAATCTATTTTCTATTTTTCATAGAAATAATCAGATTGTATTGTATTTTTCACTCCTCTGGGTAGTTATGTGATTAGGCGAAAACGATCCACGCTTAAGTCACCGAGTTAGGGAGTGTTGAAATGCACACCCTTTTGGCTTCTTGTACAAGGCAAGTGTGACCACTTGCACTCACTTTCAGGTTCAGCAGTTAGCGCCTTCCTTCCGCTGCTCGGCGGCAACAGTGCGTCTGGTAGGTATTAGTCGGTTTGAACGCTATGAGGAAGGGGAGCGACAAACACCGATACGATGAGACGGTTTCATGTTTCGTTCGATGGGAGGCAGGCAAGTGCAGCGAGCTCGACAACTGTGAAATTAAAGAGGAACGAGGGAAGGCAAATAGTCAAACATATGTGTGCCGGTCGCGGGGCGCGCTCATGGTATATACAAATATTGCCTCATTTGACAATTAATGTAAGTGTTTTGTTTTACATTTGTATTTCGTTTGGTTTCAGTAAAAGTAGCGAATGTGATTATCAACGGTCAAATAGTTTTTTAATTGTGGAACTGTTTTCCTATTGGCCATGTTTTGGCGTCATAGCTACTGCGACTACCAATTGCCTTTCTTGTTTCGAGGAAATGATAAATTTCACATTGGGGATGTCTAGATAAAACCGGGATTTAATATGATGTTTTTATAAAATCTTTTCTTACAGATTTATTGACAAATGCAACAACACAGGCGTGTTAGTTTGTTTAAATGCTAAAATCATGCAATCATGCTCTCTGAGTCTTTGAGATATTGTAGAATTGTCCTGGAGTTTGAATCAATTGGTCTACCAACTCAAACACGACTTCCATGATGTCCCCAGCCACAGTATCAACCAAATCAAGTCCTCCAAGTATTTATCTTTCATCTCAATTCATAGTATTTGAGATGTTTCATGATCTCCAAATTGTGCTTTAGTAATCCACCGAACAAATCACGGTTACCATTATGTTCTTAGCTTCGACATCAAACCATTTGTGTCCTCAAAGTATGTGTCTTCCCCTTGCGTCTCAAACCCAGGCATATGAGATGTTTCAAAACATCCTAATTGTTCTGGAGTTTTCATTAAATATTGTTTACTGACAGTCCACTGTGGTCCAGGATACAGATTGACGCGGAAAGATGCATTTTACGCCAAAACTTTTTTTTTTTTTAAGTGTTTCTCTACAAAATTGTTCAAAATAGTAAGGCCATCATTATGGTGCTATCAAAAAATTGGGTGGCCCATTAAATTTTTTTTTATTTCTCGAAATAGGGAGTGAGTGCTAGTAATGAACCCCTAAGGACGAAAATTTACTTCAATCGCTTCGCCAGAGTCAGACTCATTGCCTCAGACTCAGACATATTGCCATTATGTAGCACCAGATGACAAGTAACAGTTATCAGCAATGCGTTTCGTACATAAAACATGCTAAAACATTCATTTTTACTACTAAAATAAGTATTTTAAAATAATGAAGCCAGATTGCCTATTATGGACCCCCCCTTGTGAGCTAGTAACGGACCCTCTAACGTATTTACTTTTACAAATTAGTTAATATAACTTAATTTTAGTATCCCAAGCCAAAACAATTGCATGGAACAACTACCCTGATATGATACGTGAAGCAACTTTATCCAATGGAAATTTGCAAGAAATCATTGATTCCAACGTTAACTTTTGGTTTTTGTTCAGGGGGTCCATTATACGCACGGGGTCCATTACTAGCACTCACTCCCTACTGCCATGTAATGCTCTACAAAGTTGTAGCGCAACTTATTCCAATAAGTTTTGCTAAAAAAGCTTTTTCTGTTGCTCTGCAGTTGCTGACTTGGAGCAATTTTGCCTAATTGGATTAGGGTGTTCCTCAAAAAAACAGTAATTTTTATCTACTTTTTTGTATCAGATTTTCCGAAAAAGTCGTCTTTGGGTGACTATTAGAGCTAAAAAAAATGCAACTTTCGATGGGTATATATATATAATATGCTCAATATCTTTTTCCGATCAAAAGTTATATTAGTTTTTCTGTCAAAATTACATTTTTTCAAAATAAAAAAATAAATCTGCATTTTTGACATAATAAAATATGAATCGCTTTTTCAACTGACGTGCAAACATATTTTTTTTGGTCTGCCCTAATCGGAGATATCAACTAATGGAAAAAAGTAATTTTGACAGAAAAACGATTCTAGCTTTTGATGGGAAAAGGATATTGAGCATATTTGTACATCAAAAGTTGCATTTTTTGAGCTCTAAAAGTCACCCGAAGACGACTTTTTCAAAAAAATCTGAAACAAAAAAAGTAGATAAAAATACTGTTTTTTAGAAACACGCTAATCCAATTCGGTGAAATTTCTGTAAATCAGCTGCGCCACAACTTTGTAAAACATGTACATGTATACATGTCAGTATTCGGAGAAATAAAAAAAATATATATGTTTTTGCCTTTCTCGTATACCAAGTATACGTAAAGGCTATATAATCGCTGACCCATAGTGTTATATACCGACTCAGTTCGAGGAATTGAGGTGAAGTCTGTGTGTGTGCCAGTGCGCACCCACCCAAAAAATGTGGCAAAAGTGTCACTCATTTTCCAGACACTTATCCTTAACCGATTTGTTGCATTCGACGCAGAATACTGTCCCATTGTTTCCTATTAAAAATTGACCAGATCGGACTCTGTTCTCGGAAGTTATGGTCAAAATACCATTTTTTTTACAAAAAAAATCGATTAAAAAATTTGTCACTCATTTTTCAGGCATTTATCTTTAACCGATTTCCTCGCATTGCCGATTTCTTCAGTTACATTCGACGCAGAATCCTGTCCCATTGTCTTCTATTGAAAATTGGCCACATCGCACTATTGGCTCAGAAGTTATGGCCAAAATACTATTTTTATAACACACGAGAAAGGCTCCATCACCGCTAGGTGGATTAATCTGTTTTTTTTTATAGAATGGGCCACTCTATTTTTTAATAGCACTATAATAAATAGTAAGGCCTGTTCCGAACAATTTTGTAGAACATTTTTTTTTCTAGAAGATATAGTTTTGGTGTAAAATGCATCTTTCTGCGTAAATGTATATTCTGGACCATCCTAGACTGCTAACTAACTTTTCAAATCCTAGAAGGGGCTATTTTTTTTTGTAGGGAGGGCTAAGCTCCCCCTAGCCCCTCCTTATTTACGCCAATGCTTGTTGTTTCGAATAACCAGAAAATTTGTTGTTGGAGCACCGGAAAATTCGCGGTTTGGTCGAAAATAGGGAATACAATAATACAGTAATATTTTACAGCTGTAAAAGGATATACAAACATTTTTTGGGAGACAACAATGAAAAGAAAATATATAAATGGGGGTAATGGTAGACATTTAAATGGACAACTAGAGGAAGGCATTCTTCAAAGATAAGGTAGAAGCTATAGTGTGATAAAAAAATTTCCCCCTAAGTTTGAAGACAAATGCTAACGTATTTTGTTCATTTGTCAAATTTAATGTTTGCCCCAAAATGTCGTTTGGCCGTACATGTCATTTGGCAGTACGGCCATTTGAACGAAAAGTCATTTGACCGAACTGGTCATACGGCCAAAAGGGCAGTCGGCTGTCAATAACGTTTGTCGAATGGTTCACTTCATCGAAAATGTCGTTTTTTCCGAACAAATTATGTGACAACGAAAAACATTTGACCAAATAGGTAGTTCGACAGAATATACAATTACAGATTAAGCCTAACATGTTGTTTTGTTAAAAAAAAACTGCTAGATAAAAATAAACATATTGCGAAACAAGGGATGCGAAAATAACAGCGTAGATCTTAATGTAACGTTTTGTGTACATTGTACTGGTTAAAGTGAAGTATGTCGTTACATCCCCGTAGCTCTATTCCATATAGTGTGCTGCAAATGATGACAAAGAATTGCCTCAAATTACTCGTTTCTTACTCCGAATGCTTACACTTATCTCGTCTCGCTTCTCAATATTTTCTTCTTACTTGTTTCTTCTTATTTCTTGCTTTTCACTTATCACTTCTCAGTTATCACTTCCAATTTCAAATTTCTCACAGTGAGAAGTAAGATGTAACAAATAAAAAATAAAAGGTGAGAAGGGAGCTAAACAAATACAAGTGACGAGTGAGAAGTCTCTACTACTCACTACTTATTGGCATTACATCCCCTACTGGGACATTGCCGCCTCGCAGCTTAGTGTTCAAGTGTTCATTAAGCACTTCCACAGTTGTGAACTGCGGGGTTTCTAAGTCAATGTACCATTAGGAAATCGAGACAATTTCCAAACCGAAATTCGTTTAGACTGGACCGGAAATCGAACCCAGCAACCTTCAGCATAGTCTTACTTTGAAGGCTACAGAAGTATCATTTCTTCTTATTCTCATTGACATTACATCTCCCACAGAGGCATAATTTATAAAAAAAATTATCGTTTTTTTTATTTTTTTGGCGCCCTATTTTTCCGAACACAATGACCGGCGCCATGAAGACGACTCCATTTGAACCCTTCACACCCTTGAACCCTTTGAACGTATCCACAAACACATGGGTCGGAGCGTGCGGCTTTACTTCCTTTTCAAAGGAAGGCGTGAATTAGAATTTTTAATTTTCATAAATTTGAAACTAATGGCTGTTTTTGGTCATAATCAAATGGTGATCAATGTGCACCAGGTGGTCAAATTGTCTTTCGGATGCTGTTTTCTTCATGCAATAAGGCCAAGGATTTCGCAGACGGTGCAAATCTGTTTCGGCTATTACTGGATTCTTCTACAATTATTTTGAAAGAAAAAAACTTTACAATTTTGCAAGTTTTCCTTGCAATATCAGTATAATAAGCTTCATTTGTTGTATAAGAAGCTTGCGATTTCGCATACATATGCCCAGTTTTTATACAGTTTTTAATTGGTTTTTATACAGAATTAGGAAAAAATCAAACACCCGCTGGGTAGACCCGCAGGACCCGAAAAACTGAGAGATTTCAGTCGACCGGCACTCCATATAATTGAATCTCAAAACACAACTAATAATAAATTTAAAACAGACAAAAGCCTAAATACAAATTTAATCCCCACATATTAAGTGTGACCAACGAATTGTCAAATATTGGATGCTTTCCTTTCTTTCGAAACGCCATCCCACAAAGAGAACGAGAGGCCATTGAACTTACTTCGGGTTCCCTGTGCAGTCCCTAAAATTCCCGATGTAATAATTATGTTTGTTATGTTGTACCTTTGACTTCCCGTCTCCGGCAGTTGAAACACTTCGGTTGGGCTTGGGTTGAGCGGATTTCTGTGGGGCCAAACCAAACATAAAGAGGAAATGTCTTTTTTTCAGTCGAGCCGAGCCGATCGGTACCAACTGCTCCCCATTTTCTTGCCGTTGATTTTATCTGATGGCTTCCATCCAGAGGGGAGCGATTGCGTGATATTTATAAACACGGTGGTCTAGTCTAGTTCGGGAGGGGAACAGGTAGTTGACTCGCTGCGTTGTTCCCGGATAATGGCATTCATGTGTGTATACATAACGAAAGTGCCACTTTCGCTTGCATTCTTACACAATTATGGAGTTACGATACCATGGGATTTTCCAGTTATCAATTTTTAAATTAAGTTTTGAAATAAATTTCAGCATAATCAAATTCAAAATGCATGAAATTAATTCTTCTTTAATTATAATTCAACTAATATAAGGCGAAACTGTTACATTACAATAAATCAGCAAGTATTACAAATAAAATTAATAACAATTAGGTAATGATAAGTAAAGATAAAACAAATCATAAAAAAGACAACAAAACTAATCTTGTCGTACCTACCTATATTACAAGGGAGAATTCAAAGGCAAAAATTTTGTATGTTACAATATGGCATCTTAAGAGTTATATGAAACAGATTCTTTCCTCAATAGAGTAGTAAATGGATCATCGAATATGCTAATTATGTTGGCCTAACGTTTTGTTGTATGCTGTTGTACATTTGGTTCTAAAAGTACATACTTGCTTCTTTTCTTTTCGGCGCCAGTGAAGCATGACCACTGGGGATGGCCAGCAAAGAAATAATGAATTTGCAAGCAGATCATTTGCATTTATTTGGTTGTGAGCACACCGGTGTTATTCCTTGACTAGAAATGTGAACATTTTGTTTATGCTAAATGCCCACCAGGTCCAACCTCCATAAACTCTGATATCAGTTAAACCATTTCAGTCACGTCACATTTAATCATCCCTATGATCCCACGTGTTTATTGTGCAGGTCATCACCGATTCGGTGTAGGAGCAGAAGGGAGTCATTAATTCAATCGTCATGTGTTGCAATGAACGAACATACCAACAATAAGAAATCGAAATAGCGATTCAACCTGCTGCGTCGTCGCACCAACACACGCGGCTTAGGTGCCCACGTTTGCTCACCACCGGACACGTTCACCGGCGTGGCAAGGTACCTACTTCTATTCTATAGTTTTTCGCATGACACGGTCAGAATACGTAAATAGATCGATGGGCTCCGAAGGGTTCTCGGAGTCGAAGTGACTTCATTCTTGAAGTTTGTCTCGGATGCACAACCACACACGCTGGCCTAGTCATAGTCACTTGGCAATATTGGAGGCATTGTCTCGTTTAATGAGCGTGACGATGACGGCGGCGGTGGAAGTTTTAACGTGCGTGGGATTGTGATGAATTGGTGTAGGTATTAATAATAGGTACCCTACAATGGAAAATCTTTGAGATGAAATCGATCCGATAAAAGTGACCTCAGTGAAAATAAATTCTTGAGCTGTCTAAGCATATGTAGATGAAGAATGCTGTATGCAATTACATGGCATAAAATATACATGCAATATGTACTCATATTACGTGTTAATGTTAATGTAATGTAACATGTTATTCGAGTTGTCGACAAGAGATAATCGAATAACATATTAAATGCAGGTATCTTAGTAAACGTGCCCAAAAAAGGGTAACCTGACTGTATGCGATAACTGGCGAGGCATTATGTTGCTGTGTACCGTTCTCAAAGTTCTGTGCAAAATTATCCTAGCTCGGATTCAGGAGAAGATCGATGCGACTCTCCGGCGGCAGCAAGCCGGATTCCGTGCCAGAAGATCCTGTGTGGACCATATTGTCACGCTCCGCATCATTCTGGAGCAGGTCAACGAATTCCAAGAGTCCCTTTACTTGGTATTCATTGACTACGAAAAGCTTTCGACCGTCTCAATCACGAGAATATGTGGGGCGCCCTGAGACGCAAGGGAGTTCCTGAGAAAATCATCGGCCTCATCGAGGCACAGTACGAGGCCTTCTCGTGTAGAGTGCTGCACAATGGGGTCTTGTCCGACCCTATCCGGGTCGTAGCTGGTGTGAGGCAAGGATGTATTCTATCACCGTTACTGTTCCTCATCGTAATCGACGAGATTCTGGTAGATGCGATTGACCGTGAACCAAACCGCGGGCTGTTATGGCAGCCTATAACCATGGAGCACCTAAATGACTTCGAATTGGCGGATGATGTTGCACTCCTCGCGCAACGGCGCTCTGATATGCAGAGTAAGCTCAACGACCTTACCGAGCGCTCCTCTTCGGCAGGTTTAGTCATCAACGTCAACAAAACCAAATCGTTGGATGTAAACACGGTGACTCCTTCCAGTTTCACAGTAGCCGGGCAACCAGTGGAGAATGTTGAAAGCTTCCAATATCTTGGTAGCCAAATGGCGTCAGACGGCGGTACCAAGATCGACATAGGCGCACGGATAAAGAAAGCAAAGGCTGCCTTTGCGAGTTTAAGAAATATCTGGAAAAACAGGCAGATAAGTGAACGCACCAAAATACGAATTTTCAACTCTAACGTGAAATCTGTGCTGTTATACGCTAGCGAAACATGGTGTGTATCAGTGGAGAACACTCAACGGCTGCAGGTGTTCATCAATAGATGCCTGCGGTATATAATTCGGGCCTGTTGGCCTCACAACTGGATCTCAAACAACGAGCTCCATCGTCGTTGTCACCAGAGGCCGATAGCAACAGAAATTCGGGATCGGAAGTGGGGCTGGGTCGGCCACACTCTACGTAGGGGCGGAAACGAAATCTGTAAACAAGCATTAGACTGGAACCCAGCGGGACATCGCAGCAGAGGCAGACCCAGAGGCTCATGGCGGCGAAGCCTCAATAAAGAAATAAAAGAAGTCGACCGAAATCTAACCTGGCAACAGGTTAAAGCGATAGTCGGGCAACGCTCAGGATGGAGATCTTTCAAGTCGGCCCTTTGCACCACCGGAGGTGTACAGGATCCATAAGTAAGTAAGTATTAAATGCATATATTCTGAATATACCAAGTATCTGGCACTGTTAATTTACATCGTCCCGTAACACCGGGTAGACACCTTAACGTGGTGTGTTACGCAGTAACCCTTTCAGGACGACTTTTTTACGAAGATTTAATATAAAAATGTAGGTTTTTCACTGGATCCTGTCAAAGCTAGTATAGATATAACTGAAAAAGCGTTGAAATATTCGGATGTTCTTGGCCTTCCAAACTGTTTTGGAGTACAATTACTCATGCATCAGGAAATATGTCTAGAAGCAAAATATCCTAAGCTGAGATATAAGTCTAAAAATATCTGGTGAATACCGTGCGGGACCGAAATCCGTACAGCACCGAAATCCGTCCACCTCATGAGATATCAATAAATTAAAGGAGGTTAGAAATAATTAATCTTATCCTGTTCAGATACTTGATAGTAAGCTTTTAGGGCATAGAATTGTGAAGAAGGCTTTGAAATTAAACCAACAAAAATCAAAAACAAATCTCCACCCACCAAACGCGGAGTTTGTGCCGCCATTTTGTTTTCGGGTAGAGCATAATTGCACCAAAAGTAACTGTGTTTTAATTGCTAATTGCAAATCATTTCATAAGATAAGCGGAATACAAATCGAAGGGATCGCTTCTCAAGGTGCGTAACGAATTATTTACAGTGGTAGTATAGTTAATAAGACTGTTTCAATTTAAATATTTAGTTAAGAAATAGCTGTACGGATTTTGATCCTTTGAATTGAGATCCGTCCACGGTGGACGGATTTCGAGTCAGGAGTAGTTGATTTAATTCATTATTTTATCATATTTTTCGTAGTTTTTAATGAGTAAATGTGAAACACTTCAAAGGTAGAAGCCTTCATGCGCCTGTGTCAATGACAAACGTTTTATTTACATTCGATTCCTATTTTCTAATGACTTTTTCATAAACTAAGGTGCTTAATTGTACGGATTTCGATGCCCCACGGTATAATTATTATCGGTATCGAACCCATGACCCTACAGTACGCTAAACTGGTGCTTTAACCAACTAAGCTACGAAGGACCTCCGTCGGCCTTCGCAACCTAGCGGCTACTGAGTTGGTTAAAGCACCAGTCTAGCGTACTGTAGGGTCATGGGTTCGAGTCCCATCGAAGGGAAAGTGGTTACCTCCAATACATTTTCCAAATCAATATCTTCCACATAACGTACATATTCACATATGAGTTTTCATAACATTGTAAATTAACGTCCAAGTCGGGTGGTTTAATCCCCGGAAATAGGCAATTACCTTTGATTGAACTTATAAAAAGTGTTAAAGCTGTAGATTTTTTATTTTTCATTTCTCACTTTTGATCGGAAAAAGATATTGAGCATATTTACCCATCAAAAGTTGCATTTTTTGAGCTCTAAAAGTCATCTGAAGACGACTTTTTCGAGAAATCTAAAACAAAAGAAGTAGATTAAAAATACTGTTTTTTGAGGTACACCCTAATCCAATTAGCTAAAATTGCTCTAAATCAGCCAACTTAAGAGCTACAGAAAAAGTTTTTTTTAGGAAAATTGATTGGAATAAGCTACGCTACAACTTTGTAGAACATAACATGTCAATATTCCGAGAAATAAAAAAAACTTTTTTAATGTTTTTTATATGATGGGCCACCCAATTTTGTGGTAGAACCATAATGATGGCCTTACTATTTCGAACAATTTTGTAGAACAACAGTTTTTTCTGAAAAATATAGTTTTGGCGTAAAATGCATCTTTCCGCGTAAATCTGTATCCTGGACCATAGTGCAACGTAAGGATATTATTGTAACACAAAACGCATTGTAGTTTATAATGGCTATGATTTTAGTATCAACTAAAGTATTATTGTTTCGTTGGTGAATATGAAAGTGAATACATATGGTTAAAGTATGAGCATCTGAGAAACATTTGAATCAAACATGTAGATTGTGGAATATTCATGTCACAATTAGGCTGATCTTTATCTTCCTTCAGAAATTCCCTTTCTTCAGTGAAATTTGATTTTTTTTTTCCGATTGGAGTTGTACTGCAAATCCATTCCGTCTTGAAAAGCCTTACCTTGAGTGGAAGGCAATAACTACCGTAACACTGAAACCAGAAGGCTCCACGTGAAATGATTTTCTCCGACAGCAATTAGGGATATCGCTATTGGGTAAGCAACCAAGTACAATCAAATGCGCAGAGTATCAATCTCGAATTAATTGAGCAGAGTAGTTCACAAAATGTGTGCAAAATCAAGCATGCAATTGCTTCGAATCCATGATTTTGCACAAATTTTGTGGACGTCGTGTAACAACTCAAAACAAGATATTACAAAATCAAATATACTGTCGCCAAGCAATTATAATTTGCACTTTAAATAAAATTCGTGTCGGAAACCTTCGCTTCCACAAAATTATGATCCTGAGAATCGATTTGTTTTCAATCCTATCCTAATCACAAACTGCAACAAAACCAAAGAAATATCTTGAGAAAATTTCACTTAGCTGCCACTAATGTTATCCATGCGAATAAATATTTGTAGCATCTCCCTCTCACGCACCTCTCCCTCGTGATTCTGCGTCGCAAAGTGGTTAATTTGCACTTTGAACAAAACTCTTCACACAACATCCTTCCCTTGTACAAAATGCTGGTCCTGAGGAGAAGAACCGATTAGTTTCTTGTGCATTGTTACATTTTGAATCACTATCAGCTTACGAAGACGGAACTGGGACCGCTACCGCTCTCCACGACATTTCAAATGAAGTGCCACGCGTGGACTTTAACTTTTTTTTAACTTAAATTCATTTTTATTTCAGCATATTTGGTTTTAAACGTATTTTACATTTTGAGTGGTTGACCTTATGATCCTTCATCTCTAATAATTTATGATGTTGACTTTACCAACAATTGTATATGGTTTAAAAATAATACTCCTACAAATTAAGCCTATAAAAGGCATTGGTTTGGAATTACAAAAAACTAAAATTTGATAACCTAACTACTCTATATACATTAAATGGAATTTGATAACCTAGATTGGAACTAGCGCCCTAAGCGCTTCTTGGTCCGAGTGCAAGCAACGGACCCTAAACTTTTCTTTACACTCACCAAAGCGTTCATGTAAGGTTTTTATTCCGGCCAGACGGTGGACCTCAGATGTTCTTGTCCTGGGAGGGGTGTTGAGGATCATCCTCAGGAATTTGTTTTGGACCCGTTGAAGTTTGAGGTGGTGGGTTTTAGCGCAGCTCTCCCAGAACGGCATGCCATATTCGATCACAGGGAGGATGATTTGCTTGTAGACAGCAAGCTTATTTTTCAGGGACAATGACGAACGGCGGTTGATCAAAGGGTACAGTAGTTTCAACAAAACGTTACATTTTGTCACCGTTTTGTCAACCTGTTGCCTGAAAATAAGCTTGCTGTCGAGGGTCAAGCCAAGGTAGTCGGCCTCATTGGCCCATTCCACAGTCGTGCCATTGAGGATGATTTTACAGTCCCCAGGCGGAACAAATTTAGGGGATTTGGAGTGGGGGAAAATGATGACCTGGGTCTTCGCCGCGTTGATACAGATCTTCCAGCTGGTGAGGTACTCTGTCAGGGCATCCAGGCCTCGTTGGAGTTTTGCCACTAGCGCTCTGATCACTCTACTGTTGTAGACGATGGAGGTGTCATCTGCGAACAGAGACAGAATGCCGCCTTCTGGAGGTTCTGGCATGTCGGAGGTGAACAGATTGAAAAGCAGGGGCCCGAGGATACTGCCCTGGGGGACGCCTGCGACGATGTTGTGCGCATTGGAACTCGCTCCGCTGATTGAGACCCGGAATGTCCTTGCCGACAGGTAATTTTTGATGATTTTCACCAGGTAGCTGGGAAGATTGTAGCGTTGTAGTTTGTACACCAGGCCATCATGCCATACATTGTCAAATGCCTTCTCGACATCGAGTAAGGCCATGGCGGATGTTTTGTCTGAGGACGTTCCGTTGTCTTGTTCCGTCTGAGGACGTTGGTAACTCGAGTCAGTTGGTGTACAGTTGACCGACCGCGTCGGAAACCAAACTGTTTCTCGAGCAAGATGTTGAGATTTTCGGCAGACTCAAGTAACCGGTGATGAATAGCTTTTTCGAATAACTTGGATAACCCGGAGAGAAGGCTAATGGGTCGATAACTTTTGAGGGAGGAAGGACCCTTCCCAGGCCACCGGATAGGGATGACTTTCGCTGACTTCCAGGACGATGGGAAGTAGCTGAGCCGGAGACACTGATTAAAAATCAGCGAGAGGTGCTCAAAGAACGGAGCACTCATGTGTTTGAGCTCGAGGTTCAGGATGCTGTCGAAGCCTGGGGCCTTCATGTTCTTCGACGATTTGATATAGGCCGTCAATTCGCCAGCTGAGATCTCCAACTCCTCCGAGAAGTCGTTGGGAATCAAATGGATGTTGTCAGCATGCTCGTTGACGGCTGCTTCATGTGGACTGACGATGTTCTGGCCAAGATTGTGTGAGCTGACGAAGTGACGACCTATTTCAGCGACCTTCTCTGCAGGAGTTATCAAGCGATCCTTAGAGCCATTATTGACTAGTGGGATCAAAGGTGGAATGGGCCGAGGCTTGGATTTTAGTATTTTGGTCATTTTCCAGAACGGCTTAGCATAATCTGGGAGAGTGCGGATCTTATTCGAAAAGTCGTTATTTTTTTAGTTCCACCATTCTGGCCTTGATAATTCTTGTGATTCGATTGCAGCGTGCCTTAAGCTCAGGCAGTCCAGTACGCTGAAACTGCCTGCTAGTGACATTCCGCAATCGAATCAAATCTTTGGTGAGTGTATCGATGTTTAAGGAGTTGCTTACCTGCCGAGCCGTCGGGACATGCTGCTCTCTGGCCACCGAGATTGCCTCTTCGATGGCGCACAGCTGGCGGTCGATACTTTCCGGCGTCTCCGGACGCATCTCGTAATCGACGGAGTTATCGACGCACTGCTGGAACCGCTGCCAGTTCACTCGGTGGTAGTTCCGCCGCAACTGCTGGTGCCGATTGACCGAGGAGCCCAGTTCCGCCACCACCGGATAGTGATCCGAACTGAGCTCCTGGTAGACAACCGGCTGCGAGACGTGGTCACTCAGGTTTGTTATGTAGAGGTCGAGGGTTGCATGAACACCGGACCTACTCAGCCGAGTGGGGGAATCCGGGCTCAAGATCGTGTAGTGGCCTTCCTCCATGTCGTTGCTCCAGATGGTGCCGTTTCGATTGCCGCGACTGTTGCCCCAGGCTTGATGTTTGGCATTCAAGTCGCCGGCAATGATATACTGGCCTTGTCTCCGCGTCAGCTTGACGATGTCCCTCCGAAGGGCAGCCGATGATCCATCGCCGGCTTTGGCTTGCGTTGGACAGTACGCCGCGATGAGCGCGATTGTGCCGACCGAAGTGGTGATTTCGACACCGATGGCCTCGATGACACTGAGCTGGAAGCTCGGAAGCAGACGACAGTTGATGTTGTAGCGAAGAGCGATGGCCACACCACCTCCCCTGGTCGGCCGGTCGAGTCGCACGATGCGGAAGTCCGGGATGTTGACGTTCACCTCCGGTTTTAGGTGCGTTTCGGTGATGAACGCCACGTCTATTTCCTTCTCCTCAAGGAAATCCTTCAGCTCGATTGTTTTGCTCTTTAGCGAGCAAGCGTTCCAGTTGACCAGGCCCACCCTAGCAGCCATTTTCGATGATGAACATGCCAAGAGTGAAGACCTGGTCGAAGCGGGTTTTGCAGCCGCGCAGCCGAGTGGCGAGCTGCGAGAAGATCGGCATCAGTTGCTCCGGAGTGTACAGCGGAGCAGATTCTTCCGGTGGGACGGCTTCGTTCTCCGACTGCCGATGGAACCCAGGAGAAGGGAGCGGGGGCCATTCGCTGGTGGATGGTGCCGACGATGTTGGAGCTTGGACCGATGCAGCTGCCGCTGCCAGTCGCTTGTGCGGCTGTAGCGGTGGGAGTATTGGAATCACACGACGGGGAGCCGGGATGGCTGGAAAGTTCACCTCGTTGATTACAGGAACACGGTTCTTCTTCGGATTTCCAGGAACTCGGCTCGCTTTGGGCAGCCCTTTGTGGTGGCCCGATGTTTGTCGCCACAGTTGGCGCACTTGGGATCGGCCACCTCCATTTTGTCGCACTCATCAGTCAGATGGGGTTCGCCACACTTGTTGCAGCGCGGCTTCATGCGGCAGTTCCTGGTGCCGTGCCCGAAATTGAAGCAGTTGGTGCACTGCGTGACGTCGCGGTGCACTGGCCGATATCGCTCCCAGTCAACGACGGTGTAATTTATAACGCCGACCAGCTTCAGGTCCTTCCACGTAGTGGAGCCGTGCTCCAGGTGGACCAGGTAAAGCTGGTCGCGATATCTTCTCGTCTTGTCGTGACGAGCGATCTTGTGCACGGCCACCGGTTTCAATCCGCAACTTTCAAGCTCAGCTTTTAACTCCTCTTCTTTCATGTCGTGGAGTCCTCGCAGCAAAGCCTTTAGCGGCTTCGTGCCGGGGTGGTCATGAGTGTAGTACTCATACTTGTGGACCTCGAGGAACTCCACGACGGATTGATGATGGTCCCTGTTGGCCGGCATCACTTTCACGCCCTCGCTGCAGAGCCGAAAAGTACATTTCAGCCCCTTAGCGATCAGCTGGCGAATTTTTGGGCGTAAATCCGGCGGATCGCCCTTCACAAACACGGGCGGGCACTTCTCCTTCCGCTCCGGTTGCATCTGCGGCAGCTGCGATTGCTGCTTCTTCCTCTTTTTCGGCGGATTGCCGGCGTCATCAAGCGGCAACGGCGAGAACACGTTGCTCTGCAAAAGCTGCTTGGAGGGGTTACCCGCGCCTCCAAGAGCAGTGCGCTTAGGCACTTTTCCAGCGACCGAATCGGCCACCGAGTCTCCCATGACGGGTCCGGGAGAAAATAACGCCAACGCGACAAGCGAAAACGTAAACAGCGAACGAACGAGAAAAAATGCGCGAGCAAAAAACACGTCCGTACGTGTTGCTGTCTCGAACTGGAATGCCACGCGTGAAAAAACACCCTAATAAAAAATCCCAAAAGAATTACAATAGAAATTATTGTCACAGTACGCTAAAATTAATAGTAATTACATTAAAGTCTATTGTGGCTCACAAAAGAATTACATTGAAGCCTATTGTTTTCCACCATAAAGCCTATTGTAAATGGCAGTTTTACAATAAAAAATAGGGGTTGTTATGTATCTTTACAATAAAAAAATCGATTTTTTCTCGAACAAAATTTTGCTATTACAATTGAATTTATTGTAATTCTATTGCCGAATTTTTACTGGCAATAGAATTTATTGTACGTCTATTTGAATAACAATATGGCACTTTAATTGGTATGATATAAAAACAATAGAATTTAATGCCCATCAATAAAATGTATTGTGTTTTTATGATATTTTATTATAACTCTATTGTATTTTTATCCGGGCAGTTTTCTTATAATATAATCAGTAAAGGAGGCCCATTAGACCCGCTACTTTGTTGTTGGTATGAGTGCAAATGCCATGTAACCGTAATACTCACCAAAGGGGCGTGGCTACAGCGTTAACTTTATTGATTACAAAAAAGCAGCTTGTCCGCGCGCGTGAACCATTTCGTTCAAGATACCGCGAAGAGCAGACCGCGGTTCCACCATCGGCATAGGCGGAATTCCTACTGGAAATTTTATTCCCACCGATGGTGTGGGTCGTGCGCTCGTCGTCGTCAGCATCAGCAGCGCTCAGATTAAAATTTCTTGTCTGAAGTACTAACGATTGGCTACCATCAGTAAAAGCAGCTCTTAAGCCACAACTTAAGGCGAGACGAACTTTAATCAAAGTACACATTATTCGCTTGGTGATGGCAGATAGTTTCCGTCGGTAGCGGAATCACGAGCGCACGTCGAAGAAAGGCGCAGCCGAAAATTATTCGTATGGATAGCAGCAGTCAAGTGAAATTTCCAAAATTATAATTTTAGTAGGTAGTCTGCTACTTGTTTCAGGTTTTATTTCCATCCATGCGAATACGTTTTTGCAGCTTCTCCTTCTGACACGCGCTCGTGATTTTACTACCGACGGCAACATTCTGCTGTCGCCAAGCGATTATAATTTGCACTTTAAACTAAATTCGTCTCGGCTAAACCTTCGCTTCCACACAATTGTGATCCTGAGAATCAATCTATTTTCAATACCTACTCAATCACAAACTGCAACAAAACCAAATAAATATCTTGAGAAAATTTCACTTAGCTGCGAATATATATTTGTAGCATCTCCCTCCGACGCGCCTCTCTTTCTTGCGTCGTAAAGCGGTTAATTTGCACTTTGACCAGAATTCTTCGCACAATAACCTCTCCTTGTATAAAATGGTGGTCCTGAAAAGAACCAGTTTATTGATCCTGCAACAAAACCAGATCCAGAACCATGCAAGAGCCAGAGGTGAACCAGCCAAGGGCTGAAAGCCTCTTTAAGAAAAAAAAACCATGCACGAAAATTTCATTGCAGTCCGCTAACGCTGATGATAGCCACTCGATAGTTTGCCGCTTAACCGCTACAGATGTAGAAACCAGCCCTACGATGCTAGGACCAACACCATCGCTCTATGCTTTCTCCGTTTCCTGGGTATTTTTATACAAGGAGAAAATGAAACGGTAGGCCATAAGGCCCGTAACATACATCATTCTGATATCCGAATGAATGAATGCATGAATGGGATTGGTTGTTTCTGATATTTTTGCTGGGTAGGTCAAGAATTGAAATTTCCAATAGTTTATCGTAAATAATCAAAAGTTTTAATGAAAATGACAAATTGCTGGAGAGTTGCGGAGTCGATTGATATATAAATCTCAGAAATCCATCAAAAGATAAAGGCTCTATTAACGTTCAAAATCTTACATGATTTCGTGATGGACCCCAATTTTAGATTCTGATTTGACACCCAGTACTTTCGGGTAAGACGTTGCCCAACGTCAAAAATGCGACTACCTTTTAAAGCCGCTGGAAATGAAAATATGAAGGAAAATGCTAATGGAATTTTTTTTTACGCCTTCAGCGACAAAAAACACAAAATAATGGCTTTCAATAGTAAAATGGAAGAAAGTTACTCTTGCATATGGTTACCATACCAGCGCACTTCAAATGCACGGGACGATCGCAACCATTTGCAATGGGGGAGTTTGTAGCGGCCTATATTTAGGTAAATTTTGTTGCCCGCTACCGGAAATGATGGGCATTTTATTTTTATTCAGAAAATACTCAAATAATTCACTGGAATTTGAAAGTAGGGGAACGGTTCGCGCTTCATCCCATAGCTCCGATTTCCATCCCTTCAAAAACAGAGCAATGAAAAGGAATTTGGTTTGTTTCTTATTTTTGTGATTTTTTTTCATCAGTGCGCACGCATGTTAGCAAAAAGAAGTTTTGCGATGAGATGAATATATGTTCAATGAGATGGAAAACGGAACAGTTCCCCTATATCATAAAGTACACTTAATGTACTAAATGATAAAGTGATTTTTTTCAATGAGTTTATTCGATTTATCGCACTTGAAAGATTACTAAATTTTGAAACAAAAACTATTTTTTTCGGTTTTTGTTTTTTGTTTGGTTGCGACAAGAAACCATATGCGCTTTGATTTTGGCTCAGATTATGTATGCTTTCCAACTACAATTTTAACATTGCTCAGATTTGTCGTATCGATCAATCGATCAACCAATATTCAGGGTGGCCCACAACCGGGGCCAGCCTGCAACTGGAGGCACTTCCCTAGATATTGTTACCGTATAAGGTAACAATGAGGCAACGAGCTGACACGGGTTTCAGTACCATAAAAAAAATAATCAAGATTTGTAAGACTTCGCACGTAGAATTTTTTGAGACCATGAATACCCACATACATCTTCAATTTATTTGAGTATTCTGGCTTAATAGTGTATGTACCACTAACGCCTCTGACTGACGGACCAAGTCAATCGAGGCGAATTCCTCGCGACAACACGCACTCCGGGGCGAGTTTGGAGAGGGAGAAATAAACGAGGAAGCAGGATGCGAGGAGTAAAACGAGGACTGACATCGAAGCGAGTTCCAATCGCTCTTGAAAAATCGGATCGCTCTTGAAAAAAAGGAAAAAAACCGCGTGTTAAGTGAAGTGTCCGGGAGACCCGGCCGCGCTAGGCATCGGACCTTTTGGGGTCAAGGAGATCGCTTCGGAAGACAACAGAAACCACGGCCTTCCACCGACGATACCGTACCGCTCGTAGTTGCCTTTACAATCCAAACAGCCGGCCACATGGTAGCCTCGATCCGTTTGGAGTACCATAACATCTTGAATTCAAAAAAATTAGGTTGTCATAATGCCCATATGTCTATTGGACTGGATTGGAGATTTACGGAAGATAAGAACATTGCAAGAACCTTTATTATTCTGTTATATAGCTGAACTCGAGAATGTATTGGGTATATGCCGACGCTGAGAACATTGCAAAATCCTTGGTAGATACCATGGGTTTAACTTAAGAACGTTTTGGAAAACGTTGAGTATATCATATACCTGAAAATTGATCCCTGTCCCAACGATCAAGATGAATAAACTTGATTGAGTGTTTAGATTTATCAAACAATGTGGTTTTATAGGATCCAAACATTTCAGATTCATCTGCATGCTTTTAGCATATTTCCCCAAAGTTTCGGATATATGGGTCTTTAAGATATAGTTAAACTTGACCTCCAATAGTTTTCCTGCGTAACCGATTAATATTTTTGCTGAAGAAAGTAGGGACCTAGCTCTCTTCTGTAATTTTTCACAGCCAAACTAAAACGCTGGGCATATATGGCCCATCCGTCCTGAAAGGAGTAAGTAAGTGCCACATCATCATTTCTTTCTTCTCCCTAGTAACGGTGAAGATGGGCGTGGCCAGGAGTAGTAATCCTTATGCTTTTGTTAATTTTATCTTCAACTGGAATCAAGGACCCCTCCCTTTCTTGATTTCTGATAGCATTCTAGATATGGATTTTAAAAGAAAAACATGAGTATCACTAGTGTCCAATCTACGAATTACACAAATGCTTATGCTAATGCTATCAGACACTGTTAATTTACATCGCATGGACAGCAGTTAGTAGTTATATAACAAAAAATGCTTGTATGTGGGAACTGCTCCATTTTCCATCTCACTGAACTTATATTCATCTCATCGTGAAACAAAGAAATACGGTACGAATTTTGTCGTTTCTTTTTGTTAACATGCGTGCGTACTGCTGAAAAAATCACAAAAATAAGAAACAAATCAAATTCCTTTTGTTTTTGTGGGGTGAATATTGGAGCTATGAGATGAAGTCCAGGAGCAGTAACCCTAGATAAATTTTGACTTTAAAATAGAAAAATGGAGCTCAGAACGATAAATCAGTACATCAGGTGCACTCAGTTGTAACATAAGGTTTTATGAAACTGTACCGAAGACTCAAAACCTTATATACTCGAAATAAAGCACCAAATTTTCCCTTTCACTGAGCGAAGAATTTTCCAACCGTGAAGGTTTGAAGTTCGTATTCTTGGCGCAGCGCGCATCATGCAGTGCCAGTGGTTACCGGCGCGCAACAAGTGGGTCTTTTGCTTCATACTTTACCGCAGCTTGGCCGTGACCAGAGTAGGAACCATAAAGTTATTTAATCCCCCACCAACATAATAATAATAGGTAATGGAAAATCATCACACACTGCCTGCTGATAGCTCGCGAGTAACGAACTATGATGAGGTCGTACACTTTTGCCTCCGGAGTTCGATTCGCTCCGATGATGGTGGCAGCCCCACCATAGACATATTTTTATTAGATTAGACTGTGTATGAAGAAGATTGTGGACTTCTCACTCACATACTTCCAACATAAAAATCGGAGGTCATGCATGCAGTCAATAAGAATAATTAAATATTGATAAAGGTACTTAAATATTCAGTTTACGACAAAACTATGGTTTGGCAATTCGAAATATTATGTGTCCTTGGAAAAATTTCACAACACTAGCTTCTATTGAAACAGTGTTTGAACTGATCCACCAATATAAAATGTAAGAGTCGTGTCAAATGGTTTTGATATCATTCTTTGGAAAATTTAACAATTCTTGTTTCTTTTGAAATGCATAAACCTCGACATAACCTTTGTGAAACTTCGAATAAATACAAAAAAATGTAGTGGAGTATTGGCAAAATATCATTATTATCCATGGTTTTTAGCCCGGTAATTGGACACCTGTCGTAGCTCTACCTAATAAAAAAATCAGCACAAATTACAACGACGACGTTGAACATATGATCATCGCAGTGATCATGTCGTTATTCACGATGGCTTGACCGACGCACAGAAGAGTAACTAGAACAAATTCGTGGACAAAACCCAAAAAATTTTTTTTCAACATTTATACATTCTAATATTTTTTTAGATACTTAAAAACATTCTGCATACTATGGCTATTTCAGAAATGACCCAAAATTTTGTAAAAAAAATATAATTAGGGCTCAAAAATGAGGTATTGGATTGGATTTTACCTACTTTATTTGTAGAGTATTTGTTAAATCTGATTTTTACACAACATAAATGTTATCAAAAAGCTATTATTAGACACAATGAGTAGATTATAGTTGTATGTCTCTATTTTGTCCATGTTTATGGTCAAATTATAAATTTTATGTTTTAGGTGATGACCACTTCAAAATCACTATTTTTCCTATTTTTATGTTTTTCTTCAGAGGAAAAGTTAATCTATACGGCAAGATCCGGCAAAGATTAATCACTTAGGTGTAACTTCAAGATATGGACTAAGCACTCCACGTGAAAACTCGTCCGCAAACGTCCGCAAATTAGATTCTGAGCTATTTGACTAAAAGGCGATTTTTCATCATTTTAAAACAAAATTTCAACATTTGTTCATAAATTACCACATGTAATCCAGGAAAAAAAATGTAAAATGCATGCTATTCAGCATGCATTTTGTCAAGCCATAAATAGAACAATGGGTCTCCCATGAGGTGCGTTGATATCTTTTTGAAAACCTTATATTAAAATTGCTTATCTATAACTTCTGCATTGTAAAGAAATCTGTTACTACCTAGATTTAGGATGAACCCGTTTTTATTGAAGTGATCATAATTTATGAACAGTGCCTTATTATGATAGTTTCGTCATGGCTAGCTATGATATCTTGTGGGCTTCGATTCGGACATGGTAATCGTTGTTGTTTCGAGCCATGGTATATAGAATACAGGTGATTTATATTTCTTACTACAGGCTTCACCTTTTCAGACCCTAATTTTTAAGGTTAAGATTTAAGTTAAGGAGAGAAGAGTGTTCAATCAAAAAACAGTGTTTAGTTTTGTACATGCGAATTTATACAACCATTTTTCTTTTGGGATCTTGGGCATGGGTTAAAATAATTTAATTTTTTTTACCCTATGTAAATGTTAGAAAATCCATCTAAGGATACAGCTTTAACTACGGGTTTCTTGCTACTATGTGGAATATAGTCATTTTAGAATCGTTTGCGTAGCGAAAGCAAAAGATTTTACATAAAACGCGAGGTTTTATTTGAAAATATATGTGCTTTGGCATTTTATATCTGGTTTTACACTGTTAGGTGGACAGATTTATCCAAAAAATGCATTTTCTTGCATAATTGGCAATTATTACTTCGTCCTAGGAATATCATGCCCAAATAACCGCAAAAAATAGTTTTGGCCAAGAATTGGCTTATTTACTCCTATGTGCGACGTGATTGAAAAATGAATGATAATGATGACTGCACGACTCTTCTATACGATTGTTCTGGTCCAACGATGAGTTCTGATAGCTTTCATGCGCTTATGCCAGACGCTTCATCATCCAGCCGGGGCAGCACAACGGATTCTCTCTGTTTATCACTCTCGCGTGACACAGTTTCCCCTATTTGTTCGCTTCTTACTATTTATGGAATGGTGTAACTACACCTAAATCTACACCAACGTGGTATGGAACCTGAATCGGAACCATCAGCGAGATAACTAGTTGAATGAGATGCTCTACTCCCCAGCTTCAATGACAAATCTTTGTGCCGCGTTTGCCTTGCAACAGTAATACAGTGAGCCACTGGTACAGTCTGGTTTTATACTGCACGAACTTTTCTGCAGCTATATTGCCAGAGCTTATAGGACTTTACTCACATTTAGATAGATATTAAATTAAACTTTGAAGTTCAATGCAATTACCAATTGATTCTTACAGAATAGACACAAATACGGAATAGACCAAAGGCAAAACAAATTGCAGGAACAAAAGATCAGAGGATTGAACATTGTAAAATTTAATGAGTTCTAAAAACAAAATAAAGAAAAAAAAGTTATTCTCTTTTAATTGGTTTCAAATTATTTGTATCAAAAGTCTTATAATGGAGATCATTCATTGTTATTAAAACAATTTAATAATATATTTAATATTTTCATGTATTTTTTCAAGTTATCTTCTTCTTTGAGTAATACATCCCTCACTGCGACATTGCAGCTTTGCAGGTGTTCAGTGTTCATTGAGAACTTCTATATTTAATTTAGGCTTGCATATCGCGGAGTACTAAAGTGTCCCTTTTAGAAGTGTAATAGGAGACTCAACTGTATCTAATTCATTGCAAGCGTAGTTTCTAGTGGTAAACTTTTAATAGCCTGTATTCAGCCAGTATGTAGCTGAAAAAGGTGCGTGGAAATTGATTGATTGATTGTTCACTGTGGGTTAAAAGTTACATAACTTTAAAGCACAATTTTGGAGGTTACACTCACATGACTAACGTCTGAAGACGTCTTGAATTATCCCGTTGTGTTGCTTTCAAGTCTTGATCTAATCCGCAAAGAAAGTTCCGTGATGAACTTTTGTTAAATTAAAAATCACGTAAATAAATCAAAAAAAAAAAAAAAATCCGCAAAGATCGCTCGTTTTCGGTATTTTCTTTATTTTTTTTTTAATTTGCGGCAATACTGATTGCTTTGAACTAAATGTAAACTAAACAATGTAACGTCAAATAAACGTTTGATACGTAGTTCATAAGAGATTAATCCTACTTGGAGAGATGCTTATTCTACAAACCAGATATATCCTAATGTGTCAATTAAGTATGATAGCTGAATAATATTGAATCAATTCGCTCAACAAATTCTTGGACCATAATGCCATAATAATAATGCCATAAAATAATAAGTTGAATTTTTACAAATGGGAATTACTTATTTTAAAAATAATAAATAATGTTTTGTTTAACTCAAGCTTCAAATCTCGGGTACTTATTCAAAAGGACGTATGTGATTTTGTAAACAAAGATTCAAACGTCGATTAGTCCGATCTGATAGTCTTCCCACGCAAACCATCACCATAGACAGATAGGGGGAGAGTTCGGCTACTTGTTGGTGGTGTTGGTTTCCGTGGGAGTGCCATCAGATCGGACTATTCGACGTTTGAATCTTTGTTTACAAAAACACATACGTCCTTTTGAATAAGTACCCGAGAAATATCAAGTTTAACGTTTGAATATTTAATAATATAACGGTTAAATTGTTATTTTTCAACTAACCAACCAACTAACCACTAATTTATTTAAAACTAAATAACTCATTGAATCTTCTGACTAAAATAATTAGTTTTCTCTTTGCAAAGCATTTTATCGTTTCGGCGAAAAATAGTTTCCAATGATGGACGCGTCGTAAAGCTTAGTTGCAATTTAATCACGATTTAACCAACTTTCCATCCACCAGGCGCAGCCTGTTAAGTAGTTATAACCCATTGTTTTCATTTTCGCATGCTTAAAGCGCGTAGAATTTGCAACACCTACAAACGCCATACCCACTTCTTAGACCGCACGTCTAGCTTACACATGTTTGCTCGAGCAGATTTGACACGTGAATAATAAATATTTTGTCGAATATTTAGCATCACTTACGCCCTACGACCGACCGGTACCGCGGTGGATTCACGGCGAGGGATGATAATCCAAAACGCACCACATGTCTATCAAAGTTCATTTTTCAGTATTTTGCCTTTTGCAGGCAGTTACTTTTGATAGTGTTCAAACTTGAATCATCGAGCTTCTCGTATTGGAGCTATGATATCTTCATAAAATCCATTATTCTACGTTTATTTATGCAATTGGCGAAATGGGAACCAAGACCAAAACTTGTACTGTCGTTACCCTTAAAATGATTCTACGAATAGTTTCATGCGTCGGTAAAGCTTTAACTATTCTCCCCATACGCCTTTGCTGATTCTCCCCCAAAGTGACCGAAAGCATCGCATTTGCGAAGGCAACAGCGTGCGGCTTATGCAGATTTTCAATAGATCCTCCTTCGTCTCCAGTGTCTCCACCCTTCTTTGGATTCGATTAAACCCATCGCCTAGGCGGGTTGTGTTTTGTGACATTTGAGAATCATTTACAGTGACCTTCGCCTACCAGGTGGTGAGTGTGGAGGTTATTATTTCTTGGCGTAAGTGAATAAAAATAAACATAAAATGAGTGGAAACAAGTTTCCGCTTTCAACTCATTTTGCTATGTGGTCGAGTATGGGTACTGATGGAACACTGGATTCATGAATATTGATCTGGGAGCAGCAAACGGATTGGGTAAAAAATTACAATACAATATCCACTAATGACAGGGTAAGTGTAATTTGGTTACCGTAGCAGTATGACCGGTATGACCGTCGAGATGGTCAACAGATAGGGAGAACTTTAAAAAAGTGGTGATTATTTGATTCTTTTTCAAAACAACTTCATTTGCCCATATTTTCCTGTATTGTTCAGTTCATGAAGGATTAAGTGCAAAATCTGGTCCAACCGCCAGTTCGGCTCGGGATAGAAGCAATTCCGAGCTTTTTGATAAGCTGTTGGTGTGTTGGGTGATGGGAGGTGTTCAAAAAAGTCCTCGTTCGTCTACGAAGGGTGATGGGGGGTATACCAAAAGTCTACGTAGGGTTTTTAATTTTTTTTAAATGTGTAGAGTACGCAAACGGAATTACATGAGTATTCTGGACTTGTGGAAATAGGCATACTAGAGGGTGGAACCAAGATACGTGCGAGGGGCCAAAAATCGGCGGCGGGGTTTTCGGTTTCACGCTGAAAACCTTTGTAGCCAACGTCGGCGGTGGCGTGAATTGACGTCGCAATTTTTATTCTGTTCATTTGTTAGATTTTTTATGAAAGTTTTTGCAATACTCAAACGGGAGAATCTTCTGAATTTGTCCAGAAAAAAAACAAATGAATTTCACTGAAGTAATAATCTATATTTCGAGACGTAAAACTATTCCGGGTTTCTCCACGAAATTCCTCTGTAGAGCAGGAAAGTTCAACTGAGTATTTTAAAAAATCGTTTGGGGCCCTCCTTAGCCGTGCGGTGCTGCGTGGCTACAAAGCAAGACCATGCTGAGGGTGGCTGGGTTCGATTTCCGGTGCCGGTCTAGGCAATTTTCGGATTGGAAAGTATCATTGGCATAAAAGTATCATCGTGCTATAGCCTCATGATATACGAATGCAAAAATGGTAACCTGGCTTAGAAATCTCGCAGTTAATAACTGTGGAAGTGCTTAATGAACACTTAGCTGCGAGGCGGCTCTTTCCCAGTGTGGGGATGTGATGCCAATAAGAAGAACAAGAAGTTTGGAAAACGTTTTAGTTCTCTCTTCTACGAGAAAATATGTGGAATTTTCACATAAACGTCTTTGGAATTTCCAAATTCTTGGAAGCTTTTTGCCATTTGCAAGGGAGTTCCTCAAATTTTCCGCGAGAAACCCTTCGGGACTTCCACTAAACGTTTTCCGGAAAGTTCCTGGGCCATTCTTCCGCTAATTTCCGCGAGCAATTTTTTGGGCATTAACGGGTATTCTTCAGAATGTCCTTCGTTATTTCCACTAGAATTTTTTTTCGGGATTTTAACGACAATTTTTTCGGGATTGCTAATGGAATTTCTTCAGAATTATCAATGGAAAATCTTCGGAATTCATAAAGCAACTGCTGAAAATTGAATTTTGTTGTAATGTTTTTGTACTATAATAGTTTTCAATAATGGAATTACCTAACACGCTATTGACCTTCGTATTATGTATTTCGAAATGCACAACATATATGATAGAACAGTAATTCTGTTACAGAATTTGTTAAGTAATAAGAAATTCCGTGTGTTCCTCTCACTACCATTGTTAACAGTTCATGAAGAGTTAGTACGTATTTAAACCTCCAACTCGATTTTTTTTCCAGCGGTCAGTTCAGCCTAGGATAGGCATCGAGGTTTTTCCAACTAATTGCTGAAAAGTTGCTTCCACTGCATACAGTTTAGCCTCGAACGAAGCTCAAAATTCGAGTTTTTCAACCATCTGCAGGGTAACACAATCTCTATAACTGCTGTTGGTAACGAGGGCTAAATACGATGAATGCTTAATTACCAAAACTTATTTTGCTCTATCTCGAAAAAGGTTAGTGCTCCGTTTAGTAGATCTCACACCATAACACACTACTTCAAAGGGATCTACCATGTACGGGAAGATGGAATGGAACTGTGTTAGTGTGAAGACTATGCTCAAATAAGATTTTTTTTTATCCGTAAAATACTGATACCTAACAATGATAAGTCTAGTATAAAAAAAAGTTTCAATAGACAATCGTCAATTAAATTATTAATAATGTTATCATAAGTTTTTCATACATTGCAATATTGGAAAATTTGCGGACATTCGTATAAAACCCATTTGTCACAAATGCCAGTTGACAAATGACCTTTATATTTGACCAAACGAACATTTGTCATGATTTTGGACTATGAAAAAGAATTGTTATTTGGTATGATTTGTCTACACAAAATATAATATTTTACCTAAAGAATGTAAAATTAGTGCTTGGAGGGATCATGCATTAGTATTGCGCGTCGTTTTGTTCGTTAGAAGCGCCATCCTCCGCAGTTTGTCAAAGCCATCGGGCATGCATGTTGTGTTTTGGCCGCCAGTGTACGCGTTCAAGGAAAAGTCGCGAGGTGAAAAGAAATTTCGGATTTGTGGAGCAGAGTAACGAAATAAAGAAACGCGCAACGGATCGTGTTATGGCTTTGTCCAAACCACATGTGCTTTGAATTGATTGAAGCATGGTTTTCGTCTTTGTTTTCGTACAGATAGCTAGTCGCGTAGCCAAAAGTTAAAACACTTCTTCACATAATACGATCACGTCATTATAGACGGACTAGTAAACAACAGAATGGTGGCCCAAATAAACAAATATTAGGAACTCTGGTAACATTAGAAACATCTAGAAAGCCTTTACTTTATATTTTACTTTAAATATTTTATTACGTGTAATTACAAAGGCTTTAAAAAATCTTCGCATTGCAGCAGACGCTTGAAGAATAAAAATATGGAGTCTTCAAGCTTCAATGCCGTCATGACGATTTGGTTGCACGACGTACTGTCGTGCGCGTCATCGACGATGCGACGAGTATCACTGAAGACACGACAACTCGTCGCTACTGTGGCATTTTGAACTGCGACGAACACTTTTATCTGAGTTGCCTCGAGTCCTTTATTCACCTGGTATAACTCGTATACCTAATCGCTACCTTCGAGCGCTATATTGAACAGTAAATTGGATTACAAATTATGCCGTAAATTCATCCGCAACCCTTACACTTGATTTCGATCCGTCCAACGTAACACGAATCAGCCGTATCAGTTTTGCCGGAAAACCATGTGCTAGCATAATTTTCCATAATCAATTTGGTTTCACTGAATCATACGCTGTTTTGAAATCAATAAACAGATTAATGTCGGCTGCACTCGAAATTCATGAAGGTTTTATCTCAGGGTAAACATTCGATCCGTCATTGATCGACCCTCACGAAAACCTGCCTGGTATTCATCGACGAAGGACTCTATAAGCAGTCAAGCAATCTTTTGAACTAATTGGGGGACATAACTTTATACGCCGAATTAAGGAGGGTTATTCCTCGGTTATTGGCGCACTTCAACCTGTGCCCTTTGTTAAAGATTGGGCAAATGATGCCGCCCAACCAACTAGCAGACAATTCCTCGTCTTCCCATATTTTATACGTAATATGGAGCAGAACTTAATTAGGCTGTTCACTGCCATGTTTGAGAAGTTAAGCCAGGAGCTGACTGTTCTTACGTGACAGGGTCGAGTTGCGATTCATCAAAGAGTTTAACAACTTCAGCAAAATGTTGCATTTGTCAACAGCTTTGTCGACCTACTGACGATAAACTTGCTGTCTAATGTAATCAGCCTCATCCATCAACCATTCCATTGGACTGCCTTGAGTTAAGACTCTTGACGAGAAGAACGTTGCCAGAAGCCGGGGATGTTGGTGTCGGGTACCCGATAGGATAGGTAAAGCTTAGATCATTTAGAAATGGGACACTTTGAAATGCTTGTATCTTTTAAACCATTTTTTCAATCAAAACACTTTCTAAGAAAGAAACACGGGTAATCTTATTATATTTCATGAAAAAATGTGAATCAAATCATTCATCACGAATTCGAAGAAATTCTCGTACTTTTCCGTTAATACCTCTCATTAGCCGGCGCACACCTCCTTCAGTCACGGTTTTGGCCATCCGGTTCCACCAATTCTTCATCTGACCAAGGTCGCTGATGACTGCACCCTTCATCTTCAGTTTCCGCTTCATTATTGCCCAATATTTCTCTATCGGGCGAAACTGGGACAATTTGGTGGGTTCAACTCTTTTGGGATGAATTGGACTCCATTGTTGTTGTACCATTGTACCACATCCTTGCTGTAATGGCAGCTGGCTAGATCTGGCCAAAACGTAACTGGACCATCATGGGACTTAATGAATGGTAAAACCCGCTTCTTAAGGCACTCCCTGGTGTATACTTCCGTATTCATGGTCTTATTCGTCACAAAAACGCTGGTCTTCTTTCCGCAAGAGCAGATCCCTTGCCAAATCATGATTTTTTTCGCGAATTTATCTGCGAAAATGAACTTGTATTTACCAGGAACCTTGCCGCGTGCAGGTGCCTTGTAGAATTTGACCCCTGGGATTTGTTGGAAATCGGCTTTCACGTAAGTTTCATCGTCGAGCAAGAGACACCCTTCGCGTTTCGTCAGCAGTCGGTCGTACAGCCTACGAGCTCGGGATCTGGCCGTTGTTTGCTGTTTGAGTGTTCGGTTTGGTTGCCTACTTTCACGGTAACACTTGTAGCCTTCCCGGAGGCGAATTCGCCGCACTGTACAGCGATCAGCATTCAGTTTTTTCGCCAAATCATAATCAGAGATGTTGGGATTATCCTTGACTTTTCGAATGACCTTCAACCGCAGTTGACGATCAAAAGTTCCACTCCGACGCTTGGTTTGCACTTTGCGAGCAGTCGTTAGGGTCTCCTTATACCGTTTTATCACTCGCGCCACGGTACTTTTGGGATAACCCAGCAGTTTTCCCAGCTTCCGGGCTAACGCAAATGGGTTTTGCAGGTGGTTGTGCACAATTATTTTTCTTCTCTTCCTGCATGATAAATATCTCGGAACTACGTTAGTTTTAGGCAGCGAAAAAATTTACCGAGCAGTACTGTATATAAACAACAAAACGCTGTCAAGAGCTTGCATATCTGACCGCTGGGAGCGCCGCTATCGCTAAAATCAAGTGTCCCATTTCTAAATAATCTAAGCAAAAGCAAGTCTTAAAACGAGTCCACCGAGACGATGAATCAAAAGCAGACTAAAACGAGCCCACCGCAGGAAGAAAAAACGGTATGGAGAAAAAGTGATTTGTGAGGCGCAGGAAAGAATGGAACAGAACGATATGCGAAGGTTTTATGAGACAACGAAATTTTTTGTTTGCTCAATGTTTCAATGGGCTATGCCATTTTTTCAAAAGATTGAAACGTTTTCATTGCTGAAGTGACTGCAAAGCCGAAAAACCGCCGGTGAGAGTTGCGATTGATCAAAAAGTTTAACAACTTCAGCAAAATGTTGCATTTGTTAACAGTTTTGTTGACCTACTGGCTGACGATCAGATTGATGTCTTAAGCCGAGGTAATTCCATTGCAGTGTCGTTTAAGATGATTTTACAATCCGTAATCGGAACCGGAGTCTTGTGAATCGCGAATGAGGAAAGAGAATGGTCTGGGTCTTCGCCACGATGATACAGATCTTTCAGCTGGTGAAATATTCTGTCGGAGCATCCAGACATAACCCAAGTATCCCAAAATAAACTATTTTTTCATGCGATGTGAAAATGGGATTTCAGGGGAACAGTAAGATACTTCCAATACGAAACTGGGACCAATATGGGTGCTAGTATACGCAATTGAGACCAATGTGGGCGGAGGCAGTGCGAATCCGTACATGCGAAAGCGCAAAATGTTGACTTTGGGGAGTTGATAGCAACCAACAGTACGCAATTGAGACCCATCAGGGCGGAGGCAGTGCGAATCCGTACATGAGGGAGCGCAAAATGTTGGCTTTGGGGAGTTGATAGTAACCAACAGTACGCACTTGAGACCCATGAGGGCGGAGGCAGTGCGAATCCGTACATGAGGGAGCGCAAAATGTTGGCTTTGGGGAGTTGATAGTAACCAACAGTACTTGAGACCCATGTGGGCGGAGGCAGTGCGAATCCATACCTGCAGGGGCATTTTAAGAGACTGTAAAGGTGATCGGCCGTACGGCACACTATTTTTTGTACACACATACACGCTCACATCCACACATATAGCCTAGACAGACAAATATAAATTTTTGGATTTGTGCAAAGCTTCTTAGTTGTCGACCAAGTGTGACTAAGTACGCCGGAAGGGCTGATCCAGACCTCGTTATGGCTTTAACGTTAGAGTTCTAATCACTCTATCTTCGTAGATCATGGAGGTGTCATCTGCAAACAGAGACAGTGGGCCACCTCATGGAAGTGCTGGCATGCCGGAGGTGAACAGATTGAACAGCAGGAGCAGTCCCGGAATTTCCTTTTCGTCGGATAGTAGCGTAGTTTGGACATCAGACTGCCATGCCAGACGTTATCGAAGGCTTTTTTTGCATCCGGAAGATTCATGGCGGATGTTTTGGTTTAGAATGTTCTTGAGAGACACTGAGAGAAGGCTGACAGGGCGGAAACTTTTTGAGGAGGTGGGATCCGTTCCGTTTTGCCTTTCTCGTACAACAAAGTTGTACCGAAAGGCTATCATTTCACTCCAAAATCGAACTTTTTATAGAAGTCTCGGAGACCCATGATGTTATATACCAATCGACTCAGCTCGTCGAACTGAACAAATGTCTGTCTGTCCGTGTGTATGTGTGTGTGTGTGCACACGAAAACCGAAAAACATTAGCCAATTTTTCATATAGTAATTCTTAACCGATTTTCTCGCAACAAGTTGCATTCGACAGGGGACAAAGCCTTGTTGATCACTATTGAATTTGATAACGATCGACCATTGCGTTTAAAAGTTATTAAGAAAATGGAATCGAACTATATAAGCGCCATGTAAGGTTGGTGTCTTGGCTAAATGCGAGAAAGGCAGTATCACCACTCGGTGAATTAAGTTGGTTTTTTTTATGGAGATCACCTTGGCTGACTTTCAGGCCATAGGGAAGTAGCTAAGCCAAAGGCACTGATTGAAATACACGGCGATTTGATCAAAGCACTGCTCACTAATGTGCTCCAGATCCAAGTTGAAGATATTATCGAAATCTGGAGCCTTCATATTTTTTTTTAAATTTTGACATAGGTTGTCATTTAGAAAGGTGTTATCACCAACTCCACCGAACAGTCGTTTGAAATTTGATACAGATTGTTTGTATGTTGGTCAACAACAGCTTCTTGCGGACTGATGATATATTGCCTCAGATTATAAGAGCGGGGGATATGTTCCGCATAAATCAAAACCGCGTAAAAAACGACTTCACTGAAAACCTATTCTTCGCGTGTTTTCCGACCTTTTTGAAAAACCGCGTAATAAACTTAAAAAAAAACCGCGTAAAACACGGCGTAATTCCCGAATACCGCGTAAAAAAATGACTTCATCGAAAATTTGTTTTTCGCGATTTTCACGCAATCCATCGACCTGTTTCAAATATGGTACATGACCCTTGTGGTACAGATAATAGAATGTGTACACAGAACTTCTGGGTCATCCAAGAAATTCCTGGAATAAGGCCTTTAGATCTACACGCGTAACCAAAAGTTTTTCTTTTTTTTCTTCCTTCCTTAAATTTGTTGTATGCTAGTTGTGGTACAGAGAATAGAATGGACTTTCGAGCTGTTTCGAATATGGTGCATGCTCCTTATGGTACAGAGAATAGAATGTGTACACAGGACAATTTCTTGATCATCCAAGAAATTCCTGGAGTAAGGCCTTTAGATCTACATGCGTAATTAAAAGTCTTTCGACCTGTTTCAAATATGGTGCATGCTCTTTGTGGTACAGAGAATAAATTGTGTACACAGGACAACTTCTTGGTCGTCCAAGAAATTCCTGGAGTAAGGCCTTTAGATCTATACCCGTAACCAAAGGACTTTCGACCTGTTTCAAATATGGTGCATGCTCTTTGTGGTACAGAGAATAGAATGTGTACACAGCATAACTTCTTGGTCATCCAAGAAATTCCTGGTCATAAAAAAAACTAGAATAAGGCTTTTAGATCCATCGATTTGATTTAGATGCGGTAGTAACTATAAATGGCACAAATATTTGGATTCTACGTACTTGAACTGTCGTCAATTCGAAACGTTGTAGTTAGTTTGCCAACTGTCGTCAATTCGAAACGTTATAGTTAGTTTTTTTTTTGGAAAAAATGTTATTTTGATACACATAGTTAAGTTTGTCATTTTATGGTGCTTTATGAGATATTGCGAAAAAAGATATAGCTGCCGGTGGGACTTGAACCCACACTATTGCATCAAGTACACGGACGTATTACAACAGATACGAGAAGATGTTCCATAACCAGCCAATAACGATGGGGTATCAGTCGATTCCCCGTATAGTTAGTTAGTTATAGTTAGTTTGAATCAAACGTGAATACCATTTTGCCAAGTTAATTATACTTAGATTATCAATCGATCGAAATTTCTCAATTTTAAGTTTGAAACACTCTCTGGAAAAAAGGATGCAAGGACGGGAATAACAGATTATAGGGCCTGCGAAATGTCGAACAAACTGGATAACAGGGGTTCTGTTCATAATGTGAATAATTAGTCCGCCATAATGAATTTTAAAATGGCGTCAAAAATCGATTTTTGAATTCTGTTCATCGATCTTGATTGATAGACACCCATATTGCATGGTTTCATTGTTCAGATCACTACGAAACTGCGTAAAACTTGAATTTTGGTCGGCCATCTTGAATTTCAAAATGGCGTCAAATTACGATTTTTGAATTCTATTCATTGATCCCGATTGATAGAAACCCATATTGCATGGTTTTATTGGTGAGATCATCACGGAACTGTTTTAAACTTAAATTTTGGACCGCCATCTTGGATTCCAAAATGGTGTCAAAAATCGTTGAATTCTACTCATCAATTATGATTGATAGACACCCATATTGCCTAGAGATATACAAATGATCTTTGAAACCATCATTCTTGCAAAAAACATTCCATGTGTTTTCCCTTGAAAAAGACTTAATATTTTTTTGAAAACCGCGTGAAATCCGAAATCCGCGTAAAAAACTATTTTTTCTAAAACCGATCAAAAATCAATTCTCACGATTTTCACTTGTTTCCGACCTTTTAGAAAAACGCGTAAATCCTGAAATCCGCGTAAAAAACGACCCCAGTGTATCGTCCTAGCTCTTACGCCGGGCAAACGCATGCTTCATAAGAAAGGATAACATCGATCTTTACCTTAAGCCGAGAAAGGCAGACTTATTCCATACACCATTTCCCTGACGTTTTTCAAAGCAGCTAATTTTGCTATCAGTTAACGATTTCTCTATGTACGCCTCAAGATCTATCTTGTGGAAAAAGAGACAAAAAACGCTTTTCCAATATGATATTATTCATTCCAGCACCATTCTCAGCCAAACAACAAATTTTAAAAAGAAAAGATCAATTATAACAGAAGTCCGCACTCACTTTCGTTGTAAAAAATTATGTCCAATATTCTTCATGTCAAATGAACATTATGACAAATTGTCTAGAAGTGTCTGAAGAGAATTGAAATATTGTTCACTGAAAGCTAGTTTTTGCACCCGTTGCTCTACAATCGTTTCCATGTTCCAAAGCTACAAACAACACCTACTTCTAAAACTTGATAAACAATCAATGCCACATTGATATACACCCAGGTTTTTTTTTACACGGTTTGGTTTTAGTCGTTTGAGACCTTCAGCGTCAACGAAACAATGAGTTAACCCCACCAAAAAATTCACAAAAAATCAAAGAAAATTCAGGGGGTATTTAAAAAGCAGTGGAAGTTCAGGTTTACCGAGAAATTAATGAATTCCAACCGTGTAAAAAAAAACCTGGGTGTACAGCAGTCTATCATGTGCTTTATCGCGGATGCTGCGGTCTGCAATAATGTAATTCTTGTCAGGACTTTCACTTTCCTAGAAACTCTCGCCACGCACCCGTGAAAAGGGACAAATATAAGCGGATATTCGTCGAAGAAGACTTGTGAAAACAGTAAAACAGACGTCACGTCAACCTTCCTCTCTGTAGTCCATTGGCATTAGATGTTGACAACGATCGCAGCATCATCGTTTCAGTCATCAAACGATTCCCTGCATTACTCGATGTTGCACAATTGTTGGTGGAAAATCCGAACTAGGAACGTGCCAGCATAGCAAACCTGCAGCACTATAATAATAAATGATTTATAGTAGGAGTACAAAATGAGCTTTGAAGCTCTTTATAGGTCGACTTTTTAAATTAATCCTTTTAAATAGTTTAAATATATAATTTTATAATTCAGTTAAACCTTTTAAATTTTAAAATCCATTTCACTATGTTTGGAATAAATTGAACCAATTTTTGAACATTTTGTGAGCCCTTTTCCATCGTATAACCTGAGCAAATGTATTTAAGTACTGTTATGATGCTGCTTTTGTTCCCTCACATCTGTTGGTAAAGAAAAGTTGCAAACTCTGTACCGCAACATGGTCATAAAGAAAGCGAAAAAGGAACTATCAAATCACCATAAATCTATCGTGCGCCGTGAGCGCCTGAATACCCCACACAGCCAGACAGTAGCGGTTAGAAATATTTTTCGCATTTTATGTGGACTAACCATGATGATCACCTGTTTGTCGCAACAAGCACGTTCACTTTCCGTTTACCTACTGGTTAGCTTCAAACCTACCTAACGGGGTGTTGAGTGAAGATGCTTCGCTACATAGAAACTCTTCAGTATTAAGTTGGTTGATACTCACGTATGGGAAAGGAACACAAGGCAAAGCGTTTAGCAGCCTGTGAGGGACATTTATTATGTACGAGCAATTCAAAACTCATTAATAAGTATTGATTTCGAATTGGTTTTAGGTAGAAACGATTTGGGAGAAAAGTTAGAAGTGTTTCCTTTAAATAAAAAGATTTTACCGTCCAGGACAACAAGAGATTCAACCGTAATGAAGGCTCATCACAAATAATCTATATGGTCTTTATGAAATTAGAATATGTATAGCAAAGCACTTTTATGCTTGTTCTCCTATCCAGATAAAACTAACTTGCGGTTATCACTAGAGAGTAGTGAGAACACCGGCGGTATTATTGAACGAGAATTGAATAAAATTCCAACTAATATCATTTCAGCTTAAATTATTTTCAGCTGTTCATTCTATAATCAGTTTTCTATTATTTAGAAATTTATTCATAGGTAACAGAAAACATAATCTCAAACGGTATCATTTTTTTCTTTTTCAGGTTGACCAGTACTGCAGCTGCAGTATCTTGTTCACGGTGAGTATTCATTTGCATTTCCTGCTCCTTGGCCACGGGCGTTACATAAATTCGCTTCAAACCTATTACCATTCAACAACACCTCTCTTTCGGACTCTCGAACCAAACCGTTTTAAGTAATTTACTGATGCTTGCTATGCAGAGTGTCAATAGACAACAAACCAACATATCCAACTCGTAAACCCAACTTTGACATAATCTGTATGCACAGCACATGTCTACTAGCAGGGAGATACTTCGTCAATTTCAGTTGAAATGCAAGTACCCAGGTGAGATTATCTTTCGGTATCATCTATCGGCATCTTCTGTTTAGCAGTGTCTTACGAAACGATCCAATCTGTATGTAAGCAACCCTTCACGGTACATCGTGGAAAAGGGCTCCCCGTGAAGAAAGCTAACACCTGACAGCTAACAACATCAAGCAGCCATCATCCCTGCGGCGGAACCTATCGATTCGAGCAATTAGCATATGGGCGCGCACTTTACGACTTTCACGTTCATGACTCAGTTGCCCCAGAGACGTGTTCAATGGGGACCAGTAGTGACCAAGATGACAGAAGCAACCGCGTTTGTGATCATTGGCGTAACTAGAAAAAGTTCTTTGTGCTTTTTGAAAATATTTAATAAAAAAAATTTACATTTACAATGTCACTCGAATATATTACGATTTGTTCTGAATCAGACATAAACTTCAAATCATTGTTTTAGATTGGTGGGTTTACTTTTCCGGTTCTTCGTTACATTACCCAGATTGATCCACCTAGTGAAGATGCAGGCTTTTTCGTGTTAAGCTAAAATACAAACCTCTGTGAACGAAATCATTTTTTTTTGACAGAGCATCCATATGTTAATCCGCGATGACTGATTAGTGCGCGAAATATAGTTTTATCGTTCGGTGCACCGGATCGTCCGCGAAGAGTAATAAATATCTGCTTCGAAGTTTTCAGGTTATCAGCCATTTAGGGTAATAGTTTTGGAAGTAATCCAGAAACCACAAAGACAATAATTTCAAAAAAAAAATAGATGATAAAAAACGCACAATCAAGATTAGGAAATCCTTCGAAAATTCTTTTTCAAATTCTTCCAGGAATACTCACGGTAATTGCTCTAAAAATCCAAAGAAGATACATCTTGAATATTCGCATCCAGATTTTGCAAGGAGTCCACAGAAAATGTTTATATGAATATCCCTAAAAGAATTGCTTTTGATACTTCTTCATAAATTCTTCAGAAAGTTGCTGCAGGAGTTTCTTTGAAATTTCTTTCAGAAATGGAGTTCCTTCATGAATTGCTTCAGCTATTCCTCCAGGAATTTCCCTGGAAATTTTTAGCAGAAATGCTCCACAAATCCATTCTCCATTCACTCCACTCCAGTCTATCCAACTCCTCCGAGAATTCCTTGCAAAATCATCCAGGAATACCAGCGAGAGTTTCCACAAGAGTTCCTCGTAAAATCTTCCAGAAATTCCTCTGGACATTTCCCCAGAAATATTTTAAGTAGTTCAAAGGAAAATTTCCCATGAGTTCCTACGGAAATTACCATCGAAGTTTCTCCGGAGATCTCTTTCTGATATCTTCCGGGAATTCCCCCGGGAGGCATTCAGATATTCCTCTGGAAAGTCCTCCAAAAATGTTTCTAGGAATTCCCACAGAACAGCTCTAACAAAAGCTGAAAAGCCACCTTCGAAAAAAACGAATCAATTATTCTTCATGAAACTAAACGATAGTTTAAATTTACTTGAGATGGAAAAACTTGACTTCGAGACTGGCATGTTCAAGACGGGAATGATCGAGACTTAGTATGCTGAATACATCACAGATTTCAAATGTGTGAAAAGTACTGAGTTATAGCGATGAAAAGTTGTGTCATGATGGATGCTTTATTGTAATATATTCATTTGGTTGACGCTTTCATGAATAAATTATGTTCCATCAGCTTCCATTGGGCACGGCAAATGCTGGGTAAAGCGTACCATTGGTACTTCGCGTACCTGAAGGAATAAAATAGACCCCATCTCGCGGTCCTTAGCCTCTTACCCAGCAACTCCTATCCCTACCTCCCCGCGGTGCTGGCCGGGATACGAGCAACCTTAGGGAAGATCGGGTAACCAACCCTGGTGGGAACTATGGTCGTATGCTGACAGGGAAGGGGGGTTTGCTTCTCTCCGGAGGTACAAATATTACTGAGCGTCTGTTCTCCATGTTAGGAACGGCTCACAACAGCTTCTGTTCTCCAAGTTAGGGGCGACTGATCATCGTCCGAGTGCCAGCGAGGGACCCTAAGTGAAACTGTGCACCATGGTCCACCGGAAATAAGGTGGAATGGTCTTTCGGAAATTTAGGTGGTTTAATATCAGGTACTGCAAGCCAGCTTTTAAAAAACTTACGCAACGAATAATCAACAAGAGAGTACGGATTCGAACTAGGAAAAGGGACTAGCGATTGGAAAATCGGTTCGTGGAACTGCAAATCTCTCAACTTCATCGGGAGCACACGCATACTCGCCGATGTGCTCAAAGACCGTGGATTCGGCATCGTAGCGCTGCAGGAGGTTTGTTGGAAGGGATCAATGGTGCGAACGTTTAGAGGTAATCATACCATCTACCAGAGCTGCGGCAACACACACGAGCTGGGAACAGCTTTCATAGTGATGGGCGATATGCAAAGGCGCGTGATCGGGTGGTGGCCGATCAATGAAAGAATGTGCAGGTTGAGGATCAAAGGCCGGTTCTTCAACTTCAGCATAATCAACGTCCATAGCCCACACTCCGGAAGCACTGATGATGATAAGGACGCATTCTACGCGCTGCTGGAACGTGAGTACGACAGCTGCCCAAGCCACGACGTCAAAATCATCATAGGAGATTTGAACGCTCAGGTTGGCCAAGAGGAGGAGTTTAGACCGACTATTGGAAAGTTCAGCGCTCACCGGCTGACGAACGAAAACGGCCTACGACTAATTGATTTCGCCGCCTCCAAGAATATGGCCATTCGTAGCACCTACTTCCAACACAGCCTCCCGTATCGGTACACCTGGAGATCACCACTGCAGACAGAATCACAAATCGACCACGTTCTGATTGATGGACGGCACTTCTCCGACATTATCGACGTCAGGACATATCGTGGCGCTAACATCGACTCGGACCACTATCTGGTGATGGTTAAACTGCGCCCAAAACTATCCGTCATCAAACAATGTTTGGTACCGACGACCGCCGCGGTAGGACCTAGAGCGACTGAAGCAACCTGATGTCGCCACTGCATACGCGCAGCATCTCGAGGCAGCGTTGCCGGAAGAGGGTGAGCTCGATGGGGCCCCTCTTGAGGACTGCTGGAGTACAGTTAAAGTAGCCATTAACGACGCAGCGGAGAACAACGTCGGGTATATGGGTCGAAGTCGACGGAACGATTGGTTCGACGAAGAGTGCAGACAGATTCTGGAGGAGAAGGACGCAGCGCGGGCGGTCGCGCTGCAGCAAGGTACCCGGCAGAACGTGGAACGTTATAGACGGAAGCGGAGACAGCAGACCCGCCTTTTCAGGAGAAGAAACGCCGCCTGGAAGAAGCGGAGTGCGAGGAGATGGAACAGCTGTGCCGTTCTCAAGATACACGCAAGTTCTATCAGAAGCTCAACGCATCCCGCAAAGGCTTCGTGCCGCGAGCCGAAATGTGCCGGGATAAGGATGGGAGCATCTTGACGGACGAACGTGTGGTGATCGAAAGGTGGAAGCAGCACTACGAGGAACATCTGAATGGCGCTGAGAGTACAGGCAGTGAAAGTCAAGGCAGCGGAGGAGATGACTACGTCAGTTCAGCGGACGATGGAAGCCAACCAGCCCCCACCTTGAGGGAAGTTAAGGATGCCATTCAACAGCTAAAGACCAATAAAGCAGCTGGTAAGGATGGTATCGGAGCTGAGCTCATCAAGATGGGCCCGGAAAAGCTGGCCACTTGCCTGCACAAACTGATAGTCAGAATCTGGGAAACCGAACAGCTACCGGAGGAGTGGAAGGAAGGGGTTATATGCCCCATCTACAAGAAAGGCGACAAACTGGAGTGTGAGAACTTTCGAGCGATCACCATCCTTAATGCCGCCTACAAAGTGATATCCCAGATCATCTTCCGTCGTCTGTCACCATTAGTGAACGAGTTCGTGGGAAGTTATCAAGCCGGCTTCGTTGACGGCCGCTCGACAACGGACCAGATCTTTACTGTACGGCAAATCCTTCAAAAATGCCGTGAATACCGGGTCCTAACGCACCATCTGTTCGTTGATTTGAAGGCGGCATACGACAGTATAGACCGCGTAGAGCTATGGAAAATTATGGACGAGAACAGCTTCCCTGGGAAACTTACCAGACTGATCAAAGCAACGGTGGATGGTGTGCAAAACTGTGTGAAGATTTCGGGCGAACACTCCAGTTCGTTCGAATCGCGCCGGGGACTAAGACAAGGTGATGGACTTTCGTGCCTGTTGTTCAACATTGCGCTAGAAGGTGTCATGCGGAGAGCCGGGTGTAACAGCCGGGGTACGATTTTCAACAGATCCAGCCAATTTATTTGCTTCGCGGATGACATGGACATTGTCGGCCGAACATTTGCAAAGGTGGCAGAACTGTACACCCGCCTGAAACGTGAAGCAACAAAAGTTGGACTGGTGGTGAATGCGTCAAAGACAAAGTACATGCTTGTGGGCGGAACCGAGCGCGACAGGGCCCGCCTGGGAAGCAGTGTTACGATAGACGGGGATACCTTCGAGGTGGTCGAGGAATTCGTCTACTTCGGATCCTTGCTAACGGCTGACAACAACGTTAGTCGTGAAATACGAAGGCGCATCATCTGTGGAAGTCGGGCCTACTACGGGCTCCAGAAGAAACTGCGGTCGAAAAAGATTCGCCACCGCACCAAATGTGTCATGTACAAGACGTTAATAAGACCGGTAGTCCTCTACGGACATGAAACATGGACAATGCTCGAGGAGGACTTGCAAGCACTCGGAGTATTCGAGAGACGGGTGCTTAGGACCATCTTTGGCGGTGTGCAAGAAGACGGTGTGTGGCGGCGAAGAATGAACCATGAGCTCGCCCAACTCTACGGCGAACCCAGTATCCAGAAGGTAGCTAAAGCCGGAAGGGTACGATGGACAGGACATCTTGCAAGAATGCCGGACAGCAACCCTGCAAAGATGGTGTTCGCTTCCGATCCGGCAGGTACGAGACGGCGTGGAGCGCAGCGAGCGAGATGGGCAGACCAGGTGCAGAACGACTTGGCGAGTGTGGGGCGTATCCGAGGATGGAGAGATGCGGCCTCGAACCGTGCATTGTGGCGTCAAATTGTTGATTCAGTGTTATCTGTTTAGATGTTAACTAAATAAATGAATGAATGAATCAGCTTCCATTGAGTTGAACTTTTGTGGTATACCCCTAATTACTATTAACTATTCGCATCTTCTAGGTTGATCACCATTTGTCAAGTAAACAACCTAAGACGCGTATTTTCCCAGTCCGGTATAATTAAGTTAATAAAACCCACTACCTTTCTAGGATTTGCAGTCCAAATATCTCCTGGTTGCATAAAGCCACTATTTAGAAATTTAGATCTACCCTTGTACAATGCATCACAACTGCAAAGCAGATGTTCCGAGGTTTCACGTTCCATGTTACAGAAACGACAGATATCATTAACATTGGGAATTATAAATCTCTTTGATTTAGCACACTTTTCGGCAACCAGCCAATTGGTCATCAACCTCGTTTCGCAAGCTCGTCTGCCTTTTCATTACCTCCAATGCTACAGTGCCCTGGAACCCAGTACAGATTTACGGAGTTCTCTTGGCACACCTTTTGCAATGAAAGAATGCAGTCCCAGACAAATTTTGACGTACATTTAAAGCTACTCAACGCTTTAAGTGCCGCATGACTATCTGTGAAAATACAAATATTTGCATATCTATATTTCCTTTGTACACAGATATTAGCATATTTCATTATAGCAAAAAAAAAACTCCGCTTGGAACACCGTTAGATAGTTTCTCCATGGTGAACATTACACTTTGTTTGCTGAGCAGATAGATAACTAAGATCGATATTCCTGCATAGCATCAGTATCTTTGCTCAGAAGATCGAATGATGGGATAAATTGCAATGCCTGCTTTAACCGCTTGGTTCGCTAGCGTTTCAATTTCACGGAAGGATCACATTCCACGGCAAAGGTCCACGCGTTCAAAAATTGTGTTCAACAAAATACTATAATTTTAAGAACAAACCCAGATTAATCCACCTAGCGGCGATGAAACCTTTCTCGTGCATCGTAAAATGTATTGAAAAATCACATAAAAGCACTTTAGGGGAATAAATCGCATTTTTTATCATATTGCTTGTTTTTGCGTTAATTACTATGCATTACCACAGACACACATATATACACACATACAGACATCACCTGGGTTCATCGAGCTGAGTCGATTGGTATATAACACTCGGGGCACATAACATAAGTGTAACTTCGAAGAGAAGTCGTAGCAAAAAGTTGGCCCCCTTTTGCTTCTCGCCAAAGTTGTATAACTGGTACGGGGAACATCGTTCTGTCATCTGAGAAAAGCGACACGGAACTAAAAAGTGGTATAAAAGTTAAGCCCTGCACGGTCTAATAAATTAACCCAAAATTTGAATCACATTAATTGCATATTATTCGGCGATTCGGTCGCACGAAAAAAAAAGTCTGTTATTTCATTTTGTATGCGGTACGTAGCCGTGTTTCGTTTTATTTTCTCATTGAATTCAATGCATTATGAGATAAAATATATGGTATTTTTAAGGTATTAAAAATGATCAATTTTACCACATTAGGCATCCATTAGGCAACATAAATGTTGTTGTTGAACGCTTGTCACCTCCCCCTTGAGGGGGGGCCGCATGAGACGGGGACAAAAGTAGAAAAGAGGCGAAGATGGCACTGGCTCCCATTGCCCACGTACCCAGAACCGCCAACAATAGGTTCTAACTATATAGGGACCAATTAACAAAAGCACAATACTCGGAATCACCGCAACAAAAATAAAAACATATATTTCACATGCAATACTTACGCTTATTTATGTACTTACGCTTATTTATTAACCTACAGTTTAGTATTTTGTGTGTGTGTGTCAGTGTAAATAGTATATCCCGCGGCGACCGCTAACCGTAGTGTCTGCCCGGACAGACCCAGACTGCTCGCCGGCACCATGCCAGCTGTCCATACCAACTGCCACTCTGGTTCACCATCGCTCTGAGATGCAGCTTGCATAACAGGCTACATGATTATGTAGCGAACGAAAGGCCTGTTAAGGGAATGCCAATGTTATCACTTTCTGCCACTATTGAACCATTTCGGATTTGCTTCAAACATTCAACTCGACCCTTACCGATCTCTAAGCTAAATCAACACTATTCCATCATTGCAGATTACCGGCGCAGGCACAAAACATTGGGATCCATCTCTGTTAAGTGAATCAGATTAGGAATTTGTTCACCATCCCAAGGAAACTATTAACTGCCCTAGGCTTAATGAAACACCCACTATATTGCACCACATCTACTATTTTAGTTCCAATGAATCCAACACAACTTCTGGATAAATGTCGGTCAGGCAATTTCAATATTGTGACACCTCACTTTCACTCGCTACGGGAATACTCGCGCGTAATGTCTGCTTGGCAGTTAACCGACAACTAAGGAGACTGGATTTTACAACTGCCCAAGCTGGTGATCGGCCGTCGCTCATTATCGATAGGTGATTAAGAGTCGGGAGATCATCTCAGAGTGGGGAGATTATCTCAGGGGAGCATTTGGCTTGATATAGGGTTCCAGGTACCTAATTATGGTACGTTTGGTAACCAGTACTACTTTGCTATTAGATGATACTGTGCTCTAGGCACGTGGTTTTTCAACTGCCCTCTTAATTCGAGAGAGTGAGATCTGGCTGTCTTCTGGGGTTTCTGCGACGGCTGTTCTGTTGTGGTGTGTTGTGTTCTGTGTGACGTGATTTACATGGAGATAGATTTTTGTTTCCATTCCGTGCGGCGACTTTGTCAGCTGTTTTGCAGCTATCGCGAGGCCGTCGGACGTGTGCAGGTTACACGCTTTTGAGTTTTATTCAGATCAAGGGCCTATTAAGTTGTTTCATGTTGATAGAAATACATTCTGACCTTGATCTTGACCTGTGCTCTTGAGATTGAGTGAGCATTACGAACACTGGTGAAGTATACAATTTTAATACCAACATTTGAAAAGGATTTTAAAAATAAATTTTTCAAATGATCGAGGATGAACAACACTCTTAAGCGATCACATATCCAAATAATCAATTGAAATAACTATAATGTTTGAAAGCACCCGTCACAGTCTGACTAAGCACCTGCCACTAAGTCAGACTGAGCCCCGGTGACTCATTACAGGAAATCCCATCGTGGAAGCTGGGCTGTCAACGGCGTTTGGTGGTCATCCTATGGAGGAAGTCAGAGTAGACACGACAAAGAAGTTTGACAGTTTATTGATAATAATTATTATTCCTTCACGTGAGTTGCAGTTGTAACCACAGAAATGCCAATAGATTACTAATTTCCAGTTGGAATATAGTGATATAGAAGAAGAAGCTTGCGATGCACTTACGAGATCGACTAATTTACCAAAACCGTCTGCTAAACTATTAGCAATTGTTCAATAGCAAATATTATCATACATCAATATTGTATGTAACACACTGAAATCGGTTTTAACGCGGAGGATATGGGCCGCGTAAATTAAAACAACGTAAAATCCGCGTAAATCCCAAAATATGTCTGAATGACCAGCTGAAATCCCAAAATTTGAGTGAAAAAAATCCCATAAAATGCGATTCGTGTAGAAAAAGCCAATATAGAAAAGACAGACGTAGTTCTACGTCAAAAGAGTAACTTCCTGCATAGAAAAAAACCATTTCGTCTAATGTACTGATTATAAACTCATTTTATTACACACCGTTAACATTTACGTTGTTGTTCATTTAAATTAATACCATAATTGCTTTTCAGTCATGTAACAGTCCAGAATTATGCGGGTTTTTCACGGTAGGAATAATATTAACATAAATACAGTACCCATTAATGGGTTAAGTCATCTCATCGTGTAAGGTTTGATTGTGTTTACTATATTTTTTTCCGTGTTTCGAAAGTGAACTGGTATAATGCCTTTGACATTACGATGTTCTCTATACCACCTCTGAATCTGTACTTGGGTACAACTTTTTGAACCCGAGTTACACATATGTTATGTGCTCGGGGTCTTCTGTCAAAAGTTCAGTCTATAGTCTTTCAGTACAACTTTGTTGTACGACAAAGGCAAAAACACATTTTTTGACACTTATAGTCATTGCATTGAATATAAATAAACGTGAAAAGTGAGAAATATCCACATATCAGTGCTGTATTTGACTGTTCTTATATATGTATAAATACCTCAAATTGTACATTTTTTTAAATAACTGGGACACTTGCAAAATTTGCATAAAAAATATAATCTAATAATCGGCCGTCAGCGTTTCTATCTGGCTCGAGAAGCTATTTTCATTCATTATTGAATATGTAGGTTTTGAAACAAAGCTCGCGTTTCAAAATTAATAATTTAAATTTGAAACAAAAAAATATATTTTACATAATTTAAAATTATTGCAGTAAGTGACACCAAGACACAAAAGGTGGATGTAGAACAGTGATCCCCAAAGTGCGCCCCCCTCCAAGCCTTTTCCTGGGGCCCGTGAAGGATTTCGGTGAAAAAAACTACATGTGGCCCATTGTTAAGCATTGCATGCCAAGAATGGCTTTGTGCCCATTTTTATTTGGGGATTCGATAAGGTTGCACCAACATAGTGGTAGAAGCTTCATATAGAAAGCATGAATCGTAATATTATTACCATGATCAATTAAATTCATCACTTCATGAGCATACTTCTATGTTATTGTCCCGTGCTATAAAAATAGCAAATGCTGTTTTCCCCGCAGATTTAAACGAGCTAAATGTTGAACTTCATGTATGAATAATGTTGTCTTAAACTGCTTCGAAATAAAAAGGCTTTTAATCCTAAAAACAAGTTAGGACTCAACGAAATTCAACAGATAAATTGCTAAATTATTACCTCTTGGAAACACATTGACTATCAACTATCATGTCATCGTACTTTAAGCTACGGTAAATTGAACGAAATCAGGATGTTTTCAAGCTCCGATATTGATAAAGAGAGGGTTTCAGAAAATTCACTTGAAAGGAAAATATGAAAGCAATGTTTTGTTTTTTTAACCCGTCACTATCCCCCACACCAAAGAACTCGCAAATGGAGCCTCTTGGTAGTGGACGCAACGGTCTCAGCTCAGTCTGTGCAGCAAGAAAAAAAACATTTACAACTATAATTATTTCTAACATGAGCTGAGACATAAGCAAAATGCAATTTAAAAAAAAAAGTAAGAGAGTGAGTAGGTTATGACAGCCCAGTGGAACATAATGTTCCTTTTAAGGGAGTCACTTAATCTTAATTACAAATAAATTCAAAAACTACTTCGAATTAAATACCAATAATAACTAAAAATTATAAAGCAACAGTAATTAACAATATCCAAATAGAAAAGGAAAAATAGTTTAAAATACTGGGATCCAAGCATTCTATGAAATATGGTATTTGAAAGGGCATAGATAGGAAATAAAAGTTGATAGAACTTCAAAGGTTTCAATTCAAATTTCCATTTGTTGATTCAAATTATTGACACAACAAACTCTCTTTACTCAAGCTAAAACGAAGTCAGAAAATGTAGTACGGGCCAGTTTTGCTGTTAGTAAGATTTTGACAATAAAATGAAAATACTGACATGAAAAACGTGGCAAAGGTGGCTGTCTCATAAGAGAAATTGATGGCAATTTCGAATGCCAGAGAAATTGGCAGCTTTGACCCAATGCAAGGAACAACTAACGGGAAAACCTTAGGACTGTTAAGACCTGTTTAAAGGAATTTTTTTCTCGTTCAAAAACTTAAGTGACCCCAGGAAGCACTAGTCAATCGAAAATGGTTCAGCAACTCAATGGTGACTGAATTTGGCCATATATAAATTACTGTAATCTATGTGTAACATGTTTGCTGCTCGGGACCTTACGATTTATGGAGCACCAGCAATGACATATGTGAAGACCTCGGCTACCTGTTGGTGGTGTTGGTTTGCGTGGGAGCGCTATCAGATTCGACAAATCGACGTTTGAATCTTTGTTTACAAAAGCAGATAAATCGTTTTGAAAATTTGATATTCAGATGCTGTTGACGGAAATGAAAGCCAAATACGGAGGCCTGCTGTATTATTGCGAATTTCATTGACTAAGCCTTCACGGAACCGTGAAACAACTCACTTTATGGTTCCTTTCACTCAAATCCGCCCTTGCGTGGAAGAAGCCAAAAATAAGTTAAATGCAAAAAAAATCCGGTGAGTACTTTGCCTTTACTCCCGTGTTGAATTTTCACCCACTATGAAGTTTCACCAACTCAAATTTATGTTATTTTCACTCACCCGAGACTATGGTGAAAACAACTCAAATTTGGCTTCTTCTACGGAACAACACACGTTGGGTCGATGCAGTTCTCTTTGTTTATAATATCATTCATGAGAGGGAGTGAGAAAACTACCTAATATTGAGTTCAAAATTTGAACTCCGTACTCAATGTTGAGTTCTTTAAACTTTTCTTTTGGGTTCTTTATTTTTTCTGTGTTGGTACCATGCTTGAGGCATATAAAAACAGACATAACACATTGAATATTAAGCCATTAAATTCTTTGTCGTACACACACTTACAACATTCCTTTTTTTACTAAGTTGGACATACTGATTTCCAAAAGTTAACTCCTAGTGTGCCGCTGTAAACACGCTCGAAGCAGGCGATTCATTTAAATATCGTGTTCAGTTTTTCCAGAAAAGGAAAAAAACAGGCTTATCCACCTAGCAACGATGATGCCTTTCTCGTACATATGTATTGAAAAAATCACATAAAAAAGGTCAAAAAAGCACTTTACATAGGGGTATAGATCGCAGTTTTTCTATCATTTTACTGGTTTTGCATTTTCCATTTTTGCATTGCCATTAAAAAAACGATTTTGAATTGTTTTTTCCACAAAAAGAAACAATGATTTTCCAATAATTTTGGAATGCAATGTCGGATCGGGCCAATTTTCAATAGCAAACAATGGGACCGCATTCCCCGTCGAATGCAGCTTGTTGCGAGTAAATCGAGTAATGCTAAATTCCAAAAAGTGTGTTTACCGTGAGAGACGTTTTTCGCAAGCTGTCATGACAAAGAACTGATTCGGGGGCAATACTCCGAAATAAATCTATTTTAAAATGGTTCAAACATGGGGGGTATTGGTTCTGATGATGCATTTTTTCTGTCATGTGAGTTTCCTAGGACGTCGCGTTTACTCTGACACACAACTAGGAAGCGGTAGAAATGAGCCGAAGAAATAAGCTGCTCCAGGTAAAAGCCCGTCGCTGCTAGAATAAATCAAAGCATTGATTATTCTCATTAAAATCCTAAACAGTCCTTTTCAGGACTATCAATTTTGATCCCATACAATTCCGAGGACCGCTCGATACTGTTCCACCAAAAAATCGCTATAGACACCTCAGATGCAAATAAAATTTCTACGTAGTATTGCTGCTATCAAAGGCGGAAAATTAATTTCTACTGATATCGATATCGACGCGTTTGTTGCGAATGCACTTTTTGCAGTCAGCTGTTCGGTAATTTCTCTTAGCGGGCTTGGTAGTCATATGGCTACTGCTTCTGCCTCATACGCAGGAGGTCTTGGGTTCAATCCCAGGTCCGTTCCATTATCCTATTTTGTATCTTTCTCTATATTTCTCATGTTCTAGCAATCGCTAGAACTGGAAATGGACTTCCATACCGTTTCCATTACTATTCCTATACCTTCAACTTGAGTATTCTAACAGTAATCTGCTAGAAGTGGAAATGAACTTATAGAGCTCGTTTCCTACATCCAATTAGAAATTCCATCAGTTGCCTTCTCCTATCTATCACATTGGCAGCTCGTTAACCAAGACGGACCTCTGCCTCTCGAACCTAACCCAAAAATTCCAACAAATTCCGCATGAACTCGTGGCAAGTGCAGAGGTATATTCGGCTTGCAGTGGGCGAGTGATTGCATCATCATTTCCTCCCCCTTCCCTACATTGACTTGCATTCTGACGTGGCAGGCGCCAGTATGACCTAACAAATGAGATCATCAGTACTTGTACATTGAAGATGTGTGCTAGTCCCAAGCAAACATCTGTTGGTTCCCTGTGCAAGAACAGCTGATCTGGTCATAATGGAGTAGCAACTACGAGCAGTCAATCAAGCTCAAGCTCAGCTGTTCGGTAATTTCTCTACAAATATCTCTGCTGACGCCACCGACGTCATCATTGCTGTTGACCAGTTGCTGCTGAGATTGCTACCGATGGAATCATAATGATTGCATTTTTAGAAATCGAAATATTCATAAAACTGAGGATTAGAACTAAACCTGTAAGTTGCATTAATTTGAATTCTATGCTTGCGATGTACTTATGGGATTGGTTTACCGAAACCGATTGCTAAACTTTTAGCAAATTTTCAACAGTAAGTAATTGTAAAGCAATATTTCAATTTATTGGATATGAAACGTTGACTCTTTCTTGATCAAATGGTCTGAGAAAATTGAAAATCTATCGAAAAACGGCTGAGATGTTAAAGATCGAAGTCTATCATATTTTCTTGACGTTTTTCGATTTTCCGCAATCGCAAAGTGTACCCGGTAGTCCCAAGTCAATAAAATCGTATTTAGTTTTTCTCTGAAATTTTTTTGCCCATTCTGGAAAAATGAAAATTAAACTTTGTAATGGCGTTACCGACTGGATTTGCTTCACTTATTCAAATTTTGGCTTTCTCAGTCTGTTGAATTAAGAACGATTAATTGTATACGTTCCCAACGTTTCGGCCGATTGGTTTTAACTTTTCTCAAGGGTCGTCCTTGAGAAAGGCCAAAACCAATCGGCCGAAACGTCAGGAACGTATACAATTAATCGTTCTTAATTCAACAGACTGAGAAAGCCAAAATTTGAATAAGTGAAAATTAAACAATTGTTTATTTTGAAATCATGTTTAAAATTATGTACCGAATACTTTCTAGTCCAACAGCAGGTGTTGAATCTGAATATTGACCCATGGCTTGAAAAGGTTGAAACCTCTTCTCAACGAGCTAGACTTTACTAAGGAGGTGCAGATCAGCGCTGTTGACTCTTTTAATCTTCCACTGATCTTATGCAGCTCAAATATGTCGTCACTGATCTGCACCCCCTTAGTAGAGTTTAGCTAATGTCTCTTCCCTACTAACCCTTTCAAGAAGCGTTGCTACGCTGATGGTACTAATGGATGTAAATACAACCGAGGTTTGGGTTTTAAATTACAACTCACGTTACAATTACATACTCTCTACTTATTGGCTTCCATCGTGTGCCCTCCGCCGGTGCCCAGCGCCAACTTGAACTCCGTGTTCAACTTTGCCTGGTGTGCCACCATTCGGTGGCGGTAGCGAGGCAAGACTTTCTAAAATCGAACTATAGGATCGTCGTCGGTCGTTGACAAAAGACCGCCGTGACAGGGACCAGTGCATGCATTGGCCGCCACCAGCTGACTAGACCTTCCTCACATAAAGATGGATATTATGCAGATGTGATGCAAGTTTTGCCTTGTGAAAGGGCTTTATCTATCCAACACGTAGCATCGCCTCCGGTTGCACATAGATAAAGTACAAATTGATAATGTTAGTTGATGGCGGCTGAAATTGATAATCAATCACTGTTCACACTTGTCCGAACGGAAAAGGGCCCTGAGGGAACTTGTCAAACTGTGTATCGATTGAAACATATTAGGGTTTTTTTGTTTATTATTACGTAACATTTTATATCATCTTTAATCGTTCGTATTATTATTTCGAATGAATAGGAATAACAGACGACTGGAATTGGTGTTTCAACCAAATATGTTGCTATTATGCGCATAGTCAGTTTATGGAAGCATATTCTGGGAAAATACAATTATATAGTTATTTAGTATTGTAGTTTAGTAGAAAACGAAACAGATTCTCGAGCTTCAATTTTGCCTCTAATTAAATCATATAGAAAGAATTATCTATAATCTTCGTAGTTTCTTAGTGAGTACTTAACTTTGAAAATTTCCGAACCACAGAGTTTATTCGATTTTGGCAAATTTAATTTTACCAATAAAACCATTCTATTTTTGGCTACATCCTCACTGGCCTTAACAATGCAAATTTTCGAAATCATAATAAATTTATTCCAAATATGTGACTTGAATTAGTCTCAGCAAAAATATTAGACAAAACAAAAATCAAACAATGGCGCACGAGTCGTAAAGCAAGCGAGTTCCCAGCCGTACATTCAGGTCAAATTCATCCCGTTGGAATTCCGATTACTTCAATAGAAATAAAGTGGCACCGGGTCATTTGTTTTATTGTGTTCTTTCAATTTAATTCACAACCATTTCAGCAGTTAGGTCCGCCAAATAGCATAAGAAACTATGCAATAGTCAGTTCTTATAGGCAGCGAGTACCCCAGCGCCTACTGCTCTTGTATGCAGGGATGGCATAAACAGTAGAGATGGTGATGAAACGAAAAACTATCTCCGCCCAGAGAGGTGCTTCTCAGCACAAGGGTTTGGTATTCACTCCCACTTTGGCGGTCATTGCCTATGTTGATTACCCACAGGTTTGGGGCAGAATGGTCTAAAACGATCCTGTGATTATTGTGCTATTTAAACTATTTGAACAGTTATTTATGCAACATTGCAGCTCGTTGGCATAAGTTGTACAATAAGTTCTGAAAGATCCCGATTTTAAGGAATTGGATGAACGTTTTTGGTTATTCTGAAAAAATGACCTTGATTTGATTATTCAGGTCTGTAAGGTATTCAAAAAAATGATCATTTATGCATTTGAATATCCACGATTAACTGGTCGGAATCACTTCTTCTTCATTGGCATTACATCCCCCACTGGGACATTGCCGCCTCGCAGCTTAGTGTTCATTCAGCACTTCCACAGTTATTAACTGCGAGGTTTCTAAGCCAAGTTACCATTTCTGCATTCGTATATCATGAGGCTAACACGATGATACTTTTATGCCCAGGGAAGTCGAGACAATTTCCAATCCGAAAATTGTCTAGACCGGCACCGGGAATCGAACCCAGCCACCCTCAGCATGGTCTTGCTTTGTAGCCGCGCATCTTACCGCACGGCAAAGGAGGGTCGGAATCACTTTAATAAAGTTAAAAAAACATTTAACTGGTCGGGGTTCGCACCAAGCGCCTTTTTGACTGACTGGAAATGATTCCACACCAAATCATCCTTATATTTTTTGTTGGATATCCTCAGTCATAGTTTTGAGTGATATCCGGTACGATTTATGATCAATTGAATCTGCTACACGAAAACTTGTACAAGAAAATGGGTGATTTTTCATTGGCGCATGGTGCGGTTCGTCAGAACCAATTGATAATAAGAAATATAATAAAATGTACCATTCTCCCTCCTAACCTAGGTGGAAGCACTAAGATGATAAAACAAAAACCGGCTGTCTCTGGTGGCATGAATCGCGTGGTTCCAACTGCGGAAAAAAGTATTTCAAGACAAATGTGAAATGCCACGGTAGGGTAAAATGACCAATCGGCATAATTACATTAATACAGAATGATATGAACATTGAGTTTTGGAATTCTATCTGGAGAAGTTAACTTACATTTCGACGATATAATTTCTGTGGATTAGAAATGCCATAGATGGCAATTCAATAAAAAATTAAACACGTTGTCTGTCATAGGAATATTTTGGAGTGTCCATAATAGGGAGGCAGAACATCTCGAAACGAAGCATGAGAATCAAATGGAGAGTCAAATATAAGGAAGCAACTTGATATCAGCGGAAAACGTTGAGTAATCGAGTGGTTTATGTATGTATCTTAACGATCTTGTTATTAGATACTACACTGAGTTAACATGTGGTTAATATTCTCGCCTAATAGCAGCAAATGGAAAGTTCCACTATTGGAATGTCCACTATTGGTCTTTTCCCCTTACGTACCTACCGCGTCCATAAGCAAGGTTCCTTTTCAACACGATGGAGATGAATCATGAAATATAGGTGAACTATAATGACATGACAGACATCATTATTGTCGTTGTTCTGCAAATGTGGGCCCTCATGATTGTCAGCATCAATTGTTAGTTCAGACTAATGTTAAGATTCTAATGATGGCAGAATAATGGATACTATTCACTGATCTCAGAATCTTCGATATAAGCTTTAACATTTAAAATCGGCGTAATGAAAGATGCATAAGCTGTACACCTCCCAATACCGGACGCTTCTCAAAACGACATTTGAAGAAGTTCTTCAAACACCATATGTAGCATGTAGCACTAGAGTGATTCAAATTTTGACTTTGTTGCTCCCCTATGCTTAAACGATGACATTTGCCATTTTAATAATCGTCCTAAATTTTAAGCTAATTTGGATGTAATTTGACTGAGCACAAGCATTTTGAAGCTTGTATGAAAATTACTATGAAAACAGTAACTTTTGTGAAAAACTGTTCCCCATCATTGCCCATTAAGCTCTAAAAATGTATGAATACGTTAGCAACATAGGAAATTTAACAAGGGTAAATATCGTCGTTGTTGCTAAACGATTTGATGCTGGCAACAAAAGTTATTATGGAAATACTGAATTGTGGGAAATTCAATTTAACACGTAAAAGAATAACATCAATATCAATAATGAGCAATTCTGTTTTCTTTATAATTTTGCACACAAAAGTCAGATTGCTTCGCAACAACAACTGACTTTCAGCTTAGGATCTATTCTATGATTACGATGCGTTAAATATATTCAAATAGATTCTGGACTGCTTAACGTAACGATCTTTTACATAAGTGGCAATTCTCATAGTAATTTTCATATAACCTTCAAACGGCACGTGCACAACCAAATTACATCCAAATCAGCTAAAAATTTGGGAGGACTATTAAAATAGCAAAAACAATCGTTTAAACACAGGGGAGCGAAAAAGTCAAAATTTGAATCACTCTAATGTAGCACCATGTAGCATCAAACACCATATGTAGCACCATATCTAAAGGAAACTATCTAAAAATATTTTATCTGTATGGATTATTTTTCCCTTTTTTTTAACTAATTTTATTTGCTAATTATCTAATACATGCATTCATCTCTTAGACTAGGTGTTCCGTGTTTTCTTAACACTATCATCCTTACTTGCTATGTCATATTTTTAGTTATTATTAATACATTTCAATTGCCTCTGGCAGTTAAAATTTTTCCTCTGGTTGAATTGAACCATGTAGGAATTACAATGTTTTCAACTTAAACTAAACTTAACCTATTTTATACTAAGGGTACAAGGAGTTAACCGTTGCAATAGAAGATTGCAACGATTTTTGTCTAAAATTGGAAATAATTTTGTTGGACATTTGTTGCAATGTCTCAATATTAGAAATTCTATGAAGTCCATTGGTACTATACCACGGAGGCAACTTCAGAATCATTTTCAGAATTTTATTTTGAATCCTCTGAAGTGCCTTCTTTCTGGTATTGCAGCAACTAGTCCATATTGGCACAGCATACAACATGGCAGGTCTGAAAATTTGTTTGTAAATCAAAAGTTTGTTCTTAAGACAAAGTTTTGATTTTCTGTTTATAAGTGGATATAGACACTTAATATATTTGTTACATTTGGCTTGAAGGCCTTCAATGTGATTTTTAAAAGTTAATTTTTGATCTAGCAGAAGTCCCAAATATTTAGCTTCGCTAGACCAATTAATTGGAACCCCATTCATAGTGACAATATGTCTGCTAGAAGGTTTCAAATAAGAAGCTCTCGGCTTATGTGGGAAAATTATAAGCTGAGTTTTGGAAGCATTCGGGGAAATTTTTCATTTTGCAAGGAGGTGGAGAAAATATCTAAACTTTTTGGCAATCTACTACAAATGACACGAAGGCTCTGCCCTTTGGCTGAGAGACCTGTGTCATCTGCAAACAAAGATTTTTGACACCCTGGTGGTAAATCAGGTAAGTCAGAAGTGAAAATGTTATCTATTTTATAGATTTAGAATTCTGATAGTTTACCTGCAGTGAGCGATCTGATAAATAATTTTGGATCAGTTTAATGATGTACAGAGGAAAATTAGAATTCATCAATTTTACAATCAAACCTTCATGCCAAACACTGTCAAATGCTTTCTCTATATCAAGAAGAGCAACTCCAGTCGAATATCCTTCATATTTGTTGAGCCGAATTAAGTTCGTAACTCTTAACAACTGATGAGTGGTAGAATGCCCATGGCGAAAACCAAATTGCTCATCAGGAAAAATTGAATTGTCATTAATATGAACCATCATTCTATTTAGAATAATCTTTTCAAACAAAAAAGCAAACTGACTGGGCGATAACTAGAAGCATCAGCTGGATTTTTGTCCGGCTTCAAAATAGGAACAACTTTGTCGTTTTTTCATTTATCTGGGAAGTATGCCAATTGAAAACATTTGTTAAATAAATTAACCAAAAAGGATAAAGCGCTCTCAGGAAGATTTTTGATAAGTATGTAGAAAATACCATCATCACCCGGGGCTTTCATATTTTTAAATTGTTGTAATAGTAATAGAATAGTAATAGATCTCACTTCATCCAAATTAGTTCCCAACGAAGGGTCAAAAACATTCTCTTGATTGTGAATTTCTTCGAAGCTCCGTGTAACCTCATCCTCAATTGGACTAGTGAGACCTAGACTAAAATTATGGGCACTCTCGAACTGATGAGCAAGTTTTTGAGCCTTTTCGCCATTTGTTAATAAAATTTTATTTCCCTCTTTAAGCGCTGGAATTGGCTTTTAAGGTTTTTTTTAAGAATTTTCCTTAATTTCCAAAAGGGTTTCGAACTGGGATCCAACTTCGAGACATTATTCTTAAAGTTGGTATTTCTCAGAAAAGCGAAACGTTTTTTAATTTCATTTTGCAAATCTCGCCAAATAACTTTCAACGCGGGATCGCGAGTTCTTTGGTATTGCCTTCTTCTCACATTTTTAAGACGGATCAGTAGCTGAAGATCGTCGTCAATAATAATGGAGCTGAATTTAACTTCACATTTCGGAATTGCAATGCCTCTGGCTTCGACAATTAAATTTGTCAAAGATACGAGAGCATTATCAATATCACTTTTGGTATCGAGAGGAATATCAACATCAAAATTCCTATCGATATACGTTTTATATGAATTCCAATCAGCTCTATGATAATTAAAAGTAGAGCTGATTGGATTATAAATGGCTTCTTGTGAGATTTCAAACGTCACAGGAAGGTGATCAGAGTCAAAGTCAGCATGAGTTACCAATTGGCCACACAGCTGACTTGAATCCGTTAAAACTAAATCAATTGTAGAAGGATTTCGACTGGAAGAAAAACAAGTTGGTCCATTGGGATATTGAATAGTATAATATCCCGCAGAACAATCTTCAAATAAAATTTTACCATTGGAATTGCTTTGAGCATTATTCCATGAACGGTGCTTGGCATTGAAGTCACCAATTACGAAGAATTTTGATTTGTTACGAGTCAGAATTTGAAGATCAGCTTTCAACAAATTCTTTTGCTGCCCATTGCATTGAAAAGGCAAGTAGGCTGCAATGAAGGAAAATTGTCCAAAATTAGTTTCAACAGAAACTCCCAAGGTTTCGAAAACTTTGGTTTCGAACGAAGAAAATAATTTATGTTTGCTACGTCTATTCATGACAATGGCGACCCCACAGGCGCTGTCAAGACGATCATTTCTGTAGATAAAATAATTTGGATCTCTTTCAATGGAGAGTCCTGGTTTGAAATAAGTTTCTGTTATAATGGGAATATGCACATTATGAACTGTTAGGAAGTTGAATAATTCATCTTCCTTACCCTTTAGAGAGCGGGCATTCCAATTTAGAACTTTCACACAATTATTTGGATCCGTTGAAACGGAGTCCGATAACGATTTTTTGTGTGTACTTTATACCAACCTGAACAGCTTCAGGAATGGTATTTGCTTTGAACATTGCATCAATCATGTGATGCAATTGTTCAGTTAAAAAATCAAAATCGGAAGCAGTCATGCTACCTGAATCGGCAACATGGCCATTATTTTCCGTTGGGACATGGGTATAAACCTCATTTTGAGAAGAGAAATTTTGTCTACCAGCAGCGATGTTTGCATACGTAGGTACATTCGAAAAATTGGAATTTACTGAAGTGCTTGCTACCCGTTGACGAGCGGCAAAATTTGTTTGTGAATTGTAGTGGGTATGAATTGCTCGACCGGTAATTGGTTTCGAAATTTGAGCGTTTGAAAAATTTCTACCCGTCAAATCTGGGATCCGATTGGAATTTCCCGTCATCAATTTTGCACGGGAATTCAAAACTTTTTTGCGTGAAGGGCATTCCCAGAAATTGGATTTATGATTGCCCCCACAATTTGCGCACCTAAATTTATTGGAATCTTCTCTCACAGGACATGCGTCCTTGGCGTGAGAGGTTCCACCACAAATCATGCATTTAGCATCCATGTGACAATGTTTGGTTCCATGACCCCACTTTTGGCACTTACGGCACTGGGTGGGGTTTTGGAAATTACCCCCAGGCCTGCGGAAATGTTCCCATGTAACACGGACATGGGACATAATACAGGCCTTTTCCAAACTTTTCATATTATTTAGTTCACTTTTGTTAAAATGAACTAAATAAAATTCTTGAGAAATGCCCCTCTGGGAAGTACCAGAGTGGGATTTCTTTTTCATCTTAATTACTTGGACTGGTGAAAATCCAAGTAATTGAGAATTTTCAATTTTATTCTCATCCAGTGATTTGTCAACACTGGGGAGACCTTTCAAGACGACTTTGAACAATCGCTCAGTTTTGTCGTCGTATGTGAAGAATTTATGGCGCTTCTCAGTTAAATACTGAAGAAGACGTTTGCGATCGTCAAAGGATCCCGGCAAAACGCGGCAGTCACCCTTCCTAGCAATTTGAAATGAAACCTTGATCCCCTGAAGGTTACTCAAGATTTCATTCCGAAAGCCAGATTAATTGGAAAACTATTCCCACAATTTTACTGCTGCAACTTATTTTTGAAGTTTGGAATCAATAATGTTATAGTCGAATACATAGATCTTTTCTGATTTTTCAGAGATGAAAATTTTTGTCACATTTTGGACAACGATCATGAGTTGTTAGCTAGATTATGTAAATGTAGTCCAAAACTAGTTTCGGTATCAGAGCAGCTGTCCCAAGAATCATACATTTTTTTTCATGTGTGCAATTAACAGGAGAGCCCAATAACTTCTTTATTTATTTATTACCAGACTAAGGCCGGAGTGGCCTGTGCTGCACATAAAAGTCTTCTCCATTCAGCTCGGTTCATGGCTGCACTTCGCCAACCACGCAGTCTGCGGAGGGTCCGCAAATCGTCCTCCACCTGATCGATCCACCTTGCCCGCTGTGCACCTCGCCTTCTTGTTCCCGTCGGATCGTTGTCAAGAATTTTTTTCACCAGATTACTGTCCGAAATTCTGACTGCGTGCACGGCCCACCGCAGTCTTCCGATTTTCGCGGTGTGAACGATGCATGGTTATCCCAACCGCTGATGCAACTCGTGGTTCATTCGCCTCCTCCACGTACCGTCCGCCATCTGCACTCCACCATAGATGGTACGTAACACTTTTCTTTCGAAAACTCCCAGTGCGCGTTGGTCCTCCACGAGCATCGTCCAGGTCTCGTGTCCGTAGTCCGGTCTAATAAGCGTTCTGTAGATAGTCAGTTTGGTACGGCGGCGAACTCTATTCGTCTTGCGGAGTCCAAAGTACGTACGGTTTCCAGCCACTATGCGTCTTCGAATTTCTCTGCTGGAATTGTTATCGGCGGTCACCAGTGGTGGTGAGTGGCTTACATTGACCTCTCTTGAGCCTCTTCCTTTCATGTATTTCGTCTTCGACGTGTTGATGACTAGTCCAATCCGTTTATCTTCACTTTTCAGTCTGATGTAGGCTTCCTCCATCCTCTCAAAGTTACGTGCCATGATATCAATGTCGTCGGCGAAACCAAATAACTGGACGGACTCCATGAAAATCGTACCACTCTTGTCAATCCCTGCCCTTCGTATTACTCCCTCCAAAGCGATGTTGAATAGCAGACACGAAAGACCATCACCTTGCCGTAACCCTCTACGCGTTTCGAAGGGACTCAGTTTATCCGGAAATCCGTTTTCGTGCATTAGCTACCATAGCTGGTCCCGATCGATTGGATCATATGCGGCTTTGCAGTCGATAAACAGATGATGTGTGACGTTGTATTCGCGGCATTTCTGCAATACCTGACGTATGGCGAACACCTGGTCTGTGGTAGAGCGTTGCCCCACGAACTCTCTTGCAATTGGTGTTAGTCGGCGGCATACAATTTGGGAGAGTACCTTGTAGGCGGCGTTCAGCAATGTGATTGCGCGGTAGTTGTTACAATCCAGCTTATTGCCCTTTTTGTAGATGGGACGCACGACACCTTCCATCCACTCCTGCGGCAGAACATCATCCTTCCAAACCTTGGTAATCACCCAGTGCAGCGCTCTAGCTAGTGCCTTATCACCGTGTTTAAACAGCTCTCCTGGTAGTTGGTCAACTCCAGGGGCTTTGTTGTTTTTCAGCCGGCCGATCTCCTCCTGAATATTATTAGATTCGGAGCCGGAAATCGCATGTCCTGCGCGCGTGCTCCTAGGTTCATTACCATACCGCCACCGTTGGCTGCCATATCGTCGTTCAAGTGCTCTTCGTAGTAGAGATGGGCGCTCCGCTCAGGAGCTGTTCGAAAGATTCGCTTCTTTACATTGAGCTGATGAACCATGGATCTTTTTTTAAGAACCCCAGCTTAGCAGTTCGCTTCAAATTGATGAAATCATTGTCAAACACACGCCTAGAGAAGCTCACTCGAGCGTACTCACTCGAATACGCGCGCTGTTGTTTTTTGTACAACACAAACGAAAATACCACGCTCGCAGTACACAACACAAGCGAGCTTGTATGAGCATTCCAGTCCAGTACCGCGCACGTGCTGATCGTTTATTGCAGTTTGCGTTGATATCGCCAAATGCATGAAGATGCAACAAACTTGCAAAAGATCTTGCATACAGTGTTGCTGTACATTTTATCATTCAAGAAGATTATATTATAATCGAGGTTGTAATAATATGTCATGCTATTTAAGCAAAATACAATGAGGCTTTACTCTACATTTAATATATTGTGATAGAGAGTTCATTTTTCTTGGAAAAGCATGATGAAACTAATAAATAAAGCGAAAATAAGTGGAATTGTTTGATAATAGTTCCAAAAACAAAATGAAAAACATTTTAGCACCACTGCCCCGATGTACACATCGAACCAAAACTAAAGTAAATCCGATGATTAACACGCTTAAATGGACACATCAGCATGTATTTTGACAGCTCGTTCCTGTGCAAGTTGCTTGCAGGTTGTCTGCAATGCTAATTTTCGTTGCAAATTGCAATATTATTTGCACCTCAAGCGCAAGCACCATCAAGCCAAGCAACAGAAAGCATTTCTGCTGCAGGAAGGAATAAGAAACACACAAGCAAAAATAATCCAACTTGCTTGCCGTCTATTTCTAAACCCATACCCACATACTCGGCGCTACGAACGGACACACAAAAGATAGTAGTGCTGTAGCGAACGAACCGTACCAAGCAAAAGATCCGAAGATCCGAACAACTCTCAGTTCAGCTCATGTCGTCGTCCAGCTCGAAATTGCTGTGACATGGAAGCGAGAGCTGCGCTACCAGCTCAGATCCGTGCGACACGGATCTCGATTCGAATCAGTTGCGACCGATTCTAGCGAAACATGTTTTTTTTTTTTTGGGCAAGGGTAAACGGAAATCTGCAACCAGACACCTGAGGAGGTACTCAGGTAGTGTGGGGATGGGTATGTCATGTAACTCTTACCCGACCCACTAAAACCAAAACCCTTTCGCCAGTCCGTACCCCCGGCCCGCTCTTAAGCAATACATCAGGGGGGGACTATTGAGAACGCTCACGCCTATGCTAACGCACTTGACGTCAATACACACAACATCGACTTCAAGGGTGGCACCACCCGTCGATCGCAAGCTATGATAGTAACCTAACGGTCCGTATCATAATCTCACGTTGAGACGAGCACCCGACAACAACCACCGCGCGTGAACCGCAATGACCGCTATATCTAGATACTGAGGTCCCCGCAGCCCACCCGCGACATGTTGGTTGTCGGGGTGAGCAAAGTGTTCACTGCATCACAGGTGCCCTTACTGCACTCGTTGGTTTTGTTCAAGACGCCACCACCGCTGCAGTTTCGACATAAACTGTTGAGATGCTGTGTTCACCGCATTCCATATAGCTTCTTCCCGGCACATCCTCTCGACGAGGTTGTCCGGGGTTGTATCCATACCACTAATAAGCAGCATGGCATTGCGTTCTACCTCGAATCGCGTGCATGCAAACATCACATGCTCTGCCGATTCTACCTCACCTACACATTCAGGACACTCCGCAGAATCTGCGAAGCCAAACCTTTGTAGGAATTTCTTAAAGCAGCCATGTTCAGACAACACCTGTGTTAGGTGGAAATTGACTTGACCATGCTTCCTATCAATCCAGTTGGACACATCTGGAATCAGTCTGTGGGTCCAACGACCTTTGACTGCGGTGCCCCATGCTCTTTGCCATTTAAGCAACGAGGCTGCTCTCTTGACACGTCGCACTTGCACCGAGTCCTTTTCGTTGTAGCACTCCACATCCTCCTCTAGGAGTGTGTTGATCGGCATCATTCCAGCTATAACGCACACCGCCTCATATGATATGGTGCGATATGCGCTCGCGACACGTAGGCACATCAGCCAGTGTACTCTGATCAATTACTTTACATTGTACTCGGCTATTAGTGCTACGGCCCATGCCGTTATGGCACGCCATAACGGATGATAAGACAATGCTACGCCAGCTATCAGCCTACGCACTTGACTATACACCGCCGATCTGTTGTACATCATTCGTGATAAAGATTTTATCGCCAATGAAGCCCGCTGACATGCATAATCGACGTGCCTCGTAAAATTGAGCTTATCATCGATCATCACGCCCAGATGCTTGAGAGACCTCACGGAGTTAACTGTGCTGGTCCCTACTCTTATCCTTGCTTGCTGCAACCCATGGTGGTTATGCACTACCACGACTTCCGTCTTGTGATGTGCAAGGGACTACCGTCTCGAGTTGAGCCATTCCTCCACTCTGCCAATCGCGTATGAAGCCTTCAGTCTGACTTCGTCGAGAGTGTCACCTGCTACTTCTAGCATTACGTCATCCGCGAAGCCTTCTATCTTCACTCCGGCCGGGAGACTTAAGCGCAATACTCCGTCGTACATAATATTCCACGGAACCGGTCCGAAGATCGATCCCTGTGGAACACCCGCGGACACTACGATCGACTTTTGACCGGCATCAGTGTCGTATAGCAACACCCTATTCTGAAAATAGCTTTTCAGTATCCTGCACAGGTAATCCGGAACTCTCAATCAGTGCAGGGAGTCAGCAATTGCTGCCCAGCTAGCATTATTAAACGCGTTTTTTACATCAAGTGTAATCAACGCACAGTACCTAATACCTCTTCTGTTTAAACCTCTCGCTATCTTGGCCGTATCCGTTTCCGCTCGAATTGCTTCGATGGTAGAACGGCCCTTACGGAAGCCATACTGGTTGCTAGATAAGCCACCAGCACACTCTGTATAGGCCGACAATCTATACAGAATGACCCTCTCTAGCAGCTTTCCAGCTGTGTCGAAGGATCCCCCGGCTGTTTGCCAGGCTTCGGTAATACAGTCAAACCTCCATGAGTCGATGTTCTATGACTCGATATCGACTCATGGAAGCAAATTATCCCATATTAAAAATATTTTCTGGGTTACTGTGATGGTCCCTTCAAACAGATTTCCAAAGATTTCCTATTCCACATGTCGATATTTCCATGAGTCGATGGTCCCTTCAATATCGACTCATGGAGGTTTGACTGTAGCACCAATTTCTGCCGTTTCCATCGATCTGGGAAGTTTCCTTCATCCATGCATCTCTGGAGGCAGCTCCTGAACATATCTGGATTGGCAAGAATGGCGTGTTTAAGGGCCAGGTTTGGAATACCATCCGGGCCTGGCGCCTTATTGAGCTTAAGTTCTAGGTTAATAGAATTAAGGTTCTAGCGAACCATGTGGTTCAAACGAACCGAACAGGGAGTTGTGTCTAGAGATGTCGCAAATTAATCGATTACTTCGATTAATCGATTCATCGTTGTGATAATCGATTAATTTTGAATCGATTATTACCCAACGATTAATCGATTCAATAATCGAGAGGAATCGTGAGTAATCGATTAGTTACTAATCGATTAATCAGAATTTTACGACATCATAAGGATGTCGAAAATTAATTGATTATTTCGATTAATCGATTCATCGTTGTGATAATCGATTAATTTTGAATCGATTACTATACAATGATTAATCGATTCAATAATCGACAAGAATCAAGAGTAATCGATTAGTAACTAATCGATTAATCAGGATTTTACGACATCTCTAGTTTTGTCTTGCACGGAGCGAATCTTTCGCTTACGACGGGTTTTCCCGCTAGCATACTGCTACATGTGCACTCTGTTTGTTTGTTGCACCGTGCTCTGTATTTTTTACTCTCTTGTTTTTAGTTCTCTCGCATTTCTGGAACCAATTTAGATGTATGCGCTCGCTTGTATGAAAAGTCAACTACGCATGGTTAGAAGCGCGCGCAAACAAGGCATTGATTGACTGCCAGTATGAAGAGAAAACTATTGACACGTGATATGGTCCATATCCATATGACTAGGGAGTAAATTCAAGCTCTATCTGGAATAAGGGCGAATGTCGCAAGAGAGAATTCTCTTCATCGACTTCCCCTCTTTTGAATAAAAGTGACAAGCAGCTGATTTCTTAGCGGTTTATCACCTCAGAACGATAGAAATCAATGTGAACTTGCATTCTGAGATGAAAAAGTGCAAAGAAATTCCCTGCTTGTCACTTTTATTCAAAAGAGGGGAAATCGACGAAGAGAATTCTCTCTTGCGACATTCGCCCTTTTACCAGATAGAGCTTGAATTATTCAAATTAACGATTTGAGAAACGTTATCAAGGTAAACATGTAACTTAGAATTATTAATAGAAAATAATGTTGAGTTAGATTTTGTATAGAAATAAATGTGATGATTCTAAATGAACTTCTAGACTTTAAAACTAGACAGTCAGAAAAAGCGTAATAAATGTTATTAGTTTAAAACTGTCTTTTTTCAAAAGAAATTATTACCTCACTATAGCTTAACATTTTAAAAATTTCAAAGTGAGGCAAATAGATGAATGATGAATGAATGAATTACATAATTTTTTTTAAAAGATTTGAACAATAATTAAAATCAAAATAATAATATCAAACATTATTTTTTAATATATGTAGCATTGATGAACTGAAGAGCTGATCTAAGGAGCTGACTCTTTTCAATGAGCTGAACAGATCAGATCCGCTCACTGCAATGAGCTGTTTTGCCTATCTCTAGTTCGTAGTGCTGCGGCCACCTTTGGATCACCTCACGCTCGTTTGTGAGAGGGTTCCCGTTTATGTCCTTACACATATCGGGCTGTGGCCCTTACGTGAACGGTTCAACTTCTCATAGAACTTTCGTGCGTTATTGCGGCGGTACAGTTCCTCCGTCTCTTCACGGTCTCGATCTTCCTGCTGGCGCATTTTCCTCCGAAAAATCGAGTTTTGTTTGTTCAGCGCCCGTTTTTATCGTGCCTCGTTTGCCCTCATGCGGTGTTGCAGCAATCTCGCCCATTCTTCTTCTCAACTAACTGCTCACATTCGCCGTCATACCAGCCGTTTCTCTGATCCGTGCCTAGTGCAGCGGTTGCGGTGCTTCCAATGGCGGATCGAATATCTCTCCAGCCATATTCAAGAGACGCTGCGTCTAGCTGTGCTCTTCCGTTGGGAGTGCCACTTCCAGTTGATGCGCGTAATCTTAGGCTAGTCTACCGTCTTGAAGCCGCCCAATGTTTAGCCGCGGCGGACGACTCCGACGCGTTTTGATCACCGTCGAGAGTTTTAAGCGCAGACATACTGCAACGAGGTAGTGGTCGGATTCAATATTCGCACTGCGGTAAGTGCGTACGTTCGTGATGTCGGAGAAGAATTAACCGTCGTTTAGAACGTGGTCGATTTGGTTTTCCGTTACTTGATAAGGTGATTTCCATGCGGCTTTGTGGATATTCTTGCAAGGAAAAAAGTACTTCGGACTACCATTCCGCGGGAGGCTGCAAAGTTTATGCATCGTTGGCCGTTTTCGTTCGATACGGTAAGCAGACTATCCAGTCCGATAACCGGTCTGTACATTTCCTCCGTTCCTGCCTGAGCGTTCATGTCACCGATGACGATTTTGACGTCCCGCAGTGGACATCCATCATATGTTTGCTCCAGCTGTGCGTAGAACGCTTCTTTATCTTCGTCGGGTCTCCCTTTGTGTGGGCAGTGCACGTTGATGATGCTATAGTTGAAGAAACGGCGTTTTATCCTCAGCTTGCACATCCTTGCGTTGATTGGATGCCACCCAATCACACGTTGGCACATCTTACCCAGCACTATGAAGCCGGTTCCCAGCTCGTTGGTGGTACCACCGCTTTGGTAGAAGGTAGCCGCTCAAGGACCGTTTTCCACAGTTTCTGTCCTGTCCAGCAAATCTCCTGCAGCGCCACGACGTCGAAGTTGCGGGGATGTAATTCATCGTAGATCATTCTGTCGCAACCTGCGAAACCTAGCGACTTGCAGTTCCATGTTCCAAGCTTCCAATCGTGATCCTTTAATCGTCGCCTAGGTCTTTATATCGATTATATCGAGTCGTATTATCTCTTATATTGTTCGTAATTATAACTATAATTAACAAGGATAATTATTATCCCTCCGTTAGATTCATGGTTTGCCCCTTGAAAAGCAATATTTACTGTGTTTTCTTCTTCAAAAATAACACATCTATCGGAATACGTTTGCTTGTGTTAATGCATTGGTAGATGTTATTCCTTCTTTGAAGGTAGGCGTTTGTCCGAATTATGGCAATGGTGGATTTCATCCCTTCGTTAAAAGTGAGCGATTACCCGAAATAAGGCAATGATGGATGTGATCCCTCCTTAAAAAATAGATGCTTGCCTGGTTCAAAGCAATATTGTATGTGATATCTTCTTTCAAAATAGGCAATTCTCCGAATTAAGGCAATGATGGATTTGATCCCTTTTAAAAAATAAAGCGTTTTCCCGGATTACGACAATGGCGGATGTGATCCCTTCTTCAAAATTAAGAGCTTGCCCGAATTTAGGAAATGATAGATATGATACCTTTTTTCAAATTAGCACTCCCCCGTATGATAATGGTGTGATCATATATTCAAAATTAGACTGTTTCAAGGCAATGATTGATGTGATTCTTTTTTTTTCAAAGTTTGCACTTACCTGGGTTAAAACAATGGTGATCCCTTCTTACAAAGTAGGCGCTTGCCCGGATTAAGGCAATGGTGGATGTGATCCCTTCTTTGAAAGTAGGCGTTTTCCAGATTAAGACAATGGTGGTTATGATCCTCTCTTTAAAGGTGAGCGTTTGTCCGGGGTGAGGCAATGGTGGGTAAGATCCCTTCTTATAATGTAGACGCTTGCCCGAATCAAGGCAATGGTGGATGTGGTGTGCGAATGACGCAAAAGTGGATGCGGTTCGTTCTTTGAAAGAAAGCGATTGCCCCGATTGAGACAATGTTGAATTTAATCCCTTCTTCAAAAGTAGGTGTTTGTCTGGCATCAAGAAACGAAAATTGAGATTATTTTTTTTTAGAAGTTGCCGTTTGCCAGGAATAAATCAATGATGAATGTGATCCCTTCCTCAAAAGTAGTTCTGCCGTTTCGTTTGCTCGTCCTTCCGAAAAGTGTCTCCCATCAGTGTATTTATCAGAACATATTCTTGATCTACTCTACGTGCAAAAATACATCGAATAACCCTTTCTCTATCATAGTTCCAAATTATGCCAAATGTCCATTAGGCCAAATGATCCTTGTAGTTCAAAACTATGAAAAATGTTTGTTATGCTAAATGCCCGGTATGCCAAACGACCGCAAATGGCCTTTATATCAAATGACCTTATGCCAAATGGCCAAATACCCCAGACCCGTGAGTGACTTAAGTTGTCCTCTCTTGAATATATTCCTATCATGTACTTCGTCTCGACGTGTCGAAGATCCGCTGAGCTTCTCTCTTCAGTCTAATGTAGACTTCTTTCATCTTCACAGAGTGGGATATGCCTGACGTCCATTATGCCTAACGTCCATTGTGTCTAACATAGTAATAGCTTACGTGAGTGTTTCTACTTCTCATGAAACTTTCGTGCGTTATCAGCGCGATACAGTTGCTCCGTTTCACCCATGCTACACAATTTCCATCACTAACTGCTCATATTCGCCGTCATACCAGTCGTTTCTCGGAACAGGAGATACTGTACCTAATGCAGTGGTTGCGGTGCGACCAATGACGAATATCTCTTCAGTCATCTTCAAGAGAAGCTGCGCCTGGCTATTCTTTCGTTGGATGTGCCACTTCCAGCTGCTGCGCGTAGTTTTGGTCTAGCACACCGCTAAGGATGAGACGCCCAATGCCGGTTCTCAGCTCGTTGGTGGTGCCACAACTTGGGTAGAAGGTAGCTGCTCGATGCCCGATTTTCCACACTTTCTGTCCTTTCCTGCAGCGCCACAACGTCGAAGTCGTGATGATGTAATTCATAGTATATTACCCTGTCGAAACATGCGAAACGATATTCCAAGTTTCCATTCGTAATCCTTTATTCCTTGCTTAGGTTGTTGCTGATTGTATTGAGTCGTATTATCTTTGGCTTTGGGACATTTCGTCAAAAAAAACTTTTAATCGAAGGAACATTTTATCGAATGGACATTTCGTCAGGGGTCTCCAGTAGCCTTGCGAGCAAAGGCGTAGGATTGCCAATCCGGAGATGGCGAGTTCCATTCTCGGTCCGGTCTATAATGTTTTCGGGTTGGAAACATTCTCGACACCCTGGGCATAGTGTATCCATTATACTTGCCACACAAGATACATATTCATGCAATGGCGGGCATAGAAAAGCTTTCAATTAATAACTGAGGAAATGCTAATTGAATACTAAGTTGAAAAGCAGGCCACGTTCCAGTTGGAATGTAGAGCCATTGAAAAAGAAGAAGAAGATTTCGTCTGAAGTGAATTTTAGCATAGATTTTCGCTTGTCATTAGACGAGTTTGTACCTTCCCATTTAATTCCACCACTTGATTATATCTTCAACATATACGTATTTCGACCTCAACAGTAAGGTCGTCTTCAGTGTCTCGTACTTTCAAGTGGTGGAATTAAATGGGAAGGTACAAACTCGTCTTATGACAAGTGAAGACATTCCACTAAAAGGCTCAAAATAATTTTCTTAACATAGATTTTCTTATTTTTTGCTTGTACTATCTATATTCTTTCCCCCACTCAATATTCACACAATACTTAATTAGTTCTCTATAATAGTCAACTCAAAACTTTAATTCGACCAAATGGCCATTGAACGAAATGTCCCTTAGACGCAATGTCCTTTCGATCAAATGTCATTCGACGAAACGTCATTTGACTAAATATCCATCGACCAAATGCTATAGATTAATTATCTCTGATGTCATTCTTAATTATTGGATTTACAGGCGGCTTATTGGGCCTTCGAAAACCTCCTGTCTTGCCGGAGGGCGTGTCAGGTCTGTTTAGTGTCCCACCCAACACCAGGACTTGGGCTAGTGCGCTTTGGAACCTGCTCGCGGATACAGGCAGCTTTTATAGAAGTTTAACAGAGCCTATTGTAAACCCCACCACATCCTAGGCAAGCTCCGCAACTCGCAGTGGCCTGGGGAGATGTCGTCAACCCCTTGGACATTCTGCTGCTACTGTGTTGCCCCAGAAAGTTGCATAGGTTGTACACTAGGGGAAGGGGGCAATATCCCCTAGCTAACAAAGACTGCTTTGATGTCTTTGCTGTAACGATTTTGACGGATATTTTTACCGTATTCAACAGTTAAACAATATAGCTAGCTGATGCCATCTTAACATTATAAAACAATATTCACATATGAGTTTTCACAACATTGTAAATTACAAAAGAGGTGATGATATTTTGTTGCCGGAAAACTCAAGAGGCAAAACGCTGGCAGCTCTTAGGGAACAACGCACCGCGCGTCGGCGAATTAAAATTCTGGTATGGAAAGTGCGTGGAGACGCGTTGTACATTGTAGGTTAGTCCCACTAGGGCGTTTTGCCTCGCCAAAATGTTAGATGTTTCCTCAACATATGGAAAATTTTGGTTTTCCATACCTTCCTATCGATAATTCTGAAACTTTTTTAGCCTAACCTACGTAATTTTATGTCTAGTTTTGTTACAAACATCTCAAACAAGGGAAACATGAGGAAATACCCAAAAGGCTTTTCGCATTGTGTTTTGGAGCCTCTATCCCAATTGCGGCTGACAAATTAAAAGCAGCACTTTACTCGCCAATTTTTTAAACTGATAAAAGATGAACCTATGATAAAATGCTGTTTTTAAAGTGTGTGTAGTGAAACGCACTGACTATGCAGTATGGAATAGCGTTCCCTTCATGCAATTTTTATTCTCTTCGTCTGTTTCATTTCTTTGAATTCATACGTAGTCTTCAACTTCATTCATCACGATGCAAAATCGTACTTGATGTAGAGAGATACGTACAAAAGCTTTGCCGTGTTTTAGAATCAAGAATAGTAAACAAAACATACATTCATTTTCACTCTCATTTAGACCTGCTGTGTCATTGCCCACTGATCGTACTCATATTGCCGCTTCGTTTCGGCGAAACCTAGCGTGAGCCATAGCTGTCGGGGCTCGGCAGTCTTCGACATGAATTTGTCGGTCGATATTATGCAACAGATGCACTTTTGCCTTCACCGCGCCGCGCCGCATGCTATTAAAAAGCACCAGCTGAAGCGCTCAGGCTCTCGATTGGCCACGGGCAGCCCAGTGTGCATCGATAAGTTATTAAGATTTATGATTGCGGAAACCGGTTGATTACATTCAGCATCTTTTTAGTGTCTATACTGACTCCTTACATGAATGAAATAAAAACAAAATTAGCGCAAGTGCATACGAGAGCTCGCACTCGAGCGTGAAAAAGGTTTTGCAAATTCTAATGCAGTATCCAGAGTCTCTCAACAGGGCGGCTAATTGCTAGTTACATAGCGATTTATCTGTAACCTCGATAACTGTTTCGAGTTCATTGAACAAGCGGCGTGGACCATGGGTCGGATGGATCGAGACGAGAATGGGGAGGGTGGTTAGAGAGTAAAAAGCGACCCCCTGGTTACAACTTTTCCGGACTTTCTAAATTAGGTTATGCCTATGCAGGTAAATCGGTAAGCGCGAGGAGGTGATTGAGATGAAAGGGACAAGACTGTTTTTAGTGTTTGTCGAATCTAGTGGAACTAGTGTCTGCATATCTACATGCATCTAGCGGTCGCACACTGACTGGACTGGAAATTTCACTTTCAGTTGGGTGTACTGCTGGATTCCCCTCGCTCCGTCCCATCTATTCCATTGGGAGCCGTTTGTAACCGGCCGCTTAGTGAGGGCCATGGCACTTTCAGTTTCAATTGAAGTTGAATGAAGTCACCTCTCGGCGGCCTTTCGCTGCTGCTGCACAGATAATTGAATAAATTATATAGCCTGGCTAGGCAATAGTAGCATTGATAATAGAAAAGGTGGGATGGTAGATAGCCTCCCGAGGGTTGAGGATTAAAAATTTACCGTTGACACATTTCGACATGCATCTACTGCTGCTGCTGCGACAGCAGTGAGAGTGCATGTGAGTTGACACAGTTGGAATAATTGTTACACGTCAGCGATGCATTAGTCACTAGAATCATTGTAGATATCGCATCGGTTGCATGTTACAGGTGTGGAACGGCATATTAGTTTCTGGACAAATATGTAGGTCATATACACATCCGGGATTTTATATCAATGTCGTACTGGAATAAAAAAAAATGAATTCATTCGTCTATACTTATTGCAAGAATCCCCGTGGAATGCAACGATCGTATGAGTATGGATGCCAAAAATGAGATTGTGATTTGATTGAAAATAGTATTTCAAACAGAACTATTGATTAATATAAAATAGGAAATAATGAAACGGAATTCCTCGTCAAATGTGTGACTTGTAGCGTATTGTGTGACTTGTTGTGTATTGTAGTGAATTAAGTGCTTTAAAAAAGGCAAATTTACCATTGACGCGATCATCTCTTTATACATTCACTCACAAACATTTTTATAGCACTTCCAGAAACCCACAATTCTACAGATTCAATAGCTCAATTTTTCCCACCAAGCAAATCACATTTCAGTTAATCTCATAATTGCGTTCAACAATGTGTGCAATCGTCGAGTTCCGCCGCGGGAATTCACAGCAACTCCCCAGCATCTCCCCCCAAACAGATTATACACCTCTTGATCACACGTGCTAAGCTGAAGCAAAACGTCGGACCAATTAGTGTATGTTTCCTCCAGCAGCTTCCAGCGCATGTCGTCATAAACTAGCTGCTTGTGCACTTATCTTAGTGATTCATGTAGAGCGTAGTTTGCTTATGGCATATTAAGTTAAATTGAATTATAAGGAGATAAGGAAAAAGATGCAACCTTCCTTACGCAAACTTTGTTGTTTCTCTATGGTTTAATCTAGAAATGTTGATTCATTAGGTCACTAAGCCATAAGCGAATTTTGGTCAACTATCTAAAACATTGCACTAAATTAGCTCGATAATAACTTTCTTTGTAATATCTAGTAATTAATAGATTAACTAAATTTTTAACATAATGCTCCACTTAGCTAATAGTGTTCTACACCAACATATTTTTGTAATGTTTTGTTTATTATCATCTTATTTTAGTACACCATTGAAGATTTTTTCTGAATAACGGAAGCATATAAATCAGTACAAGACGTTTTCACTTGCATATTTTTAAATTATTTTACTCTATTTGATTGCTCGCATTAAACAACCGGGGTTATCTCTTGTGCAAATCGAATTAACACGTTCCATAAATGCGTCGCACGCAATGTTAATGGTATGGCAGTATCTGGTTGACGTTCTAAGATACGGGAAACAAAGCCTATAACAGAGAAGAGACGTTGATGATTTGTCAAGTTGAAAAAAAAAACAAACCATTTACAATAGAGGCAAGCGAAACCGAGAAATTATGGGGTGCAATTAGTCAGCAGCCAGTGATGCTACTAATTGGACTGCCATCACGTTGCACCCATCTGTCATCGGCCGGAAGAGGTGCATTGGAGAGATAAAGAACAGCCGGATGGCTTAATTTGAGTGGACTGCATTTTGACATCTACTGGCCAAAAGCTCATACTGGTTGGTATATTTGCTTTATGATAAAATGCTGTTGGGAAAACTATCTGACTATTTAGAATACACACTTTCAGTGCGTCATCTTTTGTAACAAATCGAACATTGCTTTTCTTATAGAGGGTAACATAAATTGGCAAATGCTGGGTAAAGCGTACCATTGGTACTTCGCTTACCTGAAGGAATAAAATAGATCCCATGTCCTTAGCCTCTTACCCATCCACTCATATACCTACCTGCTCGTGGCGCTGGCCGGGATACGAGCAACCTTAGGCAAGATCGGGTAACCAACCCCGAAGGTGCAAATCTTACTGAGCGTCTGTTCTCTATGTTTGAAACAGCACACAACAGCATCTGTTCTCCATGTTAGGGGCGGCTGATCATCGTCCGAGTGCCAGCGAGAGACTCCAAGTGAAACTGTGCACCATGGTCCACCGGAAATAATAAGAAATGAAAATTTAGGGGATTTGGTGTCAGGTTCTGCAAGCCAGCCTTTAAAAAAAACTCACGCATCGAATAATCAACAAGAAAGTACAGACCGGAACATGAGAGAATGTGCTGGTTGAGGATCAAAGGGCGGTTCTTCAATTTCAGCATAATCAACGTACATAGACCACACTCCGAGAGCACTGCTGATGATAAGAACGCATTCTACGCGCAGCTGGAACGTGTGTACAACAGCTGCTCAAACCACGACGTCAAAATCATCATATTTCCTATGATGAACGCTCAGATTGTACAAGAGGAGAAGTTGAGACCATCGATTGAAAAGTTCAGCGCCCATCGACTGACGAACGAAAACGGCCCACGGCTAATTGATTTCGCTGCCTACAAGAATGTGGCCATTCGCAGCACCTACTTCCAACACAGCCTTCCGTATCGGTATACCTGGAAACAGAATCACAAATCGACCTGATTGATGGACGGCACTTCTCTGACATTATCGACGTCAGGACATATCGTGGCGCTAACATCGACTTGCGGAAGAGGGTGAGCTCGATGGGACCCGAATACCAAGTCTCAACTCACCATTTGTTAATTGATTGCAAGGCGGCATACGACAGTATAGATCGCGTAGAGCTATGATGGACGAGAAAAGCTTCTCTGGGAAGCTTACCAGACTGATTGAAGCAACGGTGAATGGTGTGCAAAACTGTGTGAAGATTTCGGGCGGTGGACTTTCGTGCCTCTTATTCAACATTGCACTAGAAGGTGTCATGCGGAAAGCCGGGTGTAACAGCCGGGGTACGATTTTCAACAGATCCAGTCAATTCATCGTTTTCGTGGATGACAAGGACATTGTCGGCCGAACATTTGCAAAGGTGGCAGAACTGTACCCGCCTGAAACGTAAAACAACAAAAGTTGGACTGGTGATGAATGCATCAAAGACAAAGTACATGATTGTGGGCGGAACCGAGCAAGACAGGATCCGCCTGGGAAGAAGTGTTACGATATACAGGGATACCTTCGAGGTGGTCGATGAATTCGTCTACCTTGGATCCTTGCTAACGACTGATAATAATTTTAGTCGTGGAATACAAAGGCGCATCATCTGTGGAAGTCGGGCCTACTACGGGCTCCAGTAGAAACTGCGGTCAAAAAAGATTCACCACCGCACCAAATGTGTCATGTACAAAACGCTGCTAAGACCGGTAGTCTTCTACGGACATGAAACTTGAACAATGCTCGAGGAGAACTTGCAACCACTCGGAGTATTCGAGAGACGGGTGGGGTGCTTAGCACCATGTTTGGCGGTGTGCAAGAAGACGGTGTGTGGCGGCGAAGGGTGAACCAAGGGCAGCATGTACTATGTCCAAGGGCTTACCAAACCCCTCTCCACGGTCTTTGCGAGTTAGGGGGGCTGCCTAGGAAGTGGTGGGGCTTGGCAGCGAGCTCTGTTAAACCTCTACAAAAAGCTGCATGTGTCCGCAAGCAGGCCCTATCAAAGCGATCGTGTGCCGCTCAAAGCACACAGGAGCCCAAGGAGTGCCAATTGGTACATCATAATCAATGCCAGCGAGGTCCTGATTATGGCATTCTGGCCGCGTGTTAACGGACCTTGTTTTGAACATCGTAATATTGTGAAAGCGAGGGCTGCCTGTCTGACAATCTACTCTTATAGTAGAGCCGGGTGAAACTGACTCGAAACGGCGAGTGGGCTAATTGCTAGGCTGTCTTCCGTACCCTAAAACTGTTGCGGGCCGTGCAGCACGCTGTCTAATCCTGCCACCAAGTCGCCGGGCCGCAAGAGGGTACCAGCTAGCCTGTGCTATCGGCACAAGGGACCAAAAAACCAAGGCAGCTGGTCAGTAGGACAAAGCGGAAGTCAAACGCATCTCGATCCGCAAAGATAGCTAAGGACAGAGGCGAGGCCTTGTTGGTCGGTCGAGAAGACCTCTGTACGCCTAAGAGGTGGTCCTTTTGGCACGCAAGTGGCCTACCTTAGGTTACCGGTTGCGGAAGCCAAAAAGATAATGGAGCGAGGGAAGTTGAAGATCGGCTGGTCAGTATGCCCAGTGAGCAAACTCCAGCCGCCTTCAGTGGACAGGTGCTATCGGTGCTTAGAGTTGGGGCACAAGTCCTACAACTGTAAGGGCCCAGACCGTAGCAACCTGTGTCGTCGTTGTGGTGAGGAAGGGCACAAGGCGCAGGAATGCGATAAGGCACCAAAGTGCCTCATCTGCGCCAGCAAAAAGCAAGCCTGTAACCACGTTATGGGTGGATCTTCGTGTCCCATCGGAGAGACAAACAAGAAGAAGCCGTGCAAGTAACACAGCTGAATCTTAACCACTGTGTAACTACCCAGCAGCTGCTGTGGCAGTCGGTCTCGGAGTCGAGGACCTCCTGTCCGACCCGTTCAACGTCCCTGTCGATAACCGTAATTGGATGGCGGACGGGTCTAGGATGGCGGCTATTTACACGACGGGACAGTACCCGATCCAAGAGGTGGTACACTCCTCTGCTGAGGGTGTCACGATATCCAAGATCAATGGTGTGTTCTATTGTAGCTGCTATGCCTCACCAAGGTGGCCATTAGAACAGTTCAACCAGATGATCGATAGGCTATCGTTTGACCTAGTGGGTCGTAATTCGATCGTCGTAGCAGGAGATTTTAACGCTTAAGCAGTTGAGTGGGGCAGCCGCTGCAGTAATCGAAGGGGTCAAGCGTTACTAGAGGCGCTTTGGATTGACATAACATTTGTCAGTCCTGGTCTGGCACCAGACTTGGACTGAAGGGTGGACGAGGGTAACACCCATAGTGATCATCTAGAAATTCGCTTTAAGATCAACTATGGCGTGCAACATCCGAGGTCCGGAGATCTCCATCAGGTCCGTGGGTGGAGAACCACGGACTTCGACAGTGAAGTTTTCACCACGGTTCTGGGACTGAATGCCAACACTAAGGTCCAAGGTCTAAGCGGAGAAGCGTTGGTAGCTGTACTATCACGCGCGTGCGACTCCACCATGCCGAGGAAAGTCCTGCCGAGAAATGGCAGACGTCCGGTATACTGGTGGAGTCCCGAGATTGAGCTCTTCGATCAACCTGCCTCAAGGCTAAACGAAGGATGCAACGTGCCCGCACCGAGGATGAAAGAGCGTACCGCCATGAAGTGTTTCCAGCTGTGAAACTGACCTTTAACAAGGCCATCAAGAGCAGTAAGAGAGCGTGTTTCGACAACCTATGCGAAGGAGCCAATGCGAATCCGTGGGGTGACACCTACAAAATAATCATGGCCAAGACCAAAGGGAGGTCTTCACCCCCCGAACGGTCCCCGGATAGGTTGGCGAGGATTGTCGAGGTCCTCTTCCCGTCCCGAGCCACAAGTCCCTAGCCTCCTGCACCGCAAGGCAATGTGGGTGCGGCCGAAATGGTGGCTCCGGTGACGAACGAAGAGTTACTCGCTCCGCAAGGTTCAATACTGGGCCCGGTATTATAGAATCTTATGTATGACGGAGTTCTGAAGCTAAAGCTCCCTCCTGGTGTTAAGATCGTCGGCTTCGCCGATGACGTAACCTTGGAGGCCTATGGGGAGTCAATTCTCGAGGTAGAACTGACCACAGCACACACGATCAGCACGGTGGCGGATTGGATGAGCGCTGGAGGCCTGGAGATCGCTCAACATAAGACGGAGATGGTTATTGTCAACAACCGCAAGTGCAGTGATCCACGTGGGTGAAGTTGCGATCGTATCAAAGCAGATTTTGAAGCTCCTTGGGGTAGTAATAGACGACAATCTGTCCTTCGCCAGTGTGTGTGTGCGCCAGTAGACGTAGGCTACTGGAAGGCGTTGCAGTATCTATTCTTAGGTACGGTGGCCCGTCCTGAGCGAGAGCTCTGGGGTAACCAGTTACATGCGGAACCTTGAGGGCACGTACCAGGAAATACACACTAAAACATACCTTGGGTCCTCCCGGAACTGCCTTTCGATGCTACTTCGGAAGGTGGATTCTTTGCGCTTTCAGCATGCTTTTTAAGTTGGTGGACTTTGCGCTTTTCCGTTCAGGTTTTCGACTTTCCGTTTGAATCCTTAGTTAATTCTTGTTAATTCTGAGCTCTGGTCAAATTTTCAGCGAAACCGATCAAATTGAAACCGAGATCTGGATCTGCTGACCACTACGACCTAGTCCCTGGCGGTGATTCTAGCCTACTCCGATAACCGGTTTTCAGTGCTCTTTAGCCAACCAGCTCGCAGCTTAATCATTGACCCATCCAGCTCCCGCCTCAATCGTCAACGACATGGATATCCTTGGAGGTGTGGATTGTATTTTAGAGGTGTGAGCTCGGTACCCACCGGTAGACAGTGGATATTTTTGCATATTTAATATATAATCCCCTCCTCAAAACACATGTTTTCGGTCTTCAGTATTGTTTTCCACATATGTAGTAAAAGTAAGACGAAAGTCGATAGCCTAAACTTGTAAAGAGTACTTGGCGGCAATCAGCCGCATACACGCTAGAAATGGACAACTCAATATTGAGTCGAATACGACTCATTTTCATTAAACAATACACCTAATAAAGAATACACGGAGTATTCAACAATAGGGGAGGATTTTAGCCGTTCAACATTTCGCGAATTAACTCAAGAGATTTCTAATATGACAATCTCCATTTCACCCAATACATTTTAATGCCCATCTTGATGCCCTTTTCACCTTTCTAAAGATCACATTAAACCAATTAGAAAACCGCTTCCAAAGGCCACTAATTGCTCATCGTTTCTAATCATGGACCTTTTCGCATTTTTCTTTCCCTCATTCACAGATCAAAGTGCAACTTCATTGCTACCGTCGCCGCTGCTGTTGCCGCAAATAGCCAGCATCGCCAGAGGCGGAAAAACGACACCGGCTTTCTCGCGCCATGGGGTGCGACTGCGAATCATGCATAGCGAAAACGCTACTATCAGTGTTCAATTTCGTGTTCTTCGTAAGTATTGGAGGCATCGATCGTTCGGTTGGGCGCGATACCTCCGACTTTAGATGCGCGATACTGACCCATAAAACGACTAAACAAAGACCCTTCCGAGCGAGCGAAGCATTCACTCACGTTGCACCTGCAAGGTTCACGATGAGTTATTCGTCTAAATCTTTTATCTCTAGGTTCTGGGATCCATTGTTCTAGGTGTGGGATTATGGCTTGTGGCCGACAAATCATCATTCATAGCGCTATTGAAAATGGTTGAAAGTGATCAGCTGGAGGTGAGTAGCGTGGTATGATATTATCTTATACTATATGATAATTTTTGCGTCGACCGTCGCTTGAGCATAGTTTGAATTAATCATAGGTACCTATGTATATATATTTTTATTTATTAACAATTGTTATCTATTGACAAGATTTTTCAAGATTATTCTCATTATTGGAACATTATGTTCAAAAGTATTTCAGAACTAAAAACAAAAAAGGTAGTTCTGCGGTAATACACCTATCTGTTGCAAGCAACATTTCAGCTTTGATGGTAACAATGATAGCAATTTAATTCCAATGCAATTAATTAAGATTCAATCGATATATAGATTATAGCATATAGATTATAGAAATACTACAAGCTCTACGAACGAACCATCATAGGGGGGCAGCAGCGGATGTATTGTTTTGTAATATCCATATTTGTTCAATTTACATATTTGAACTTGGATTAGCGTTTGACTGAGTTATTGATTTTATGGGAATGGTAGTTATACTCGTCTTATCTTTCTCGTAGTTTACATGGAAGAAATGAACTACCCAATAGTGAGTTCAATCCATCCTACTTCGACATTGCATGCGGGAAGCCAAGTTCAAGCATATGATTGAAATTTCTTAAGTTTCATATTAAAAATATACTTACCTACTTTAGGGCTTATCCACCTAGCGTGCCTAACTCGCGCATGTTCATAAAACCACTCGGAGGCCAAAATTTCGATAGTTTTATATTTGATATAGTACAGAACGGCTATTGTTTTTACGAAATATTGTATGTTAATGCTTCGGAAAATCCATAAATTACGTTCAGGGAATCAATTTTTTTGAAATGTGCCTGCGAAACAAGCGACAAAAGAGAACCAACGACAAAGCTTTGTTTTTGTCGGAGATAATAATGACAAAGATCCGAATAATTTTGTCAGCAACAAAAAAGAAAACAATCTTGTTGCTAACTTTTCATCTCGTTATTTTGCATTATTTCTAGTGAAAACTTCGGTTTTATGCTATCATAGTTTCTGATTTTAAGGAAATATTCGAGAATCGAACAATGATTACAAAATTAGCAGCGTATTTTCCGAGATATCAGATCAAGCAAAGCAACTGATTCTTGTCATATTGTGTTCGGGTTCTGATAAAGGTTTGTCGCTAGCTGCTGTCGTATTCCAGCCGAAAACGGCTGAATGGAATCCGCCGTTGAAGAGCGGTGCGACTGTTCGTTTTAAAATTCGACAACAAACTGACGGTGCAATCTTCGTCGTTGTTACTCAACCCGAAGGCGCTACCAACACCATCTCACACTGCGGTGGCAGCAATACGCTAGCATTGCTATACCCCGCCGCGCAACCTCTCTCAGCCCCTCACAAGCTACCGATTCATTGGCACACGCTTAAATGAAGCAAAGTTCGTCAAAAAATTCAATATGTCGCTCTCCATACTCTTAAATACTCAATCATGCACAGATTCTTTCACGATAGAGATCAGTATTAGTGCATATGCAAAATTGAGAGTTCGAATCAAGTCTAATGTAAAACTTGCTACATTGTACGGTAAATTGTGGCACGCGAAATATGCGATTTCACGATTGGTATATTTGATTGCTTATGTTTAATGTACTATCCGCAATAGCAGAATCATTTCATAGTCTAGAATCACTTATACAAACTAAAATCATTAGCCGCTTACTCTGAATACTACATCTTTCTCCTTCCCTACTCTTTCATCTTTGTAAGAATATGATTTCAATTTAATAAATATTTCATTCTACAGAAAAATCATACCCAAGTTGCTTCAAAATAAATTAAAACAATTCTGAATATTGTAGTACCATCAACATCTAATTCAAAGAAGAACAAACTGGATATGTTAAGTACCGTCATATTTTTGCTAAAAACTAATAATGATTGTGGGTCACATTTTAATTTTTTTTCGGAATTCTACTAGCTCCTGCACATTTCGGAATATACAAAAAATGCCTCGGAGTCCTGCTCGGTACTCGCAAAGAGCAATCCTCTATAGAACTTGCAAACGTAGTCCTACGTCAACATTCTTAGGAGTTTTACTCACTCTGGAATAAATAAAAAAACGCCTCGGAGTCCATTTGCAAAATGTATTCCTTCATAGAAGCCACAGACTTAATCGTACGTCAACATGTCTCGGAGTTCTACTCGCTCCGGAACGAACAAAATTGTCTCGGAGTCCTGCTCTGCATTCGTGTGGTCTTCTATAGAATACCCAGACGAACATATCTTGGAGTTGCATCGGAGTCCTGCTCTGCATTCGCAAAGTATACTCTTCTATAGAATACACAAACGATGTCCTACCTCAAAATGCCTTGGAGTTCTACTCGCTCCGGAATAACCAAAAATGCTTTGGAGTCCTTCACATTCGCAAAGTGTACTCTTCCATAGAATACACAGTCGTATTCCTACGTCAAAATGCCTCGGATTTTTTACTCGCTTCGGAATGAACACAAAATGGAATAAACACAAATTTTCTCGGAGTCGTGCTCTGTATTCGTATATTGTCCTCTATAGCATACCCAGACGTAGTCCTACGTCAACATGCCTCGGAGTTCCACTCGCTCCGGAATCAACAAAAAAATGCCTCGGAGTCTGCATTCACAAAGTGTACTTCTCTATAGAATACCCAGATGCAGTCCTAAGTCAAAATGTCCCTGATGTTTACTCGCTCCGGAATGAACACAAAATGCCTTGGAGTCCTGCTTTGCATTTTCAAAGTGTACTCTTCTTTTGAATACACAGACGAACCCCTACTCCAACATGCCTCGGAGTTCTACTCGCTCCGGAATAAACACGAAAATGCCTCGGAGTCCTTCACATTCGCAAAGTGTACTCTTCTATAGAATACACAGCCGTAGTCCTACGTCTACGGAATGAACACAAAATGTCTTGGAATCCTGCTTCGCATTTGCAAAGTGGTCACAGACGTAGTTCGACGTCAACATGCCTCGGAGTTCTAATCGCATTCACAAAATAAAATTCCTCGGAGACCTGCTCGCTCCGGAATAAACAAAAAAATGCCTCGGAAACCTGCTCGTTCCGGAATAAACAAAAAATGCCTCGGAGACCTGCTCGCTCCGGAATAAACAAAAAAAATGCCTCGGAAACCTGCTCGTTCCGGAATAAACAAAAAAATGCCTCGGAGACCTGCTCGCTCCGGAATAAACAAAAAAAAAAATGCCTCGGAGACCTGCTCGCTCCGGTATCTTTTATTCTATCCTCGGGAGACCTGCTCGCTCCGGGATCATGTTTTATTAAATACTCGAAGACCTGCTCGCTTCGGTATTTTTTCTATGATTTCGGAGACCTGCTCGCTCCGAAATCCACAACATGAGAGCATACTTACCATTTAGTAACTAGCACATTAATGGATGTGGCAAGCACCATTTTCATGCGCTAGTTACAAATATAAAACCAAACACTACCGACTGCGACATGTCGTATTCCAGCCGAAAACGGCTGAATGGAATCCGCCGTTGAAGAGCGGTGCGACTGTTCGTTTTAAAATTCGACAACAAACTGACGGTGCAATCTTCGTCGTTGTTACTCAACCCGAAGGCGCTACCAACACCATCTCACACTGCGGTGGCAGCAATGCGCATTGCTATACCCCGCCGCGCAACCTCTCTCAGCCCCTCACAAGCTACCGATTCATTGGCACACGCTTAAATGAAGCAAAGTTCGTCAGAAAATTCAATATGTTGCTCTCCATACTCTTAAATACTCAATCATGCACAGATTCTTTCACGATAGAGATCAGTATTAGTGCATATGCAAAATTGAGAGTTCGAATCAAGTCTAATGTAAAACTTGCTACATTGTACGGTAAATTGTGGCACGCGAAATATGCGATTTCACGATTGGTATATTTGATTGCTTATGTTTAATGTACTATCCGCAATAGCAGAATCATTTCATAGTCTAGAATCACTTATACAAACTAAAATCATTAGCCGCTTACTCTGAATACTACAGCTGCGTTTGTCAGTGACAAACTCTGTTGATGACAAAGAGTATATTGTTAGGCGTTGCTCGAATATTGATTCCCTGATTACGTTACATTTGTAGGTGTTATATTTTGAAGATATGTTAAACATCGTACATATAGGGTGTACCAGAAAGCATAAGCACGATTCCCGAGTAGACGAAAATAGCTCAATAATATCAAATGTTAATAAGATAGCAAAATAAGATATGGACATGATTGATATAAGAGATAAAAGATCAGACGATAATATCAATATTTTGCACTAAAATATCATAAGGATATCAAGTTATGCTATTTGTAAGAAGTAATCAATATCATGTGCCATTAGTTTGTTCTTATTCATAGCATATCTTGATATTGAAATGATATTTCAGTGCAAATTTTTGATATTGTTGCCTGTTCTTTTATCTCTTATATCAATCAAGTCCATATCATGTTTTGTTATTCTATTCATGGCTTCTGCCCGGGTTTAGATGTGCTCCTATTGTTTTGAGCTAAATTTTAAATGACACGTAATTACTGAGCATATTTGTTTACGTTATAATCTGTCGTTCTGTTATTCATAAGTGCCATTTGGTTAAGTTTTCATGGGATTGCGAAGCTATTTCTTTGAAAAGCGCAAACAGAATGATACACCATTCCCAACATTCACTGAGTCAGATGGCGAAAATAGAAGATAAGAGCATCGGAGCAGTTTGCAATGCGATTCGATAGTATGGTGATGAGTTTTTATTTCATATGAACCATATGCTCGAACGGAAAATCGTTCAATCTAAAAATGGTCAAGATTTGGAAAAATCTGAGAACGTCGAAGAATAAAGCCGACCGAACAAGATACAAAACGAACTATGGACTTTCAGGAAGCAGAAGAAGAATAAAAGAAGTAAATAACATGCTGCATATGTCAGAACATGGGCCCATAAGCTGTACGATAAACTTTTGTGTGGAAAACCGTTATGCAAGGTGATGACGATGATAAACCATGAGTGAAATTTGATTAAAAGATGCTTCCACGGGACCAGTTTAACATGATCCGGCGTGCTGGTAAAGTTTTGACGATGTTGATAAGCAAGTTTATTTAGGAAAATTCTGTAAAAAAGCAATGATTTTGTAAACAATTTGAAAGTGTGTAATTCTCTCAAATCCATTTGCAACGATCGATACAATAACAGTTGATGTGTACGTTCAGGAATTCTTGTAGCGGCGGTTATTGTCCATTATCTGAAAGTATCATAACCCAGTACTATATTGGCCGGTGTTGATATCAGTCTATTACGCGATGGACACGGTAATCTGGTACAAAGCAAAAAGAGTCAAATCCGTACTCAAGGAGATGTATTCTCTACATCATTCCCCTAACTTTTTGTGCTGGTACATTTGTGAAAGGATATTAAGGAAGTGGACTCCATCATAATTTTGTAAAAAAAACTAACAGTGGGTAATGTCTGTGACATAGCCGGAAGTGGACGTAGGACCTGGGTGGTGCGGATAGAATCGATTTGGTTGTCAAACTGAAGCCAAAATTTTCTATTGTGCCGGAGCCAAACATTGAAGATTGTGGTTATGTTCGTTTCTGATCTAATATTGAGAAGTATTGTTATTTTTTTGGGAAAAAATAAAAATAAATTTTGTTTGAGTTTTGTATTCTTTGTAACAAATATTCTCACATTATATATCGAGTGGAAAAAGCACTCGTTACGAAATTTCAAGAGATTCAGCAGCTGATTGGAGCATGAATGTATGTAAACAATCGTAAAGTCATGTAGAGTCTAGCGCATTTGTGCGCTTTCATGCAGCGTGGAAAGAGAAATTCGAAGAGCGGGAAATGTTTGACAGTCAAGTAACTGCAAAATAATTTTGTTTATGGGAGTGATTTCAAAATATCCCTCTGCTCGCTTGAGCGCAGAAAAGCGGCTCTATCCGCAGTACCCAGCGTAGGACTTGGCTTGACCATACATGTAAAAATACATATTTTGCTCAGCATTATTACACGTTTCGTTACCAATCTAGAGAAAAAATATCAAAATGGAAAGCTATCAATCGATTTTCCATCTAATGTTGATTTTTTTTTTGTCATTGATGAAAGTATGTAAAAATTCTCGCTTTTCAAAAGGACCTAAGTAACATTTTTTTCATGAATTAATTTTAATAGCGCAATCAACAGAACAACATGAAAGCTTTTGATTGCAGTACTCAATGCCATAATTGCCATAAAAAAGATGAACTATAGCATAGGGAATCCGCCGAAGCTCCGCCTTTTCGATGAATAATACCATTGTAAATCAGCTGATGGCTACACCTTTACATTGATCAATAAAGCGAATGATTTCTTCATTATAGCATTACAACTTAAGCCGATGTTCCACCTCTTTGATGAATACATCACAAAACATTTGTTGGTTCTACCTTTACGTTGACCAACCAAGCAAGAATCCCCATATATTGGGCAACAGACAGCACATTCACACCATCTTGAGTTACCAAAGATGACTAACGCCTAAAAATGATTGCCAGGGGTGCGATAATTGCAAATATTACACTAATTTTACAATTTTTAAAAACATTAAATACATTTTTCAACATTGCATTTTTAAACTAAGATTCCAAAATGGGATCATGTGATGATTTCTAGCACATTATTTCGACATGTTATGTTGCACATTGAATTATACGTTTAAGCACCCCTCGCAATGTCTCTTCACTACATTGCTTGTCTTTTGTGATACCGCGACGCTACTGCGTTAACTCTTCAAATTAGCTAGAGTGGTAATAGAGTAGGTATACTTGCTGAAACACAAAATCACGTTAACCAAGAATATTCAAAAGCTTTATACCAACGTTTGAAAGTTACACAAAATTCAGTAGCTATTTACCTATTCACATCAACAAATAAATCAAATTTTAAATTGAAATATTTAGACTCAAAACAGTGACAATTTTTGGAATTCTGATGGAGAAATTTCAAAAATTTTCGTTGAGATCTTAGAATAAGAAACGCATTTTCTTTTGTCGTGAGCGAGTAAGACAGAATTTTGTAACAATTCGTCGCCATGAACGCGAATTAATAAAATTGTCACGCAAACGCTCTCTAATTAGTTGATTGTACTACATTTTTAAAATGATTCTATTGCGAAAAACTCTTTAGTAAGTATATTAGTGGTTCTGAAAAGATCCATTCACAATGTTAGATGTAAATTTCCTCTTGAGCGGTTCAACTGGGAGTTTATGATTGTTTAAAACATTATGAATCGATGTCTGCAAGAATACCAAACGCTTAACCGCTGCTGTCATCGGCCGAGAAAACTTGACCAGTAGTGTTGTCGTCGACACTCTATCGTCACACACCGCCGTGCTGCGTTTACTGTTGGCTTCTCGACAATGCCGGGCTGAAAATGCCGATGATGGTGACCTGAGAATGCTGACGATTCTGCCCTTAAAAAGGCTTAGGCTTGCGAATGCGTGGCTGAGACGATGATGCAACCGTTCACAAATTCCGACGATGCGCTGCTGTTATTGCTTTGCCTGTTTCGGTCAGATTGAGAGGAAAAATTCGCGCTGCGCTATTTTATGCCTTCCTAGCAGCCCTAGCGTGAGCTCATTCGTCGACGTCTGCACCAATCAGAACGTGGTAATGGAATGATGCAAGAATGATGCGGTACCCATATTTATAGGTTTTCGTGAATTCAATGTTTTGCTTTGAAAACAGTTTTAGGCCTATTGAAACAAGTTCTCGGATATTATCAAGCATTAATATGAAAGGCATACTTGAAAGCTGTCGATTGAGGGGTTAACTGCAGAAATCTGTTCACTAGGGTAAAAGCTATATTAACGTTTGAAATCTTTCAACACAGCGTAACGCGGCCGATTTAGAAATTTTGAAATGACACCCGGTATAGTAAAGAGAGACGTAAGTCCTACGTCAAAAGATTGAAAATGTAGGCTAAATCATTGACAAACGGTCCGTGCTAAAGCTAATGGGTACCATCTGATCAAAATCCCACTCCTTGGCGTACGATCAAAAAGGATCTCGAAAAAGTAATACTGATCTGCAGTAAAGTAAAGGACATAAAAGCGAAACAGTAATCAATTATTTCCAAAAAACAAAGTCATGTTATTTTTAAATCGTGCCTTATACTTTCTGGGACACCCTATAATTATGCATGTTACTACAAAAAATGACGATTGGGGAATGGGGATAGATCGCAACATTTTTACGTAACGTATTTTATGGATTTCACCTATTGATTTTATGGGAATGAAAAGCTTTAAGTTTAAGGACTCTATTGGTTCCAATGACGCTTACCAAAGCGACAAACTGTCAGCTATAGCAACAGTCACATCGCTTTGTTTTGGAGGAACCTGTATTATGATTCGTAATTATATCTAGACCAACATTTGAAAAGGGCGTAACAGCCAAAATTTATTCCTTCTGATTCTTTGTCTACATATATAGCTATATATGTGGACGAAGAATCAGGAGGAATAAATTTTGGCTGTTACGCCCTTTTCAAATGTTGGTCTAGATATATAAGATTACCTACATAACACTAAGATCAGTATAAAGGGCTTTGGAACAGAATGTCGAAAGACAAAAGGTCGAAGGACAAAAGGTCGACGGACAAATGGTCGAAGAGACAAAAGGTCGATGGCACAAAAGGTCGAAGGGACAAAAGGTCGAAAGGACAAAAGGTCGACGGGACAAAAGGTCGAGGGGACAAAACGTCGACGGGACAAAAGGTCGAAGCGACAAAAAGTCGAATAGACAAAAGGTCGAATGGACAAAATTTAAAAATCTTTAATTATGTATACATGAAAAATACTAAATATCACAAGTTTGAAAACATATTTCTGAAGAAAAGTCTAGCTTATTACATTTCCTAGGGATTTCTCCTTCTTTATTTCATGGGCAGTTCTTTAACCAATTTACAGTGAATATACAGCAGCCAGAGCGAGCATTGTATGATTTTGATTAGTTCTCGGGACGATGAAGCTGAATAATTAGTACTTGTTAGATCTTGTAACACGTGTCGCGTCAAGTGTATGTTTGAGTGATATACGTTGGTTTTGGTATCTTTGAATCAGTGTCGTATAATAAATTATTTCGCCAACGCGACTTCCTTTACATTACATTCCGATGTCGATCATGGAGATACAGAAGATTGTCAGTCTCTTGTATAAATGTGTGTCAAATTCATTTTCCACTTCTCATCATGTATTAGATGGGGATGTTATTGGTTTTAATTCAACGTGACGTCGTTATTGGTTTTAAATAAGAAATAAACACTGAAGCATGTACACAAAGACTGGCCTTAAGCCGTACATAACAGTTTACATTATGCACATTATTCGGTGATTCAACCGTACGAATCATTTTAATTAACACTAAAACCATTGGCGTAACTACAGGGGGCTAGGGGGGCTATAACCCCACCTAGAATCAAGTTAGCCCTTCCTAGAATTCCTACGACTTTGCATGAGTATGGCACATGTCTAGCGCTCTGATCATATCTGGGCGTAACTGCAAATAATGAATTCTTATCATCTCTCTCTACAGTGAGTTGAATATATTTTATCATGTTTCGAAGATAGAAAAAGATTTATATATCTTGGGTTAGGAATGCTAAACACGAAGGATATTACACTTCCTTTATTCTCAGCCCCACATATAATTGCTTAAGGTGAATTGCGTACGAATCTAATTTCTAAAGTAAATTACACTTTCGAAGGCACATAAAGCCAAAACACAACTTGTTTTCAGTACGCAATTGAGATAAATGTTGGAGGTGGAACAGTATTTTCATGCTGATTCGAGGCTGATTGAAAAAATAATGAAAGCAACAGACTAACAGAACAAATACTATACCTGAGATTTTTTTATGAATAAAGAAAATTCAAGTAAAATAATAAACTGCCTGTAAAATTTAGACAACATGAAAAAGACAATTGTTTAACTTGAGCAGGAGACACAGGATGATTAGGTTACCGAAGAATTTCTAACAAATCCTGACTTTTATTTATCAGCAAATCAATCAACTCTTTAAGATTTTTATGGTTACATTGCATTGCATTCCATGTATTTTGTGCCTATGACCTCTAGCTTTCCAACATAGCCCTTAAAGATGCATGGCATTTCTAAAAGGATTGTCAAGTGAAACCTTTCGATATTGTGATAACTGAGTACAACGTATCGTATGCCTGTAACAGCATACATTTTGAAGGCATTTCTTTCTGCAGATTTCTCTAGTAAAGTTTTCAAGCGATGTTGCTGCTATTAACCGAAAACTTTGAATTTCCAATTATCTTGATAATCCGAAAAAAAATTTAATAATCCTTGAAATCCGAAAAAAGCTCGGTAAACCCTGAAATTTCAAGGAGAGGTAACTAAAATGTATAAGAAGACATGAACACCGTCTTCGACCAGAGGTCGTACAGACTGAGCCCTTAACACTTAGCATGAGACAACGGACAGGACATATAACACCCAGTGGACCAGTGGAGAATTTTTCGATCATGAAAAGTTTCCTCCTTACCGGGGGGAGATCGAACCCATACTCCCTAGCACATGCGTCTATACAATTGACGTCGCTAACCGCACGGCCATGAAGCCCACAATAACTTGAGATTATTTCTAATGGATATGTAAAACTCGAAAGTTATATGCATCTAAAGCTCTTAAGTTTTTTACGTATCAAAGTTATTGGGAATCCCACGACATTTCTAGATTTTTATGTCAGAGCTGTTCAAGTCGTCACTGGATGTATTGAAATAGCTGTTTGGTAGGCCAACTTGCGGACAGTTGAACAAAAACAATAACTTTTTTTGTGTTTGACTGTAAGAATAGAAAAAAAGTTAGCCCCCCTAGAATTTTTCCTTAGTTACGCCAATGACTAAAACATGCGTGATGTTGTATTTTGTGCAACATTAATGAAAAAATCTCTCATGGTACACAGCATGAACGATCCTGCATGAGTGTTCCAGTATGTAATCATGATTGTGCATATGCAAGCACTCGGAGTATTCGAGAGACGGGTGCTTAGGACCACCTTTGGCGGTGTACAAAAAGACGGTTTGTGGTGGCGAAGAATGAACCACGAGCTAGCCCATCTCTACGGCGAACCCAAAATCCAGAAGGTAGCTAAAGCCGGAAGGGTACGATGGGCAGGCCATGTTGCAAAAATTCCGGACTACAACCCTGCAAAGATGGTGTTCGCTTCCGATCCGGCAGGCACAAGACGGCGACACAAGATGACAGCGAGCGAGGTGGGCAGACCAAGTGCAAAACGACTTGGCGAGCGTGGGGCACATTCGAGGATGGAGAGATGTGGCCTCGAACCGTGTATTATGGCTTCAAATTGTTGATTCAGTGGTTTCTGTTTAGATGTAAACTAAATAAATGAATGAATGTGATTATGCATATTACATATTGGTGGTAGAGTTTTGTGTAGAAATTAGAGGTTATGGGTTCAAGTCAAGATTGGGCCACCTTTCTCACGAACAGTCTGTAGGTCGGCTATCTGAATCGCTCAAAAAGGTGTCTAATATTACATTTTCCTTGTACCCAGATACATAAATTCCATTATTAAGACATTTTAATTTCTTGAAAATATGGGCAAACCTGACCCTTTTTTGGCCAAGTGTCACCCCCGATGACGGTACTTACATCATAATTTTATTTGTATTGTTCGCAATACTATGGCTTTTCAATTTTAACCAATTTTGTAATTTCAACCTTTTGTCCTTTCGACATTTTGTCCTTTCGACATTTTGTCCCGTCGACCTCTTGTCCATTCGACCTTCTGTCCCTTCGACCTTTTGTCTTTCGACCTTTTGTCCTTCGACTTTTTGTCATAGATTCGTATAAAGATAACAAGAAAACTGATTTCGAAGATTTAAGAAAAGGCTAACTTTCTAAGTTTGTTTTTTTATTTACTCGTCTTTAAAATCATTAATGCATATCTCGTACACCAAGTTGTAACGAAAAGGTTATAAGTGGACTCCAAAAACAAATTTTTGATAGCAAGTCTGGAGGGCCGACTTTCATATACTGATCGACTCAGCTTGACGAATTGAGGTGGTGTCTACATTTGCTCGGCCAAACATAGAGTAGAGTGGGGCAAGAGTGCGCGTGGGGTAAGAGTACGTTTTCGATTTTTTGAAGTAATAAAAAAAGATAAACTAGCAGCACTGCATCAGTTTGACAGGTATTCTGGCGAACTATTATCATGTGTAATTGTGAACGATTTGAATAAACAACAAGGGAGATATGGAGTTAGATAACTTTCTGGTCATTTTGCTAAAAATAATTGGATTTTCCGCAACTAGTATTTCATTACCATATATACGTTCAATCAGGTGAACATTATACCATTTCGATAACCTATTATATAGCGTACTTTATGGTACAGATCACCAATCCGGTTGGTTTTCCAAGAAGTCAAAACCATTACTTGAATAATTTTTGGGACTGTGGGGTAAAAGTACGCAGAAACCAGTGGGGCAAGAGTACGCATATGAATTTTCAAGTTATGATGTCAAACCCGTATCTCCGGCCGAAATTAGACTTCTTCCAAAGCGTAAAGATTCACAACTAGGAAATAAGGGACAGAATTCGAAATTATCACAAGTTTTTAGGATAAGTTGAAGTAATTCGGTGTTAAAAAGGATTTAGCGAACAAAGCACTGAAGCGAAATAATGAAATTGTTTTAGGACTTGTTGTACACTTAAACAAAGTACGAAAACACAATTTCATTTAAATGATAATTTCATTTAATCAAAAGAAACATTCATAAATTACACAACGTTTAGCTGGGAGAGGTTGCGAGATGTGTGACGATCCATATAAATTTTAGAGGATTCACACAAATAGTGTAAGATAGGGGGGGAGGGGTGATGAAATAGCCAAATTTTACGTTACGTGATTGGTGGACTTTCTTTAAGGAAAATGCCTTTGTATACGCCACCCGAAACCTGATATATATTTTTACCTCTGTAGTTTTTTGTATATATAAAAAAAACAATGGTTTTTCGTATGAAAGTACACATTTTTAGGACCCCCTCCCCCTTTAAGAGTTACGTAATCTTTAAACATTCCCTAATATATGCTCATTATACATCAATTAAATGTTATTAACTCTTATTTGTGTTAATATATACTTAAAGCACATGATTGGATAAATGCGTACTCTTACCCCACCCGATGCGCACTTTTACCCCACCGGTGGGGTAAGAGTGCGTTTTTCACTTGTCTTGCAATAAGGGTTCTACTAAAACGAATCTCAATAATTTCAATATTTTTTCCACTGGGTAACATAAAGGAAGTGTATATGAATTATCGACACTGATTTGATATGCAGAAGCTTGCTTCATAAGGGCCACATGATCGATTGAAAACTAAGTGCGTACTCTTGCCCCACTCTACTCTAAGGATATTTTTCTGAAAATGTGGGAAATTTTCTTCAGGAATTTCTTTCGTATTTCAGTCTGGAATTATTTTATAACTTAATTTAAAATTTGTTTGGAAAATCATAAATATTTTTCTCTGAAAATTCCTTATGAACTTCATTAAAAACACTTCTCCTAGCTTTGTTTCAGATACTCTGCTAGTATTTTTTTTCGAGAATTTCTTTAGGAAATCCATCGGAATTTGCTCAAAAAATTCTCGTGGGACTCAAATCAGGAACTCCATCGTGAATTTCTTCAGGAAACACATCACATCGGATGCTCCCGCAAAAAATATTTTGGAAATTCCTTATGAAAAAGGAACTTCCCAGAGCAGTTCTTGGAGGAACTTCTGCAAAATAGCTTGATAAATTTCTAAGGGAATTCCTAAACGAATTCCCGGGTAATTATTGAAGAACTTTTCAGGGGAACTTTTCCGGGGAAATTCTTGGTGAAATGTTTGGGAGAATACATTCATTGGGAAAAAAAATTGGATATTTTTTTGTAGAAATTTTAGGGGAGCTACCCGCAGAAAACTTGAGAATTACGGCAAGATCTTTCGGGAGATTACCTGACGAAATTTTCGGAAGAATATCTCGAAAAATAGCCACAAGAATTTACAGACGAATTTCTTAAGAAATTTTCCGGAAGAGCTCTTGAAGGAATTTTCGGAAAAAATCTCGGGACGTGAGTAGGACATGGGTATCAATGGCTTTCACGTGAGTTTCTGAAGAAATTAATGAAGAGATCTTGGTGAAATTTCTGGAGTAACTTAGGAGAAAATGCCAGGAGGAGTTTACATGGGAATTTTTGAATGATTTTCTGGTGAAAGTTCTGCGAAAAAAACGTGGAATTTTCTAAGAAAATTCCTAAAGGAGAAAATAAGGGAAAGTCTTGGGAATAATTTAAAGAAATAACGGAGAAATACTTGGAAATAATGTAGGATTCCTTTTTTCTGGAGGAACTTCCAGAAGAATGCTGGGAGGATCTTCCGAAGGAATACCTGGAAGAACTTTCGAAGGAAGTCTTAGAGCATCTTCCCGAATAATTTCTAGAACAACTTCCGAAGGAAATCCTGAAGGAACTACCGGTAGAATTCATGAAGGAACTCTCGAAGGAATTCCTGGAGAAACTTCCAGAGTAATTCGTGGAGGAAATTCCGGAGAAATTCGTGGAGGAGGAACTTCCGGAAGAATTCTTGGAGAATCTTCCGAGGGAATACCTGGAAGAAAATGGAATTCCTTGAAGAATTTCCGGAAGAATTCCTGGAGGAACTTCCGGGGGAATTCCTGGAGGAACTTCCGGGGGAATTCCTGGAGGAACTTCCAAAGTAATTCGTGGAGGAATTTCCGGAGGAATTCGTGGAGCAACTTCCGAAGAAATTCCTGGAGGAACTTCAGGAGGAATTCTTGAATGAACTCCGGGAAGAATTTCTGGGGGAACTTCGGGAGGAATTCCTAGAGGAACTACTGGAGGTATTCCTGGAGGAACGTCCAGAGGAATTCCTGGAGGAACATCCAGAGGAATTCCTGAAGGAGCTTCCGGTGGAACTCCTGGGTGAACTTCCGGAGGAATTCCTGGAAGAACTTCCGGAGGCATCCCTGGGAGAACTTACGGAGGAATTCCAGAAGGAACTTACGCAGGAATTCCTAGAAGAACTTCCAGAGGAATTCCCGGAGGAACTTCCGAAGGAATTCCTGAAGAAACTTAATTTTTTCGTTTTCCTCCTCCTTCATATTTCTTCTTTATTTCTTTTCTATTGTTTTTGTACCCTTTTTATCCTACTGGTTTTGTTTCTTCCTTTTTCCTTCAATGCATCAGTCTTCAGTCTTTTCTATTCTATTCTTCTTAACCATTCTTCTCTCTTCACCTCTCTTCCAACTTATTTCTTTTGCTATTTTTCTTCTGTTTTCACCCTACTTATTTATTTTTCCTACATTTCACTTTTGCAGTTCTCGTTTTTCTTCTTTCTTTGTTTACTATTTCTTCCTTTTGCGTCCTTTTTCATTCGTTTTCCTTATGTTATTTTTTGCTATTTTTCTTTTGTTTCTTCTGCTTTATTTCTTTTTAATTTATACTGTTTTTCCGTCTCAGTAAGTACTTCAAGCTGACGTTTTACTTTGTTTTTTTTTCAACTTCCTACTTCCTGTATTCTACTTCTTGCTCATTTCTTGATATTACTTCTGATATGTTTTGTATGTGTGTACACGGAAGCTACGAAAAACATTTGCCAACTATTCATTTTGAAATCCATGAACGATTTTCTCGCAACTAGTTTTATTCGACAGGGGGCAAAGCCTAAATAATCACTATTGATTGTGATAACAAACCACCGTTGCGTTTAAAAGTTATGGAAAAATGGTACATCATCGACATATAAGGTTGGCCAACTATTCGGCCAATTGAACCTTAACCGTCCTACTTCCGCCACAATCGCGAATGAAACAGCAAAGGACTGTGGGATGTAAATGGATGCTGTTTCGCTTACCCTAATAATATGAAATTTTATACTATTTAGTTTAATATTCTTCCAAAGTTGATAGTCCTTCAATATCGAATCAGGCAAAGTGCATAATAGGTCGATGGACAGATAAATATAGCATAGATGTGAGAATACAAAAAAAATCAGAATGGGAGCAATCATAACGTGTTCGAATATGTGTTTCATGTCTCATTCAGAAATACTTCCGTTACGCAAATACTTCCGGGCAGCAAAATAACATAACACAGCTCAACAAGATTTTGTCCCTAACACCAAATAATGTGTCCCTAGTAGATTTTTGCTCGCTGAATCCGAATCTGACTTCAGATTTTGTCTAACACGTCGAGATTTTGAGATATACCTCAATAAATGTCGTAAAATCAATGAATTTAAGCATTTTAGAAAAGCCATGGTTAACCCTATAGAAAGAATTACTAGTCAATCAAGGTCCAAAATGGATCACAAACATCTAATCTTTCGAAATGTGGTGCATTTTGAATAAGGTAAACATAATAAGTGTGATTTTTCTACAATTTTAGTAAGTGAAAGTTATTTAAAAATATGTTTTATGCGAGCCTTTTTCGAAGACTTGTGTACAAGCCTGGTAATTATCTGTGAACGGTTTTGAGAGGAAAGTAAGAAGAATTCAATGTAATAGTTTGTCCAAGCAAAACAAAATAATATGTTTTCATTGAAGTAAGTTCTATTGAATGTAAATATGATATTGTATTTCCTCTGCCGCGATAAATTTTCAATAATTGCTCAAGTGATAGGTGTATTTACTGTTAATTGAAGCTCTTTTATTATGTTCATTCGAATAAAGCAAGTACGAGAACTGTACGCAGCTATGATAGAAATTTGGGCGGAAAATTATCAATTAGCAAAATCAATCAACGAATCGATAAGTTGCATTCGATCGTTCTTGTGTTTGATTGCATACAAGTTGAAGCAACAGAATAAGGGGTCGTTCAACAATGATGTCACATGTTTTAGGGGGGGAAGGGGTCTAAGATTTTGTGACAGTAGATGTACTAGGTATACAAAAAAGCGTGACAGAGGGGGGGAGGGGGTCTAGAAATCCCAAAAAGTAGTGGACGTTATATTTGAATCGCCCCTAATCGGAAAACGTCAACAACCTACTTGTGCGTGAGGGACTTTTTATTTGATTCGCGTTGAAAATGCTGCATGGATGTTGCAAAAATCCCAATGCAATTTCTTTTATCTATGGTCAGTTTATAACAGTGAAACGGGAAAAAGTTCACTAGTTTTATCAAGCTTTGTTATGTGCTAAGACGCAAAGTAATGCGCCAGAAAAAAACACTTAGGCTCCGCTCCACTTGTGTGCTGCTCAACATGTTACAGTTACCCGAGCATATGGTTAAATGATCCGCCAATTCTGCACTCTGATATTTCTCTAATTTAACAAAACAACGGCATGAATGAGAAAATTTACAATGCAGTTACAAAATGTTTAAGTTTCAACTTATTTTCCGAGTGCTGGAATGTATTTTATTAGTCAATGTGGGATGTGGCTTGAATGCTCTTGTAGGGGAGCTAGTAGAGGATTTGAATTTGTTCAAATTGCAATTCGATCTGTTTCCTTTTTGATTAAAAGAAAGGAACTTTCTGGATCATCATGTTCGCACTATATTCTAGCACAACACAATTGCAACATGATAACGGATTACGTGTGGTTATTGGAAGTTGATCGATCGAAAAAAACAACCAGAAATCGAGCAGAATAACATTTTAGGAGGAGGAGAAATGTTGAGCATAAAATGAAAAAAAGGATATTTTATTAAAAGTCGAATGAAACATATATTTACAAACTGACTAGTATCTCTATACTTCATTCAACATTTTCATACCCCAGTTCCTCTGGCCGCATGTTGTTGAATTTTTGGTGGCTTCGAACTGGTGCTGAAGGCGTTTGCATGCAAGTTTTTGAAACGGACTTGCATGGCATGTTTTTAAATCAAATCCACTGAACCTAAATTCAAGGAAAACCGAATAGAAAACAATTGTAACGTGCAAAGCTGATGGAAATTCATTAGATCAGATGTGCTTATATCGTTTCGGGTATTGATTGACCTAAAATTATGTTTATATGCTTCACGAAAGTCCTTCAAAAAATGCCAATTTCTTCAAATTAGCGGTATTAATCTAGCTATATCTCAAAATTTGGACGTGTTAGAGCATATCTGAGGACAGATTTGGATTCAGCGAGCCAAAATCTACTGAAGACACATCAATTGGTTCTGAGGACCAGCAAAAAGTTAAATTTTGTTCCCCTGTGTAATCTATATCATAAGCAATAATGGACCTGTGGTAAAAAGAAGTAGTTTTCAAACACACATACATTTGTTGATTTATGTAAAGTGTAAAAAAATGAAGATTACATTTCATGTAAACATTCGGTTTTGTGAACTGCAAAAGTTATTGCAATACGATTTGAACAGGCAAAATTGCAATGTCCATGAATCGGCACAAGAGAAAATCCAGACATTTACTTTGCAAAACCTTCGTGACCCAAATATATATTCTAGTTGCATAGTCGTAGAGTAACGACCTATGGGTCAAAGAACTTCCAACTGCAATTAGGAACCCTTGCAAAAAACATGCACGAACTGACCACGAACAAAAAGCTCTATTTGCATATCTAATCATGAAATGCAGTTTTAAATTCCAAGCCACTTATGCCTTCGGGCTCCCGTGTATTACAGAAACACCTCTGAATTAGTGGCAACAACCATAACGGAACGGAGTATGACTTTTTCCTCCATGGTTCATGTTCTTGAACAATACAGACCATTGCAAGGCTTATTCTTTATCGATTCAATCAAAATCAAAATTCTGGCGAACTCTCTGGGAACACACTCGGAGCAAAAAGTTTACTGGGACACTCATAATTGCCCACCAGCCACGTGTTCCTTCTGCCATCACGGGTACCGCGCCATCAAATTGCATTCAAAGAAAGAGAATTTACAAGGAAACAGGTCTCTAGGTCCGATCTGTGCACGACCAGCCCCGAAGTGGAAATGTTGTTCACCTTTGGCTTGCAGTGTCCATTTGCGCTGTGGAGCCGGTGGTTGTCATAAATTTTAAATTGACAAATGTCTGAGCCTAACCGGCCCCCTTCCCCTTGAATATGAACATCTGGTGCAATGAAAATAAATTCACTATGTTTTTCTTTTACTTTGCTGATCCTGGATAGAATCTCTATGCAACATTGATTGTAGAATACATATTATAGAAGATACAAAAGATATTTTACCAGATAAAGATTGTCGCTTCTGTTCCCTTTGTTCTGCTTTTCGAAAAATGTGTGGTACCTAACTGTCAAATCGTATGTATTTTTCCTTCATTGACATTTAGATCCCCTATCCTCGCCTATCTTTCGAAGATACTGATGATAAATGAAGAATCGAGCATAACTCCTAAATGATGTTTTTTCGATTTTTTCACATACAATAAGAAACGAATGATTTTGTTGTCTAAACTGAGTTTTTCTTCAATGGAATTGGAAGTTAGCCTGCTTTTTACACAGCATTTCTACAATTGAAACTGTTAGGCTGGACCGAGAATCGAACTCGTCATCTCCGGATTGTCAATCCTACGCTTTTTCTCACAAAGTTAACTGGAGTCCAAAGTTGATTTTTGTATTTAAAATGATAAAGTTTGTTGTTTAAATAAAATGATAAAGTTTGTTAAATTAAATAAGGTACACTGGGGGAAGTGGAAAAGGAAAAATCGATAGTGCATGTTTAAATTAGTGTAAAACCAGTTTAAATGATCTAAATGCGTTCAATCAAAATGGGCTATCAAAAACAGTCAATTTTGCACCAACTGTGCGGAAATTCATACCATTTTGGTCGCTTGAAATTTATGGAAATAGATTTTAAAATTGGGAGTTCTTTTTCCACTTACCCTAGTGGGATGGGGTAAGTGGAAAACGCATGTTACCTTGACCTTCAATAGTGATGAGTAGTTACATACAACTAAAATCAATACGATAATTGCTCTGAGTATCTTTTGTGGAATAATTTCATTACCTTAACGGAATAGATCCTCAAGGAATTCTCGTAATAGCTAGGGGAGGGCTTGTTTTGCCTTCTCGAACACTAAGTGTACGTAAAATCTATATGTTCGCCCAAAGATGAACTTTTTAAAGAAAAAATGGGACTTACAGGGTTATAAACTAATCAACTTAGTATAACGAATTGAGATGATGTCTGTATGTGTGTATTTGTATGTATGTGTGTGCGCAAAGCACGTACAAAATTATCAGCTATTCTTAAGCACTTGTCCTTAACCAATTTGTTCGCAAAAAATTGCATTCAACGGCGAAACTTGTTATGAATAAAAATTAATGTGAATTATAGAATATATTTACCTATCAGTGCTATTTTTAACTTTCTTATACATTTTTTTTTCATATGTGAAACATGTGGAAGGCATCAATACCGATAGGTGGATTAATCTGGCGTTTTCTACTTTATATTAGTACAATCACAATGATAACAAAGAAGGAACATATTAAGATTCACAGCTATCGAAATAAACCCTAGAGGGAAGAAAACAATTGCGTAATTAGAACATTATCCACTTCCCCCGCAGTGTTTGATACATGGAGTAAGTGTAAAATCTTTGAATTATTTCCTTTCTTGGTACAAACCACTACTAATTGAATGGGATTAGTTTAATTGTATTATAATGGTCACCTGTGATATAAATTCACTTGAAAAAGGGACAATTGGTGCAAATAAGAATTGATTTTATGAATGCAAAAATCAACTTTTCATGAAACCTAAAATTACAGTTCATGCGTTAACCGTGTTAGTGTATGTATTATACAAGTTTCAACATAGTATTGGTGTGAGCATCAAAGTATATTCTTGCATAATGTTATGATGTGGTAAAAACTGTAAAGTATGTACAATTCCAATTTTTCGAGTTGATTTTTACACTTACCCCCTTTTTCCACTTCCCCCAGTTTACCTTAATATTAATAGAGAACCGTACAAGAAGCAAATGTGTGTTTCAGATATTATAATTATTTTTTGAAGGGGGGTTCCGTAGCGTAGTTGGCTACACGTTCGCCTTACAAGCGAATGGTCATGGGTTCGATTCCCAGCCCCTCCACCAAACCCTCGTCAGTCGCCGGATGCGCAGCCCATGCGGTAGCGTATTGGGGGACGTGCCTCACCGAACAAGGCTGCCTGATGACGACTGACAAAACTGTTCTTCTCGGAGGCATTCTTTCAAAGTACCCGGATTAATGGCAACCGAACAATGCAACGATCATTGGATGCATAATCGCATAATCATAATTATAATTTTCCAATAGGTTTTGTTGGTATGTTACAGAACAATGTCACAGAATATTGTACGATGATTAAATGAAAATAGTCAGAAGTATGAGAGAACATAGTTTTGAAAATTATATTTTTATTTGGAAATATTTGAAAAAAACTAAATGATATGTAAATGTAAGAAATGTAAAAATTACATTCTAAAAACTACGTCTAAGGGGAAGACTCGGATACAGGGTGTAAAATGAAAATTTCAAAATTGGGGACCGTCACGAAATCATGTAAGATTTGTAACATTAATAGGTCCTTTATCTTTCAATGGATTTTAAAGATTTATATATCAATCGATTCATAAACTCTCCACCAATTTGCCAGTACTATTGAAACTTTTGAGTATCATCGCTAAACTATTGAAAATTTTAGTTCTTTCATGCATCATTCATACCCTATGCAGCGCGTTCCAATCCTTGATAATTGCCTACTTTAAGGGGAATTTTAAATTTTTGAAATGGGGTGTATGAATGGGTGGCCCAGCTGCTAGACAGTGGGGTCCCTACTCCCTCACAGAGTGGAGATGATGCTAAAGCTGGGTAGAAGTGTCGGTGGGATAGTTCCTACTTTGGTTTTACGTAGTTTACGTCAAGCGGTCGTGTCTTGTATACAACCCTAAATATTTTGGCAAACTTCAATGAAAACTAAAGTAAAATGTGGAAATATATGGGAATATTTGTAAATAAATTACAATTTATGAAAATTATTAATAAATCCATCAAAATAAATAAGGATATTTTTGAATACACGAAATATTATCAAAATATTTGACGACATAAGAAATTATTCGAAAATATATGACACTATGAATATGTATTCGAAAATATTACGAACACATAAATCTACTAGGAATATTTTGCATTTTATTACAATGATAGTATAAATGATAGGCCGGTGGATGTCCAGTATTTACTTTTTATACCTTCTCTCAACATTTGCCATGTTTCGAACACTGACTTTTTAACGTCCTAACACACATTTTCATATATTTTCTAATATTGTCAAGCATTCCCGAATATTGTAAATCGATCTTATTCACCAATACATTCCTACACTGCCATATTGATACCGAAATATTTTCAAATACTTATAAATACTGTCATATATTTTCGTATAATTTCTTATGTTGTCAGATATTTTGATAATATTTCATGTATTCAAAAATAATCGTATATCTTAATTTATTTTGATGTATTTATTAATAATTTTCATACATTGTAATTTATTTACAAATATTCCCATATATTACCACATTTTTACTTTAATTTTCATTGAAGATTTGCAAAAAAATCACATTCTCATTTTTACATTTTTTTACATTTACATATCAATTTTTTTTTTTTCAAATATTTCCATATATTATGATTAGAATTCTGCACACCGTATCGAACGACAACGGCCAACGATGCATAAACTTCGCAGCCTCCCGCGGAATGGTAGTCCGAAGCACCTTCTTTCCTCGCAAAAATATCCACAAGGCCACATGGAGATCACCTAACCAAGGTACGGAAAACCAAATCGACCACGTTGTAATCGACGGTAAATTCTTCTCCGACATCACGAACGTCCGCACTTACCGCAGTGCGAATATTGAATCCGACCACTACCTCGTTGCAGTATGCCTGCGCTCAAATCTCTCGAGGGTATACAAAACGCGCCGAAGTCGGACGCCGCGGCTTAACATTGGGCGGCGACAAGACGGTAGACTAGCCCAAGAATACGCGCAGCAGCTGGAAGTGGCACTCACAAAGGAAGAGCAGCTAGGCGCAGCGTCTCTTGAAGATGGCTGGAGAGATATTCGATCCGCCATTGGTAGCACCGCAACCGCTGCACTTGGCACGGTGCCCCCCGATCAGAGAAACGACTGGTATGATGGCGAATGTGAGCAGTTAGTGGAAGAGAAGAATACATGGGCGAGATTGCTGCAACACCGAACGAGGCACGATATAAACAGACGCGGAACAGACAAAACTCGATTTTCCGGAGGAAAAAGCGTCAGCAGGAAGATCGAGACCGTGGAGAGACGGAGCAACTGTACCGCGCTAATAACACACGAAAGTTCTATGAGAAGTTAAACCGTTCACGTAAGGGCCACGTGCCACAGCCTGATATGTGTAAGGACATAAACGGGAACCTTCTTACGAACGAGCGTTAGGTGATCCAAAGGTGGCGGCAGTACTACGAAGAGCACCTGAATGGCGATGTGGCAGACGAAAATGGCGGTATGGTGAATGCGGTCAGGACATAATTCTACCGGCTCCGGATCTCCAGGAAATCCAGGAGGAGATTGGCCGGCTGAAGAACAACAAACGGACCAGGTGTTCGCCATTCGCCAAGTACTGCAGAAATGCCGCGAATACAACGTGCCCACACATCATCTATTCATCGACTTCAAAGCCGCATATGATACAATTGATCGGGACCAGCTATGGCAGCTAATGCATGAACATGGATTTCCGGGTAAACTGATACGGTTGATCAAAGCGACGATGAATCGGGTGATGTGCGTAGTTCGAGTTTCAGGGGCATTCTCGAGTCCCTTCGAAACGCGCAGAGGGTTACGGCAAGGTGATGGTCTTTCGTGTCTGCTATTCAACATCGCTTTGGAAGGGGTAATACGAATAGCAGGGATTAACACGAGTGGTACAATTTTCAATAAGTCCGTCCAGCTATTTGGCTTTGCCGGCGACATAGATATTATGGCGCGTAACTTTGAGAAGATGGAGGAAGCCTACATCAGACTGAAGAGGGAGCCAAGCGGATCGGACTAGTCATCAACACGTCGAAGACGAAATACATGATAGGAAGAGGTTCAAGAGAAGACAATGTAAGCCACCCATCGCGAGTTTGCATCGGTGGTGACGAAATCGAGGTGGTAGAAGCATTTGTGTACTTTGGCTCACTGGTGACTGCCGAATATGATACCAGCAGAGAAATTTGGAGACGCATAGTGGCCGGAAATCGTACGTACTTTGGACTCCGCTCCGATTGAATAGAGTTCGCCGCCGTACCTAACTGACAATCTACAAATCGCTCATTAGACCGGAAGTCCTCTATAGACACGAGACCTGGACGTTGCTCGTGGAGGATTAACGCTCACTTGGAGTTTTCAAAAGGAAAGTGCTGCGTATCATTAATGGTCTGCATATGATGGACGGTACATGGAGGAGGAGAATGAACTACGAGTTGCATCAGCTTTTAGGAGAACCATCCATCGCTCCCACCGTGAAAATCGGACGACTGTGGAGGGCCGGGCACGTAACCAGAATATCGGAGAGTAATCCGGTGAAAATGGTTCTCGACAACGATCCGACGGACACAAGAAGGCGAGGTGCGCAGCGGGCAAGGTGGATCGATCAGGTGGAAGATGACTTGCGGACCCTCCGTAGACTGCGTGGTTGGCGACGTGTAGCCATGGACCGAGCCGAATGGAGAAGACTCTTATATACCGCACAGGCCACTTCGGCCTTAGTCTGAATAAATAATAATACTGATTAAAAGGAAGGTAGAAGATATCAATAAAGAAGGGAGGATAGAAGAATGAAGAAAGAGCCTAAGTAATATTCAGCCCGAGAGTTGCAATTTCCACCTATTGTAGTATTACGTCAATCAGCATTCGGCCAACTGGCCTAACACCAAGTAGGATACAAATCAGTACATCCTCTCTATTGAGAAACCGATCATCGATTTACATCTTTGATCGATCTATCTTTCTGTTAGACTTGGTGCCGCAATAAGACATTTGAGTTGCATAATTTACTTTTCAATCCCGAGCACAATAAAAGTATTAACTCTTCCCGGTACTTCAAAGTCATGATTAAGCAGTAGCATTATTATGATGGTAGGTCATTTGGCATAAAGTCGTTTGGCAGAAGACAAGAGAGGCCCCAAAGCAAGTCCATGCTGAAGTGGCCAGGCTCGATTCCCGGCCCGGTCTAGTAAATTTTCAAATTGGAAATTTTCTCGACTTCGCTGGGCATAAAAGTATCATCGTGTTAGCCTCATGCTATACGAATGCAAAAATGGTAACTTGGCTTATAAACCTCGCAGTTAATAGCTGTGGAAGTGCTGAATGAAAAATAAGCTGCGTGACGGCAATGTCCCAGTGTGGGTTGTAATGCCAATAAGAAGAAGAAGAAGACAAGAGAGAAAATGATTCCTTCTTTCAATCCGGACATTTGATCGTATGATTCGTATGATTCCTTCTTTCCAGAAGCACGCTTTCTGACAGAAAGCAACAGATGATGTTGTTTCTTCATTCAATTCAGACATTTGTTAGGTTTATGGCAAGTGGAGATATGATTCCTTCTTCCGAATGGTACATTTGCCCGACGGAAGAAGGTCAGAGAGAATATTTGCTCGGTTTACGGCAAGGAGATATATGATCCCTTTTTTTCATAGAATGCACTTTTCCGGCAGAAGGTAAAGGAGGAAATGACTCTATCTTTCAGCTCAGGCAGGTTTCTTATATCAGAGTTTACTCACTTCGACAGTAGATGGGAGAGATTAGCGCGAGTGTGAAAACATTATTTTTAGTGCAAAACGCGAACAAACTCGCTGTCTATCCCATACAAAAATCCAAGATGGCTGAATCATTTTTCATATTTTTTATTGTCTTTATTAATGAGGTTTTCGGCCCTAGACCGGTTCACCTCATTGGCTGAATCATGAAACTGGGAAGATATGATTCATTTTTTCGAAGTATGCATTTACCAGGCAGAAGATAAGAGAGGATATGACTCCTTCTTTCGATTTAGGCATTTGCTCGGTTTAATTCAAGGGGAGATATGATCTCTTCTTTGAGGGATGCTTTTGCTCGGCAGAAGGCAAGAGAGGATATGATTCCTTCTTTTAATTCAGGCATTTGCTCGATTTAAGGAAAGGGAAGATATGATCCCTTCTTCCTAAGAATGCATTTACCCGGCTGATGATAAGGTAGGATATGAAGCATATGGTGCCTATGGTGACTAAGCCCGACAAATGATAGAAATGTATAAGCGTATGAGATTTCTTTAAAAAAAAACTTTTAATAACGCATGAGCGAATAAGAATCCTTCTACCAATAAAAGAGAGAAATGCACAATAGGCAGGATTTCCTGCATACCCTTACGGCCTTACATGGAAAATAAGACTAGTCACCAATGTGTGTCAACATTTGAAATAATTCCAGTTTTACAGAGCCTTCTTAATTCTTTTTTGTATGTTTGCCAAATGACCATTATTCCAAACGACTTTATTCCAAATGGCATTATGCCAAACGACTTTATCCCAAACGGGGTACAATCCATTGATACCTTATATTCTTGTGTCGGGTGTTGATAATTCTGCTTCAATTTTTTATAACATAGTTCATAGTTCAAACTATGAACATAGTCATAGTCATAGTCTATAACATAGTCATAGTTCAAACATGTTCGTTCATTGACTGATCGGCATCCATAGCACCTTTTTACCGGGTGTTTTCACTTGCCCCGGGGAACTTTATGTCAATAAAATAATAATACAATTTCATTAATGCAACTATGTCATACACGCTCTATAGTCAGTCGATAGACAGACCGACGACCCATTAATGGAACCATTGTTGGCGTTGAATGTTTATTAAAGAAAACATTCACAACATCCTCCACATAACGAGCTGCTGTTCTTGGATAAAATAAAACGTTGCTTCTAAACTGCCTACATACTAAAGGATCGTCGCTGTAAAAATCCACCGCATGTAGGTACACGTCGAAAAATATGACCAAATACTGAATCACATCATTGCTCTTACCCCGTGCCGCCAACCGACACACATCTGTAAATAATGCAGACATGAGTTTCAATTCAGACACATTGCTTGTAGCAGGATTACGAAATGTATCAACTATGTCAAACGACCGAGTCGCGTGCTATATTGCCATGCTGCTAGAAGTTGATTGTTTAATTAATTGCGCTAACCTCCTCATCGTCTGTTTTCTTTCTTCCCCAGCACTTCACGCAGCCGGCAGTGATAGAACAGTTGGCGTACTTTTTGATCGCCATCGGGGCGATCATGTTCTTCCTGAGCTTTCTCGGATATTGCGGTGCGATACGAGAAAGTCAGTGCCTGCTAACCACGGTAAGTTTTTTTTACTTGTTTAATTCATGATGTGAGTTACATTACCGAAACAAAAGAAATGAATTAAACACAAAATTAACGGCAAAAGCATATCGGAAACTAACAGAAGAATTGTCCCGTAAGAAGGATGGAAATGAAGAGGAAAGCTAAAATAAATCAATCGATTTGTTATGACAATCTCAATGATCTCAATAGAAAAACCAAAAGGAGACAGAACATATGTAGAAGAAAGATAAATTCAAAACTCAATGCTATCAAAGATTCTATTTTTTGGTTTTTGAGTTCAACGTGTCTTACAAATTACAAAAATCTGATCAACAAGGCCGCATTTTCCACATTATCTTAAACGATTACAATTGTTACCAAGCAGTGCAACTCATTGCAATATGAACCGGTCGTTAAAATAAAGTTTCCTCCAATGGAGCAGTTCCAATCTCCTGGTGCTGGTCTTGTATCCACTTACCAGTTTGAATGCGGTGGTATCATTGCGAGTATACTCGATTTCATATGTCTTGTCCAAATCTATGCATATTATCGCTACATTTTCTACACAATTCTAATGCACAGCGAGTTGTTCACAAACTTAGCTCTCGAGTAAGCACGTGCTTGAAACATGTTTCCGCCAATTGAGTCTCGGTAATAAGTTTGACTACAGTGTTACCTCGAACAACGCCTTTTTTACACAAGGCACGATTCGGAAATGGTGTCTAAAACATGTTCATATGTAGTAAACGTAAATTTAAATTATTATTTGAAGAACAGATTTAGATATTTTGATTGAGAACAAGCTTCGGTCCCGTTGTTCTATGTCGATAAGAAACGCCCATAGCTTTATTGGAAACATCACTTTACAAGTCATACGCTCTGCAATTGCTCTCGATGGAGTACCAGGCATAGCACGAGAGAAACTCGCCGAACTGGAACTGTCTTGGGCAACTTTTATAAACTGCCGAAAATGCTGCTCATTATGCAATTTCGACTGAACTCCATGCTATTGTATAGATATATTTATCTCTTCATCATTTCCTCCCTCTTTCTCTAAACAGTACGGACTGTTCCTGATAGTGATACTGATACTGGAGGTTACCGCCTGTGGACTGGCGGCCGCCTACAAGGAGAGCGCCAAGACGGAAACGAAAAACTACTTGCAGACGACCATTTCCAAGTACTACTCGAGCAACGATCGCAACCAGTCCGACGCCGTGACGCTGATGTGGAACTATCTGATGTCCGAGATGCACTGCTGCGGGGTGGACGATTATCGGGACTTCAACCTGTCGGACAAGTGGAACGAGAGCAAGGGCACTCGGGTCATCCCGGAGGCGTGCTGCATGCAGACGACGCTGTTCGATCTATTGGACAAGAATTGTCCCTACTCGCCGTCGGACAGCAATAGCTATTACAAGAAGGTAACGATAATATGAACGTTTCTTTGAGCACAGTGGTCCGTTCTAGCATTAAATGTGAAATTTTGTGACATTGCCATATATTTGTTTTGTTTTACAATACATTTTTTTAATAATTTAATAAAATATTTTTTTAAATTTTAATTGAAAAACTTGTTAAAAAAAACAATTGGGTCTCCTCACAACAACACATATTCAAGAACACAATCAGAAGTCTTCAAACATTTCAACAAATGGAAAACTCTATACGCCTTATGTGCAATCAACACATAATATCCAGCTCCAATTCACTAATCTCTTAAATTCTTTTAGGGTTGCTACAATGCACTAATCGACTGGATAATGTACAACCGGAATTTGGTAATCATCGTGGCCATCGGAGTGGGTCTGGTGCAACTAGTGGCGATATTTCTAGCATTTTGTTTATGCAAATCAATCGAAAAGTATCGAGGAATGCGACTGTAATTCGATACAATTATGGTTATTCAGGTGGAGCACATCACAAAATGGTCCAAAAAATGCAATCAATCAACCGACTGTACGCGGTCCGATTAGTCTGAAGTTTGGTCGAGCTGAGATTTGAATCTCGGAAGCAAGATATCGTGGAATTGTATGTTCAAAAAATCGTATCGTTAGATCCATATTCATGTGTTTAGATAAGAAAATGCTGTTCGATTGAAAGAGGAAGGTGATCGAACGTTCAAGTGCACTTTTATTATACACAACTAAAGTTAGGAGTAGCGATACCGCTGGTCAAAGCCAACACTCAAGACAGTCATTCACAAAAGTAGCTGTTAGGTTTTCGTAAAGAAAAGAAAAGTTTTTCGTTTCGATTTTGGTTTTATTTTTTGTTTTTTAGCGGCCTTCAAAGAAAAGAGAGTACATGTATGCAAAACCGTTGTACCGTGGATTTTTACACATCATGCTTTATTGCAACATAATCTAAAATTTATCATAGGTCATGTTGTATAAATTCGAATTTCCGATTTTATAGTTACGATTATGAATTGTTTTATTTTTTGTTTATGTAGAAATAAATAAAATAATTTAATACTATTTGAGGGTCTACCATTCATTGAAATCCAAAATCCCTTCCAACAGTCCTGTTAATTTCGATAAACATTTCACTGCTGGGTCATTCCATATGAAGTACCGAGAAAAAATGCAAACGTGGAATCGAATTTCTTAGAATTGAATGAAATTTTAACCAATTGTTTATGTATGGGTTATAACCCAAAATCCAATATTTCGTGGTGATTGGACCTCCCAGCGTTTAATACGACCATCCCCCTTTTCGGACAAATGTATGAAACCCATCATATTGTTTTGTTAATATATCTGGAACTGTGAGGTCTATAATGAATCTAAGGTAACCATTCGAAAGAAGATTTTTCAAGGAATTTATCAAAAAATATTTTTTGATATGCAGTGTTGCTAAATGTTTTTGTGCGAAAAATGCATTTTTTCCCTATGAGTATATTTAGTATAACCTCACCAACTGTTCTTTGACCATTTTGACATTGGAAACGCTTAAAACCCCGAGGTTATGTTCCGATTTTGAGATACAGTAATATCCCGATTTTATCACCCCCTGGTGAATTTTGGGGTGATGAAACAGGGTATGTGACAAAATTGGAAAAAAAAATTTTCATTTTTTTTTTTAATTCATTCCACAAGTATGAATCATTTCATGCCTTGGAAAGGCCAAATGCGTGAACAGTACCCGTTATTTCTTGATGAAATTGCTTACAGAATATTTCCCAGGTACTAAGACGTCTTTCGTAATAAACTACTGGCGGTGAAAGTTGTTTCATGAAAATCAATGCTGTTTTTGGTATTATTTACGGAAATGAAAAGAATGACTAAAATTTTCAAATTTTGTTGGGGTGACAAAATCGGGTCGAAAACGTGATAAAATCGGGACGTGATAAAATCGGATCGAAAACGTGATAAAATCGGGGTAGACAAAACCGGGGTAGACAAAATCGGGGAGTGACAAAATCAGGTCAACACTGTACAGAATTTCAAAAATGAAAAGTCCTTTTTTCACTGTGAACTTTGAAGATTTTTATTAAATCCGACCATACACACATATACGCATTGACAATACACACATACACAGCTCGATTGGTTGCTTCCCCACTTTCCGCATCGCGTTTGAAATTTATACATTAGCATATAGTCTGAGAGGCTTAGGGACAGTTCGTCGAACGACGTTTAGTCGAATGACACTTAGTCGAAAGTTCATTTGGTCGAAGGGACATTTAGTCGAATGGAAATTTAGTCAAATGGACATTTAGTTGAATGGACATTTGGTCGAATGGACATTTAGTCGAAAGGACGTGAAGTCGAAAGGACATTTAGTCGAATGGACATTTAGTCGAATGTTGAAAGTGTTTAGTTGGTAATAGGTAATAAGTTAAATAGATCATTCGTCAATAGATTTTTGGTTAAATTTAAGTAAATAATCCACAAGATACATTGATAAACTGATTAGAGGAATTCAGTGCAGCAGCAGCAGAAACGAATACGGATTCCAATGAGGTTGCAGAAACACCAGGGTCTCCAGGAGCTAACAGAAACTGCCGGAGACCCTGGTGGATTATAGAAAAATTAAATTCTATAGAAATAGCAAAATATTAGGTACTGATGGTGAAATACCCTCTAATCTATTTTTCGGCACATGGTCAAAAATCAATGATATCAATGTTATATTTTTTTTTGACGTAAACTACGTCTAAGGGGAAGCCTCGGATACAGGGTGACAAATGAAAATTTTCAAATTCGAGACCGTCACGAAATCATGTAAGATTTTGAACTTTAATAGCGCCTTTATCTTCCGATGGATTTTTGAGATTTATATATCAAACGACTCGGAAATTATCTACCAATTTGTCAATTATATTGAAACTTCGGGTTATGAACGTTAAAATAGGGTATCGGATCATTTTGGCAGCACCCTCTTTTCTTGTCCACAAGAGTCTCGTTTCGGCCGTCGCCGTTCAGTGCGGTTGGCTTTTGGACTCTGCTTTTTGTGCGGTGTTTCGCACAAAAAGTAGAACAATGGAGCCGGACCAGTGACCGCGGTCGAAACAAATGTAACAAAAATGCGTAATGTAGTGCATGGTGTATAAACAGGGATACAGATATGGGCATGTTTGTGCTGGCATGAGACGATCAATTGTTATCAATGCCAATGCCCTTGCTAGTAATGCAATTGGCGCTTTGATGTTGCATGAAGGAGAAGAAGCAGAAAGATGATAATCTAAAAAATCTCCACGGGAAACCATACGAAGAAGTTTTTAAAACTCTTCCCAAAAATTCTAGAAGCAATTTAATTTAAAACGGTAAGCAGTACGGGGTTGGACTTTTCTTCTACTGTATGATAAATACAATATTACTATTAAAAATTTTAGTTTGTGATATTGCACTTAGGGTCTGTCTCATTTAGAGAATTAAACTTAAATGTGACAGTTCGAGAATTAAAAAATCACCCCGTTAAAAGAATGGCTGGTGCTACCCAGCAATTCCAATAGGACATCGATGGAAAATGATTCGATATCTGTCAAAAGTAATCTTGCTCTGCGAGCAGGGTTATTTGATAATTATTGAAATGTCACTTTTAAGTTTAATTTCAGTTTAATTATCCAATTCACACAGACCCTTAATACACAGTATAAGAAAAGTCCAACCCCGTACAAACATGTTTATATTAAAAAACGACTTTGGAAAAATGTCGAGCTTTTTTTTTGTAAACTGAAAACTAATAAGGCCGTTTACATATTTATTAAAAATTATGGTCTCCGCAAAGTCAAGGGGGAAGGGGTAATCTTCTTCTTCTTCTACTGAATCGGCGTGAAAATTTGAATGCAGAGCTTTCTTGGGCCGGGGAAGGTTTTTAAGATGGTTCGAGACCCCTCTCCTCTTTGAAACCTGGCTCCTATACAAATGAAACACCAATTTCATCATAACTCGAGATCAAGCAAATGAAATCAAATCTGGCGTGTGGGGGTTTTGGAAGGGAAGATAGGTTTCTGTAATGGTTTGCAACACCTCCCCCTTCTGGAAAGTGGGGCTCCCATACAAATGAACCAAAAATTTCTGCATAACTCGAGAACTAATCAGAGAATAAATCAATTTTAGCCGAAACAAAGTTCGTCTGGTCTGCTAGTAAAAAAATAAATAGGGGGAAAGACGGCTTTGGCAGGTTTTGTTCTATTATTGGCAGGAGGGTTTTTGACGACCAAATGTTATGAAATTTGGCTACAATATTCTTTGATATGCAAAGAATGTTTAGGCCAAATTTGAGCCTAGTCAGTCATAAAAAACCCCTCTGCCAATAATAGAACAAAACCTGCCAAAGCCGTCATTCCCCCTATTAAAAATTTAAAAAAAAAATAAAAAAACTCCTCGGATTTGTTAAAGAATGTTTTGAAAGTTCTCAAAATTTTCCGGAAAATGTTGCCCCTCAAATTGTTATTTTTGAGCAAAACAATCCGAGGGGGGTGGGGGTTGGGACATATTTTTAAAAAATATTTATATCGGCCTAATAATATTTTGTCCAATTAAATGCGCGCTTGAATCAAAAGGATTTAACTTTAATTCAGGAAGTGTGAATGCACTTGAGATATTTTTATGGGTATTACGTGGGTGCAATCATGCGGTACTTATTGTACACGACAAAAGCTTCGGAACGCATACGTTCTTGAACGGGCTATATGAGTTACAATAGAGCTATCACCTTCTTGCTCCCTGATTCAAAAGTCTTGCAATAATATTAATAAAATGGTTGCACGAATATTTTATCCATAGTGACACTCAGTGTTGGTAGAATCATACTCAAATCTGAATCATCGGGGTTTCATGCACGAGCTAACTCGCCTGCGATTCTATAAGGGGAGCATCGCGCTTGAGTTTCTCGGCCAGAATCGCATCGCGCTCACTCACCGAAAAATGATTGCGTTCTAAAAGCGTCAAAACGCAATCGAGGCGTATGTTTTGTTTATATATGCAATTATTAGCCATTGTTTTAGACATTGTTTAATTCAATGCATTCAACAATACAGAACACGTAAATATCATGCAATATGTAAATTGCGATTCGAATCATGAGCAAATCTCTGGGCCATGATTCTGATGGGATTTGACTCACGCATGGTTTGAATCGCCGCTGAGATTTGAGATTTTAAGATTTTACCAACACTGCCAGACAGTGGGAGTTAGATTGTAATAACACACACACCCTCTTTTCTCGTCCGCAACGTTTACTACTCGCGCGCATCACAACCAAATTAATTGGGTTTTGGTACATGATTGGCATTTTATGATTTCTAGTGATGCACGAAAAATAAGATATGCCTATGGAATGTTTCTGAATAATAAATGTTGCAAACGGAAAAGAGGATGCCCCCCTAGGGCTTCTTCTATTGAAATTTTTCATCAAATTCTTCAAAACCCAAATGTAGGCAATTCCGATCGAAGAAAGGCATCATTACTACTAAGGAATAAATTTGAGTTTTCATAGTAAATTTTTTAAACAATTGTCGTATCCAACATTTTTCATATCTTAAGATACGCCAGTTTTGTTCGAAACCAGTGACATAAGTAATCAAATGCATGATGGCACTACAATCCTCAATGAACAAAACTACCTTACGTAGTTTACGTTGGGCGGTTGTGTCTTGTACATAACCCTTCTGATTTTTTTATCAGCTTTATTAAGGAGACTTGCAGCCCCAGGCTGGCTCGCCTCCGATGATATCAATGTTATTTTGCCAATACTTCATCGTAGTCGCCTTTGGAACATTTAGTCTAATGACATTTGGTCAAATGACATATCGTCGAAATGACGTTTAGTCGAATGGAAATGGTTTTCTTATTGTTTTCATTGAAAGTCTTTCTTTCACTAAAAATTTATACAATAATTTATACAATAAATTTAATTCCGACAAAATGGCCATATGACCTAATATATTTGACGTCATGTCTAATGACGAAACATCATTCGACGAAATGTCTTTTGACCAGGTGGAATAGATTCATCATAGTTGGTTAGAGGGGTTCGCTAAAGTCAATATCCCGTCGGGAATATTTATCGTTTTCTTATTATTTGTTCTTTAAATGAATCCATCATTCTTTTGACAATATATGCTGACTTTCATAAATACCACAATAAATCATTCATTTTTTAATTGATATTGACCAAAGTTCTTTTTTTTTAAATACACAGTAAAACAATATGAAAATTAGCCACGACGGAATTCATAATTGAATGTAAAATTCGGAAACAGAATGTGTACCAGATCATAATTTTAAGTTTCTGTGATGTAAATGAAATTTCAATTGAATATATCTTAATTTTACATGACTCTACCGGAAACCTTGGTGACCGAGCACGTGGCTGTCAAAACAAATCATAATAAACTTCACTGCATTTCATGCAAACCGCAGCTGGCACCTATTTTACTCATATAAGAATCAAACAAAACGGATATCTTCGCATATGAAAATAAAGCAGCCTTTATGACGCTGCATTTCATCGCTGCAACTCTTTGTTTTTTGCTTTTTCCAGCGAGAAATCTGTGATGCATTCAGCATACTGAGTCTCAAATGATTCCGTCTTGATGGAGTTTCCGTGTCATGTAAATTTAAGCTATCGCTTAGCCTAATGAAGAATTATCGAATCACCAAAACGTTTAACCTGTTACACCTTGATCAACTCGATATCAAGAAGCGGAAATACCCGAGACGATAACAAGTACGGCTCTCACTCTGCAGACCAATGTTCGATTCCCATGATCTGCTCTAGAGGTGGGCGCTCCGCTCAGGAGCTGTTCCAAAGATTCGCTTCCTTACATTGAGCTGATGAGCCATGGATCTTTTTAAAGAAGCCCAGCTCAGCAGCTCACTTTAAATTGATGAAATCATTGTCAAACACGCGCCTTGAGAAACTCCCTCGAGCGTACGCACTCGAGTACGCGCGCTGTTGTATTTTGTACAGCACAAACGAAAATACCACGCTCGCGGTACACAACACAAGCGAGCTTGTATGAGCATTCCAGTCCAGTACCGCGCACGTGCTGATCGTTTATTATTTGCACCTCAAGCACCATCGAGCCAAGCGACAGAACCATCTAGCCAAGCAACAGAAATCATTTCTGCTGCAGAGAGGAATAAGAAACACACAAGCAAAAATAATCTAGCTTGCCGCCTATTTCTTAACCCATACCCACATACTCGGCGCTACGAACGGACACACAAAAGATACCTAGTAGTGCGGTAGCGAACGAACCGTACTAAGCAAAAGATCCGAAGATCCGAACAACTCTCAGTTCCGCTCATGTCGTCGTCCAGCTCGAAATTGCTGTGACATGGAAGCGAGAGCTGCGCCACTAGCTCAGATCCGTGCGACACGGATCTCGATCCGGATCAGTCGCGTCCGATTCTAGCGAGCGAACCGTGTGGTTCAAACGAACCGAGCTGGGTGCTGTGTCTTGCACGGAGCGGATCTTTTGCTTGCGACGGGTTTTCCCGCCAGCATACTGCTACATGTGCACTCGGTTTGTTTGTAGCACCGTGCTCTGTATTTTTTTACTCTCTTGTTTTTATTTCTCTCGCATTTCGGGAACCAATATTGACGATTAAAGGTTGCATGAAGAAGAAGAAGTCGAAGGATGATATCTGAAAAATATTGCATGGGGAAGCATACGGAAGTTTTTTTAAACTCTTCTCAAAAATTCTAGGAGCAATTTAATTAAAAACGGTTAGCAGTACGGGGTTGGACTTTCCTTCTACTGCATAATTAACGCAATTTTTCGATTTCAAATTTTATTTTATGATATCATACTTGATATACAGTATAAGAAAAGTCCAACCCCGTACTGCTTTCCGTTTTTAATTAAATTGCTTCTAGAATTTTTGAGAAGACTTTTAAAAATTTTCCTGTAAAAATTTCCCCGTGCAATATTTTTCTAATATCATCATTCGACTTCTTCTTCTTCATGCAACCTTTAATCGCAAATAGATGAATGTGCTCGCTTGTATGAAAATGTCAACTACGCATGGTTAAAAGGGTTAGAAGCGCGCGCAAACAAGGCATTGATTTACTGCACCCAGTATGAAGAGAAAACTTATGATACGTGATATGGTTCATATACATATCAGAGACTAGGGACTGAATTATTTAAATTAACGATTTGAGAAACGTTGTCAATAAAATGCAACTTAGAATTATGAATGGAAAATAATGTTGAGTTAGTTTTTGTATAGAAATAAATGTTATGGTTCTCCTAGACTTCAAAACTAGACGGTCAGAAAAAAGCGTAATAAATGTTATTAGTCGGTTTTTCAATAGAAATTATTAACTCACTGTAGCTAAACATTTTAAAAATTTCAAAGAAAGGTAAATAGATGAATGATGAATGAATTAATAAATTAATGAACGACATAAATTTTTCAAATTTTTTAACAATAATTAAAATAATAATATTAACAATTATGTTTTATTATATGTAGCATTAAAGAACTGAAGAGCTGATCCAAGGAGCTGACTCTTTTCAATGAGCTGAACGGATCAGATCCGCTCACTGCAATGAGCTGTTTTGCCCATCTCTAATCTGCTCCTTTTTTGTTTTCAAATAAAAATAATAACTGTAAAATTCCAGCACGTGTAAATTTAAAACAACCTATAATTTTATGTTGTTTAATACGGAGCAGATTTGTTACATCTACTTGACCGGAAATTTACTGGTTTTGTTCGTACTGTGTAGCCATTCGACTGAACGTTATTGGACTAAATGTACAAAGATTTTAATTCTAGAATTCGCTTTTGAACAAACGTCATTCGACCAAATGTACGAAGATTCTTCATTCTGAAGTCTGATTTCGACTAAATGTCCATTCGACGTAGTGTCCTTTCGACCAAATGTCCTGCGTCTCTAGTGGATTAAAAAATCATTTTCGACTAAATGTCCCTTCGATCAAACGTCCATTCGACGTAATGTCCTTTCGACCAAATGCCATTCGACGAAATGGTATAGATTCGTCTGAGAGATGCCGAAAGAGTTTGAAGAATAAGCATTGCTGGAAATATTACAACACTCTGAAGATTGATTCTATCACAAAAGCCCGAATGACACTCGCCCGAATTCCATTCGCCCGAAATGACCAAACGCCCGAAAAGACAATTTGCCCGAATGGACCACTCGCCCGAATGGACCACTCGCCCGAATGGACCATTCGCCCGAATAGGTCGTATATAATATATGTATACCTCCAGATTCTATAACAACATGTTATTTTTCCTAATCATATTAAAAGAAAAAATATGCCAAAATATCACCTGGAATATATCTAGGAACTTTTTTCAAATTTTGACCTTGATTTTTGGAATGACGTTTGTGCTCTTAATTCAAACTATTTTGGTCAACAAATGCACCCAACAGAAATCTCGGGTACTTATTCAAAAGAACGTATGTGATTTTGTAAACAAAGATTCAAACGTCGATTTGTTCAATCTGATAGTACTCCCACGCAAATCATCACCACAGACAGGTAGGGGAAGCCTTCGGCTACCTGTTGGTAGTTTTGGTTTGCGTGGGAGTGCCATCAGATTGGACAAATCGACGTTTGAATCTTTGTTTACAAAATCACATACGTCCTTTTGAATAAGTACCCGAGAAATAATAGATTGCGATCTGTCTGATAGTAGAGTAAGTTGAACGAAATATGGAGAATAGAGCGAGTATGAGTCGTTTCAAATTTCAAGGTCAAATTAACTCTATTTGAAAAAAGTTACGTGATATGAACGTACCTGTTTGTCTAGTTTTCCATTCTTTTCTGCTATTTGAGATGTCTTCATAGCCTGCAGTGGTCGTAGGGTATCAGTGGTCGCATTTCTTACTTCTAGTTGGAACTGTTTTGGAACGCTGTAAAACGGAGGACTTCCTCGTTTCAAAAGCGTATTCCGCTTATTGTGCCACCCTAAAATGTTATTGGAAGTTCGAGGAATATTGTTTAGGGTATTTTCATAGACCGACCATAGTGAAAGGGAGAAAAGTAGGTCTCTAGTGGTCTTTTTGTGCGTTGATTGGCGACCATTGACCCAAAGAAGGCAGAATTATGTCAAACGTCCATTATGCCTAACGTATATTATGCCTAACGTACTTATGCTTAACGTCCTTATGCCTAACGTACTTATGCCTAACGTCGCGGACCCTAAGTACATTAGCCATAATGGACGTTAGGCATAATGGTCGTTTGGCATAATTCTGCCTTCTTTATGTCATGGGCTGTTCTTTGGGTCATTTATGTATAACGTCCATTATGCCTAACGGGTACACCCCATTCACATAATACTTCCCAAGTAGCACATGTAACTACTCTTAAATATGAAAAATAAATGAATGGTTACATAATGGTTGGATTTAGGATACTTGAAACATTCCAAGTCACGGTTGATTGCATTTGGGTCATTTTTCAGTCATCTTGAAACAAAATGTGTTATCAGTTTTTAAGCAGTTACAGGGTCATTGAATTGTAACCATAACATTGAACTGTCATAAGCACTCAAGTCACAATAAAGTTTTTAATTAGTTACCGAAAGACTATCCGAATATTGAATTTCTAACACCATCGATGTCTGGTGCCGAATTATAATTTTGATTCAGAGATACTGCACATGCACACTTTTTTGTATACTAATTTTGTACACTAATTTGGAATTGAATTCAATAATTAAAACACAATGCGAATTATTCCAAAAGTTGCCAAACGTCAAACGAAGCGAGTTACCCAGCACAATCACTAGCTATGGAAGCAACTTACACTGTAACTAAATTCACTGTTGAGGTGCGTCACATCAGTGTTGCAAAAGAATATTTTTACTAGTAACTAATCTTCACAGGCGTACTTGTTGCAATGTAACGTGTGTATGATATAACCCGTATGTAAAGGATTTGTATAGGGACCATCCACAAAGTACGTCACGCTCCTGGGGGGGGGGGGCTCCGAACAGCGTGACGACTCATACAAAAATTTTAGGGGTTTAATACAAAAGGGGGGACGGGGGGGGGGGGGGGGGTTGAAAATAGCCAAATTTTGCGTGACGTACTTTATGGATCTTCCCATAGCCCCATTCATATGATCAACACTGCATGTGAAATGATTATGTCCATATCAAAAATCGTTGTATACTGAAAAGTTTCTTGTGCACTTAGAAAAACGAATTTTGGTATTATCGTTTATAGTACTAAAAATTATCGTCTAGTTTAATATTGTTTAGTGCACAGCAATTTGACAAAACTGTGATTTGTCTTAACAGCCATTAGTATAAAATAAGGTAGATCGAACGTACTTGAGTGTTAAGTCAATAGCAGTTACAGTTACTTCTATCTACTGCCTAATGCCTTTCCGAGACGATTTTTGCTTCTTTGAAAAATGTCAAAGGCATCTACTAATCTCGGAAATTTGTATTTAGATACAATTATTCAAAGTTATATATATAGTTTTTTTTCCACGTAGCTGTTTTTTTCCATAACTTTTAAGAACAAGAACAACAACAGTGCATTAATGATTAGATGCTGTTTTTCGACCAAAATTCTTGTTTTATAAAATGTGGGGAAATACTTATCCGTAAGAATTTTTGTACCACACAGATAAAAATATGTTGTGATCTTAATTGTATTTTCATGCACATATTTGGAGCATGCAAATAAACGTAGCATTCAATCGATCTTACTGCCCCTTTAAATCGAAATAAATTTAAACCGTGCTTGCTTGTAAAAATCATTCGAATTTAATTGAATATCGAGTGTTCATTCGTTTGTTGGAACTAGCTGCAATTTTACACGACGTTGAATTTTCAAAATTATTTGCTGTGCAATCTTCCTATGAAACTACCAGCAAAAAATAAATTTCCATTCCTATTTATAAAGGAAACGAAACCCAAAGGTGTGCATAAGTGATGCTAAAATTTTGTCATTAAAAAATAAGGAAGTGTTATTTGAACACCTGCTTTAAAAAGATGGTCGTAGACGGTGATTCTATCTTTATGTTGATAAATCTACGGCCTTCCATAAGGGTCATGTTTTGGAATTGACAGTATGAAAAGTAAAAAATATAGAGATGCAAATAAGCAAGAAACGATTGAACCATACACGACCTTTTACTTAAGGCAGAAGCATTATCCAAATCCAAACATCAGTACATTGAAAAATTACATAAGTTATCAAATCTTTTGAACCACCATGTATGCGGTCGTTTGATGAAATATGCTCGGAAATATGCCTGTATGATATATATTTGTGGAAAATGATTAATATAATAAATAAGAAAAAGGCTGTCTCTATAAATCTACTTTTAATTTTAAATTCGAGATTTAGAGATATAGTAATAGAGACATTCTTTTTTCTTTACTGTTATTGATACTTATTTAGAAACAAAAATGTATTCATGTTACTATAAATGATAAAACCTAAAAGCTGGTTTAACCTAGGGCGCGAGGTTTTTAGCTAGCTAAAATGATAGGTTTTGCGTTGCGTTGCGTTGCGTTGTAACGGAGTATTTCGTAGATTGCATACTGATAGTTGTCATGTATATTCTTTACCTTTCTTACCCCAATTGCTTATGGATTTCCATTTGGGATTCAATGGAAATCCAATTGGGGGTCCAAAATGATAAAACATGAAAGCTATCATTGCCGGCCACGCCCATCTTCTCCGTTACTAGGAAAGGGAAGGAAATGATGATATGACATCTACTTAACGAGAGGCCAGCGACTCACCGACGCCCTCATAGATGTCAAGGAATTGGATGGTGGGTAGGGTATGTGGTTTAGGAGTATCATTATAAGCAAATGATAGAAAATTTGTGGAAATACGTTAGGAGTGACTTTGCTAAGAAATTTATGTCACTCCATTATCCTTGCCGATGATTTTCCTCGGATGGGGCGAAGGTATTAGCCTTGCCCTGGCTAATAGCCTAGGTTAAGCGCCTTTGCTCGCTCTCTGAAACGAAAAAGGGCAAAAAGAAATTAAATTCCCCTTCTCCCCTGATATGATAATGATTTTGATCAACAAATGAATTCTAAGTGGATGAATAAATGATCAAACGGCTGCAAACAAGCCTCTATTGTAGTAGCAGAAGCAAACCCGCCTCAATACGACAGGCAGAAGCACATGTTTGTGATTCAAACGCGATCGACTGTTGTTCAATTTCTTAGGATATCCGGTAACAAATGTACGCAAAATTCATACGAAATCATTTAATTCACAATATCACAAGTCATTCGGGAAGGCGCTTGGTGTGCTTTCGCAGAGCCCTGACCATTAGTGATGGTACTTAGTCTTTAAACAAATTCCTTTCCGGTCAGAAATATTTAATTTGTTCAATCGATTCTTAATTTTATGTAAGGTCTACCTCCTAAAGACCCCATACTTTTGACGCCCTAAAGTATTTCTAAAATTGAAAACAAAAAAAAAATCCAAACAGTGCTGTTTTTAAGATTGGCCTGACATTTGCCCGACTTTGAATAAACGTCGGGTGAATTTTTCCGGCCAGTTCACACGTGCAGTATTTTTTCAGTTTTTGTTTTCGATTTTAAAAATAGTTTTTAAAATAGTAAAAATAGTTTTAAAAATAGTAAAAAATAGTCTTCGGAAAAGTCGACCTTAAATAAGCCAAAAATTGGACTGAGACAATAAAACGAGATACAATTTTTGACGGAAATTTGGATTGATTTTGGATACGTCACGCTTTAACAAAGTTCGTATAGCTTATATGATAAATGTAGGCAAACCGAACCTATCTGGCAGATGTATACTAAATATTGGATCAAACATATAATAATTATACTTATCGAACTCCAACGCATTTTGGATCTCCAATCTTGAATCAATCGTCACGTCAACTCAGCTTTCCTCGAAGTACCACGTATAAGAGTCGGCACAAATCCTTTATTAATAATTATTATCCACGTCTGGAGCAACTGCCCAATGCGCGTGTTGATTAGATAAATATCAAGGGCCCAACATATAATAAATTCCTCAATGTGCTCAGATTTTTTCTTTTTCATACACTTCACATCAATCACAGAATATTCATTTAACTTTTTTCTAAAACTAAGCACTATATTACTCATTTTGTACATAATTTCATTTCAAAATTCTTCACTTTTCTATGTATTTATTTTTCTATATTTATTAATCAGTTTACAAAAAAATGACAGCGCTGTGCAAAAATTAACCGTTCGCTGCCGCTGACTACTACGATCTCTAGCTAGCTAAAATGATAGGTTTCATCAAAATTCCATTCCGCACATTAATCTCTGCTAATATAACATAAAAATATCACTTTGCATATAAACATTTACCATTTGTTATTTTAGATTCATGTCTTCAACTTAATGATTAATGACATTCAATTTAAGTGACATTGTGACCAGATTTGTTTTATTTTCGTATTAAATACATAACAAAGATTCATGACAACAAATAAAATGTTGACAAGTAGAAGTCAGTAAATAGTAACAAAGTGGCAATCAAAACCAGAATATTTCAGAATCGAATCGACGGTGTTGACCTTCCCCTACAGTTCCGTGAATTCATCAATTCCGTAAATTGTTGAGGAGCAGTTGAGAATGTTCTGTCCATTATCCAAATCTAGGCTTGTGCTTATGAGTCTGAATGATGTGTGGAAGGCTCGATTTTGTTTATCTTAATAACTTATCTATAAAAAAGGGAAGAAATTCTGTCTTCAATACACTTAAAAAGAACAATATATAAAGAAAAGAAAGGTGAATTCCTATTTGCGCCTCTTATTTTTGACGATTGGTTTGAATAAATACCCTTGCAACGTTATTTTTCAATACGGCTCTAATTATTCCGTCAGGTTTAGATTCATTTCAGGATGTTTGTGGACTGGTATAAGTGACCAGCATACATAAAACATATTTTAATATCTGATTCTCTCAACAATGCTGAGCGATTGAAACTGACTTTTTTTTCTATGTGAATGGATTGCAAGACAGTGATGAGTAGATTTTATTTATAATCAATGTTAAATGGTGCTTTACACCTCGGGAAAGCTTTCTGCCGGATTTTGATCCCTGTGCCCTGGGGAAAAAATCTGCGGACCAATTTCCCGAGGTGTGAAGCTACCTTAAAGGACTTTATGCATACGTATATAAAGAAATCAAGTGATTATTTGAATATTATGAAAAAGAAAGTACATAACGTCGTTATTTTTCTTATTATTTCACACATAAACGAAACGAATATTTAGATACCGTGGGGCATCGAAATCCGTACAATTAAGCACCTTAGTATATGAAAAAATCATTAGAAAATATGAATCGATTGTAAATGAAACGTTTGTTATTGACACAGGAGCATGAAGGCTTTTACTTTTGAAGTGTTTCGCGTTTACTCATTAAAAACTACGAAAAACATAATGAAATAATGAATAATCTCAACTACTCCTGACTCGAAATCCGTCCACCGTGGACGGATTTCGAATCAAAGGATCAAAATCCGTACAGCTATTTTTTAACTAAATATTTAAATTCAAGCAGTGTGATTGACTAATTCGACTTGACTTCGATTTTTGTTGTTTTAATGTCAAAGCCTTCTTTCCATTTCCATGCCTTAAAAGCTTACTGCCAAGTATCTGAACAGGATAAGATAAATTATCCCCCTTTAATTTATTAATATCTCATGAGGTGGACGGATTTCGGTGCTGTACGGATTTCGGTCCCGCACGGTACATGTGAGAGACGTGTACAACAAAATACGAGATAAGTAGGAAATCAAACATACTATTTCATTTTATTAGTCACAAAAAATATCAAGTAGGGTGAAAAGTTTTTTCGGGCATATAGTCTATTCGGGCGAACGATCCATTCGGGTGAATGGTCTTTTCGGGCTTTTGGTCTATTCGGGCGAATGGAATTCTGGCGTTTGTCATTCGGGCGAATGGAATTCGGGCGAGTGTCATTCGGGCGTTTGTGATAGAACCCTGAAGATTGATTGTTGAAATCATATGCAAGAAATCAATGTTTCTGCCAGCACTATCTGGCGAACTGTGGTTGTTAGACTTCAAAACCATTTCTCTTTCCGGAATTTTCCTTTAAAAATTAATCCGAATACCTACAATTTGTTCTTCAGCCCTGAAAGGTTAAAAATTTTGAAATAACACTCAGTTGAATTATTGGTATACATGTAGTTTGGCAGTGCTGGCAGAATAAACAATTTTGTTCGTCGTTCCAGCAAGGCTTCTTCTTCTGCAAAGTTTTTTTTTGCATCCTTAGGGTCAACCTTTAACGCAATATGTCACATGGTTTACGAAAATCTGAATTCACTAGGAGTAAAAATGCAAAAAATATAGCAAAAGTTTATTAGCCGTTAAGTAGCAAATATTATCCATTTATTTTCAAAATACAGAAAATAAAATCATTATCTCAAAGAAGACCATTTTTATGATGTTTGTTTTTGGTCTACTATTTTCATAATTTGATAATATACACAGTGTGTATTACACACACAGTTTACAATTTTCGATTGCTTGGTGAGTGAGAGAGTGCTCATGGCTGTCGTCAAATCACATTTGCTTACTGTGAAGTGTGGGTTTGATTCCCGCGGTAGTAAGATAAAAAAAATTCGTAGATAATTCTCCTCTGGTCGACTACAAACTACAAAATTCGTATAAAAATTGCATCCTATGTTTTTCGCTATTTTCAACCCTCTTACCTCCCACCTGTGTCACAAATCACTAACCCTCTCCTTCTGTACGTACAAGTATCATTTACATAATCATACACTATTTTTCCACAATAACATAGTGAAAGTCTACTTCCTTATGAGCTAATTTATTTTTCCCTTTCTCGCTCCAAAAACAAACTTTTTATAGAAGGCCCGGCGACCCATAGTATACACACTAACTTTTTCTATTTCGAGCTCAGCAAAATTGGGCACCGCTGTAGCTCAGTAAATTTCAAAACTGAACTTCGGCAGAAATTTTCGTTTATTACTGATTCCCAGCAAAATATTGGCTGTATCTCGGCAACTGAAACGTCACTTTTACTGAGATCTCGGAAAAAATCATGTTTGCTGAAACTCGGCGGTGCCCACCTCGGGAAAATAAACAAAAAATGCTGAGATCTCGGCGAAAAAAATTAAGTGTGTACCAATCAACTCAGCTTGACAAATTGAGGTGATGTCTGTGTGTATGTATGTGTGTGTGTGCAAAAAAGTCTCAACCACTTTTCAGGAACTTGCCCTTAACCGATTTGCTCGCAACATGTTGCATTTTACGGGAAATCCTGTCCCATTGTTTCCTAGTTAAATTTTACTGTTTCGGACTATGGGCTCGAAAGTTAAGGTCAAAATACTAGTTTCACAACGCACGAGAAAGGCACCATTAACGCTCCGCTAGGTAAACTAATCAGGGTTTTTTTAGATAATCATATCGTTTCTTCTGTCGTAATTGCCTCTCGTATGTCTTTCTTTTGTTGTTTTTAAGAAAATGTTTGTTTAACGTTGACGAAGTTCTTGTTTCATTTCTATGTTCCGTTACAGAAATGAAACAAGAGCTTCATAAATGTTTTCATCATCGTCATAAATTTAGTATTCTTTTTTCCTGTCTTTCCTACTGTGATACTGTATTCCCTAATCCAGATTGGAACACGAGTCTTTCGCACGGTGTGTTTGTCCGCAGAGGCTTTTTTTTTTTCAAAAAATCAGTATCTCTTGAACACTCACTACACGAAAGTATAGGTTTTCCTCTTCCACGTAGGTGCATTTTTAAAATGTTCTATCGGGGGTCATTTTTCCATACATTTTTGGGGGGTTAAATCAGTAGAAGCATAAGTACTAGAGCGCTAGTGGCGCTGTAGTCATTAAAAGCATTTTGCCAAAATATGCTTCCACAAGCCTAACTTGGCCGTTTATTGTGCATCATGTTGTAGTACATGTTTTGTTTCATCATCAACATTGGCTTGACACTTATAGTACCGGTACTTTGACTGCCAGATCAAAGTGACCTAAATGTTAGTCACACGAACAGGAACGACATTAGCAGTCTAATACTTATGCATCTACTGTTAAATCGGCTATCAATTGAGATTTCTATGGAGTTTGCACCAATAATAGTGAAAAAAATAAAAATTGTTCTAGATCCCCCGGTAGAACATTTTAGTTTTCTCACTATATGAAAGAGGAGAGTATATACTTTCACGTGGTGGGTGTTTCAGAGATACTGATTTTTGAAAAATAATATTTCCACATAGACACACCGTGTTTCGGTTCACTTAATCTAACGTTTTTTGTAAGAATAAAATAGTATAAAAAAGATTTCGGCTCCGTAACGCTTAACGGCATATGAGCCGAAAGCTTTCGAAATTAATTAATGATTTATAAAATTAAAAAAAATCTTTCCATAGCAGGTGAAATAATATAGTCCCTATGTGAGTAATAGTTTAATAGTACGGTTTACAACAATACAGAAAAACTATTCCTTCAAAAGTGACTACTAAGGCTCAAGTTACATGTTTTACAATTTATTTTAAGAAAACAATATCTTTGATTACAATTAATTGCATATTATTCTGCAACTCGGCTGTACGAAAACCATTTTTTTGTTAAATATCTTGGCTGTGCATATGCACAGCACATGTTTCGAAATGGACAAATTGATATGAAATTTGCAAAAAAGAATCCACGTGTCTTGGAGAGTCTCGAACCCTCAACCTCCTATACTCTCTAGATAGACGTGATAAACCCTACACAACAAGACCACTCAAAGGTCACGTTTGCGGAAAAGCCATCAGAATCCATCAGAATATCTTTGAATTCTTGGCAATTGCATGAAAACATTCTAGCAAAAAGGGTAAAGGTTAGGTATGCATACCAAATTCTTATGTGATTGATAAGTTCCATATGAATCATATAACATTCAGAACTCCATAACTCGAGAACGGCCCATAGTACTTTGGGGTTTCGAGTGTTTCTTTTACAAAATTCTCTGGAGAATACGATGCTGGTGTTATTTTCCAAATAAAAATATACTCATTGGCAGAAAAATACAATTTTATACTTAAAACGCAAAAACAATAGAGTTGGCAACACTTCTACTAAAAATCAACATTTTTCTCAAAAAGTTTGAAGAATTCTCTTCAAAATGCATACAAAGAAGTTATTTGTAGCTTTAAAACTGTCCGAGATATGAGTTGTTCAAAAATATGTTTTTTACAAATCTTCAAAAACGGAAGGTGCTCCCATTTGAATTCCATTTTCGTACGGCTCATAAGAAACGCTTTTCGACTTCAATTTTTTTTTCGTTAGTAGATATCTCAATACATTGCAACCAGTGTTGTAAAATGTCATTTGCATTCGTTTGTATAATTTTCCCAGAACTTGTTTCAGAAGGTAGCTATCAATTCATGTTGTATGATGAACTTATAGCGGTTAAATGGGCCTACAACTTTGTCTAACGAGACTTTGCTGTAAATATGTAATCTGGGGCGTGGGAGGCAAAATGTCATTCAAATGACATTATGTCAAATGACACGTGACATTTTGGAGAGTTTTCCTCCAGCCTTTGATGTTATACTTAGAGCAATGTACCCTTGGACAAAAATATAACCCTACTCAAGCGTTATGAGTACATTCAAAATTATGGAAGAAATTTTGCTTCTAAAGAAAGTTATGAGCAAATTAGTCAAATGACATGCAGATGACATTTTACAAGCCTGATTGCAACCCATGTGCAATGCGTTCTAAAGAGAATTGCTTTCTCATGTAAGTCTTTTATAATAATGATCATGAAAATATTTATATCTTTTTGATTTAATTTAATGGAATTTCGGATTGCTGTTATGTTTTACAACATTTGGGTTCTCATGTTATAAAAATTGATGCAAGTTTCTGAATTTCTATCCAAGTTTATTACTGTTTGTTATATTTCTTTGTATGATCAATTGCACGGAATCTCTACCACTCATTGACTACCGCATCCTTTTCTACTGCCATGTATTTTGCTAACCACCCTGTGCCGCCAAAGTTCTGAGTCTGCTTGTGCAGTACCTGCAATATGCTACTCTCACTAACATAAGTGGCCGGCTTATCCGCTCCACAATGCTTACGAGCTACCCTTTTCTCACCACCCTTAACTTCTATGAATTCAACATAATCCGTACCACATGTAGTTGTACTGCCCATTTCAAAAACATCAAACTTCAGTGCTATGCGCAAGTTGTTGGGAACCGTAATCGTGAACAGACAATCCTTCCGAGTGCGGTTATTGTTTGGATACATTGGACTGCTGAATACTCCTCCGTAGTTGAACATCTCTCCGCCACAGCCGCGCCCTTGATCCGTAGCCAAATATGAAGCATCGATAAGAGTCGATACCTCAGTCACTGCAGGAAATTCTATCCTCAACGAATTACTTTCCGAGAACACCGGGTTCGGCGTAGCATAGGTGCATAATGTAGCCACCTGATTTTCCGTCCCTATACCATCGTAAATGCGGATACCATGCTTTTCGCAATCCGCAACATGAGTGTAGGTAATAACGAAATATAGCGCGATGGTGTAGTTCTCCGGGACCTGAATCGTGATCGTACAGTGCTCCTTTCGTACGACGTAATCACTAGAGATGCGGCCTTGCAGACGTGTGAAGTTCCGAGCACAGTAATGGTTCTCCTGCACGGATAACTGGAATCCGCTGTCTTCGATACGTTCGTTACTTTCGAACTTAACGTAGAGCTTGTTCGAGAGAGAATGATAAGTTGACGGGATACTGCCAGAGCCGCAGTATATGTGATGAGAGTTGGGATTCCGGGTACCCTGAGAAATTAAGAAAAAGTGTTAAAAGCACGGTATCATATAAGTTATGGATGCAGTTAAAACATCTTCTTATCCATGATTAAAAACAAAGATCTCTGTAGCTGAAAAAGAATATTTAGATAACCACGACGAATGCATACGGGGTCAGACAAATATCCGTTATGCAGGATTCTACACATAAAGTCATCGCTTCGATGAGCCGAAAATTTTATCAAGAACTCCTTTGCTTTTCTTCGAAAAAAGCTGCGTAATTACGAACCCTGCATTTTAACTATGTGCGAGTATCCTGGTAGACCACGAGAAGGGCATTAAACCGATGAGAGAAATGACCACTAGTCGTCCGAGATCATCTTGAATTCTGATGGTTATCGCTGCAATCAAAAGGAAGATTCGGGCGAAGCCAGCGCGTTCAATGACTTCATGGTTCGAAAGATTGTAGAGGAAGATTGCGAGGCGATGTGGATGGCATGGAAAACACTCACATGATTCCCAACCGCATCCGGGAGCTACAAGTCGAGCAATGCACAATGGGGAAATTCAATTTCAAAGGTGGAAAAAATTGATAACTTTCTTCACGAACAACTTACAGAAGAGATCAAGAGCTTATTCGAAAGGGAATTTTGCAAAGAATTCAGTGAGTGCTGTTTCATGGACATGGAACACTTCTGTATGTAGTTATTGAGCTCGTTTTGCCCTAATGCCCCATATATCGCAAGTTTCCAAACTATTTGTCATTTAATTTTTAAGACATTGTTCTAAAATTGTGTTTATCTCTTAACTGTGGATCCACAGAAGGGCACTAAATGTATTTTGTTGGTAAAAGTTGGAAATTTAAGGGATTTTGGGATCAAATAAGCATCAAAGTCCATTTTATGTGCAATTTTCATGTATTCTGTAAAAAATAGTAATATTTACAGATAAGTGTTGATATTATTGTCTCAAAGTGTTGAACAGATATTGACAAATGTTTGCCGAACAAAAATTAATGAAATAAATCGTTTCACAAATGTTTTATTTGGTTATTTAGTGAGTAAAAAACGATTTTTAAAAACTTTTGAATAGCACCGATGCCAAACATTTCCAAACCATACCCGATTGCACAACTAGACAAGAATAGTCATATGTTATGAGTCTTGATGTGATCATAGATAGGAGGTGATGGGAGATACTCTTTTTTCTTATCTTTTTGCCCAAATTCCCCTATGAAATAATATAGCTCAATGATTCTGAGGAAGGAAATGATGTAGTAATGTTAATTTAATTGATATTTTCCAATGATATAATGAAAATAACAAATAATCATATAATTCATTAAAAATATTGAATTATAGGGTATTTAGGGGTCATACAGCTCATTAAATGTAACTTTTTATACAAAATATGATAATTTTTTTCACGGGCGACTCACAGAGAAGATTAAGGGCTTATTCCAAAGGGAATTTACCAAGAAATTCATGAGTGATGTTTTATAGACGCGAGACACTTCTGAATGTAATTATTGAGCTCATTTTGCCCCAATGTCCCATTCATCACAGTTTATTATATTGTTCATGCTTTTATCTTCAAAGTATTGTACTAAAGATGTGTTCTACTCTTTATTATAGATCCATTCATAGCACTATACATGCTTTGTTGGTAAAAGTTGGATATTTAAGGGATTTTGGGGTTAAATAAGTATTAAATTGCACTTTACGTGAATTTTTTTATGTATTCTGTAAAAATATTATTAATCTCCCAAAATGTTCTACAGACATTGATAAATTTTTGCGAAACAATTACTAATGAAGTAAATCATTTCGCAAGTGTTTTGTTTAGTGATTTATTGGGTAGACCCCGATTTTTTAAATGCTTCTGAAAAGTGCCGATCATTCCCAAACCATACCCGTTTGCACAACTAGATAAGAGTAAATATATTAGTCGATGTGATAATAGATAGGAATAGATAGGAAATATTCTTTTCTCATGACGTTTCACCCAAATTCCTCTTATGAAATAATATAGCTCAATGATTCTGGGTTAAGAAATGATGGAGTAACATTGATTCAATTATAATTTGTCAATGATACTATAAAAATAACAAATATTCGTAGATTGCATTGAAAAAAAAATCCAAGGGATCAGAGCTCAGAAGCTTTTTTTTAAATACATAATTATTGAATTTTTTCACTTATTTGTCCCAAAATGCCTTAAAAATCCATTTTTAATGTAATATATGAATATTTGTCTTTTTTAGGGTATCAATTTCTGTTAAAAAAATTATGACAATAATATCAGCTATTCACTATCCAACAAAATTGAGCTTTTTTTCGCTCCCTTCAACCATTTTTAATGTACTCAATAGATTTTTTTACGCTGAATTCAGGTACGTATTCAGATTTTCTGTAACACGTCCAGTTTTTGAGAAAAACGCATTTTAATTCACGAAAGTACGTATTTTCATAGAAATTTGGTTTCTCTCCTCTGCAAAGCTGAATTTCGGCTCCTCACTTTTAGAATAAAGTTTGAATTTTGTAGAATGGGCCTTGTAGAATGCATGTGGGTTGTTGGATTTCATTGGGCACGTATATTTGTTGTGAAAAACGGAATTTCATTCACAAAAGTACGTATTTTCAAAGGAATTTGCTTCCTCTCCTCTGCAAAACGGAATTTCGACTCCTCACTTTAAGAATAAAGTTTGAATTTGGTAGAATGGGCCTTGTAGAATGCATGTGGGTTGTTGGATTTCATTTGGGACGTACATTTGTTGTGAAAAACGGAATTTCATTCACAAAAGTACGTATTTTCAAAGGAATTTGCTTCCTCTCCTCTGCAAAACGGAATTTCGACTCCTCACTTTAAGAATAAAGTTTGAATTTGGTAGAATGGGCCTTGTAGAATGCATGTGGGTTGTTGGATTTCATTTGGCTCGTACATTTGTTGTGAAAAACGGAATTTCATTCACAAAAGTACGTATTTTCAAAGGAATTTGCTTCCTCTCCTCTGCAAAACGGAATTTCGACTCCTCACTTTAAGAATAAAGTTTGAATTTGGTAGAATGGGCCTTGTAGAATGCATGTGGGTTGTTGGATTTCATTGGGCACGTATATTTGTTGTGAAAAACGGAATTTCATTCACAAAAGTACGTATTTTCAAAGGAATTTGCTTCCTCTTCTCTGCAAAACGGAATTTCGGCTCCTCACTTTTAGAATAAAGTTTGAATTTTGTAGAATGGGCCTTGTAGAATGCATGTGGGTTGTTGGATTTCATTTGGGACGTACATTTGTTGTGAAAAACGGAATTTCATTCACAAAAGTACGTATTTTCAAAGGAATTTGCTTCCTCTCCTCTGCAAAACGGAATTTCGGCTCCTCACTTTTAGAATAAAGTTTGAATTTTGTAGAATGGGCCTTGTAGAATGCATGTGGGTTGTTGGATTTCATTGGGCACGTATATTTGTTGTGAAAAACGGAATTTCATTCACAAAAGTACGTATTTTCAAAGGAATTTGCTTCCTCTTCTCTGCAAAACGGAATTTCGGCTCCTCACTTTTAGAATAAAGTTTGAATTTTGTAGAATGGGCCTTGTAGAATGCATGTGGGTTGTTGGATTTCATTTGGGACGTACATTTGTTGTGAAAAACGGAATTTCATTCACAAAAGTACGTATTTTCAAAGGAATTTGCTTCCTCTCCTCTGCAAAACGGAATTTCGACTCCTCACTTTAAGAATAAAGTTTGAATTTGGTAGAATGGGCCTTGTAGAATGTATGTGGGTTGTTGGATTTCATTTGGCACGTACATTTGTTGTGAAAAACGGAATTTCATTCACAAAAGTACATCTTTTCATAGAAATTTGGTTTCTCTCCTCTGCAAAGCTGAATTTCGACTCCTCACTTTCAGAATAAAGTTTGAATTTGGTAGAATGGGCCTTGTAGAATGCATGTGGGTTGTTGGATTTCATTGGGCACGTACATTTGTTGTGAAAAACGGAATTTCATTCACAAAAGTACGTATTTTCAAAGGAATTTGCTTCCTCTCCTCTGCAAAACGGAATTTCGACTCCTCACTTTAAGAATAAAGTTTGAATTTGGTAGAATGGGCCTTGTAGAATGTATGTGGGTTGTTGGATTTCATTTGGCACGTACATTTGTTGTGAAAAACGGAATTTCATTCACAAAAGTACGTCTTTTATGAAATTTGGTTTCTCTCTTCTGCAAAGCTGAATTTCGGCTCCTCACTTTTAGAATAAAGTTTGAATTTTGTAGAATGGGCATTGTAGAATGCATGGGGTTGTTAGTTTATTGGGCACGTACATTTGTTGTGAAAAACGGAATTTCAATTCACAAAAGTACATATTTTCAATGAAATTTGATTCCTCTCCTCTGCAAAAGTTGAATTACGACTCCTTACTTTAAGAATAAAGTTTGAATTTGGCAGAATAGACCTTGCAGAATGCAAATGGGTTGTTGGATGACATTTGTGATTGATTTGTTGTGAAAAACGGATTTTTTAGCTTCACAAAAGAGAGAAGCCGAATTTCTATGAAAATACGTACTTTTGTGAATTCAATTCCGTTTTTCACAACAAACGAACGAGCCAAATGAAATCCAACAACCCAAATGCATTCCACAAGGCCCATTCTACAAAATTCAAACTTTATTCTAAAAGTGAGGAGCTGAAATTCAGCTTTGCAGAGGAGAGAACCCAATTTCTATGAAAAGACGTACTTTTGTGAATTTAATTCCGTTTTTCACAACAATTGAACGTGCCAAATGAAATCCAACAACCCACATGTATTCTACAAGGCCCATTCTACAAAATTCAAACTTTATTCTGAAAGTGAGGAGCCGAAATTCCGTTTTGCAGAGGAGAAGAAGCAAAATCCTTTGAAAAGACGTACTTTTGTGAATGAAATTTCGTTTTTCACAACAAATGTACGTGCCAAATGAAATCCAACAACCCATATGCATTCTACAAGGCCCATTCTGTAAAATTCAAACTTTATTCTAAAAGTGAGGAGCCGAAATTCAGCTTTGTAGAGGAGAGAAAACAAATTTCTATGAAAAGACGTACTTTTGTGAATTAAATTCCGTTTTTCACAACAAATGAACGTGCCAAATGAAATCCAACAAGCCACATGCATTCTACAAGGCCCATTCTACAAAATTCAATCTTTATTCTGAAAGTGAGGAGCCGAAATTCCGCTTTGCAGAGGAGAGAAAGCAAATTTCTATGAAAATACGTACTTTTGTGAATTCAATTCCGTTTTTCACAACAAACGAACGAGCCAAATGAAATCCAACAACCCAAATGCATTCCACAAGGCCCATTCTACAAAATTCAAACTTTATTCTGAAAGTGAGGAGCCGAAATTCCGTTTTGCAGAGGAGAAGAAGCAAAATCCTTTGAAAAGACGTACTTTTGTGAATGAAATTTCGTTTTTCACAACAAATGTACGTGCCAAATGAAATCCAACAACCCACATGTATTCTACAAGGCCCATTCTACAAAATTCAAACTTTATTCTGAAAGTGAGGAGCCGAAATTCCGCTTTGCAGAGGAGAGAAAGCAAATTTCTATGAAAATACGTACTTTTGTGAATTCAATTCCGTTTTTCACAACAAACGAACGAGCCAAATGAAATCCAACAACCCAAATGCATTCCACAAGGCCCATTCTACAAAATTCAAACTTTATTCTAAAAGTGAGGAGCCGAAATTCAGCTTTGCAGAGGAGAGAACCCAATTTCTATGAAAAGACGTACTTTTGTGAATTAAATTCCGTTTTTCACAACAAATGAACGTGCCAAATGAAATCCAACAAGCCACATGCATTCTACAAGGCCCATTCTACAAAATTCAATCTTTATTCTGAAAGTGAGGAGCCGAAATTCCGCTTTGCAGAGGAGAGAAAGCAAATTCCTATGAAAATACGTACTTTTGTGAATTCAATTCCGTTTTTCACAACAAACGAACGAGCCAAATGAAATCCAACAACCCAAATGCATTCCACAAGGCCCATTCTACAAAATTCAAACTTGATTCTGAAAGTGAGGAGCCGAAATTCCGTTTTGCAGAGGAGAAGAAGCAAAATCCTTTGAAAATACGTACTTTTGTGAATGAAATTCCGTTTTTCACAACAAATGAACATGTCAAATAATATTCAACAGCTTACTTAGATCTTGTACGATTTCTTCTATTTAATTCAAACCTCTTTCTCAAAGTTATAAACCGAAAACCAGCTTTACAGAACAGAGAAACCAAATTCCCATAAGAATACGTAGTTTTGTAAATTTAAACCCGTTTTTCTCAAAAACTGGACGTGTTACAAAAAATCTGAATACATGACTGAATTCAGCGAAGAAAAATCTTTCAAGTACACTAAGAATGGTTGAAGGGAGTAAAACACTGTTGACTAGTGTTATCTGTAAATATCTGAATAATCAATAGGCTGTTGACAATATGTAGAGCTACATCAAAGCTTACAAATTTTCAAATCACCGTATATTAACCCTAAATGATCATTCGACGTAATATAGTGCAAATGATTTCTAGGGTATTATTTTTTTTACAGAATATGTACATGAAAAATTTACATAGATGCAGTTTGATGATTGTTTGACCCCAAAATCCCTTAAATTTCCAACTTTTACCAACAAAAGATATTTAGTGCTCTTCTGTGGATCTACATTGAAGAGATAAACACAATTTTAGAACAATGTCTTAAAGATAAAATGACAAATAGTTTGGAAACTCGCGATATATGGGGCATTAGGGCAAAACGAGCTCAATAACTACATAAGAAGTCCACGTCCATGAAACAGCACTCACTGAACTCTTTGCCAAATTCCCTTTGGAATAAGCTCTTGATCTCTTCTGTAAGTTGTTCGTGAAGAAAGTTATCAATTTTTTCCACCTTTGAAATCGAATTTCCCCATTGTGCAATGTAACAAAATCTTTAACTTCCTCAAGCTTCCTTATTTGTATTGATTTAAAGGCTCAATCGCCATCAGGCATAACGACCGATTCAAAAAAAAAAAAATTTCTTTGTCAACTAGACATTGCTTCCTGTCAAATGCAACTTGTTGCGAGAAAATCGGTTGAGTATCACCTTTATGAATATTTGGCTCAGTGTTGGTGAAATCATGCTCAAATCTCATTCGCTAAAGCCTCATGAACGAGCTGACTCGCCTGCGATTCTGCATGCAGAGCATCTTGCATGAGTTTTTCACGCAGAATCGCATCGTTTCGCTCATTCGTCGAAAAATGATTTCGCTTCAAAACGTGTCAATACACAATCGAAGCGTGTTTTATGTTTACGTATGGATTTGTTATCCATTGTATCAAGCAAAGGAATAACATTAATTTAATTTAACGAAGAAGTACACACAAAAATCACGCAATGATGCAAATCGCGAGTCGAATCATGGACGATTCTCTGGGCCAAGTAAATGTTCAATGAGTAAATGTTCAATGTGTTATGTCTGTTTGTCTGTGATGTATGCTTATGCCACAGAGAAACAGACGTAGGCTGACCAGATCGTTTCGGTAAAAAAAACGGGACAAACGCACTTGCAAAACGGGACATGCAGAAAAACCTTGTGACAAAATTCAAGAGCTGTGAAAATTTCTAAATTAATGGGCTTCATTTTAATTTTCCGTTTAAGAAGTTAGAGGAACAATTTAGAATGAATCATTCACCACCACCATTGTATTAAGTTAGAACTATTGAGAAATGGACTGTACATATCTTATTCGATTTTAAGAACGGCTACGTAGTCTTGAAGATTGGAACACGATATATATTTATCCGACGTTTCGACACGGGGATGGTGTCGAAACGTCGGATAAATATACATCTTGTTTCAATCTCCAAGACTGCGTAGCCGTGCTTAAAATCGAAGTATTAAGTTAGTTGTTGAAAAATACTATAATAAAAATATTTCACTATTCAAGGGGGCGCGGACACAAACACAAAGGAACAAAAAACTCCGAATTTTTTTAAATATTTTTTAAAAATTTTGAGATTTTGAAATTTTATTTCAATCCATCTTAAATATTCATTATGAATTCATTACTGACGAATATCAAAAACTTTTCATTCTGAAAAATTGAAAATAATAAAAAGTAGTCGAAGTACCCTGTCTAAAGCTAGTACTTTAGTGGGCATTAGAGAGATAAGAAAAAATAATTTTAGAAAAAAAAGTCAAGAGACAAATGCGAAAAGAGCAATAAGGTTGGATTATTAATTTCCCGTGCTAAAACCCTTTTTCATGAATATAAGTGAGAGAAAATCTGCGGATAAGAATAACAAGAATCTTTACAAGGAACGAACATTTAAAAAATGTAATTTTAAATATTTACATGAATATGGTTGGCGTATGTGAATGAATGTCCAATTTATTAAATTCACAGTCTTTTTTGGTCGAAATTGATTTAAATGACGCCAAAATTAGCCTTACACCTCGGGACTCAATTTCGTCGCAAAAAGTAAAACAAATCCTGGCTAAATTATAGACTGGTTTACAGCTCGGACTCTCGGAGATTTCCACCGGATTGTATTTTAAATCGGGCCGGAATTCTAATTTTCTGCAACGGATTCCCATAAATCCCGCCAACACATATGGAAGCGAAATTTGCAGACAAGCTTTTAATCTGTAAACTAGCCTTAAAGTATACGTATACGTGAGGACCAAAATCCGAACAAATTTTCCCTTCGCTTGAAACTGCCATAAATTCGATTTTCTTCAACTGATTTATAATTTATTTTTTAATGTCGTCGTTTTTTTACAGTGGATGATATCGAAATATTCAGAAAGACTTTGAATGATTCTTAATGTTTCGAAAAGAATCATACAATAAAAAAATATGTCTTCGGAATAAGCAAAAAAAAGTCATTGAAATGAAACTGTATGAAAAAATCTCTCATTGTCACCTGCTGTTATTAACTAATGTGACCAGCAAGCGTCACATTAGGAGGGGAGGGGAGGGGCCCTCCTTAGCCGTGCGGTAAGACGCGCGGCTACAAAGCAAGACCATGCTGAGGGTGGCTGGGTTCGATTCCCGGTGCCGGTCTAGGCAATTTTCGGATTGGAAATTGTCTCGACTTCCCTGGGCATAAAAGTATCATCGTGTTAGCCTCATGATATTACGAATGCAAAAATGGTAACCTGGCTAGGAAACCTCGCAGTTAATAACTGTGGAAGTGCTTAATGAACACTAAGCTGCGAGGCGGCTCTGTCCCAGTGTGGGGATGTAATGCCAATAAGAAGAAGAAGACCAGCAAGCGTCCTGCGAAACGCGGGACGCCTATCTGGATTGCGTCACTGGCTGAAAAGTGCATTTTGCATAGATTTTGACCTAAAACAATTGGAAAAATAATTTCAAGGCTGTATGAATTGTAATAAATTTGTAAAATGAAGTTGAAAAATGCAGATATCTGACGTCTGGTCACATTATCATTAACTGTTGAAAAAACGTGACGAATTGAGGATTTTTTAGATTACGACGGGACAGCGCAATAAGGTCTAAAGAACGGAACGTTACAGACGTCTCACTCTACACATGTACCATTGTTCATCTTTTTAACGAAAAGATATTTTAGTTACCAGATAAAAGGTTCCCCCAAACACACGCGATGCGCCAGTCGCGACGCGATTCTATCGCTTGGCGACAGCGATTCTGTCGTCGGTAATATGGAAGCGTAAATACCAAATTGCTTGCAGCGACCCAACGATAGAATCGCGGCGACTAGTTGTCGCCGTCGCGGCGATGAAATCGCTTAGGTCTGGGGAAGCCTAAAGATTGTCGCTGTCGTCGCTGTCCGGAACATCTTTTGCTGGCGAGGATAGGGGAGCTAAATGTCAAAGAAGGAAAATCTATACGATTTGACAGCTTGGTACCCAACATGTTCCGGACAGCAGAACAAAGGGAACCGAAGCGACAATCTTTATCTAGTAACTAAAATGTCCTTTTTTAACGGTATTAAAATTAAATTGTTTGTAGGTGGTCGATCGGCCACCAATAGCGCTTCCATCGCTTTTGCTCGTGTTTGACGTTTGCCTACTACCGCCACCTGGTTGCCGCTTGTCCGCCTACACGGAAGAAAAAAAGTACCCAAAATTGAGTATTTTTAAACTTTTGCATTGAGCATTGTGCAATGTGCATTAAGCATTGAGCGATAATGCTTCCGTGGCGATGGTTTTGGCTGCATTTTGTACTAAGTGAGATGTCTGCTCATAACCGAAAAAACAACATTCCAACACTTTTCCATGAGAACCTTCTTTAATGGCTTAAGTACTGTATCGTGTGATTTCGAACTTTTTGTACAACGATCCCATGGATTTCCAATAGGGTTGAGGCCTGGGGATTTGAGGAGGATGCGGTTGCTTCGATTTGACATTGCACAGTAACCACTTATTGACGAGATTGGAAGAATGTTTTGTACTGTTGTTTTGGTCAAACTCAAAATTGAATGTATGATCCAATTTAACGGCTTTTGATTCCAATGTATCCTTCAAAATGTCCAAATAAATAAAAGGGTCCTTAGAACTATTGATAAACGTTTGGTTTCTGGTGCCGTTTGCACTGAAATCACCCCAAACCCCAAAAAGTTGGTTTGCGCCATATTCCAACCAGTGCGTCGGTCTCGAAAAAAGTTTTTATTTTCTCCTATGTAGGTATATATGTAAAGCCTGTCCACGTTCAATTTCGGACACTGAGACAATGTCCAATTTATTTTTGGCTATTTATCTCTTTGGACAAGAATGAAAACGCGCTGAAAGAATAACATAAAGCGGAGAGATTCAACTGTCATGTAAATTGAACTACTCAGTGGTTTGTAATTTTTTTTAAAAATCACTATGGATGATGTGTGTACGAAATTTAACGTGGACAGGCTTTATGTATGTAGTTATCCACCATCCTGGCTTGCGTCTTGAAGTTTTTATTTTCTCTCCTCCGTCAAAATGACATTCTCCCAGAACTCTTGCGGCTCAGCTACATATTTTTCAGCATAATCCAGTCGCTTGTCCATATTCTTTGCAGATATGAACATTGAGCGGTCAGTCCGGGAGCAGATTCAGGTGATTTTGTTGTTTGAATGTTTTGTATCACAGAATTTACCGACGATCGCGACCGGAGACCAAAGTGTACTGTGATAGTTGACAGACGTAAAAAAAATCTTCCCGTCAAATTCAGCTACATTAATTTCTGAAGTTATTGACTGATTTTCCCAACTAACAATTTTGATGCTAAAAGCTTCAACTTCTAGCCTTTGGCTGTATAATATTTGAATAAAAGCAGCCAATGCTGAATAAAAGAAAAGCCTCCGCGAATAATCCCTTAAACTTCAACTCGACTATTACCCAAATATCTATCAGCTAGTCAGTTTGTGCCGAATATATTTCATCTTTTATCGTTTATGCAGCTTTCATATAGTCATAAAATAGCTCTGCCTGAATTAGCAACAAAGTTTATCGGTTAAGAGCTCATGTATGTAATTAGGTTGCTTGTTAGTAACTTCCCATATTACGATGAGTAGCATTCATAATGAAAACGTTTTCACTGTTGTTATAACACTAACAGTGTAACGTAATGGCACTATAAATGAACTAACGAAGCTTTTAAGCAACTTCTGTATCTTTGAAGATTACAGAACGTTTAAGTAAACCTTATACTGCTTCTTTTAATAGCTTATCAGTATGGAACGTCAAAACCACAATGTTTACATTTGATTTTTGTTGCCGGAGCTGTGTATGAGCTATTGATTTCTTTAATGCAGCTACAAAGGTATTCTCCTGCTCTTATAGTAACTGACAAAGCGCTGTCATTAATGCTAGCAGATAGTGTGAAAACAAGCCATTTAGAAGCCATATTGCTGCTGACGGCTACTGTTAAACGATTATCAGCAGAGTAGCATCTATACAGATCGAGAAAATGTTGCCAAAAAACAATTTCAGCGATTGATGATGCATAAAAGTTAGCCCACAAAACATGCTGACAGATGTTTGAATAATGGTTGAAATAATGCTGAAAGCATAATTTTTAAGCTTATGTGCTGAAAGCAGCATGTAGGCCTCTTTCTAACGTTTATACAGCATGAATCTGAAAATGCGTTAGTAAAACAACCTGTAGGGTATGCGAAGAAGCACATCCGTACTTTTCTTTGTGATTTACATATGTCAAAGTGACGGTGATGACAGAGCAGCGGCCATTGAATCAGGAGATCAGGAGTTCGAATCTAGGTAGCAACAAAATTGATATTTGAGTTTTCACAAAAAAAAACATTAAAAACTCCGAAATTTACTCTCCTCTTAAATAATATTTAATCAAATTGAATTCAGTGGCTGTATAAAACTTATTTAACAGATTTAAAAAATCTGAATAAGCGCCATTGAAGCGAATTATATTACTAAATGGTTTAATAAAGATTGAGAAAAAATTGTGTAACATGCTGTAAAGTAGTTGTGCAGGCACGTCAAAAACAGCTGAATAGATTCGCCAGATTTGCTGGTAAAAGCATTGAATAGAAGTTCTTGATCATATGTATAGCACACATATTCAGCTTGAAGCCATATAGACGAGTTGAAATAACATTTACATTCACATTAAATGTTAGTTGGGTTCAAGCTCAAATCAGACTTTAATCAGAGGTTAATAGGTATCCCAAGTCAAAGTGAAAGCCGATATTGTAAAAGTTTACGGCTCCTACGAAAAGCACTCACTTGCTGCACTTGCTCGTGGATATCTACAAGGTAGTCTGGAAGAAGCAAATAGCTGAGAAGTTTTCGAAGCCAGGAAATCGGGAAATCGCTGCTGTTCAAACCGCACTTAGGAAACATGATCAAGATTATTTCGAATTTTGAACTGAAATTTTTTTAACACGGAACGCATCCCCCGTGTAAAAAAAGAATCGGGTGTACTGATTTATGGTGTAAAAGTCTACGCTTTCTATAGTAGAAGTTATTTATAGTTTAATAACTGTACATATACCCTATCGCATCTCACCGTGATCGCCCTTATTGTCGTTATCATCATCAGCACCAATTTAGACGAAAATTTGCGCCTCTTGATTGAAGTTGCCCTCACGAAGGGTTTCGTCAGTTACATTGCAGTATTCAATGGTCAGTGCGTAGCTGCAGTTTTCTCATTCTTAAACTTCAGTGTGTGAAAAATATACAGCGTAATAGGTTTTAACCACCGGATGTGAATGTGAAACGATTTTGAGACAATCGAATTAATAGCAAATGTGTAAGTATTACTGGAAAAGGAGCTAGGAAAATATGACTTTTATACCCTTAAATTTGAAAGGAAGCAAGGTTGGTATCGATCATTTAGTGGTCTGGGTTCGATCATTTGATAGGTTGTCTGGGACTGGTTCCAGCAGAATTTCAAAATGTGTTGTATGGTGACCTTCAAGTGCAAAGCTTTTTATGCGGCTCTGCAGGATAGTTTGCTGTTTGAATTCCACTAATAATTTTGTCATCATTTAGTATGAGTTACTTCAACTACCACCTCTGTTATTAGTGGAATTAAGACAATGAACGATTGGACATAGTTGTGGAGGAGCGTTTGCACTAGAAATCCACCATACAACACATTTTAAGGTTTTCCCGAGGTGAGCCAGCTTAGGGCTGAAAGCCTCGCAAATAAAGATAATAATAATAATAATGATAAACATTTTGAGGTTTAGTCTCTGGAATGGGTTGTTGACGGACTGCTAAAGGATCGAGTTCAGATTACTGAGTGATCAAATACATTCTCGAAAGGAAGCAATAAAGACTATAATAAGTATATACCGTGGACCCCCGATAATTTGAACGGTACCTCACTCAAATTAACGGGGCTCATTTTTAATTTGAACTTCTGGTTACTCTATGAGCATTAGAAAAACTGGTTTCTAGCTGCTCTCTTTGCTGGTTTGTTTTGATTCTGATAGAAATATCACGATGTTCCATGTTTCTTTTCTCGATTCCACGTACTAAATGATGTTTGAACCATTTTTAATTTGAAAGATGTTCAAACCAACGGGGTTTAAATTAAAAAGTGTTCATATTAAAAACGGTAATATTCCCGGGGGTCCATAGTATTATAAGTAAATAAGGTCAAACGTGGATGCAAACCCTTAAATGAACATTTTTCATAGAAAAACCTCGACGAATTTCAGGAAGTGTATAAATATCCCCTACAACTTTTTGATGAAAATGTGTTTTTTAATATAAAATTTCATGTTAAATGTTAATTATGCGTAAATGTCACGAATTTGGGGGCCTACATTTTTCTGTTATATTATGAAAGTTCAATAGAAAGATTAAATACTGTAAGTAAGTTGTTCTTACGTAACGTTCTCCGTAACGATTCCAACCACGAAAAATACAGAGCTATTGTAAGTAATTGTGGTATATTTTTATCGTCTTTTGTTATTTTGCTAGTTTTGTCTCGTCCCAGAGGGCGTGTAATGGCGCTTAAACCTAGGCTCTTATGTACACCGGTGTACAAAAATATTCGTCATGTTTTCATGGTGATGTTTATGAATTCATACGATTTTTTTGCCATCAGTGTATAAGCTAGGGCACTAGACTAAAAACTGTGTCCCATCCCAAGACGTCGAGGACCCAAGGAGTGTACATTAATCCTCTTAGCAAAGTCAGTCCCAACGATTCGTCAAACATCTTTCCCCCTGAATATGAAACGGATGGTACGGTGTCCTCTATTCTTCCTTTCGTGGATTCAGAACTCTTCGTTGTTCATGTTATTTATTACTAAATAATCTGATTGCCGAGTAATCAGGTAATCAGGGCCTGTCCGTTTTAATACTTGTGTCATATTTATGATATGCTGCAAATATTAATGCAGACAAGAAAATGCTTGGAAATACAACTGACATTTTTTCATAAAAATATATTAAGCTCTTTTAGTGGAATGTATTAAACCGTCTAAGACGAATTAAGTACTGTCCATTTAATTCCACCAGTTAATTTTCGTTATCTTTGCAGATACGTATTTCGACCACAACTGTGTGGTCGTCTTCAGTGTCTTGTACTTGACTCGACTCAAGTCGAGTCGAAAGAGCAATCCCGGTAGAATAGGAGTATTCGAAAAAAGGCCAATGTCGAGGTGCTCCCAATCTTGATTATTATGAAAACTTTACAAAATATACTTACGTGATAAAATGATGACTTATAAGCATGTGAGGATTTTCCACGGAATATGACGTCTTCTCCTAATCCTTCACTAATAAATGATTTCAACTGAAACAAAACATCATTATTATTAATTTCCTACAAATGGAAACCAAATACTTACATTTGCATCGAACACTTCGACCTTATCGGGACACATATCCAGATCATCGTCATAGCTCTGCAGCTTAAAATCTTTAAATTCAACGTTGATCGTTTTCCCTAATGGAACCTCCAAAAGCCATAAACATTTCATATTCGGTAAGTAATTCCCATTGCCGAAGTTTGGACTCTTTAGAATCGCCACTCGACCATCGGACACATTGTAGTAGGTTGCACCACAGCGAGACTCCACCAGCGATATAGTAGCATTGAAGCCGGTTCCTTGTCCAGTCGAATCGGTCACCATGCGCATAAACAAAGACGAAGTAAATGTTGTCGCCACTGATGGCAGCACATAACCGCAGAACTTTCCAATTAGTTCGGCGAATGGGCCCAATCCGTCACGTGCCTCCAGGAAGTTGCCAGAACAGTCCGTAGCATTCCGAGAGGAACCCAAAAGAAATTTGGTGAACAGCAGCTGCAAGTTGTACCCTGCTGGAGCTTTGAACGTGTATTGACAATCACGCAATGTGGGATCGTTGACATTTTGAACATTCAAGTTATAAGGCTTAGAATTCGGATCTAAAGTAATATGATGATCGCAGTCATCCACATATAGAACGACAGCCGAGAAACGATGATTACTTGTTGTAAACTGCTCCGATTTGTAGTAGACAATTCCGTTACTTCCTTTGATACTTATTGCAGGTGCGTGGGAGGTCAAGTTTCCGCATAGTGACGCCAGTTTTTGTTCGGGTTTCTTCTCGAGTCCTGTGTAAACTTCAATAGTATCGAAATAACATCCATCACTATGCTCAAGTTCAAAATCTTCAAACCGCACAATCACCTTTTTTCCGTTCGGAATTGTTATGTTCCATGTACAGTGCATAGTATTACCATAGCCACTAATTTTCGTAGTACTTTCTGGGCTCTCGATGCGCGTCGATTGTGTTATTAAGCCACCACAGCTATCCAGCTTGTACTCAAATTTGAATCCCCTAGACTCCAACCAACGGTCGGACTTGAAGACCACAGCAACTCTACCCTTGAATCTCATCCGACCTGGAGAGTTCTGCTTGCAATACGTTCCTTCCTTTTCCCATTGTAATGGTACTTGATAATCCACTGGCTTATACATAGTTATATTGTCGTACATACAAATCGATGTCTGCGGGCCATCTTCCAGTGCGAAATCCAAAAAGTTTATGTTGACTAGCGCACTTGACTCGTGAGCTACGAATGTGTAGTTGCACGTCACCAGACGGTCATAATTCATTGGATAATTTGGACTCATCATAACCCTTGATGTCTGATCGACTGTGTAAACTCCACCGCAGTTCTGTTCCCATTTGATGGTAAAACCATCACCTTCCACACTGGAGTCCGATCTGAATATCACTCTCATCAAAGCACCAGTTGAATTGAACGCTTTTGGCATATCCTTTCCGCAAACACGACCCATACTAGTCCAACTATCGTCAATACGGTCGAAAAATTCGATGTAATCTTTGGAGCAGTTGTCGCTTTTCTCCAGATTGAATCGATTGATAAAACTTATTCCTATATGATAACCTGTGTCTGCTCTGATTGTCCAAATGCACTCCATATTGGGAGCATATCTGCCCTGAACATTAGATAAACCAAAAGTATCAATATTCTTATGCAATGTTCCACCGCATCCGAAGGTCATATCCGAGAGCTTCAGTTCAAAGTCGCCCCTCGTTTTGCCATTTTCCGAGTGGTATTCAATAAACGCATAACGACCCTGTGTGATGATAGTTTCCACGCCAGTTCCTTTGCAAAATTTACCAAATAGCGGACTGTTCATGCTAGGACCGTTGTAAATTAACAGGAATTCATTATCGCATGAATCATTCAAATTTAAACTGGCAAACTCGATGCTAATCAGAGTGTTTTCTGGATAATCAACATTCCACGCGCAATCAACTGGCCCAACATGTCTGCTGAAGCTTGAACTTGAGATATTTTTTAATTCATTTCCAAACATACCACCGCATTGATGAATTTTGTATTGCAGCTTAAATTGCACATCGCCCAAGAATAAACCTTGACGAGCCAAAATATACATATCCGGAAAGGGAGATCGCACTATGTCACTATTGGTTCCATTTCCGCAATACTTCTTTAAAGCTGACGATTGACTTCCCATTACAGCGTTCCTTAAAACGAATACTCCTCTAGTGTTTAACGAACATGCAGAGTTGTATAATCCGGCCTTCATTTCATTGAAGTACAATGCCATCGTTCCGGCTTTTCTGCCATTTGCTTCGACTGTAAAAACTCCTGAAGATCGCCTGTACTCGCACATGAAACTTGTCTTATTAATTGGTGTAGCAATCATCCCTTCGCTTCCATCCAGATTTCCAACACATATAGATGGTTCATCGCTACTAAAGTGTAACTTGAATCCTCTGTTGTCGGACGAAATTCGAGACCAAAAGTTGATCATCATCTTGTTACTGCTCGAGTAGACTGGTTGATTATTGTAGGTCCCGCCCGTGACAAACCGTATCCGTGCCGAATAGTCAAATCCATGGTAAAATCCAACCCTCTGCATGTAACTAGCGCTAACTGTAGACAAATCAAGATCAACAAATTCCGCTTTGATACGCCGTCCTTCCGGTACCGTAATTCTCCACTCACAGAATCGTTGAAAACGCAATCCTCCATCGGGATATCCGGGACTGGTTACATCCCCAGATGCCGCGTTGATCTCACCGCCACATTGATCTGCGACCGAGTCAAAGGCGATTTTAAAGCCTCGATAGGAACTCTGCGGTGAATTAGTGGTGAATACGAGTTTTGCATGATTGCCGAAGGTAAACAATGATGTTGGAATCTGCGAACCGCAGAACGTTCCAATCAAAACTTCTGTAACGTTCTCACCAGGTATGACACTGTAAATTTTTATATTGTCGCTTGAGCAATTTATTCCGGATGGCAAATTAATATCTACAAAACTTAAATTCAGCACTGTATTCATACCACCAGAAACAAAATATTCGCAAACTGATTTGGCAGGATATCCGCCAAGTATAGGATAGTTCTTTGATTGAATGGTACCCTTTGGAGTATGGATAGATCCTCCACATTTGGCTATCGATACATTCAACTTGAATCCGTTCCCTGGGTCAGAGTTTTCAGTGAAGTATCGCACTCGCAGCATGTTGGAGGTCGACAACCTAGACGGTGCGGATTCTTGTGAACAAGCCTTTATCAGCACTTTGGAACTAGTAGTGCCACCATCTCTCACCTCAACAAATTCACTGGCACAGTTATGTGAAAACTTAAGCATAAACGGTTTGAACTCGTACTTGATTGTTTCTCCGGCCGGAGCCATAATTGTCCAAATACACTCGCTATGAGGATGCGGAACTTCTGGGAAATTTGGCGTAGTTAGCGTTAATGGTGAATTATTTTTCCTCAGAATTATGTTGCCACCGCAGTCTATACCAACCTCGCGATAAACAAGTTTAAATTGGTTGGTCGTTATATGCCCTGAGGTGAACTTAACAAATGCTCTATTACTAGACGTGTTCACCTTCGGGGGTATTTCATTTCCGCAATATGAACCCAACAGAGGAGAATACTCATCAATTCCGTTTTTGATGGATACAGAAGCGTCACAAGATTCCGTTTTCTGAAGCTTCATTAACACAAACTGGAATTCAATTGTCCGGCCTGGACGCACGGTAATATTCCACATACAGAACGAATCCAGCATTCTAGTTGTTTCATTGAAACGAGTTGGAAGTACTTCGATGACTCCATTTGACTCCGTCATGACACCGCCACATCGTCGAGATGCAACTCCAGTGAAGCCTGTTCGATTTGTGAAGTAATCCGTGCGAAAATCTACTTTCAGGAATGGTTTACCATGGAACATGGATTTCACTCGATATCCAAACGTACAAATCCTTTCCGGTTTAGACCACGAGAACAAATCCGGGGACGAAGAAATTTCTAAATAGTCTGTCAAACATGCATCGGTTTCTTCCAAGTCCACGTAACTTAATTGAAGGAAAGCATGTTCTGTTGGAGTTGCCGACTGGATTATCCAAGTACAATTCAAGTTAGCGCGATACCCAAATGGATAACCGGGGGATGTGATGTTGAAGGTTGTAACATTTTCGGAAAGTGAGACTACATTAGGACCACCACAGAAATAATCATCCATGTTAGTCTGTGTATCTGGTTGATCTGGCTTTCCAATTGTCTCCCAACTTAACGAGAATTTTGATGGCCCACTGGCGTCGGAATGATCCAGACGAATGAATACCACATTAGATGATGACTTGAACGGATCCGGCGGAGTTAGGCCACAGAGTTCTCCCTTCAAGGGCTCAGCAGTATCGTCGAAGCCATCGTAGATCTGATAATAAGTAAACAAACAATATTGAAATGAAATGCATATCTTGAAAAAAAAAATAAAAAAATAAAATAAATACCTCTAGTTGTCCTTCGCAAGTATCTATGAACTTAGCATCTATTTCGAAAACAGTGAATTTCATCGAAATAACAGATCCCACATCTACAATGATTCTCCAACTATGAACCTCATTCCGAGCGTAGTCGCGAGGGAACATGGGCGACGTTATTACACCTCCTCTACCACTGACTTCACTGAACATGTCTACAAAAGATTACTCGTTTTACAATACATTTTATGGTTAGTCACGTTAATACATACTGTACGAGTACTCAGCTAAGAAACCCTTCGCAACGCCTTGATTGCCAACTTGGAACTTGATCCAAAAACTATTTGCCGACGTCATATTGGTCGGAGACTCTTTGCCACAAAAATCCCCAATCAGTTTACCGCTGCCGGAAGTTTCCCTTATTTCCAGGTAATCGATGTTGCAATTTTCCGATTGCAGCATATCCAAAGACTGGAAATACAGCTGAACGGTATTTCCTGGCGATGCCTTCACCGTCCAGATGCACTCGATGTTCATTGGGTATGAGTTCGGATAGTTGGGCGATGCAAATTCACCGGAAAAGGAAGTCAACTCGCCTCCGCATGCTGAAATAGATGAAGGAAAGCAAAAGAGTTTTTACATACCATGCCTTTTGGTTAGCGATGTCAGTCGTTCTAAGCGTAATTGGCGTCCCATACTTTTCATAAAGCGGAAGATCCTCCACTGGTCCATTGGGTGTTGTGTGAATGTCCTGTCCGTTATCTTACGCTAGGAAATCTCTCTACTGCTAGGTATTCAATTGGTACGACCTCAGGGACTCCCGGCTCGCACCTTATTTTTGCTTTGATTATGTTGTGAGGAGTAGTTTTCAGATTAATATGCAATAAGTATTACCGTTAGCTGGAAGATATAGTTTAGAGCAATCGTCCAACTAAAACTCTTTAGAACTCAGAGAAGAGAAAATTTGAACGCACTGAGGCAACAAGTAGGCGATACATCAGCCCTTGGTACCACACAAGGAAACCAAAGGAACGGCTGGTATGATGGGGAGCCAAAACTACCAAAACATGATTTCGCAGATTGTATACTTTTTTTTGATCTCATTAAAAAGTAAGTAAACTATGTTTTCATGCGCACTGATTCAAAACTAATTTGAAAATGGTTTTCTTTGTTGTTAGAGCCGTCAAAGTGGCCCTAGTAGAAATGTGAAAAAATTTAAATTCCAAAAATGCGTAAAAAACAGATATCTACACCGTATGAAATGTTCTATTAATAGTCATACTGAAACCTTCTCATGGCACATTTCACATTTATAAAAAATGCTTTTCTTGTTTTTAGCCACTTGATTGGAAATTTCTAAAAATTCGACAATTTTAACAATGAAAAAAGTCTTTTTTCAACGCATGTCGCCACTACTTCACATGTACCACGTTACAGAGAACCATAAGACCTTTCAGGGAGCGTCGAGAAAGTTCGTCCATATTTGCACATTTCCAAATTTGAGCTATTTGAAAAAATGTCTAATTCGAGGTATTTTATTATAAGACTAGTAAAAAAACACTGATAGGTGGATATGTCACACCATTCACGTTTATTTGCACTCAATGCTAAAATCCCTGTCATATAAAACTTATTACGAACAAATCGGATGGGTATATGTGCCACAAATGTGTTTTTCATATACACTTTATGAAAATGTAGCATTTTGAACATAATTTTTGAACGCGTTAACCTAGTAGGCTCATTTTTTTTTAAAGAGAGACACAGGAATAAGCTGAAAACATTTTCTTTTGTGTTCGAATCGAATGAAGCAAGTTTTATGCTCATTTGTACAGGCACATGCTAACAAAACTACGCACATCAATACACAGTGTATAAATTCATATATACATACATATATACATGCAGAAATACATTATTAGCTCTTTTTGTATATCTAAAATATATTTTCTTCAAATGTCCATAAAAATTGTTTTTTTTTTGTGAACAGGGCTCCAATATCCCGTAAAATGGGCTAAATATTACTTTAAAACATTTTATTCCCTCTATATGGGACCCAGATAAGAAAATCTAGCAAAAAAAATGTTGAAATTAGTTTTGGCCAAATTTCGTCATTTTCCGACCATTGTGAATGAGTCGAAAAAGCGTCGTTTGTGACGTTAGATGGATTGAAGCAAAACGATGCGCTCTCTAATCTGCTATTTGACGTAGCTATGAAAGGTGCGATTCGAAGATCTGGTGTGCAAAGAAACGGAACCATCATCAACAAGTCTCATATGCTCTTTGGCGTTGCGGATGACATCGACATCATTGGTGTAGATCAGCGGTTCTCAACCTTTTTCTTGAGAGGTACCCCTTCGAACTTTAACATTAATGAGGTACCACCTATGTTTTTCGTTGTAACTGAAAATAATCGTAACTCTTAAGATATAAGAAAAATTGACCCGAAAACTAACGGAATATATGGCTCTTCATAAACAATATCTGAAATTTTCATTTTTTTTTAAATTCCTCAATTCAAATTAAGTTCATACATCGAGCCCCCACAGATTTTTTTTTCTATTGAAGGCATCCGAGCGCATTGAGAAGAGGCTTCTGAGCCTCTTGAAAGTTGGATTCCGCGCTTCTTCCGAGCCTCTTGAAGAAAGGCTTCCGAGTTTCTTGAAAGGCAGTTTTCGAGCCACTCTAAAGGAGGCTTCCGAGCATCTGGAAAGGACGCCTATGAGCTGCTTGAAAGTATGCTTCCAAGCCTCTTGGAAAAAGAATTCCGAGCCCCTTGAAGAGAGGGTTCCAAGTCTCTTGAAAGAATGTTTTTGAACACCTTCGAGGGAGGCTTCCGAGCCTCTTGAAAGACCTTACGAGCCATTTAATGGAAAGCCTCCGAAAGGTCACTTGGAAGAAGGCTTCTGAGTATCTTGAATGGAGGATTCTGAGTATCTTGAAAGGACACTTCCGAGCCCTTTTGAAAATACCAAGCCTATTAAAAAAGAATTCCGAGAATCTTGATAGGAGGTTTTCAAGCTCTTGAAAGGAGGCTTCCAAGCCTCGTGAAAAGAGTCTTCCGAGCCTATTGAATGGCGGCTTTTTAGCCACTTAAAAGAAGGAGAATTTTGAATGGACGCTTCCAAGCCTCTTGAAGGAATACATCCGAGCCTCCTAACGGGAGGCCAAGCCTTTTGAAAGGAGGCTTCCGAACCACTCGAAAGGGGGCTTCCGAGCCTCTTGAAAGGAGACTTCCGAGACTTTTAAAAAGAGTTCCGAGTATTTTAAAAGAAGGCTTCCAAGCTTATGGAAAAGAGGCTGCTGCAACCAAAGTAGTAAGATTTGTGCTGTTAAGGAGTCTTCTGAGTGTTTAAAAGAAGGCTTCCACGCCATTTAAAAGAGGCTTCGGAGTATCTTAAATTGACACTTCCAAGCCTCTTGAAAGAAGAAATCCGAGCCGCTTTAAGGGAGGGCTTCTGAGCCTCTTAAAAGTGTGGTTCCGAGCCTTTTAAAAGAAGGCTTTCGAGCCTGTTGAAAAATGTCTTCCAATCTCTTTGAGAAGATCCTTCTGAGGCTTTTAAAAGAAGCAGAAAAAACAAGAAAGTTTATAGGAAAGAGCTTAAAAGAAGGAGTCCGGGCTTCTTGAAAGAAAGTTTCCGAACCTCTTAAAATGAGGCTTCCGGGTCACTTGAAATGAGGCTTCCGGGCCCCTTGAAAAAAAAAAAAAGATTCTGAACCTGTTAAAAGGAGTACTCCGAACTGCTTGGAAGGAGGCTTTCGAGAAGCGTAGAAGGGTGCTTCCAATTTTCTTGCAACGAAGCAGCTTAGCTTCAGTCTTCATGTCTCTCAAATGGAGGCTTCTGAATCTGAAACTCTTGATTTTAGTTGAATTAGAACCATATTCTTAACATATTATTCAACATGCAGTTTTGATCAGGTAGATTTCACAGAAGATTTTGAAAATTCGTTCATTCGAGGTTTTGCCCTTTTGATCTTTTGTCCCACAGCCCTCTATCCATTGTACTGGTTGTAGAGGGCAGGATTTAATAGGCCATGATTTACATATCGCCATGCATATTATGTACAAGACAAAGTTTTGAAATAAAAAAATACGAAATTGTAAAAACTTTACCAATAAGTTTTGAATAAAATTGTACTTCATCCGCCATTACGCATTTTTGTCCAAGGTACCGCACTTGGAGTTTTCGAAAGGAAAGTGCTGCGTACCATCTATGGTGGGGTGCAGATGGCGGACGGTACGTGGAGGAGGCGAATGAACCACGAATTGCATCAGCTGTTGGGAGAACCATCCATCGTTCACACCGCGAAAATCGGACGACTGCGATGGGCCGGGCACGTAGCCAGAATGTCGGACAGTAACCCGGTGAAAATGGTTCTCGACAACGATCCGACGGGCACAAGAAGGCGAGGTGCGCAGCGGGCAAGGTGGATCGATCAGGTGGAAGATGACTTGCGGACCCTCCGTAGACTGCGTGGTTGGCGACGTGTAGCCATGGACCGAGCCGAATGGAGAAGACTCTTATATACCGCACAGGCCACTTCGGCCTTAGTCTGATTAAATAAATAAATAATACCCCCTGGGCCCGGCGAAGGAACCCCCAGGGGTACATGTACCCCAAGTTGAGAACCGCTGGTGTAGATCGCAGAGCAGTGAAAGAGGCTTTCGTGCCTTTTAAACGGAAGACTGAAAGAATAGGACTGATCATAAACTCTGTCAAAACTAAGTACCTGGTGCCTGGCAGAGAACGGGGCAGTTAACAGTATTGATCCCGAGGTAGAAATGGATGGGATGCGGTTTGAAGTAGTCGACAAATTCATATATCTTGGAACACTCGTTGCATGTGATAATGATGTTAGCCTCGAGGTGAAAATAGGTGTTGATGCTGCAAGTAGGACTTTCTACGGTTCAGGGTCATTTGGCTGAAAGCCGTTTGGCCGAATATCGTTTGGCGGAATGCTGACGCCAGCCGAATGCTGATTGACCGAACAGTTGAAATACGTTCCCTTATTAGTTGTGTGAAGTGAGAAGTTAGATGTACGAAGTAAGTAGTGAGAAGTGTGTAGTAGGAAGCAAGAAGTGCAAAGTGACAAATGATAAATGAGTATTGTGAAGTTATTGGACGTGATAAGTGATAAGTGAAAGATGGAAAAAGGAAGCAGGAAGAAAGAAGGAAGATCTCCATCCTAAGCGATGTCCGATATTGCTTTAACCTGGTGCCAGGTTAGATTTCGGTCGACTTTTTTTATTTCTTCATTGAGGCTTCGCCACCATGAGCCTCTGCCTTTGCTGCGATGTCCTGCTGGGTTCCAGTCTAGCGCTTGTTTACAGATTTCGTATCCGACCCTACGCGAGGTGTGGCCGACTCAGCTCAACTTTCGGTCCCAAATTTCTATTACTATCGGCCTCTGGTGGCAACGACATTGCTACTAAAGACTGAGTATACCCCTGCATCGCCACGATTGTTTCGGGATAGAATATTGTTTTAGTTACAAAGGATAATTTATCTGGACTCACTTCGGTAAGCGATGCGATTATGCACGCCCGGAGGCATATGCTAACTGTGGAGAATCGCGCTTTGGACGATAAAAAAAGCACAGCGGGCCCAAATACAAATGCGGGACAAGACCTAATATGTAGTCAAAGAGTAGTTTTGGAACGCTAAATTCATTTTGAGCTTAGGATTGAAGGAATAATTTCTCTGTTCTCAGTTCCCTTTCCCTTTTCCACTTTTCACTTCTTACTTCTCACTTCCTACTTCTCATTACGCACTTCTTATTTCTCACTCTTCACTACTCGTAATCTGAATTCATTTTTTTTTTAATTATTCGGCCAAACGGCATTCAGCAAAATGGCGCTCAGCAAAACGGCGTTTGGCATTTTTCAAATGGCGCTCGGCAAAACGGCGTTTGGCAAAACCCTGACACCCTTTCTACGGTCTGCGTAGCCAGCTAAAGTCTTGCAGCTTACAGATACGGAAAAACTAGCTCTATACATATCGTGGATTCCAGTCGTCCTTTGCGGCCATGAACCATGGAAGTTAAAAAATGCACACTAGAGAGTCGCTGGAGAGAAAAAAAGAATTATTGATACTGCAGATTTCCGAACGTAGTAGCGTAGACTCTGTGCCAAGCTACCGAGTAAAATCTCGAACTAGTTGGCGATCTATTCCATCCAAGGGAAGACCGAACCCTGGGTAGTCAAATTGATTCCCCAGCTAAATTGGGTCCTCTAACCCCAAATTATGTGTTATTAGTAATCATCGAAGTGCCCATAAAAAAGGCGGACTCATCTGAAACAACCTCACTTCGACCGTAAGATTAAAGATATCGCATAATCATCTGGGTATGGTTCTTCCCACCAGCTTAATGGTGGCAGAATACATTCCGGAGCCGAATCGACTATTAACGAATTTAACGGCTACCATCCGAGAGCTCTTCTAACAATACATGACATTGTCGAGAAAACTGCATCCGTTCCGCATGTTGACAGACTCTTGCCCTCTAGCAATTCTTCGGCCTAACTTCATAAGCATGCGTTCATATGCCACAGAAGTATCCAGAAGTTGGCCACATCCAGCACCCCTATTCGGTACAGTGCAATAGGGAAACCCCAGCTAGTGACAATGAGAATGTACTGGGCCAACTATCAAATACAGTGCGGTTTCAACCTTTGGCGAGTTCATGGCTAAACTAAGCGCTGCTAGTGAGGTCAGCTTTGAGCTTCCAGGGCCATCGAGTAGCTGAGTGACTGATTGGCCAAGATTGAAGGCCAGAATTCAAGCACACCCAACAATAGCAGTTTCGTCTTCGAAACCAATAACCGGATATGCCTTCAAACCAGTAAAGATGTGTGCAGCTTGCGAATGGAAGGCCATGAGGTGGCTGAAGTGCTATAAGTTCAAAAAGCTTGAGTGAACAGTAGACACACAGTAGAATTTGCTACAAGTTGCGCATATCCACCTCAAAACAGCGCATGGAATTTGTGCTCGGACTCTGAAGTCAGTATAAGTATATCATACCTTCCCTATTAGTCAACTGGTCCCATAGACCGATTCAAGTACCGTCTGGGCATGAATTAGATTTGGGGACTCTAACAAAAGGCGGAAACACGGAAGGCGGAATCACAAAAGGCAGAATCTCGAAAGGCAGACGTTCTTATACTTGTAACAAAAGGCGGAATATATCATAAGGCGTAATTACAAAAGGCGGAAATACGAAAGGCGGAATTTCAAAAGGCAGAATTCAGTAATTCCTTAGTTTTACACAGGCGCCTGCTTTTTTTATATAGTATAAGAGTTAAATACATTGATTATAATACGTTACCTAACACTACGCTCCATCTTCATACTTGAGATAAAGAAGGACATATTTCATTATTTGAAGGCTCGCATCTGCCCGTTCTAAGTTGAAGGAGGATATGATTCCTTCTTTAAAAGCACGCCCCTCCGTATTTTTTTTCAACTTTCTATCGAGGTACGCCGTTTGGCATACAATAATATATCATATCATACTATATATAATACAGTGTCCCCCCGCTTATCCGGACCTCGTTAATCTGACGACTCGTTAGTCCGGATCTCGCTAATTCGGAATTTTCCGGATTAAAAAGTATCAACACCCATTTAAATACATAATGCTGTCAGTTTTCAAATGTGTGCTGTTATTTTGTTTTGGTTCATTTGTATGGAATTGACAGTCGGATTAACGAGAGAAATCCCGATAGTCCGGCCATACATTTGTCGGATCAGCGGGGGTATACTGTAGCCCTGTTTGTCTGTCCGGTGACTAGCCAAACAGACGCAGCACGCGGGGAAATTCTAACAAAAAATAAAATATTTGACACTTCAATTCTTTTTTACTATCAGATGCGGAAAACAAAACCAGTGACAATCTTAGACAACCAGAAACAGCATTTGATGAAAAAATCACAGACGACAGACGTTGAACATTTTGATTTTTTTAATGCATGAATTAATGAACCGTTTATATCGCAAAAAAAACACTTGCCGTGGACGCTACTGCGTCTACAAATAAACTAGTTTGGCATAATAGTTGTTTGGCATAATGGCCGTTTGACATAATTGATTACAAATAATATATAATCAGAAAAATTACAATTCTTTCAGAATAGTTATTATTGGCATTTATATAAATTATAATTACAATATGGGAATATCCATTAATTACGTTACGCTTAAAACGATTACATTCAACCCCCCTCCCCCCTATGTCACCTTTTTATATGAAACATCGTCACATTTCGCTCAACCCCCTTCCCCCTCTAAGCTTTACATAATTTATGGAGCTCCCAATATATTTTTTTCTTTTACTGCACATAGGCTGTTCTTTCAGTTTAGATGGCTACACTTTAATAATTGATATTCGTATTTGGGTGTTGCGGATAGAGTCACTTTTTTGCTCTTAAACGAGTAGAGGAATATATTTTGAAAAAAAAAAACTTCCTTGTTCTTTGGCTGTCAAACATTTCCCGCTCTTCGAATTTCTCTTTCCATGCTGCATGAGGGCGCAACAAATGCACGAGACTCTACATAACTTTGGTTTACATACATTCCTGCTCCAATCAGCTGCTGAATCTCGTGAAGTTTCGTTACGAGTGCTTTTTAGTTGCATTCCTGCTAATTTTCCACTCGAAATATAATGTGAAAATATTTTTTACAAATCTTCAATGTTTGGCTCCGGCACAAAAGAAAATTTTGGCTTCAGTTTGACAACCAAACCAAATCGATTCTATTCGCACCACCCAGATTCGTATCAACGATTGGATTTAGGTTCTTTTCCATTTTCCAGAAAACTGTCTGTCGAAAAACGTATTCCATTTGAATCTTTTTCCCAGAATATATTTACTAATTCCAAGGAGACCATTCCTCAGAACGTATTATTCCCCAAAAAGTGAAAGTAAAAGTAATTCTATTTTATTGAATTTTCGTTCGCATAACTTTTTTAAATCAAACGGTCGCTCGAGATAAGGCGAAACGCGTGATGTGGGCTTTCTTTTAAAGCACGCGTTTGCTCGGTACAATGCGAAAGGGGAGGGGAGACTATTCTTTCTTTCAAATTACGCAATAGCTCGGGATAATGTAAAAGAGTTGATGATGCCTTCTTTTAAAGCACGGAGCAATGCAAAAGGGGAGATCATTCCTTCTTTTAAATTACGCGATTGCTCAGGATAATGCAACAGAGTTGATGATGCCTCCTTTTATATTACGCTTATGCCTTCTTTTAACGCACGCATTTGCTCGGTGCAATGCAAAAAGGGAGGAGATCATTCCTTCTTTAAATATACGCGATTGCTCTGGATAAAAGCTCATCAAAAGCTCAAAAGAGTTGATGATACCTTCTTTGAAAGCATGCATCTTGCCTTCTTCATTGTAAATATCAAGAAGTCTATGTTGAAGTCCAGTTTTAAGTTGCGTAAAGAATATGATTATTGAAAATAAGATCATTTTCATTGCGTTATGCCAAACGAACATTATGCCAAATGACCATTATGCCAAACGGCTTAATATCAAATTACTTTATGCCAAACGGGGTAGCCCCTTTCTATCTATTGAAATCTCATCTCACAACTTAAATACTAACAGTTTGTTAGCTTAGTATCTATTAAGCACAACCAGAGTTAATAAGTGTACGATTTACATGCTTCGGAAAGGCGAGAAAATTTGCAACCCAAAACAGACCGTATAGATATTCCATGTCAGTCACCTTCAGCATGATATGCTCCGTACAAAGCCATAGCTACGGAAAGTCTCCACACTAAACAACAAGAAAACATGCATCTGGCCGATCAACGACCAAAGTATATCTTTTTATAGTGAAAGGAGAATCACACCATTTGATCTGTTGATTCAAAATGTCCGCATAAGTTAAAACACCCTAATCTAATGCAATTCTACCTTATGCCTTTTGTGATTCCGCCTTTTGTATCATTTCGCCTTTCGTTCATTCTGCCTTTCCTTTCGTATTCCGCCTTATGTGTTTTCCGCCTTTAGTGTTTCCGCCTTTCGTAGGACACCCGCCGGTACAATAAATTCGTCGTCGTACGAGTTGACGAGATCCTTACAGGAACAGAGGTCAGCATCGTAGCGCTGTAGGAGGTTTGTTTGGAGGAACAAATGCAATGCTGGTGAGATCATTTAGAGGTAATCATACCACATAAGCCGAACTGCAGCTACACAGATGAGCTGGGAACAGCTTCCACAGTGATAGGCGATATGCAGTGACGCATGATCAGGTGGTGGCCGATCATTGAGAGATTGTGCAGGATGAGGATCAAAGTTAGTTCTACAACTCATAATCAACCTCCTTAGCCCACACTGCGGACGCACTGATGATGTTAACGACGCTCAAACGTTAACGTGAAGCTCAAACGTGAGTATTACAGCTGCTTAAGGAACGACGCCAAAACTATTTTAGAAGTTTTAAACACTCAGTTCGGCCAGGAGGGGGAGTTCGATTCGGACGACCACTCAAACTCAATAAGGCCCCTCTTGAGGACTGCCAGAGCACAGTCAAAGCAGCCATTACCAACGCAGCATAGAGCATCTTTCGGTATGTGGGACGAACTCGACGGAGAGAGTACAATCCGATTCTGGAGGAGATGGGAGCAGGGTGGACATTCGCGCTGCAGCAAGGGACCCGGCCGAACGTAGAACACTATAGACGAAATCGAAGACACCAGACCCACCTCTTTTAGTAGAAGAAACTCCTCACGAAAAGGAGAAGATGGAACAGTTATTGTATTCTCATGAAACACACAAGATCCATTATAAGCTCAACGCTCGCAAAAAAGCGTTCCGGAATTCATGAATCAGTAAAAATACACCGTGATTTAATTCATGGATTTGGGAACACCGGTCACGTTTTCCAGAACGTTCCAGAAAACGTGATTGTATTCCCGAATCCGTGACTGTTGTTCCTGAAAAAATACACCATGAACTCGTTAGTTCACGAATTCATGAATGCTTTTTTTGCGTGCACATCCCGCAAAGGCACAACAAAAAAACTTATTGACTTCAGAAATATAAACAGGGTTACTGATTCCCATGTAGCATATGTTTTGACAAAATTTCATCGATCCCCTTTATGATTCAAGAACGATTTATATTTATATGGGAATTTGTATTTCCCACGGGAAAGAAGAATATTCAAAGGAGAACAGTCAGTGTGGCATAGAGCCACAGTCAAATGCCAAACGTAATATTGCTAATGCTCACCAACCCCTTGGTTTACGGAACAGTAATAAATATTGTGTTTACTAACCATTATCCAACACGGAATAACTCGCAACGAACTGCATGCCCAGTAAATTGAACAAATTGTAGTCCTCCGACGTAATGTGCACCGTCAGTGAGCTACCGTAGCTAACGATCGCCGATGGATTTTTGCTCCCACATCCGTTGTACCTTACCGGTGCGTCAATTCCGTCTCCGTCGTGCACCGTCAAGCTCGCCAAACAAGCTCCTTCCACCTCCACAATGTTCATGTGCATCACCTGAAGAGTCACGTGTTGCGTTGGCTGTTCGGCAACGAGGATCCATGTGCAGTTTTCCGATTTGATTTTGTAGGTGTTCTCCAGCGATATCATCCCAGTCCGTGTCACGTTGATGCGGCCTCCACAGTTCTATAATTGAAACAAATGCTACAGACTGAAGTTTGTGGAGCTGGACGTAAAAGGGTAAACGTGGAATTTGGATCGAGTTTACGTTAAGTCTATTCATGCATATGAATTATTGAGCAAAGTTTTAAGTTTAAAGAGAATAACATCGCATCCTACCACAGCTGTTGCTATTGATTAAGTATTCGAATAGGCACCTGGTGCATCTATAATTAATAGATTTGAGGTTTCTATGCCAAGTAACGGTTTTATCAATAAATTGATCCATGTAGCTGATATGGTTGGCAGGGAATTGGGGAGAATATTTCCTCCGTTTCGAACGCGCGTCGCACCGGTGGACTATGGCAAGGACCGTTCGGCCGAAAGTCATTTGGCTGAATGCCACTTGACTGAAGAAACCATTAGGCTGAAACCCATCTGACCGAAAGTCATTTGGAAAAACAGGTCCTACGGTCGAATAGGACATTTGGCCAAATAGGTCATGTAGCCGAATAGGTCATTCGATCGAAGAGGTCGTTTTACGGGATAGCTCATATTGCCGAGTAGGTCATTCATCCGAATAAGTCGTTCAGCCGAATAGGTTATTTGACAGTTCACTTCACACTTCTCAATCATCATTTCTTATTTCTTACTGCGAAAAGTAAGGAATCAGAAGTCAAAAATAATAGATGAAAAGAGAGGGGTCTCCCTTCGCATTTCTTGTGGTGAGAAGTAAGAAGTTAGAAATAATGTGAGAAGTATGATGTCTCTCTACCCACATCCCGCTTCTCACTAGTCACCACGAGAAGTGAGAAATGAGAAGTATGAAATAAGGAGTGAAAAATGAGAATTTTTCAGCCATCGTTTCTCACTTTTCACAGTGAAAAGTGAAGAGTGTGAAATAAGAAGTGAATTTGTCACTTCTCAATCCTCATTTCTTACTTCTCAATGTCCAATGTGAGAAGTGCGAAGTTAGTAGTCATACTTCCCACTTCACACTACTCACTTTCACAGCGAGAAATGAGAAGTAAGAAGTGAGACGTCTCACTTTTCTCTTCTCACTCATCATTTCTCACATCTCATTTCACACATCTCCGTTTTCGCAATGAGATGTGAGAAATGAGGAATGAGAAGTAAGTACTCAAACCTCTCAATTCTTATTTCTCACTCCTCATTACTCATTTATTTATTCTCACTGTTTAAAGGGTGAAGTTAGAAGTGAAAGGCCTCACTCTCGCTCCTCATTTCTCACTTTTTAATTTTCACAGTGTTTTTTTTTCAAACGACCATTAAGACCAAACGACTTTTTCGGCCAAATGGCCCTTTCTGTTAAACAAACGTTTCGGTCAAATGACCTATTCGGCCGAATGACCAATTCGGCTAAATGACTTTTTGCGAAGCGACAAGTAGCAAAATCGTTTTCGGTTCACGTTAAGATCATTTTGAGAATAAAGATTCTCGATTTCCTGGAAAAATTGTATCGATGAGCTTGTCCCATGGAATACAAATTTAAGCATCGCCATCGGGGGTGACAATGGGTCTGGGGGATGAGAATGGGTCATCGCTCTCACCGGCATTCTGGAAGTCGTAGGACAAAATCGTTGAAAAAAGTCTCTTATATTTTAGTCTTCTTGCCCTCAGATACATTCAATCTATTCTACAAGCATTGTGAGTGGTTGAAACAGTGACCCATTCTCAACCCCATTTGACCCATTGTCACCCCCAACGACGGCATAGAAAACCCTCAATAACAAATGATAAAAATGGTAATTAGAAATTTAATGATAGGTTAGATCAACCACTTTTCTTATAATTCCTTAAATTAAAGAAAAATCTCATACTTACAATCGAATAGTTTGCCCTGAAGCCCTTCGCTTCGAACGCTACATCTGAGGTGAAAGTCACTAACAGTTGATTGCTACGCGACTCTACGGAAGTCACGTTTGTCTCACTATCGCAAACTGACATAAGTAGCTTCCTTTTATCTCGTACCAAGCCGTCGTAGACCTGTAGAACGTCCTGTGAGCAGTTTGGACTCTTAACAATGCCAATGTCTTCCAAATTAAACTGCAACGTGTACGCAAAATCGGTTTGTATCACCCACTCGCACGACTGGTTTGCTGGATAGTTCTTCGGATAGTTAGGCGAATACAAGTAGCCTTGATGGGCGGTTAAGAGTCCACCGCATTCTGTGAAATGAAAAAAATTCTGACAATTGATTCTTCATAAAAAAAACTCGTTAAACTCACTTGCCGGAATGGTTCGGTAATATGCTGTGAATCCTTTATATGTATAAGTCTGATCACTGAAAAATTTGACATACAGTTTGTGGCTCGCGCTTGTCAACTTGACCGGTTCTTTTTGCGTGTGGCAGAATGTACTTATTATTTGTGTGAAATCTTCGGAATTCGATATTGTTAGTCCATCAAATCGACAGTTGCTAGATGATTCCATATTGAAGTTGGATACTGTCACTTCTATCGCGCTTCCTGGTGGTACCACGATGGTCCAGAGACATTGCGTGTTGGTAGGATACTCGTTAGGATAATTTGGTGTGGCGAACGAGCCGGTCGGTCTCGTCAGCACACCTCCACATCCATTGATCTGCCATTCAAGTCTGAAGCCGATATTCTCTCCGCTCGAGTCCGACTTGAATCCGATTTGTACAGTCGATCCTTTTGATGTCATTTTGGCGGGCATATCATTGCAATACTTTTTCGGCACATTTTGCTCATCATCTGGCTCACTGATTTCGACATAATCGAAATGGCAAACATGAGTCTGATCACTATTAAATATCATGCCATTTTCTAATTCAAAATGAGAAAACTCTATATCGATCTTGTTCCCGATTGGCACTGAAATAGTCCATAAGCATTCCGTCCCACCGGGATATCTATCGGGGAAATTGGGAGATTCAATAACGCCATTAAATCCAGTAACGTTTCGTTTACACAAAATATTGTATTTAAGATGGAACCCTCGGCCTTGATTAGTGTCGTCGCTTCGCATTTTAATAAAAGCATGGTTGTCCTCGGTATCCAGTTGAATCGGATCAGTGTCGACGGCACAGAACTTGCCCAAACTTTTACCAGCTACGTCACGACCGTCGAAAACCTCCAGATGATCGTAACGACAGTTAGCGACACTTTCCATGTCGATGTCTATAAAAACTATGTGTATTGCCGATCCAGCGCTAACAGTGATGCGCCAGCCACATTGGGCATTGTTGCCATACGATTCGGGGTAGTTTGGCGAAATGATTGAACCCCTAGGCGAGGTAAGCACACCACCACAACCCGTCGCAGTACCATCCCACTCAATGTAGAAACCTCCGTAGTTCCGTGATGCATCTGAGTAGAATTTCAAGTACATCTTGTTACTGAAAGAAATTGTCCCGTTGAAGTCATCAGAGCCACAGAACTTTCCTATCAACGGTGAACTAGGCGTTCCTCCATTTCGAATTTCCAAACCGTCAAATCGGCACGCGCTATGTTTTTCCATAGTGAAGTTTTTCACGTTGAGCTCAATCTGCTGCCCCATAGGAACCGTAATTACCCATTCACAGTTTTTGTTCGAAGGGTAATCTGAGGGATAGTTGGGTGATTTAATAACTCCGGTTGATGTAAAGAAATTGCCGTCACATACTGAAATGAAGAGTTAATTCAATGAGAGCATACTAATAGCGGGTACGTTCATTAAACTTACACTTTGATACATCTCGGAATAAGAACGATAAACTGAATCCATCTTTAGAGCTAGAGCTATCGCTTTTAAAACGAATCATAACTATGTTTCCAGAGCTGGTGAGCGCTGGCGGCTTCGACGTTCCACAATATCTTCCCACCAGCGGCTTTGAGACTGAAGAGTTATCGTAAACCTCCACAAAGTCGTACACACAATTACTACTCTTCTCCAATTCAAAACTATTCCATGTCAACTGGATTGCATGAGTTTTAGGAGCAACAATGACCCACCGGCAGTCAGCATCCGGTATGTAGCTTTCCTGATCTCCTAACGATGGAGGTCTTATCGTGATGTCCTCCGACATGATTACACCTCCGCAAGTCACGTTTACAAAAGTAAAATTTGCTTTAAATCCCTTGCCTCCAATTGAGGCATCGGATATAAATCGCATCAGCATCACGTTCAAAGACGAAATTGCTCTCGGAGGAATCTTCGCACTGCAGTAGCGTCCTATAAATGAACTGTTACTAGCCTCAATGCTATCATATATATCAACAAAGTCCAAATCACAATTGGGGTAAGAATTTCCTTCGACATCAAAGTCCTGAAAATCCAACAAGACTGCTTTTCCCAACGGAGCTTGTATTACATAGTCACATCTTTGATTCAAGCCGTATGTTTTCGGATATCCTGGGCTTGTGATCTCAACACTTGGATCTGTGTATACTCCTCCACATAGCAGTTTATAGGTAAGAGAGAAACCACCATGGGAATGTGACCAATCTGATTGGAACCTTATCAACAAGTTGTTAGAGTTAGTGCGGAATGGTGCTGGTGATCGTTCTCCGCAGTACTTTCCAAGAGACGGATCATCCACCGATCTTCCATCGAACATTTCCACATAATCGAATTTACATGTTTCGCTGCTTTCCAGCTGGAATCTGTTGAACCGAACCTCGATCCGACTTCCCTGTGGTAGGTTGATTAAATATTCACACATCAAATTGTTTGGATACTTGTTATCTTCGTAACGCCTCGGAGAACCGATCTCTCCTTCGTTTTTAGTGAAAATACCTCCGCATCCCGGAATGCCTTCGATAACGGAATAGCTAATCTGGAATCCGGCATCAGTACCATCTTCGTCTGAGTGGAAGTACACGGTTGCTTCATTTCCCGGGGTCACCAATGGCTCCGGGTGCGATGTATTGCAATACTTTTTCAGCACTGATGCCTCTTCCTGTAAACCGTCACTGATTTGAACGAAGTCATACTCGCATGAATCGTGCGCCTCCAGCTGCATCGTGAAAAAGTGAAACTGTAACCGTTTTCCTGCGGGAGCGCTCAAATACCACTTGCAGTCTCGATTTGGAGGATATTTTCCTGGTGATCCTGGGGATGCTATTGCTCCATGACTTTGAACTGCTATCTCTCCTCCACAAATCGGGTCTATACTGTTCCAATGCAATTCAAATCCATCAAGGGCGGTGCTGTTGTCAGATCGGAACCAAAGATACATAAAATTGTGGGTAGATGTGATGCTGCCTCCCTTCGGTAATGCGCTGCCGCAGAATCTACCAATGTTGTGCGAAGCGGAAGTTTTGCCATCATGGATCTAATAAATTTGAAACAACTGTAATAACTTACGATCATCGAACATTCAAAATTACTTACCTGCAGCCAATCGTATTTGCATTCCTTATTTTGCATTGGATTCTCCAAATTGAACTTCGTGAAAGTGATGTTCAAAATTTTGGTGTGATTGGTCTTAATCAACCACGCGCACCGCGCATTATGATTGTACGTGCCATTGTCCACCGGATAGCTCAAGTTTCCAGAATCAGATTCCAGAACGCCTCCACAAGCCCGCAGTACACTCTGACAGCGCATGCCCGTGTATCCGGGCGAACAAGTGCAGACGTAACGGCCGATGAATGGAGTGCAGGTTCCATCATTGAAGCAGGGATTTGCAGCGCACGGTGATATGAGTCTGACACAGTTGGGCAAAGCCGTACCTGGTGGACATGTGCAGGTGTAATTGTTGCCGTTAGCTGTACACGTGCCGCCGTTCTGTAGAAAAGGATATGAGATTAGTAACTACCACTTTGTTGTTTTGACGTTAAACAAGTTCATTTTTTCAAATTCGAAAACGTCACAAGACAGATGATCAGCCCTCCAGAGTAATTTCTTTAAATAATTTCGCATAATTTATTGATTAACAGTGATGTGAACTGGTCAATATTTCCATTATTGGCAAACACATGGAAATGTTTGTATCAACCAGTTCTTAAATTCGAGTACCATTCGAGGTTTGTATCCATCCCTTTATTTTAACAAAACATCAAAGTTTCCATATCCATATGAAGCATATGGCACGGCTTTTGTATTATTTATGTTGGATATTAAATACCAAACTTTTCTATTTGTTTGCACATTAATCGTAACAACTCCCGTCTGATCGCGATTTTCAATGTCTTTTTTTTCATCTAAGTACGATGCTACAAGCGTTCGAAATTTTCGGTGATAGTGATAAAAACGAAAAAATCAGCAGCCACTGCAAATAGAAAATTTCTTAGCGGAAGGCGAAGTGACCACCAATATTCGTAAAGTGACCGACCACCGTCTGAACTGCACCCCTATCTGCGCAAATAAATCTCGAATCGTATCAAGTGAACTTTTTGTTGAAGCACTGAGGATGGTGAGCTGATGCTCGAAGGACAAATAGCACTTCATGTGCGTGATGTAGTTTCTGGATGCTCAGAGGTACAAGTTTTACACTAAAGACATTCTAGGAATAAAACCACTGGAAGCTATGTTCCATGTCCGCGAAGTTAGGCATAAGTGCGTTAGGCATAAGCACGTTAGGTATAATGCACGTTAGGCATAATGGACGTTAGGCATAATGTATATTAGGCATAATAGACTTTTGGTTTAATTCTGCCTTCTTTATATCATAGGTGAGGTGAATGAACAACTAGATTTAAAACCTCTTAAATAAAAAAAAATATCATAGGCTATTCTTTGGATCATTTTATGCCCAACGTCCATTATGCCTAAGGTACATTATGCCTAACGTCCATTATGCCTAACAACAAAGCGAAACAATTAGCCAGGCAGTACACGGAGCCTGTGTAGGTTCCACAGCGTGTGGGCGATACCCGCACACCCCCATGTGGTGCAAGCGAAAGGGATTTGGGGGTATTACACGTAATATCCCCACAGAGTGAGGGACCGAATGTACACGGAAGAAAAAAAGTACCCAAAATTGAGTATTTTTAAACTTACTTTTGAGTTATTTTTTCTCTTCTCTTTCATCCACTCTTTCTTTTGTTGTCAAAAACAAAAGAGCCAAACAATCCAACGACGCCAGTTCAATACGGGAAGCCAATTTTGAGTTTTATTACCTGAGGTCGAAATTGAGTGAATTAAACTTAAATTTGGGTCAATAAATTTTCCGTTGGGTACTTTTTTTAACATGGGAGTAAAGGCAAACTACTTCGACCCTACTTACTCAATTTTGGCTTCCCGTACGGATGTTCGAGGTTGGGTGAATTAAACTCACTATTGGGTAGTTTATTTCTTCCATGTATAGATGAGCATTAGAGTGATTCAAATTTTGACTTTTTGGCTCCCCTATGCTTAAACGATTGTATTTACTGTTTTAATAGACTTCTTCCATTTTTAGCTAATTTGGATGTAATTTGAATGTGCACGCCTCATTTGAAGTTAGTATAGAAATTACTATGGAAATCGCTAATTATGTGAAATACCGTTCCGTGAGGTGGTCCATAAGCTAATTGAATATAATCAACGCGTCGACTTCATAAAACACTTCCTAAATTGAAAGTCAGTTGTTGTTGCGAAGCGATTTGACTTTTGTAAGTAAAGCTATAAAGAAAACAAAAATGCTCATTATTGATATTGATGTTATTCTTTTACGTGTTAAATCGATTTTCCCACGATTCAGTATTTTATTAATAACTTTTCTTGCCAGCATTAAATCGTTTCGCAACAAAGACGATCGGTTCCCGTGATAAATTTCCTATCTTGCCAATGTATTCATATATTTTTAGAGGTTAATGGGGAACGTTGGGAAAAGGTATTCTGCAAAAGTTACTGTTTTCATATTAAATTTCATACAAACTTCAAACTGCTCGTGCTCAGTCAAATTACAACCAAACTAGCTAAAAATTTAAGAGGATTATTAAAATAGCAAATGTCATCAATTAAGCATATGGAAGCGAAAAAGTCAAAATTTGAATCACTCTAATGAGCATACAAGAAAGCCTCGCTAGGCCTGGCCCAGTGTCGGGGGGCAGACACCTCTGCGACCTGTTGCAGGCAGGCTTGTAAAATGTCATCTGCATGTCATTTGACTAATTTGTTCATAACTTTCTTCAGAAGTAAAATTCACATCATAATTTTAGATGTACTCATAACGCTTGAGTAGGGCTATATTCTTGTTCAAGGGTACATTGCTCTAAATATAACATTTAAGGCTGGAGAGTGAACACTGTCCCAAATGTCACGTGTCATTTGACATGATGTCATTTGAATGACATATTGCCTCCCACGCACCAGATTACATATTTACAGCAATGTCTTGTTCGACAAAGTTGTAGGCACATTTAAGCGCTATAAGTTCGTCATACATCAAGAATCAATAGCTAACTTCTGAAAAAAGATCTGTGAAAATTATACAAACAAATGCAAATGACATTTTACAACACTGTGCAGGACGGGATAACCACCACACTGATTGAGAACTATCTGGGCTACGAAATGTGAACAGGTGGATCAGGTGGATAAAAGATCACAGTCACACTGTACTCTAGTAAAAAAAATCCTTTAAGAATTATTTCAGTAATTCCTGAACGAAAGTCCTCCAGGTATTCCTTTAGAAATTTCTCCAGCATTTTATTCGGAAACTCTAGAAAGAAGTTCTTGGAATTTTATCGAAATTTTTCCCAGGAGTTCTCCTTTAGGACATTCTCTGGAAATTCTTTCAACTTCCTCTGAAAATTCCTTTAAAAGCAGCTTTCATTTGAAAATTCCTGAGAAATTTCTGCTTCTTCTTTTTCTTCTTCTTATTGGCATTACATTCCAGGGATTCAGCTAGGACGCGAAAAAATTTCCTCATGTCATTTTTCAGGCGTTTGGTAATTTTGTGAGTTACGGCGGTTTTCAGTTTAATCAGATAATATCTTGGAGGTTTTAGGTCTGTGGGTTTTTGCATAGATATAAGGAAGTGAGTGTGATAAGTGATAGTATTAAAGTGACTTTTGGACTGAAAAGGTAAGAAGCTTCAAAATTCAGTGATGTCATCTAAGACTACCGTAAAGAGTGATTCGGAAATCGAAAATTGGTTACTGATTAATTAAGCTAAAAAATACTAACTTTGTTTTGTTCATGTGCAATAATTTTGTTGGCTAATCAATATTTTCTTATTGATTCTTGTAATATATCTGTTATACCCGATCCCATTTTCTAATAATTATACTATTAAAATCCAAAGTAAAGGAAAATATCTATTTTTGTATCCAAAATGTGATAATAATTGTATGATTTCTTCAATATCTTACAATTAATTGATTTGTATTATTTTTTTTTTCTTTCAAGCTGAGACATTTTTGTTTCACCTTTCGTTTCTAGTATTGAAGACATACTTTGAATATTATCAATAAAATGACTCAATAAGAAAATCATTATCTTTTATAAGAAAATGAACAAAACAAAACATAATTAGTGGTGCACATGGTATTAAATCATTTGAAATTCTAATGAAAATGAATTTTTGCTTACCTTCTCGGCTACTTCAGAATCGAACACTGTCGAGCATATTGTACTCTATTTGGGGATCTTAAACGAGTGATGAATGTTTGCAGTCAACACTGCAAAGCTATGACTTATTGTCTCGGCCTAATATGTAATCATATGCGGTATTTCGATTCTGTTTTAGGAGGTTCGAAACGAAATTCCGCGGAATTTCGTAGAATTTGGGCATTTCCCTATTTCCATCATTTGGGCATTTCATCTATTTTATTGGAAAAATGCTTTCGTCGCATGTATTTAGAGTTTCCATCCCGAGGATTTAGGAAAATTCGGGATTTCTCGAGTCCCGGGATATTATTTTTGAAATCCCGAAAATCCCGGGATGCCCGGGACAAAAATACTGTTTCATTTCCGGGTCGCAAACAGTGTAATTTTTCTTCTTACAAAAGTTATTCGTTTTGAAAGCGTTGGGTAATAAACTCATATCATATTTTTATACCTCCCATCAGACATGATTTTTTTTTCAAGTTCGTTTATTTGGTAGGCTCAGGCATGTATACGGAGCCAAGGTTCTTTGTGATGCACAATCGATATCATCTTATTATTAAATTAGTAAGAGAGGAACAGTCATTAAAATATCGGAGATAGTTAATTGAACACCTTCACAAAAAATATTGGTTTCCCCTATACCACTCAATGGAGGGCTACTGACTGATACTTTTTTTCCAGCAGCTACCGCTCTCTATTAATTAAACGACAAGTATCTACAGTACAAGATCAGCTACATCTATTTGGCGCCTGCTTCCTACCCATCTCCCGTCTACAGCGAGGTTCTGTATACTAGCTGATATTCGCCTTGCTAATCTCCTTGCACCGCCCAACATTGAGTCAGTCTTCCTGAGCTTCATGCCTCCAAAACAATTCTTGATCCAATTCATGTCCTTCCAATCGACGTTCGTACAAAAAACTTTCCAGCACATGCGCAAGTATAAGTGGTCCGACCCCGATGCTCTGCCTAATTTTTTGTGCTGCTGAACTGACCAACTCCCCAACCTCCCACTAAATTCTGTACGGCGCTATCCGTGACTTTCGCAGCCAATGCATGATCCCACGATACCACGAAACTTATGCGCCCGATCCATGAATCCCGGACTGCGATTACGTTTCTGTAGATAATCCATCGACACTATGTTTAAGAACCGAAATCTTCATGGACCATAATCTGTTCCAGGGTTGTTAATCGATGAATTTATTATCGTCGTTAATTTAACGCCAACTTCGATAACGATAATGGTTGTACGATGATGTTTCGTTAACGATAAAGTGAGCGTTGATTTAACGTTATCGTTATCGAGTACTCGTTGATTTATCGATAATTATCGAGTTAACTGTAACGTATACTACAGTTAAAAGAACAAATATTCTCAAGTTATTTTTACAAAACCTATTTCAATCATTGCATCGCCTTCAAATATTCAGAATCGCGTTTAAATCGTGGATTTAATTGGAATTCGAGAAGGTCACCGAATATACCAATCATTAAATTTCTTCCAGAGTCTTAGTTTTCAATAGTAAATAATCTGAGAATATTTTAAATGTCTTAACTGTTTAGTTTGGTTTTATTAACAAAGCTTCTATTTTGAAGGTGCAAAACACCCAGTTAAACGATTATTGTATGACTAACAGTGAGGACAAAATTCCTCAGCCTAACCGAATCATACTGAATAGAAGACAAGGTTAGCTCATCAATTCATTGAGAGAATTTTCACTCGCTGCTAGAATGCAGTAATGCAGGTCGCTGCATCAAATATTGTTTGAGAGTTTTATAAAATATGAACTTTACCCCTGAACTTGAATAAAATCGTTTTTAAATCAAAAAATAAGTTTTCTAAGGAAACATCGAAAAATCCCGGGATCCCGGGATTTGCCAGGATATTCGAACAAGTTCATCCCGAATCCCGGGACAACGAAAATGGCCGGGAAATGGAGACTCTACATTCTGTTATTCTGTTAAAAATAACAACTCCAATTATTGGTACACTGTTCCAATAGTTGCGTTATTTTAATTCGTGTTCCAATAGTTGCAAATCCCATTGTTTTCTTATACTATGTTCGCACTACGGTCTGAATGGCATCTTATTCAAATTATCGACAAAAAAAGCTCATAAAGATAGTCAAATAACATGTTACAAGGCCCTAGTGCGAACATAGTGTTACTATTGGTGCACAGGCGAAAATTTAAGTTTAATAGCTTGGCACCATCCCAGGAAAATCAACGATGGAGTGACATAAATTTCATAGCAATGTCACTCCCAACGTCTGTTGAAACCTATCATATCATTCGCTTATGATGATTTTCCTAAACTACATTCCCTACCAATACTACAACTCCTTGACATTTATGACGGCGTCGGTGAGTCGCTGGCCTCTCGTTAAGTAGATGTCATATCATCATTTCTTTCCTTTCCTTAGTAACGGAGAAGATGGGCGTGGCCATGGTAGTTTTCTTGCTTTATTATTTCGAACCCCCAACTGGGTTGCTATTAAATCCCAAATAGTAATCCATCAGCATGGGATAAGAAAGTTAAAGAATATACATTACAGCTATCAGTATGCAATATACGAAATACTACGTTACAACGCAATGTAACGAATGGATTTTGTTCGAATTGCGAATGGAATTCTATTCCATATCTTTGATTGTAATTCTGTTCGAATTCCAAATCAAATGCTTTTGTTAAATGAACTGTTTGAATTCAGAATGTAATTCAGTTGGTTTCCCAAATGGAGTTCTGTCGATTTCCGAATGGAGATCTCTTTCATATTTGTGAATGGTATTCTGTTTGAGTTTTAAAAAAAAATCTTTTCGATTATTTTCTGTTTTCGATTGAATTCTGTTCAAATTCCGAATGAAGTTCCGTTTGGATTCCGAATGGGATTCTTTTCGATTTTCGTATGGAATTCTGTCCGAATTTCGGAATTCGAATAGAATTCGGGATCGTTCAAAAATGATGTCACAGGTTTTAGGGGGGGAGGGGGTCTAAGATTTTGTGACAGTACATGTACCAGGTATACAAAAAAGCGTGACAGAGGGGGAGGAGGGGGTCTAGAAATCCCAAAAAATAGTGGACGTCATATTTGAATCGCCCCTTCTCTTGAAATCGGAATGGAGTCCTATTCGGATTCCGAATGGAATTCCTTACGCATTGCGAATGAAATTCTTTTTGAATTCCAAATTTACTTCTGTTTGAATTCTAAATGTTTTTTTCTTTCTAATTTCTAATAGATTTCCGTTCGAATTTCGGATGCAATACTGTTCGAATTCCGATTGGAGTTGTGTCTAAATTTCGAACGGAGCTCTTATGAAATTTTGAATGGATTTTTCTATTCGAGCTTCGAATTAAATTCTGTCCGAATTTTGGACGGATTTTTTTTCGAATTCCGAATGGAGCTCTGTTTGAATATCAACAGAAGTTCTTTCAGATAGACTTTCAGCCCTAGATCACAATATAGGGGGACTGCTCCTTGAATTCATACCATGTACCCAAGTCAATACCATTCGAAAACAAAGAATCGGTCGCAAATTGTTTTATTTCTCATTTTTGTGAATTTTTTCAGCAGTGAGCACGCCGGAAAACAACAAAACACGACACAAATTGAGCCTAAATTGCCTGTTTTGCGAATGTTATTGATATGGGAGCATGTTATTATTGGTGGAGCGGATACCCTATATTTATTCTGGCCTTTGTTTGCCTTCTATTTTGACTATTTTCAAATCTTCCTTCTCATAGCCTATTTCAAATATATCTCTTTTGTCAACTATCTTCCTCGCTTTCCATTTTGTTAGTAGAAAATGCATTTTAGACATAGCTAATTCTTTGAAGAAAAAAAGTATAAATGCTAGTACCTATTAGGTTGGTAAGAAAATAGATCAGAGTGCGTTTTTATATGATATGCAGATTGTTCGCGAGAATCAGAAGCTTTTGATCTGCTAGTGCGATCGATATGTGAATAGATTTAATTAATCGCAATGCTGTACTTGGAAACATGCCTCAGAGACGCTTATTTAGGAGTATCAACTTTTCTGTCGGAATTGAGTGAAAAAAGTAGATCATGTTTGTTTGTTGCTTGAAAGACAAATGTTCATTCAGAGGTCACGTATAGTCGTGATTTATTTAGCAGGCAGAACGATCGGCCGGTCATGACATAATTTGTTCTGCTTTGTGCGGTTAGCAGAACGATCGCCCGATCATCGAAATGTCGTTCTGCTTTGTGCGGGTGAGTAAATTAATTAGAAAGTGAAGATGCAGTTCGCGTCAGTAAGCAGAACGAACATCGAAAATATTGTTCTGCTTTGTGCGGTTAGCAGAGAGATCGGCTGGTCATCGACAATTTTGTTCTGCTTAGTGCGGTCGGTAATTAAAATAATTAGTGTTCGTTCGATTATCTTTTGAATTGATCAAACTACACGCTATACACGGCATACCGTTTACCAAAACAAACCCTGCCACAATACCTACCCCATATATCCAACATCCCAGTGATTTCTCGTGGAAGTGCAAATGACTCGTCGGCTTCTATCAAAGCGAGTATCATGTCAACATTTTCCTCAGAAAAATATATTAAGCTCGTTTAGTGGAATGTATTAAACCGTCTAAGACGAATTAAGTACTGTCCATTTAATTCCACCAGTTAATTTTCGTTATCTTTGCAGATACGTATTTCGACCACAACTGTGTGGTCGTCTTCAGTGTCTTGTAAGTCGAGTCAAGTACAAGACACTGAAGACGACCACACAGTTGTGGTCGAAATACGTATCTGCAAAGATAACGAAAATTAACTGGTGGAATTAAATGGACAGTACTTAATTCGTCTTAGACGGTTTAACATTTTCCTACCAATTCCTTAATTGACCTGCATTCGGACACGGCCGACGCTGGTATTGCTTATTTTTAGGTCATTTGGTTCTTACACATTGAAGATGATGTTAGTCCCAAACTTCATCTGCTGGTTCTCTGTGTAATCACAGCTGACCTGGCAATAACGGAGTAGCAACCGTGGGCGGTCAATCATGCTCATGCTTATGCTCTTATTGGCATTACATTCCCCACTGAGACATTGCTGCCTCGCAGCTGTTCATTAAGCACTTCTTCAGTTGTTAACTACGAGGTTTCTAAGCCAAGTTACCATTTTTGCATTCGTATATCATGAGGCTAACACGATGATACTTTTATGCCCAGGGAAATCAAGAATGTTTCCAACCTGCAAATATTCTAGACCGGACCGGGAATCTAACCTAGCCACCTTTAGCATTGTCATGCTTGGTAGAAATACGTTTTGGAATTCATTTGGATTTCGTTAGAAGTTCACATACAACACTTTTTTGTAGGTCTTGTCGTTTTAGAGTAACATTTATTTTGAAAAAATCGACTCGACGACAAGAAAGAAGTGTTCTATGCACATCTTGAGCAGACATACGATGCCTGCCCACTGCGGGACGCCACAATCGTAATCGACAACTTCCACACTTACCGCAGTGCAAAAAATGAATCCGATCAATACCTGTGCTCAATACTCTCAACGGTGTACAACTTGCATCGAAGTCGATCGCCGCGACTAAACATTGGGCAGCTACAAGATGGAAGACTAGTCCAAGATTACGCGCAGCAGCTAAAAGTGGCTCTACAAACGGAGCCCGGGCAGAAGCCATGAACAGAATAACAAAACATGATATGGACTTGATTGATATAAGAGATAAAATAACAGGAAACAATATCAAAAATTTGCACCAAAATATCATTTAAATATCAAGATATGCTATGGATAAGAACAAACTAATGGCACATGATATTGATCACTAGCATAACTTGATCTCCTCATGATATTGTAGTGCAAAATATTGATATTGTCGTCTGATCTTTTATCTCTTATATCAATCATGTCCATATCACAATTTGCTATCTAATCAACATTTGATATTATTGAGCTGTTTTCGTCTACTCGGGAGAAGCTGCACTAGACACAGTGTTTTCGTATTAGAGAAACAACTTGTATGACAGCGAATGTGAGCACTTATTGTAGGAGAAGAATCTAGCATGGGTGAGATTGCTGCAACATCGCTCGAGGGCAGACGAGGCATCACAAACGGGCGCGGAACAGACAAAACTCCGCCAGCAGGAAGATCGAGACCATGAAACGACGGAGCAACTCTACTTAGCCTTGCGAGCAAAGGCGTAAGATTGCCAATCCAGAGATGGTGAATTCGATTCTCGTTCCGGACTATATTTGTAAGAAGCGATCAATATCATGTGCCATTAGTTTGTTCTTATCCATAGCATATATCAATATTTAAATGATATTTGGGTGCAAATTTATGATATTATCGCCTTATTATTGTTCTTTTATCTCTTATATCAATCAAGTCCATATCATGTTTTGTTATTCTGTTCATGGCTTCTGCCCTGAATAGTGTATCGATTGTACTTGCCATACTGATGGAATGGCGGGCATAATAAAGCTTGCAGTTAATAACTGAGAAAATGCTGCTGATAGGATACTAAGTTGAAAAGCAGGAAGAAAATGTAAAACCACAGAAAAAGAAGGAGAAGAATCAATACCATAAAATATCAATGTTCGAGTGTTAGAAAAAGCGATAGTGACGATAGTTTTGCTGAATGTAATGAAAAGTTCAAACAAACATACCTTACATGGGTTGAACGTGCATGGGTTCATGGGCATTCTCACGCATCCTGTTGATCCATAACCAGACCCTTGGTAGCCAGGAGGGCAAATGCACGACACAACTCCACCTGCATAATCCATACACCGAGCAAGTGGATGACAAAGACCCGGGGTGCAACGGCTCCCTCTCAATACGCATGTCTTTCCATCACCCGTGTAACCTAAAGGACAGTTGCCGCATGTATAAGAACCCTGTAATTTTACGGTGAGTAAGTTTTAGTGAATCAACACGAATAGAACATGCATACCCTCGAGTTCATGCATGGTACCGACGGCGAGGTACTGCATCCGCCATTATTTGTTTGACACTCATCAATATCCACGCAGTAGAAGCCATTTCCTGTATATCCTGCTGGACAGCTGCCACACACGAAAGACCCTGGCAGATTTATACAACTGACCTCCGGATCTTTCGAACAATGAGGCTTAGATTCTGTACATTCATCTACGTCAACCGAGCATGCTGGTGTAACGCCGTTGCTCTTCCATCCTTGATCACATATGCATTTATATCCTGGTTCCTCCTTGGTTTGCACGCACGTCCCATGGCCACACAATTCACTGCCAGATGTCATACAATCCTTTGTCTTGCTGTTACAATGAATTCCCTGCCATCCTCCAGCGCATATGCAGCTATATCCTCCCGGTGTATTTTTGCACGTGGCGCCATTCATGCAACCCAAATCGGTACCAGCAAACTCTGAACACTCGTTGACATCAGTAGCACAAGTTTGTCCTTCCCAATTCTTCGGACATAGACAAACGAACGAATCAAACAAGCTGATACAAGTGCCCCCGTTCTGGCATGGACTTGTCTTACAGTTGTTCTCCTTTAATTTATTCATTAAATTTCCAACTTTCCGCTCTAGCGCTGTCAATCGACGATTAATGTTATTGATCCTACCCCGACCTCTACCTTCATTCGATTCACCGTTCGTTCTGTGAAGGGATTAATAGATTATTGTTTTATCATTCAATAACTACCCTAAAAGATTATTGTACCCATTTTCTAGCGCAGCGACGCGTTTCTGCAAACCGTAAGGACCACTCACGACATTCATCAAAAACATAAGTTGATTCGAACCATCTGATGCCTGACTCGAATCAGGTGGTGCCGCCGTAGACGACGATACGTTCGCAAGCCCTTGAATCAGTTTCCCTAGACTAACATCACCAACGTTGAAGAAACTGTTGCCCTTCAACATCACGGTGATATTTCTGTCGACCGCTGATTCGATTATGAGGTGTCCATCGTTGGAGAGAAGCTTGGGCCTGCAAATGATGTTAAAATGTTTGTGATTCACTAAACTACATAGTAAAATAGCAAACCAAAATTTTGATGTCTTAAATATAAACTAATGTACTTGGAGAAAATTTGAGTCAAATACATTCTTTACACAAAGCCATTTTATTCAATAGTTTTTTATGAGCATCAATGTGGACATTTTTAATTTACGGAACAATAGCTAAGTACTTAAACTTTGAGTTAAAAAACATTCAATGGGGCCATCCAGAAACCACGTGGTCATATTTTTGAAGATTTTCAACCCCCCCTCCCCCATGTGGCTTATCGTGGTCATTTGGCAGACCCCCCCCTTTGACCACGTGTTTTTTCCTCAAGTGCAAAAATTAAAAAAAAACCCAGATTAATCCACCTAGCGGTGATGGTGCCTTTCTCGAGCAAAAAGGTAATAAATGTAGCCTTTACGCTTATACCTCGATGATGTACAGGAAAGGCAAAACAGTTACACCGTCTAATGTTATGATAGAAAATTTACACTAGTAGACGACAGATGGCGCTGCCAAAAGTTTCTTGAATTTCCTATGTTCGAATTTTGACTTTCGGACAATTTCATAGTACTATGAAACTGAACGAAGAGCATGCTTACGCCTAAATGCGCGCAACACGAACATCTTTATAGTACGATGAAACTCGTAATGGGAGCAAGCCACGGATAAACACGGAGCAAGGAAACGGATAAACAATATTCATAGATGCAAGGCATTTTCATAACACATTATTGTTCTATGTGATTATGTCTCATCACTATTTTAATATTATCTATTTTTACAATTCGCAATTATTATGAAATTCAATAGTGATCAACAGCGTTTTAGTCTCTGCCGGATGCAACTTGTTGCAAGAAAATCGGTTAAGAGCTTCTATGTGAAAATTTGGCTAATGTTTTTTATGGCATTTTGTGCACACACACACACACATACACACACACACACACACACACACGCACACACGGACAGACAGACATTTGTTCAGCTCATCGAGCTGAGTCGAATGGTATATAACACTATGGGTCTCCGGGACTTCTATCAAAAGTACGAATTTGGAGTGAAATGATAGCCTTTCGGTACAACTTTGTTGTACGAGAAAGGCAAAACCTTATGTAACTAAAACATATGGTTAATCCGATGAATTTTGAAGATGGACAATTTCAACTGATTCAAAATCAAGCTAAACCCAGCATGGAAATTATAAATTTTCATGAACTCGAACATTTTGATGATGTTATCATGTTGTAATGTCGTGTGTTATGATATCTAGAACTCGTACACCTTCGATGCATCAGGAGGATACAAAAAAATGTGGACTCACGAATATGTTATAAAAATTTCGAGAAAAAATTGTAATGGTTGAGAAATTTTCGAAAATATCCCTATATTACAATTTTTTTTTTTTAATTTTTTTATCAGTGATTTTTTTAAAATAATTATAAAGTTCATCACTGAATATCACTATAGATTCCTAAGAGTATTTGGGACCTTCCGTAGCTCTGGAGGTACTGGAAATTCTTAAGATTTATTAACCTCAGCGAAGCATCTGAACTGAACTCTTACAACGAAAAGTTTGTCAGAGAATCACAAAGTCAGTCATTAACAGGTTTCAGTAAATATAAATTAGAAAAAAAAATCCAGCTTACTTTTTTTACAGAATCTCTAAAGATTTTTTTTTTCAAAATCCTGGGCAACTAAATTTGCAATGGAAATTTTTTTCGTTTTCCAAAAGAAATTCTTAGACATTTTCAGCAGTTTTTTTTAAATTTCCGATGGAAATTCCTAACATTTTCCAGTAGAAAATCGATAAAAGTTCATCTGAAACAGCAATAATGAATTTCCCGAGGAAATTCCGATATTTTTACAAGTGAAAATAATGAAAAAATTGTACTTTTGAAGGAATTCCTTAAAAAATTAAATCAAAATTTTAAAGACTTTCTGATGTGATAATTCCTTAAAATTTCTAAATCATTTCCTGTGCATCTTTGTATGGTAAAGATTTAAAGCAATGTTTAGCTGAACCTACAAAGAAATCAAATTGACTTCCCGAAGAAGAATGAATCCCCGATGAAATTTTGGTAGAATTTATGGTACAAATTTTAAAAAACAAGAATCTCGAGAATTCCAAAGATTTATTTTTTGAAAATCCAAAGAATGTCTAGAAGATAATCCATAGACTCTTCCGTGGAAATTCTAAATAATGCCTCGAATAAAAAAATACTTGGAAAATTTAAAAAAAATGTGATAGAATTCACAAAGAGCGTAAAAAAGTAAATAATGCCTCGAATAAAAAAATACTTGGAAAATTTTAAAAAATGTGATAGAATTCACAAAGAGCGTAAGTAAAGTATGCGCTTTGCGTTTAATGATTAAATCATTACATTTTAATGATTTGTATTTTTTACACCGCTATTGTTATTCACCAAAAGTTTTTCGTGTAAAAAAAAAAACCACGTGGTTCGAGAGCAACACCCCCCCTCCCCCATGTGGCTTGGCTTATCGTGGTCATTTTCCAAACCCCCCCTCCCCCCATACATGACCACGTGGTTTCTGGACGGCCAAGTATTTCATTATCAACTCGAGAAGAACATCAAAAACGCATTTTGCCTTTTGGTATACTTGCTAAATTGTCATTTCACTCCGTAAGCGATACCAATTCTGATTGAATTGTCACATATTCATATACCACTTCTCTCCAACTTAATTGACAACATGGGTTCACTCTTTCCGACCCGTGGTGTTTTTATCTTTCCACGCCGAGCTCAATCAAAACAAAACACTGATTACTCTGTCATTGAGGATGCTGGGTCGTTAGGCCGAAAACCGTCAGGCCGAAGGTCATTAGGCCGAAGGCCATTAGGCCGAATGGTCACTAGGCCGAACGGTCATTAGGCCGACTGAGAACTAGGGAGTGAGAAGTGAGTAGTGCGCAATGAGGAAGAAGGAAGAAGGAAGAAGGAAGAAGAAGAAAGAAGGAAGAAGGAAGAAAGAAGAAAGAAGAAGGAAGAAAGAATAAGGAAAAAGGATTAAGAAAGAAGGAAGAAGGAAGAAGGAAGAAGGAAGAAGGAAGAAGGAAGAAGGAAGAAGGAAGAAGGAAGAAGGAAGAAGGAAGAAGGAAGAAGGAAGAAGGAAGAAAGAAGAAGGAAGAAAGAAGAAGGAAGAAAGAAGAAGGAAGAAGGAAGAAAGAAGAAGGAAGAAAGAAGATGAAAGAAGGAAGAAAGAAGAAGGAAGAAGGAAGAAAGAAGAAGGAAGAAAGAAGAAGGAAGAAGGAAGAAAGAAGAAGGAAGAAAGAAGAAGAAAGAAAGAAGAAGGAAGAAGGAAGAAAGAAGGAAGAAGTAAGTAGGAAAAAGGAAGAAGGAAAAAGGAAGAAGGAAGAAAAAAGAAGGAAGAAAGAAGAAGGAAGAAGGAAGAAAGAAGAAGGAAAAAGGAAGAAGGAAGAAGGAAGGAGGCAAAAAGGAAGAAGGAAGAAGGAAAAAGGAGGAAAGAAGGAGGAAAAAGGAAGAAAGAAGGAGGAAGAAAGAAGAAGGAAGAAGGAAGAAGGAAGAAAGAAGAAGGAAGAAGGAAGAAGGGAGAAGAAAGAAGGAAGAAGGGAGGAGGAAGAAGGAAAAAGTAAGAAGGACGAAGGAAGAAGGAAGAAGGTATAAGGAAGAAGGAAGAAAGAAGAAGGAAGAAGGAAGAAGGAAAAAGGAAAGAAGGAAGAAGGAAGAAGAAAGAAGGAAGAAGGAAGAAGGAAGAAAGAAGAAGGAAGAAGGAAAAAGGAAGAAGACAGATAGAAGAAGGAAAGTGCAAGAAGGGAGAAGGAAGGAGGCCTAAGGTGAAGAAAGAACTTCTCATTTTTCACTTTTTCTTCTTTTTGCTAATTCGGCCTAATGGCCATTCGGCCTAATGACCATTCGGCCTAATGACCTTCGGCCAAATGGCCTTCGGCCTAACGGCCTTCGGCCTAATGGCCTGACACCCTTTACGAGATAACTTTTCAAATATACAAATACTTGTTGAGCAAGCGAAAATACGAAAATTTAGACATTTCCTTGGCAAAAATAATAACTGGAATTTCTCTTTGTTTTTGAAGGTTGATTATGAAATGATAAGTCTTCTACCAAATTTAGAAGAAAAATTTATTACCTCGCTTCTATCACGCCTTAGTTTCATATTTAAGTAAAAAGTATACAGTAGGGGAGGAGGTTCGGTTGTGGGCACCGTTCGGTTATGGGCACCCCTATGTATCTTTTGACAGATAAGAGATGCTGTCATTCTGAAAACCGTCATTTGTTTGCTATAATAGCATGATGTTTTGTGCTCAATATCAAACCGGATGGGCATCTCTACTTTGAACTAGAAACAAATAAATTTTTCGTTCAAGAAAAACAACACGAAAGTTTTTTTTGGCCTTTTTCAAAGTGTCATAAATTAAATGATTTAATTCACAAAGTGAGTTCTATTCTAATGCGTATTTACACAGTAAATTTAATATATTTTGAGGGCCAATGACGATTGCCATCAAAATTTTAGCGCGATTTTTTTTTCTTCTCGTTCCAAAAAGGCTGCGAAATTCGGTTGTGGGGCACCTTTATTGGTTCGGTTATGGGCACCCTCATTTTATTGATAAATCATTCAATATCGTTTTACTTGTCCCTTAACTTATTTTTAATAACGTTTTAAGGCAGTTTTTATAATTAGTTTGACATAATTGTTCGAAATAATAAGTTTATTTAATATTTTTGTTCTTTGGTCATGCCTAGTCATTATACACACACTTTTTGGAACAAAGCGTTGACCGATTTGCTTCCAACAAGTTGCATTCGACGGGGAATGCTTTCCCATTGTTTCCTATTGAAAATTTGTCAGATCGGACTATGGGATCAAAATTTATGGCCAAAATATTATTTTTTGAAATGAACGAGAAAGGCACTATTGCCGCTAGGGTGATTAATCAGGATTTTTTTGACTGTGATGCATACCAATAAAACGTTAATCAATGCAAAATTAAAACCCATTAACGTAAAGTGCTATTTAGACCTTTCTTATGTGATTTTTCAACATCCTCCTTAATGCACTGAGGAGGCATCATCACTGCTAGGTGAATTGATTTGAGTTTTTTTAGCGTCTCCTGACTTTTAGAATGAATAAACTATTCATTGTCTTTAAATCTGGGTGGTTTTTATTCATGCTTCTTTATTTTTAGCTAAGTTTTCAAGGGTGCCCACAACCGAACCACGAAATGAAAATGTCCAAAAATGTCAAATTTTCTAAATTGTCAATACTTTTTTTCTAAATCGATGAAATCATATTAATTTCTTTGCTAGTAGTAAGGTTATAAGTTTAGCTTTCGATTGCTATGCAAATGTCAACATAAGATCAACCAGGGCCAAAGTTATGGACCAAACACAAAAGGGTGCCCACAACCGAACCTCCTCCCCTAACAATGAAAATACTAATTCGAAGAACTATTGGCATTTATTTTCAAGAATGCCAAAGGGTCGTTTTGCCCCGGGGGTGCATATTACCCCAGTTTCCCCTAATTGCAGTACTGCTCATGAGGCAAAACGCATTTTAGCTGGCAGCGTTTTGGGGCCTCTTCCCCTAAACCATCTTTTTTGGCTGTCGAACATCTAATCCTCCGAGGCAAAACGTTTTGGTATTCCGTAATATCTATTGTGTTTGAGATGGACTTAATATTATGTAGTTAAGGCAAAAATAGAGTCATAGTAATAGATGGGATTGTCAGAAAAACAGATTTTTTCCACATTTGGATGAAATATCTAACACTTTGGTCAGACAAAACACTCTAGTGGGAGCCTACAATGTACTACACGCCTCCACGCACTGACCATATTAGAATTGCTGGTTAGCTGACGTCTGGTGCGTTGCCTCCAGCGAAAGGCGTTTTACCTCTAGAGTGCTTAATGGATGGTGATTCTATAGTGCGCTTGGCTTTGATCAAGGTAAATAAATATAAATCTGAAGTCAAGTTTACAATAAATAATTGAAGCACATTTGGAGTTTTTCATCCCAAATCGGTTGATTTTTTAGCGGGCTTGGTAGTCATATGGCTACTGCTTCTGCCTCATATGCAGGAGGTCGTGGGTTCAATCCCAGGTCCGTTCCATTCTCCTATATTGTATCTTTCTCTATATTTCTCATGTTCTAGCAATCGCTATAGCGATATAGCGATATATCTATAGTTCTATAGAACTGGAAATGGACTTCCATACCGTTTCCATTACTATTCCTATACCTTCAACTTGAGTATTCTAGCAGTAATCTGCTAGAATTGGAAATGAACTATGAAGCTCGTTTCCTACATCCAATTTGAAATTCCATCAGTTGCCTTCTTCTATCTATCACATTGGCAGCTCGTTAACCAAGACGGACCTCTGCCTCTCGAACCTAACCCAAAAATTCCAACAAATTCCGCATGAACTCGTGGCAAGTGCAGAGGTATATTCGGCTTGCAGTGGGCGAGTGATTGCATCATCATTAACTCCCCCTTCCCTACATTGACTTGCATTCTGACGTGGCAGGCGCAAGTATGACCTAACAAATGAGATCACCAGAACTTGTACATTGAAGATGTGTGCAAGCCCCAAGCAAACATCTCTTGGTTCCCTGTGCAAGAACAGCTCTGGTCATAATGGAGTAGCAACTACGAGTAGTCAATCAAGCTCAAGCTCTATTTGGTTGAAAAATAATAATAATTTTTATTTTATATTTAAATAACTTTTGCCAAATATCACGCTCGATTGAAATGACAAAAACCAAATGCCCTTTTGTTACCGACAGTGCAAACTTCTTGTAATTGTTTCGGAAACATGTTGTCCAAATAGTTGAAACCATAGGAAGGATGACAACCAGAACGGTCATCCTGGAACAGGTTCCCGTGGGGCCTGTTGTGTCCACGTCCGACAGTTTCGATTTTATCCAAATCGGATTATTCTACACAAAGTTATGCTTTGGTTATTTGGCATAATTTTTAGATTGCAACAAAAGATTGAGTCTAGAGTTTCCATTTCCCGGCTATTTTTTCTGTCCCGGGATTCGGGATGAAAATTCTTGTATATCCCGGGAAATCCCAGGATCCCAGAAATTTTCGATGTTTTTTAAAACATTTTTTTTTTTGTTCTGGAAAAGTTTTTTTCGAAGTTTAGGGGTAAAGTTCATATTTTAGAAAGACCAGATGATACAGAATTTAAATTAAAACTAAGTTCAATTTCATTTTAAATCGATCCTTGGTTTGACTTCAAAAACCAAATAGGGGAAACCGCCAAATGTTGAACGGCTAATTTTGTCGCCTATTGTTGAACTCCCATAGGAAATGCACGAGCGTTCAACAATAGGCGAAGAAATTAGCCGTTCAACATTTGGCGAACTACCCTAGTATTTGCGTTTGTATCGGAAAGTAGAAACAAATATTCGCCGAGTTCGAAAAGCAGTGTTCGCTGTCCGTCGAAGTAGACTTAATTGTTTGTATTGCATATCGGATTTAAACCATTTATAAATTTTCATTCAAGCAGCGTATTATCTGTGGCAATACTAGGTAGTGTCAGCCACCTTGCTGTAGACGGAAGATGTGCAGTGGAATCGTACTGGGTGCATAAACCAGCCAGGACCATAAGTTACAGCTCCCCCTATTCATCAACAGTTTATAGGCCCAGCAATGGTTCCAGATCTACAACTTAGTGTCGATAAACCAAAGATAAACCAAAGTCCCAAAGACTTTATCAAAGACCAACTAATTAGGTAACTAATCTTTGACGTAATCGCAGTACCGGATCCATGAAACGGTTGTATAAGTCACGTGGTGCCGAGGGATCATGTATTGACTGCGTTAATCATGGGTAGCGTCGCACCGAATTTATTGGGGCAGGTCAGCAAAAGTCTAAGAAGAGCTTTAATCCAAAACATTCAGAAGCTGGTCAGCAGAAGTCCTGAAGAAACTCGGACCAAAACATAAACATAGGGGACGAAGATCTCAGGATGACTAGCTCGGTGTTAAGAGGGCCGAGAAGATTGACGAGGCGTGCACAAATGATAATTAAATTACGCGTAAAATAGAATCGCAAAATAAAATAAAATAGGTATCGTATAGTGTGCAACTCATCGTTGTAGACGGAAGATAAGCAGGAACTATACACCAGTTAGCTGCAATTGCTGCAGTTGCAGTTGCTGGCAGAAGTATCAGTCAGTAAACCGCCATAGGGTAAAGAAAACTCTTATGTTTTCTTTGTGAGTTAGTTTCCCTTGGCGTTGGGCGTTCAATGCAAATAAAAATTGTGAGCATACACACTATTAGTAAGCCTGAAGTAATTCGGGATTTTCGGGATTTCAAAAATAATATCCCTGAAATCGGGAAATCTCTAATTTTCCTAAATCCCGGGATTAATCGTCCCGGGATGTCCCGGGATGGAAACTCTAATTGAGCCATTTGGCATAACTGACATTTGGCATAATTTTGAATGTTTGACATAGATAAAGTAAATCGATGATATGCTGTAATAAATTTAGAAAGGGGAGACCTCAGACTGAGGATCGTGGGTTCGAGTCCCATCGAAGGGAATATGGCTACCCTCAATACATTTTTCAAATCAATATCTTCCACAAAGTTACCTCACTCTGTTCTTTGGTTCTTTGAAGACTCATCAAAACTTTACTAGTGAGAAATCATGGAGAAAGGCCTGTCGCCTGACATAGTTTGGGCCAAAAACTGAAATGTGCTCTCCTACAGAGTCTCTATAAAGAGTAGCGCAAAGAGTGAAGCCAAATTTACCTATTGAACTGTCAAACCGTCTACCTATAAAGCAAAGTAAACAAATACTTGTCGGTAGTGCGGAAGTATTGTTATCGCCCGATATTTTTTTCGTGAACTGCTTCGCAAGAACTAAAATGTAAGAGAAACAATGAAACAATAAGAAACTTATTTGTTTGCAGTTTGTGAATAACTTGAGGAACGGATGAAAAAGGTTGAGGAGCGAAAACTTACACGGAGCCACTTGAAGGGTTGGTAAATAATAAAAGTTGCCAAAAAAAATAAAACGATGCTCATGTTCAGAATCAGCAGATCCTATTTGCGCAACTTTACTATCATAAGCTTTGCTCTCACGCCACATTTCCCCTGACGCCAAATGACCGGATGATAAGCTGAAATTTCCTAGTCCCAAATCCTAAGCCCCGTCCATCCTTAAACATTGTAAACTAACCTCGAGTTACCAAGAGTACGCAGGCTTCTATCCCTTTCTTACTAACTGTACAATAAAATGATATTGATTGTATATATCACAAAGAACCATGGCTCCGTAAAATGTTATACACGCCTGAGCCTACCAAATAAATGAACTTGGAAAAAAATAGATTTGCTCTCCTACAGCATCCCCGGGGACATCTGAGGACATCCTAGAAACGTTCACAAGCACTTCAAGAACTTTGTTTTTGTTTTGAACTGGTTTTGTTATTGGGTATGATGTTTGAGAAGAGTTCAATGTAAAAAGATATAAAGTTTTCATCGAAATACCCCAAACGCCAAGTTGTAGGTACTGCACCGGAATCTGGAATAATTCTGGAATCATCTGAACCCAACTTGAATTGGAATCGAAGCTAGAATAAATACTGGACCGTGTCTCAAAATTACACACTGAACGGTTGAAAGCGAACAGAGTTATGATTTTTTTCTATTTCAGTTTTTTCCGTCCTGAAAACTTTATGATCTTTTGGGTTTAAAACCCCTTCATACAGGCAATATGTCACCGGAAGGTTTCAAATAAGAAGGTTTCGGCTTCATAAGAAAATTATAAGAAATTATAAGGAAATTATAACAGTTTTGGAAGCATAATCCTAAAACCCTTTTTTCTGTTATTCACTGAATACGTTCATTTGCTCTTCTAACCATAGCATAGGCTAGGCTATATTGCAGGAGCGAAAAAAGCTAAATAGGTTAAAAAATACATATTGATCGAATATACTGAAATAATCAAAGTATTCTCAAATTTATTGTGATCATGATACTCAATATTTTTAGTTTATTTTTTTCCAACTTTTTTTTTCAATGACAGACAAAGTGGTTATCCAACTTCTCCGATAGCCAGCGGTCGTGAATCTAAATTAAAAACACATAACATAGGAATCGTAAATCAAGGAAGTGAGTAAAAATAATTAGTATAATTCTCGCTTAACTTTTCAAAAGGTCCTAAGTAACATTTTTTTCATGATTTAATTTGAATACTGCAATCAAAACCTTTCATATTGGTCTGTTGATTGCACTATTCAAATTAATTCATGAAAAAATGTTGCTTAGGTCCTTTTGAAAAGTTAAGCGAGAATTGTCAAATTATTGCACGATGTTTTTCTTCATGTTCAATGACCCTAGATGGATCGTTTTGCTTAATGATCAAAAAGTAATGCACAAAAAATTTAATAATTAAATATTAATAATCTATCCCAACAAAATAAGTCGGAATATCAGAGTTTCGCGAGTGAATACATAGTCTAAAACTAAATATAGCTGCCTCTATTGGCTTGATAAATCATGAACGTTTAAAGAACAAACAATAAATAGAATAGATATAAGTATATACTCTTTCGACAGCCGGCTGGCAAGAGTTTAAATTAGAAACATATAAACAACATATGCTATGAGTCGAATTGCCAGCTTGAAGCAAACATCCTTGACCTATCTTACCCTACCCAAACACCAACTCCGTTGAGCTTATGAAGGCATCGCCAAGTCGGGGGCCTCTCACTAAGTAAGTTCTACATCAACATTTCCTTCCATATCCCTAGTTACGGTAAAGATGGGCGTGGCCGGGAGTAGTGATCCTCATGCTTTTGTTATTTTTGTGTTAGACTGAAATCAAGAATCCCTCCCCTTCTTGATTTCTGATTGCATTCTACATAGGGATTTCAAAAGAAAAACACGAGTATCACTAGTGTCCAATCTACGAAGTATACCGTAACAACGCATAATGCTTAAACCCTTTTTTGTAAGTAAGAGACAAAAGTATCCTAACCATTCTGCAATATACTACAACTTGCACAAAGGATTAGAATTATGGTATGTACTGAGGCCTAGAATAGAATCATGGGCACTGTTAAACTGTTGAGCAAGTTTCGAACTAGGATCCAACTTTGAGACATTATTCCCAAAATTGGTACAGGTTGGACTCGATTTTCCAGGGACTCGATTATCTAGGGTTCAATTACCCGAAATTTTGAACTTGATTAACTGGAGTATTTTTTTTCTTCGGTTTTTTTTAACCCTTTTGTTACCGACAAAAAAAACACCCTTACGTTACCGACAGGGTACCCAGGTACCCACGGACTTAAAATGATCATAACATTGTCAGTTTTTCACCGATACATGTTACAGAGAACCGATTCGGATTACCTGGTAACCGGAATTCCGGATTAACTGGGCCAAGTCTTAGAGTATGTGTAAATTGAAGATATATATATTCAACCAAATGAAGATTTCTTGCGGTATGACTAATAAACTTGGTTGGAAAAAAACCGTCTAAGACGAATTAAGTACTGTCCATTTAATTCCACCAGGTAATTTTCGTTATCTTTGCAGATACGTATTTCGACCACAACTGTGGTCGTCTTCAGTGTCTTGTACTTGACTCGTACAAGACACTGAAGACGACCACACAGTTGTGGTCGAAATACGTATCTGCAAAGATAACGAAAATTACCTGGTGGAATTAAATGGACAGTACTTAATTCGTCTTAGACGGTTTAATACATTCCACTAAAAAGAGCCTAATATATTTTTCTTCGTTGGAAATTTAAAGAATATAACTTATCTACGTTACAGGACCATCTTATGAATTAATCCCGGAACGGTTATTCCGGAAACAGGTTCCCGTGGGGCCTAAAGTGGCCACAAACTCATTTTGAAGAAACCCTGGCAATATGGGTATCAAAATTCATGAAATTGTATCGGAAGCATGATCCGATAAGTGATTGGACCATAGGATGGTTTGACAACGGACCGGTCATCCTGGAATAGGTTCCCGTGGGGCCTAAAGTGGCCACAAACTTATTCTGAAGAAACCCTGGCAATATGGGTATCAAAATTCATGAAATTGTTTCGGAAGCATGATCTGATAAGTAATTGGACCATTGGATGGTTTGACAACGGACCGGTCATCCTGGAACAGGTTCCCGTGGGGCCTAAAGTGGCCACAAACTCATTTTGAAATTGAAATTGAAATTGTATCGGAAGCATGATCCGATAAGTAATTGGACCATATGGATGGGTATCAAAATTCATGAAATTGTCTCGGAAGCATGATCTTTTGAGTTATTAGGCCATAAGATGGTTTGACAATGGACCGGTCATTCTCAAACAGGTTTCCGAGGGGACCCTCATTTAGAAGAAACACTTGCTACAGTCAAACCTCCATGAGTCGATATTGAAGGGACCATCGACTAATGGAAATATCGAGATGTGGAATAGAAAATCCCTGGGAAGCTGTTTGAAGGGACCATCACAGTAACCCAGAAAATATTTTTCAACATAGCAAAATTTGCTTCCATGAGTCGATATTTAAGTCATAGAACTTCGACTCATGGAGGTTTGACTGTATCTTTTTTTTCCGTTATTTCTTGTCAAAAAGACTTAAAAATAATTTACAAAAATAAAACGACCAAAAATTTTAAAATTTTTTTGTTCTGACAAAATGGGTCAAAAACGTGACAAAAGTGGGACGTGATAAAATCGGGTCGAACATGTGATAAAGTCGGAGGTAGATAAAATCGGGGAGTAACAAAATCGGGTCAACACTGTGTAACTTTTCACTTCTCTCTTCTCTCTTCTCATTTCTCTCATTTCACTTTTCACTTTTTACTTTCCACTTCTCACTGCTCACTTCTCACTATTCACTCCTCACTTCTCATTCGACCCAATAACCATTCGGCCTAACAGCCATTCAGCCTGATGACCCAACATCAGTCCCATCTTCTAGGAAAAACATGTTTCCGAAAATATTCCAAGAATTTTGATGCCAGGGTGTCTTCTAAATGAGTTTGTGGCCACTAAAGGCCTTTCGGGAACTTGTTCTAGGATGACTGTTCTGGTTGATATCCATCCTATGGTTTCAACTTTATGGATAAACAATTCCGAGAGTTTTGATACCCATATTGCCAGGGTTTATTTTAAATGAGTTTTTGGCCCCTACGAGCCCTCCGGGAACCTGTTCCAGAATGACCGTTCCGGTTCATATCCATCCTATGGTCTCAACTACATGAATAACATGTTTCAGGAACAATTCCAAGAATTTTGATTCTCATATTGCCAGGGTTTATTCTAAATGAATTTATGGTCACTTTAGGCCTCCGAGAAACTGTTCAAGAATGACCATTCCGGTTGATATTCATCCTATGGTCTCAACTACATGAATAACATGTTTCCGGAACAATTCCAAGAATTTTGATACCCATATTGCCAGGGATTCTCCCAAATGAATTTATGGTCACTGTAGGCCCTCCGGGAACCTGAACGGGAATATCAACTGGAATGGGAATATCAACTGGAATGGTGTTGATATCCATCCTATGGTCTTAAATACATGGAAAACATGTTTCCGGAACAATTCCAAGAATTTTGATGCCCATATAGCTAGGGTTTATTCTGAAATAATTTATGGCCACTACGGGCCCTTCGGGCCCTCCGGGAACCTGCTCCAGAATGACCATTCCGCATATCCATCCTATGGTCTCAACTACATGGAAATTATGTTTCCGGAACTATTCCAAGAATTTTGATACCCATATTGCTAGGGATTATTCTAAATGAGTTTTTGGCCACTACGGGCCCTCCGGAAACCTGTTCCAGAATGACCGTTCCGGTTCATATCCATCCTATGGTTTCAACTATATGAATAACATGTTCCCGAAACAATTTTAAGAATTTTGATACCCATATTGCTAGGAATGAATTTGCGGCCACTATAGGGCCCACGGGAACCTATTCCGGGATGTCCGTTCCGAGTCCATAAGATCTCGTGGTCCTAATACGCTGGGAAGTCATAATCCTCTAATTTTCTGCGAAACTGGTAGCTCAGGATACAAGAAATCATCATTTCGATTCTATAAGATCAACTTCTCCATTTTTGAGACATGGTCTAGCAAATCCGGAACTCCGGTAACCAGGTAATCAGGATCATTCCTATGTGACATGGATCGGATAGAAGATGAATTTCTTAATCCATAGCAAACGGAATCGTCCAAATCGGTTGAAAACTGACGAAGTTATGGTCATACCAAAACGTGGGTACCCGGGTAAAAATATTCAGAAGCCCCTCCCCAAGCCCCCATTTACTGGATTTTCATTTTCGTACCACCCAAACCTTAATTTTGCCGAGTTTGAAGATGTCACGAAGTTTCAATTTCCTGCGATGTTCAGAACCCTAAAAAAATTTCACTTGAAAACGAAAAAGGTACCCGGGTACCCTGTCGGTAACAAAAGGGTTAATTTGAATTTTTTAAATTCAATATTATAATATACTTAATATGATTATTTTAACAATATGAGACGTATCTAGGCTGTGGCCTTTTTTTTTCAATTAATTGGACGATCCTCCCAATTTTCAAGGAAAATTCCTCTTATTTCCGTTTCAGAAATTCGTCTGAATTCCTTGTAATTTATTTAATGAAATTGCACTTGCAATTTCTGGATTTTCAAGGAATTTCTTATGGCTTTCAGCGGAAGTTTCTTTTGAGTTTCTACCGCAAATGAACCGTTTGTTTGAGAAACTGCATATGTAACATTTTTAGCCAAAATGAGATTTTTATATATTCTGAAGTGTCGTCTAAAAATACGTATTCTGGCAAAAAATACGAAAAAAAAACTTTTTTGTTCAGGAATGTAGTAGTGCTTACATTTTTTGCACTGAAAGTGCCCCAGGGTGTTGAGTTTTGCCAAAAACTATTGATCTGTATCGAAGAAATCGAAAGATTCGGTTCAAATTTGTTCAAAAACAGTTTTTTGTTGTTTTCTCGAAATAGTGTAAAATGGACTTATGCAGTTTCTCAAACAAATGATTCAAATATTTTTGAAGCTAAACGGAAGTTCTTATGAATTTACATGGGAAAATCTTCGGCAACAAACGGAAACACGACTGTTCTCACGTAGAGATTGCAAGAACCTGTAAATGGTCCTTCATATTGAAAATTGGCTATTTACTCAAAAGTTCTGGCAAAAATACTATTTTTCCATGATACACCAGAAAGCCACCGATACAGCCAGGTGGATTTATCAGGGTTTTTCCTGAATAATTGCTGGCTACCCTACTGCAAAAAGAATAAAACATAAGTTTTTCGTTATTTAATTGCAGATTCGATTTTTTGTGGTAATTCGATATCCAGAGGATTAGATTATCCGTAGTGAAAAAAAATCGATACTCCGGATAATCGAGTCCGACCAATATTTCTCACAACGGAGTTAATATTAACTTTACATTCAGGAATTGCAACGCCTCTGGCTTCGTCAATTAAATCTGTAAATTATACGTGATCATTTTCAATATCTGAGGATTATCAACATCAAAATTGCTCTCTGTGTATGTTTTACTCTAGCTCTAATGATGCTTATTTAAAAGTTGAGCTGTGTAAATCTCTTGTTTAAACTCAATGAGCGAGATTGATCGCAAGATTGTATAAGATTTTGTTTTACGATTTCCTTCCATAATGTGCAGACTGGCAGTATAATCAGTATAATAATTTGTGATGAAGAATTTGTGTAAATAGCACCATGTTATAAATATCTTAGTAGCGCGCAACAAAGAGAGAACATAGGCAAACGATTAAAATGCTATAACATCTCGAGGAATGCAACGAATAAAAGCCGGTCGAATTTCACAACCATTGAAAAAATAACTTGAGAATTCAACCTAGTGATGCTAATATGTACCTTTTTTACTCGTAAGTACAATTTGATGTTTCCTTATCAACTTCTAATGGATTATTTTGGAACAATGATTTTAAACATTTTAGAGCGCCATAGTATTTACGTAGAAATCAGTTCAACGCCTATATACCCAAATTTAGGTGGGCGTTAATAAATGCGATAGCATCTAGGCAATAAATATATACTCATATGGGCCGTACACTAATTACGTAAGCACTTATGAAGGGAGGCGGGGTCTGCAATTTTCTTACTCTCCATATAAACAATAAATAATTTTTATGGGAAAAATGGGGGGGAGGGGTGGTATCGAAAAACCCAGAAAAAATGGTTACGGAATTAGTGTACAACCCCATACTTATAGGTACCATTCCGACAATAATGAATGTTATCCATTCCTTTAAAAGGAGGAAAGAGTACCCTTGAATCATTTGTTTGAGAAACTGCATATATCCATTTTACACAATTCCGAGAAAACAAAAAAAACTGTTTTTGAACAAATTGACACCGAATCTTTCAATTTTTTGATACTGATTAAATAGTTTTTGTCAAAACTCAATACCCTGGGGTACCTCCAGTTCAAAAACTGCAAGCAGTACTCTATGATCGCTCTTCAAAGTGCGTGTACATATGTAGTTTCTCGAACAAACGAAAAAAAAGTCATGCATTTTCCAACAATTTTTCTTTTCGTATTTTTTGCCACAATACGTATTTTTGGACGAGGATTCAGATTATATAAAAATCGCATTTTGACGAAATATGTCACATATCTAGTTTCTCAAACAAACGGTTCACTTGTTATCTGTATAAATTCAATCGAAATTCATTTTACACACTATATCGCATTTTCGATCACTGAATATACTTCGATTTACACATCATAACTATAAATCCTGGTTCAGACTTCCAGAAGACACTGCAGACACTACAGTGCACTGTAATAATCCTGGCATATGAATTGTCAATCTCCTTTTGAAGTCCGTTCCCGGTTGTTTTCCACAGTTAACACGTTCTCCATATAAGCTGAATAATCCGAAGCAGCATTCAGGAAATCCACAAATCATGTTACTTATTGAGCACAAAAAAAACACTTACTGATTCTCGTAGTAGCCGAAAACCTGGGATATAAGGCTAACGACTAATGGTAATATCACTTTATTTTTCATTGTACACCATTCCCCACCACTTCCATCCAATGAATATGTTTCCACACTTTTTACTCAAAATTTCAACAACGAACCCGCGTGTTGAACCACGACCGACGATTTTTACTAAATCCATGGAGCATAACATTCCATCTTATATAGCCTCAGGGAATACGCTCAACGCCCAAAACTGATAGAAATTGTGGGCCGTCCATTGGCGCGGCAGCATCTGGACGATAACTCCCCCTTTTCGATATCAATGCACTTAGATTAGTTCAAACACAGTAGAAAAATAAGGGTAATGACTGGAAAAAAAAATCGTTATTATTTGTTCAATTATACAAGTTTTTATCGTGCCTTTTCTGAGTCAGAATGTTTTACTAAAATTTTTATCACTCCGTAAGAAGTATCCTGATGTAAATGTTCCAACATCTAAAAAAATAATAGAATGTTCTTTTTTCCAAAATCGTAGTATGAACTGATTGATTTACCAAATCAATATATTTTTTTCCTGAACCATTCGGTAGGACGCGCGGCTACAAAGCAAGACCATGCTGAGGGTGGCTGGGTTCGATTCCCTGTGCCGGTCTAGGCAATTTTCGGATTGGAAATTGTCTCGACTTCCCTGGGCATAAAAGTATTATCGTGCTAGCCTCATGATATACGAATGCAAAAATGGTAACCTGGCTTAGAAACCTCGCAGTTAATAACTGTGGAAGCGTTTAATGAACACTAAGCTGCGAGGCGGCTCTGTCCCAGTGTGGGGATGTAATGCCAATAAGAAGAATTCGGGGTCCCAAGAAAAAAAAGAAGAAGAAATTTGGGCTCCCAAACAACAGTCATTATTGATTATTTCTTTCGCGTTCCACATCACGTTGAAACTATGTGACTTATTACGATAGCATAGGACAGGATAGTATTGTCTAATATTCAATCCTTAAGCTATTTTGATGTTTTACTCTTTATAAACTGAAATATCGATGCAGACATAAAATGTAAGATGAAGAGGCCCTAAAACGCACCCACCGATGCAAAACGCTTTTTACCGTGTTTAAGATGTTCGTCACAAAACTAGACCTAAAATTATGTAAGTTGAGCGGAAAAAGTGTCAAAATAATCGATAGGAAAGTAGGAAAAACCATAATTTTCCACATCTAACACTTTGACGAGGTATACGCTCTAGAGGGACTAACCTATAATGTACTATGCGTCTCCACGCGCTTTGCATACCAGAATTTTTATTCGCCGACGCGTGGCGCGTTGTTCCCTAAGAACTGCCAGCTAAGGATCTGTTTACAAATTACGTAACCCCTTTGGGAGGGCGGGGTGAGGTCCAACCTGCGTTATACTTTGTTACACTAAAAGGTGGGGGAGGGGGTGGGTACTAGCAAATGTTACGCATAACGCGAATAAAAGTTAATCTTAAAGGTTTTTTTAATCACTGATTGAAGTAATTGCTAATATGTCTTAATCACGACGATGAATACGTACCAACCATTCCTCTTCACTACCATACTACGCATAATTGTCCCATGCTAGTCTTTGTAGTTTTTTTACTTTTTATCGGTGAAGGCTATTTTGATGTTTTTTGGGAATCCTAAAAGACAGTGAGTTTTGTTCGAATAATGGTTGCTAAATTTCGAGGCATTTTCATTCAAAGCAATTGCATTTTAGCTCAACCACTTTAACCACTAATAAACAGTCCAATTTAAAAATGATTTGTCTATCGTTATCGTTTTAGTCATTACAGAAATCAAGCACATAGCGGGACCATTATGCGTAAAAGAACAAAGCGAATATCGTATTCTCGAAAGAACAGTCCCGCTAAACTAAAAATTTGAATGGCCATGGTAGCAAATTCTATTTTAATTTTTACTAGCTGCATTTGATATCCTTGGTTAAATCATGTTCCGTTCCTGTTCTAACAGTTTTCAATAAATACCAAAACCCACCTGCTTCAGAGAAAGAAAAAAAGCTGATTTTAAATTTTCTCAATTACGCGTTATATGGGGGAGGGAGTGGTTGCAAAAATGTTACTTTTTGTTACGAGGGGGAGGGAGGGGGTCAAAAACTCGGATTTTGCGTTACGTAATTTGTATACAGACCCTAAAAGGCTCATGATTTTTCCGGCAACAAAATATGACCACTTTTTTTAAATGTGGTAAATTTTTCTACTATATTTTAAGATGACATCATCAAGCGATATTGTAGAAATACCCGTGAAAAGGAACTGGAAGTGACAGCTCCATTTACTTTACATAGCAGACGTTATTAACGTTAGGAAATTTTCTTTACTTGTCTGCTCCGTACTGCTTACGGAATTTCAGTAGCAGGATCATTCCGTATCCAATCTATTTGCGCAGTAATTCATAAGTCCATACTACCCTCGAGCTCCAATGTGGGATTGGTGGCCATGTGGGTAATGTCGACACTTTACAGAAAATCAACCGTCATGTGTTGCGAGGTGTGGGTTTAATTCCCAACTTTCTGTTAAAAAAGAATAATCGTGTATTATATCATTTGAATGTCAATGAGATGGAAGATGCTCTTTTTCCTATTTCCAAACTACAATATTGCCTTTTTTTCTTTTTTCATCAAGAAGAACGATAAGCATAGAAACAACATTTTAACTCAGAAAATGTATTTTCTATTTGAGTCTTCACTTACCCTTTTTGATTTTTATTGTTTTACCCTCGTCTAGATACGTGGACGCGCCTCTGGAAGACATCATTGCTTCTAATACACTTTTGTTAAAAAAACCCAGATCAATCCACCTAGCGTTGGTGGTGCCTTTCTCGCGCATTAAAATAATAAAAAAAAATTCATAAAAGAGGTCGAAATAGCACTTTAGGGGGATAGATTTCACTTTTTCCATCAATTCATATGCATTTGCGGTCACTTGAATGCATTGCTGCAATCTTTGAAAAAAAAAAAAATTTTCGTTTTTCAATGTTTTTTCAAGTAGGCTCCGCCAAAGCGACCGTGTGCCGCTCAAAGCGCACAAGCCCAAGTCCTGGTGTTAGGTGGGTCGCTAAACAGCCCTGACACGACGGCCCTCCGACAAGACAGGAGGTTTGCGCAGGCCCAATAAGACGCCTTTAAAAACAACCATTACGAACGACATAGAAGATAATACGACTCGATACAATCGGCAACGACCTAGGCGACGAATAAAGGATCACGATTGGAAGCTTGGAACATGGAACTATGCAAGTCGCTAGGCTTCGTAGATTCTTGATTGGCTCAAAAGATGAATATTATTAGCCCTGAGTTAACAATATTTGTTGGAATTAAACCGGAATATTGTTGTTTCTACAATATATTTTTCTGACAAGTGAAGACGTTTTTCTTAATGCATCTTGTACATCACCATTCACACAACTTTATTCCAGATCCTTCAGAATTTTAAGTTAAATTATGCATTTGAACCAATTTTTCCACTGAGCTACAGTGCTTTGCTTTGAATGCTTAAAACGTGTCGGTAAACATCTTATTAGCGGATGCACGCTTTCAAAAAATAGGAAAAAGACAAAATAGGAAATGAAAACAAATATAGTAATTAAAATGTGCTAATTGGATGCCGCATATTTACATAAATGTCTATAGAAGTAAGAGAAAGAGAAAAGCAACACATGCCCATCCATTTGCTAATTGAAACATATTTATAATCCAGTCATCCAGTTATCATATTTTGTTCGCTAATTTTCAAAATTTGCTAATAAAAGCACAACTAGACTGCATTCTTTAGGGAAGGTCATCATCAAGGTTTCTAGAATGGATGGAGGTAGTTGAATGTTTCGAATTAGCCAATATTCCATCTTGGAAAAACTGGAATAGCCAGCAAAATGTGCGACACTCTAATCATTCCTACAGAGTATCCATAGTCCGTGATACCTTGCCTCTACACAACCGAAAAGATAATAATTGGCTGACTCAGTAGTTCCGTGGGCAACACAGCAGACGAAAACGAATGGATTTTCGAGCAAACTCACCAAATTTCAATCCGAAAGGGGTTCTTTCACAAATTACGTAACGCTAAATTTAATGATTTTCGTAACAATTTTTGTACGGAAGATTTTTTTTTTGTATGGATCGTAACGCTCGGCCTGACCCCCTCCTCCCCCTACAGCGTCACGTAATTTGCGAAAGGACCCAAGAATATTCACTATTGTTTATTTATTACAACGAACCGATTCATATGAGATCTGAAAAAAAGAACCATCATTTGAAATGTAGGGGAAGAGGCCCCAAAACGCCCTTTGGTGCTTTGTTGTCTAGGAGCTGCCAGCTGAAAAGCGTTTTACCTCATGAGTTTTCCGGCAACAGAATATCACCACTTTTTTGAAATGTGAATATTATCAATATGATTGAAATTTTTGACAATTTTTGAATGGCATCAAGTACAGGGGATGGACAAAATAATTAGGATAGGCAAATTTTAGGTAAAATTAGATTTGTTGTAACTACCTTAGTTATCATCCGATTTTGACAATTCGGGCATGCCTGAACTAGAAAATTAATGCAGTTTGACGGTATGTCCATGGAACCGACTATGGCCACCGGATTCCGGAGATATTCCGGGTCTTTCGGAGGTAGGTTCAAAATCGTAAATTTGAGGTGGACATTAGGAGAAGTTGTAGTTAAAAATTGAATAATATTAGTAACCACAAATGAGGTAGGGCTCTTGCTGATTGGAACCATATATTGAGATTTGGAATCGGACCAGAATCAAGTGAGATATGGCCATTTCTTTAAAATCGGTTCCGATCGATACTTATCAAAGGGGTCAGGCCACAACTTCATTTGAATCTCGCTTTTGATAGATCGTACTCTGATTTCATACTAGAAGGCCTCTTATGTGTCCAGAATGAAAAACCAATTGAATAAACGAATCCTGGAGTCGCTGGGATGTCCCCGGGGAACCTGTGGAAGGGGACATTTTAGTTTTACCACCAAAACCAGTCATTCGACGGCTCTTTTTTCATGGTTATCGATCAGGAAGCGAAGTATGAATATAAAATGGACCATTGATGGCTCTGACCGCTTCCAGGATCTACGGATTGGCCCGGGGAACCTGTGGAAGGGGACGTTTTAGTTTTACCACCAAAACCAGTCATTCGACGGCTCTTTTTCATGGTTTTCGATCAGGAAGCGAAGTATGAATAGAAAATGATCCATTGACGGCTCTGACCGCTTCCAGGATCTACGGATTGGCCCCGGGGAACCTGTGGAAGGGGACATTTTAGTTTTACCAAAAAAACAGTCGTTCGACGGCTCTTTTTTCATGGTTTTCGATCAGGAAGCGAAGTATGAATATAAAATGGTCCATTGATGGCTCTGACCGCTTCCAGGATCTACGGATTGGCCCGGGGAACCTGTGGAAGGGGACGTTTTAGTTTTACCACCAAAACCAGTCATTCGACGGCTCTTTTTTCATGGTTTTCGATCAGGAAGCGAAGTATGAATATAAAGTGGTCCATTGACGGCTCTGATTGCTTCCAGGACCTACTAGTTGCCTCCGAGGAACCTGTGGAAGAGGACATTTAATTTTTAGCACCAAAACCAGTCATTCGACGGCTCTTTTTTCATGGTTTTCGATCAGAAAGCAAAGTATGAATATAAAATGGACCATTGTCGTCTCTGACCTCTTCCAGGACCTACGGATTGGACCCCTAAGAACCTGTTTAAGGGGACATTTTAGTTTTAGCATCAAACCCAGTCATTCGAAGGCTCTTTTTTCATGGATTTCGACCAGGAAGCGAAATATGAATTAAAAATGACCATTGACGGCTTTGACCGCTTCCAGGACTTACTGATTGCCTTCGAGGATTCTGTGGATGAGGACATTTTAGTTTTAGCACTAAAACCAGTCATTCGATTTTTGATCAGGAAGCGAAGTATGAATATAAAATGGTCCATTGACGGTTCTGACCGCTTCCAAGACCCACGGATTGCTCCTGGAGAATCTGTGTAAGGGGACATTTTATTTTAAGCATCATAACCAGTCATTCGACGTCTCTTTCCTAGTGGTTTCGATTAGGAATCGAGAAATGAATATAAAAGGGACCATTGAGGGCTCTGACCGCTTTCTGGACCTATAGATTGGCCCAGGAAACCTGTGGAAGGGGACATTTTAGTTTTAGCACCAAAACTAGTCATACAACGGCTCTGTTTTCATGGCTTTGGATAAGGAAGCGAAGTATGAAGTAGGCAGGTTCCCCGTGAGCTATCCGTAGGTCCAGAAAACGGTCAGAGCCGTCAATGGTCCATTTCTTGTTCATACTTCACATTCTGATTAAAATCCATGAAAAAAGAGCCGTCCAATGATTGGTTTTTGTGCTAAAACTAAAATGTCCCCTTCCACAGTTCCCCGGAGGCAATCCGTTAGTCCTGGAAGCGGTCAGATCCATTAATGGTCCAATTTATACTCATACTTCGCTCTCTGATCAAAAATCAAGAAAAAAAAGCTATTGAGATATTGGTTTTGGTGCTGCAACTTAAATGTTCCTTTCTACTGGTTTTCCGAGGGGATTCTATAGGTCCTGAGAGCGATCAGAGTCATCAATGGTCAATTTTATATTTATACTTTACTTATATTAAAGAAGAGCTGTTGAATGATTGATTTTGGTGTAAAAACTAAAATGTCCCCTTCCACAGGTTCCTCGTGGGCAACCAGTAGGTTCTGGAAACGGTCAAAGCTGTCAATGGTCCCTTTATATTTATACTTTGCTTCCTGATCGAAAACTTATAAAAAGAGTCGTCGAATAACTGATTTTAGTGCTAAAACTTATATGTTCCCTTCCACAGGTTTCCCGGGGGCAATCCTTGGGCCCTGGAAGCGGTCAGAGCCGTCAATGATCCATTTTATTTTCGTACTTCGTTTCCTGATCGATAACCATGAATGGAGAGCTGTCGAATGACTGGTTTTGGTGCTAAAACTAAAATGTCCCCTTCTACAGGTTCCTCGGGGCCAATGCGTAGATCCTGAAAGCGGTCAGAACCGACAATGGACCATTTTATATTCATACTTCGCTTCCTGATCGAAAACCATGAAAAAAGAGCCGACGAATGACTGGTTTTGGAGGTAAAACTAAAATGTCCCCTTCCACAGGTTCCCCGGGGCCAATCCGTAGGTCCTGGAAGCGGTCAGAACCGTAAATTGGCCATTTTATATTCATACTTCGCTTCCTGATCGAAAACCATGAAAAAAGAGCCGTCGAACGACTGATTTTGGTGGTAAAACTAAAATGTCCCCTTCCACAGGTTCCTCGGGGCCAATCCGTAGATCCTGGAATCGGTCAGAGCCGTCAATGGACCATTTTATATTCATACTTCGCTTCCTGATCGAAAACCATGAAAAAAGAGCCGTCGAACGACCGGTTTTGGTGGTAAAACTAAAATGTCCCCTTCCACAGGTTCCCCGGGGCCAATCCGTAGGTCCTGGAAGCGGTCAGAGCCGACAATGGACCATTTTATATTCATACTTCGTTTCCTGATTGAAAACCATAAAAAAAGAGCCGTCGAATGACTGGTTTTGGTGGTAAAACTAAAATGTCCCCTTCCACAGGTTCCCCGGGGCCAATCCGTAGGTCCTGGAAGCGGTCAGAGCCGACAATGGACCATTTTATATTCATACTTCGTTTCCTGATCGAAAACCATGAAAAAAGAGCCGTCGAATGACTGATTTTGGTGCTAAAGCCTAAATGTCCCCATTCACAGGTTCCCCGGGGACATCCCAGCGACTCCAGGATCCGTTTATTCAATTGGTTTTTCATTCTGGACACATTAGAACCCTTCTAGAATAAAATCATAGTGGACGATCTATCAAAAAGCGAGATTCAAATGAAGTTGTGGCCTGACCCCTTTGATAAGTATCGATCGGAACCGATTTTAAAGAAATGGCCATATCTCACTTGATTCTGGTCCGATTCCAATTCTCAATATATGGTTCCAAGAGCCCTACTTCATTTGTGGTTACTAATATTATTCAATTTTTAACCACAACTTCTCCTAATATCCACCTCAAATTTACGATTTTGAACCAACCTCCGAAAAAACCGGAATATCTGCGGAATCCGGTGGCCATAGTCGGTTCTATGGACATACCGTCAAACTGCATTAATTTTCTAGTTCGGGCATGCCTGAATTGTCAAAATCGGATGATAACTAAGATAGTTACAACACATCTAATTTTACCCAAAATTTGCCTATCCTAATTATTTTGTCCATCCCCTGTAGCTTTCTTGTTTAACTGTTGCATCATGTAAAAATACCCATGAATAGCGTTACAAATAAGACAATAAATCAGTGTTTGCTTAGCTAGGGCATATTGCCCCCCCTTCCCCTATGAATTACCTTGTGGGGCCAGATATAATTTTCCGCTATGAGGATGTAATAATAACTGTAATGTGTGCACAAAGTGGTTGAGCACATTTATCGTTATAAATCTTCATACATTGAAGCTCAAACCAGACGGCTTGCTTACTTTTGGTTAATACGCCAAATAGTCAAAAGTCTCGAGAGAAATGGAAATACTTTTTTGCATTGCGTTCGATAGAAACATACTTTTTACGCCTTTCTTTGCAGCAAAAAAGGACCATGTCATGGAAAACTGTCGAGGAAGGTCTCCTGTAAGGCATAGTACATAAGTGTACGTACAGTCATGATTCGCTGATGGTCCAACTAAAAAGCAACCATTCACAGAACTTCAATGCAAACGCTGAAAAGCGTCCCCGTATACATTATTTGTGATGATGCAGTCGAAATTAAATGTACGTGCTCTAACGACTATTAGTTGACCCAACAAAAAAAAGAGCTCGTTAGTTGAGTCGAGGTTGTGCCCCAACCAGCGATTCCCAACTGTATGCGTGTGTGTATATGATGAAGCGCGCATGTGTTTATGTTGGGGATTTTGGGGAGATTATGTGTTTATTTTGGGGAGGGGTCGTCTAACCCTTGGACAAAGTCCCTGCTGCCCCTGCATGTATGTGTAAGTGTTCGTATATGTCTGTGTGTGACTGTTGATTTATTCCTTTTTCTAACACTAATCGCAAGTTATGTTATTTATTCTATAATAAAACATAAAAAATTAAAACAATGAAGTATAAACAACGAACAATTTATTAAACCTAATTCAGTACTTGTCCTGTATACAATAACGAAGAGATTATTTGCCCGTCGAAACTGCACATGAATTTTGAGTATATAGAAAATTAAATCCTCGGTTTGCAACATCGGGTGTATCGTTTCCATCGGTGATGTAATACATAGCGAGAAATGGGTTACTACCTATCAAAAAATAAAAAATTAAGCATTATTAAAAGAAACATAATATTTTTACAATCATGAGTAAAAACGTTTTCATGCGGTCATTCCTTATTAAGTATCTTGATGTCATAATTTTACTAGGAATAAAGTACATATATGAGGTCGCATATCAAAGGCATAGAAAATTGCTCTTTTTTATATTTAGTGCCCGTGAATGTATTAAAAAGATTTTAGGTTCATCGCTTCATAAAACCGCAGGAGTTTCGCATAATATAGTTATGTACGCTTCCTAACAGCCTCTGGCGCATACGCACAGACATCAGCAAAGTACGCGCCAGCAAAAAGTCACCGCTGCATTCGGTTAAATCTTGCATAGATTACTTTTTTACTCTAGCTTAGTATAAACTTTGAAAATATGAAAAATGATTTGTTTGTATGTTATTACAGGTTTGGTCTACTTCTGAGTGTACTTTAATCGAGAATTGCACAGCGAATATTTAAGTGAGTAGGTAATAGATACGATTTCATTGGCCTACTTTCCCCATAGGTTCATTTTAGACTATTCTACCCTACACAAATAAATGCATTTTTATGGCCTTTAATAGCCATGAATTTTTAAATCCATATTGTTATAGGGTTAAGGTAGGCATTTTCGTCTTTCCGTCATAGTCTCGAAAACCAATAAAAGAGACACATTTTCCAAACTCGTCCATACCAAATCGTAAATTCAGGAAAAGCGTTCTGCTATAGTGGAATTTAAGCAAATGGGCGTTGCTTTCGTTGGTTTTAGCCGCGACGACGATAGATGGAAATAGCTGCCGTGTCCCTAATTGAAAAAGTATAACTATGGCCACTTTTCTCAGAGCTGGTTTCACGGAAATATCTCAGGTGTATGCTGTCCGATCTGTGACATCAATATATCAATCAACTCAGGAGAAGCTCTATATAGCTTCTGTAAAAAATATAAAAAGGATCAACATTCCACCCAAATAAAAAATACAATCGCTCAAAACATAGCATTTTTGACATGCCCTTAAATAATCCGAATTATTTTCGGTATCCGGCGGTCTGAATATGGTGTTGAACCAGCTTTCTAAAACTTGTTAAATTTTCCTGTCAAACACTGACAGAACTTCAGAAATTGATTGATTTTTCACGAAGTTATGGTCATTTTGATAAAATTTTGCCGATCATTCTGTCCAACCTCTGTATTTCCCCGGCAAGCCGTTCTAGATCCATTTTCTTGGTAGTTGAGATTCAAAGCTTTGAAACTGTTACACCGCTCAGTTCTTTTTTATGCAGATTTGAACCACGAGTGAATCATGAAATTCAACGTTTTTCAATTGTTTTGGTGTATGAATGCGTCATTTACTTCTTCAGATAAATCCAATATATTATCTAATTAATTTGAAAATATTTCTAACATAAATAGAACACTACAGGGGAAACTAGTGAGTTTGTTCTATCTCGTTTCAGACTCGAATAAGAATTGTTCACAAACTTGAGATGAATCTGAATCACTACTGATTTTACTATAAATGTAAGCTAAATTAAAAATACATAGGGGAAGATCCCCCCGCGTCGGACACCTCCCAATATCGAACACTTCTAAAAACGGCACTCTCAGAGATCCCTCCATCATCTTGTTAATACAAGAGATAGCTATTGAAAAGTCCTTTACCTGCATGGAATATAAGCAATTCTCTGTTGAATCATGATTTTTTTTCGAGATTTCAATTTTGTATTTTTTTATTTACCTGAAATTTTGCATATACATTCTTTGTGATAAAAAAAATAGAGGTAATAAACCATAGAGAACGATTGTCGCTGCGGTTCCCTTTTTCTCGTTCTCAAACATGTTGGGTACATAACTGTCAAAACGTACTGATTTTTCCTTCGTGGGCATTTATAGCCCTATTCTCGCCAGTGACGACAGCGACACACTTCCTCTACAGTTTATTACCTCTATTGATCAAAAACATAATTTGCATCATTGGTTTTCCATTTTGACTCTAGTCTAACTTTTGACAAGGGCCTAAGCAAAAACAACTTGCACACTTGCAAAAAAATATATAACTTAAAAACGGCTTGTCCGATTATTTTGGTGTCTTCGCCAATGTTTTGGGTAATCATTGGGGCTTTGTGAAAAAAATATACACTGTGAAAAAAAATGATCAATAATTGAAAATAAAACTTAAAAATCGATTTTCTCAAAAACGAATTTTTCAATATTTTTTATTTTTTGATATGTTGTAGCAGATAATATATATACTTTTTTACACTATGAGTCATAATGGAGAAATGATGGACAAAAAATTAATATATTTAAAAAAAAGTTAGTTTTTCAAAAATGGTCGAAATATTTTTTTACGTTTCCATCGTTAGTCGTTTAATAAAAGTTTTATGATTTCACGCAGAATCATGCAAAATGGAGTCTCTTTGCGAAAATTTTGATTGGTATTTTTTTCACCGTGTAAAAAAATATCCGTTTTAAAACAGAATCGGGTGTATCCGCAAACATACGTGGCAACACCCGAGTAGAAATTCGCACATATGCCATGAAATGTTTTTCTTTATTCCTTTCTTTATTTTTTTATTTTTGTGTTACTACCGCTACTGTGCCGAGATCTACTGTGGTCTACCCCCCTCCCCACCAGAAAATTTTGAAAAGTAATTCCAACTTGGTCAATTTTTATTTCATTTACATGTTTCCTAAATATTTCTTTATTTTTATTATGAATTCTATAATAGTAGTTTGTGTAACAAGTTGCAAAAAGATGATTTTTTTCAGCACGAGTTGTACGTTTATCCAACGAGGTCTGCCGAGTTGGATATCGTCACGGCTGCTTTACCGTCACGGCTGCTTGATGACGACTGACAACTTGTTCTTCTCGGAGGCATTCCTCCAACGTAATCCGGATATGACAACCATAGGCGTGACTAGAGTCTCGGTCTTTTTTTATATATTCCTACTAGGCAAATCTACATACAGACACCTGAAATTATCACTCAGGGAGTGGGGCTGAAGGGGCAGAAGGCCAGCCCGCCGGACCCACTAAACCCACCCGAGCAACAGAAGGTTACTTGAGTTACCCTCTCTACTAATACCCTGGTTCCCCCAGGAACGGCCTCCCAGCATTACTTCTGGGCATTAGGCAGTACTTGATGCACTCGCCCATTCACGCTCACACAGGTACTCATCCCGTATGAGTCTTACTTGGGTGCTCTCTCTAACACACCTTGACACTCTTTCTGACGCACCATATGAGTCTTACTTGGATGCTCACCACTGACATACCATGTGAGTCTAACTGGGGTGCTCACCCTTTACGCACCATGTGAGACTAACTTGGATGCTCACCCTACCGCCTGATTCACGCTCTAGCACACAAATCTGAGCCTTAATTGGGTGCGCACTCTAGCACACCCTGCCACTCCTCCTGACACACCATGTGGGACTTACTTAGGTTCTCACTTCTTACATGCCATGCGAGTCTGACTTGGGTGCTCGCCCTTAACATACCATGTGATTCTGACTTGGGTACTCACCTCTAACATGCCACGCAAGTCTGACTTGGATGCTCACTCTACTCACATCTGCCATGTCTCGAGGTGTCGATAGCGATAGGTACCAACAGTTCTACGTTACGACCCTCCTACCTCGGCATATGCAGTCCATACTAACACCTATGCAGTCACTCTTCTGCCATGCCTCGTGGTGGCGACTGCGGTAGACTCTTACCTCGACATGTGCAAACCTCTCATTCACTTCCCCGCGCTCTCATTCACTTCCCCTCACTTCCCCGCGCTCCTGCACCACAAGGCAATATGGGTGCGGCCGAAATGGTGGCTCCGGTGACGAACGAAGAGTTACTCGCGGTGGCCAAGTCCCTGGTAACGAACAAAGCTCCAGGGCCTGATGGAATTCCGAACAGTGCTCTCAAGGCAGCAATCATAGCGAACCCGAACACCTGGCGCATAGACCAATCTGCCTTATAGACACGACGGGCAAGTTGCTAGAGAGGATCATCCTCAACAGGCTGACCCCGTACTCAGAGGGTACGAACGGCCTGTCTAACAACTCTGCAGCTTGCAGAGAATCTGGCGCGTCGAGCAGCAGTCGACAAGCATGACTAACTTGTGATTGGTTAGTTAGAGCTAAAACAGGCTGAGCGCGGGGAAGTGAATGAGAGGTTATGCTTCCATTCGACATGCACATGTCGAGGTAAGAGTATCGCAGCGGGTGGCAACCGCAGTCGCCACCACGAGGCATGGCAGAAGAGTGACTGCATAGGTGTTAGTATGGACTGCATATGCCGAGGTTAGTCTCACATGGTGCGTAAAGGGTGAGCACTAGAGTGATTCAAATTTTGACTTTTTTGCCCCCGGTGCTTAAACGATTGCATTTCCCTTTTTATTAACCCACCTAAATTTTTAGCTAATTTGGATGTAAATTGAGTGAGCACGCGCGGTTTGAAGTTTGTATGAAAATTGCTATGAAAACGGTAACTTTCATGGAAAACCGTTCCCCAGCGCTCCCCTTTAAGCTCTAACAACATATGAGTACATAGGCAACATAAGAAATTTTACAAGGAAACAGGCCGACTTTGTTGCGAAACGATTTGATGCTCGCAAGAAAAGTTATTAAGGAAATACTGAATCGGTGGAATTTCAATTTAACACGTAAAAGAATAACATCAATATCAATAATGAGCATTTTTGTTTTCTTCATAACTTTGCTTCCAAACGAGAAATCGCTTCGCAACAACAACTGCCTTTCAGCTTGAGAAGTATTCTGTGTAGGCAATGTGTTGATTATATTTAAATAGTTCATGGACCACCTCTCGGAACGATCTTCCACATAAGGGTCAGTTTTCACAGTAATTTCCATACAAACTTCAAATGACGTGTGCACAGTCAAATTACATCCAAAATTGCTAAAAATTTAGGAGGTTATTAAAATGGCAAATGCAATCGTTTAAGCATCGGGGGGCAAAAAAGTCAAAATTTGAATCATTCTAGTGAGCACCCAAGTTAGACTCACATGGTATTTCAGAGGTGAGCATCCAAGTAAGGGGTAAGCCAGAGTAAACGCGACAAGCGATGCGACGCGACGCGACTCACGTAAAAGAATAACAATCATTATCAACAGGCTGTCAAATTGCACTGTCGCGTCGCGTCGCATCGCACGTCGCGTTTTCTCTGGCTTGCCCCTAAGACTCATATGGTGCGTCAGAAAGAGTGTCAGGGTGTGTCAGAGGGTGTGTTAGAGAGAGCACCCAAGTAAGACTCATACGGGGTGAGTACCTGTGTGAGCGTGAATGGGCGAGTGCATCAAGTACTGCCTATTCCCCAGAAGTAATGCTGGGAGGCAGTTCCTGGGGGAACCAGGGTATTAGTAGAGAGGGTAACTCAAGTAACCTTCTGTTGCTCGGGTGGGTTTAGTGGGTCCGGCGGGCTGGCCTTCTGCCCCACTCCCTGAGTGATAATTTCAGGTGTCTGTATGTAGATTTGCCTAGAGGGAATATATAAAAAAAGACCGAGACTCTAGTCACGCCTATGGTTGTCATATCCGGGTTACGTTGGAGGAATGCCTCCGAGAAGAACAAGTTGTCAGTCGTCATCAAGCAGCCGTGACGGTAAAGCGCCTACCCCAGAACGGCACTGCATGAGCTACGGATTCGGCGACTGACGAGGGTTTTGGTGGAGGGGCTTGTAAGGCGAACGTGTAGCCAATTAAGCTACGGGACCCCCCAAAGTAATGCAATGTATTGCAATGTAAATATTATTTTTTGTTTTTCTCGTACAACAAAGTTGTACCAGAAGGCTATAATTTCACTCCAAAAGTGTGTATGTGTGTAGCCCATAAATATTTTTTTGTTAAACGCGTTTCATAAAGAAGGGCTTGACAGATTCGAGTGCAACTGATTTCATTCGACGGAGCAAATTTCCTAGTTGGACACTATTGTTTTTGTTTTTTAATAAATCAAGCAGTTTGGATTATATTTTTATTTTTTAATCAACAAAAACACAAATGCACATTGAATCATTAATCATTTTAGCCGTGGCGCAACCCACGGTAAGTAATTTTTAAGCAACGTACTAGAATTGCACCAAATCTTTTTACCGCCGAAATGTAGGCAATAAGCACTGCATTTACAACATTAATTCGAATTCAACATATTGAATCGAGAAAGACATCATCACCACCGGTGGATAAATTTGGGTTTTTTTTCCAAAAGTAACATTTCTTGAAGCTTAGTTCAATAAAGAATTCGCCCAAAAGATATTTTAGTTACAATAAGATAAAAATTGTCGCTTCGGTTATCTTTGTTCTGCTGTCCGAAACATGTCGGGTACATAACTGTGAGATCATGTTTTTGCCTTTCTCGTATACAAAGTATACGTAAAGGCTATATGTTCGCTCCGAAAATGAACTTTTTATAGGAGGCCCGGAGACCCATAGTGTTATATACCGATCGACTCAGCTCGACGAATTGAAGTGATGTCTGTGTGTGTGTATGTGTGTATGTGTGTATGTGTGTGTGCGCAAAACTATGCAAAAATGTCACTCATTTTTCAGACACTTATCCTTAACCTTAACCCAATGTTTCCTATTGAAAATTGGCCAGATCGGACTATGGGCTCGGAAGTTATGGCCAAAATACTATTTTTATAATGCACGAGAAAGGCACTATCACCCCTAGGTGGATTAATCAGGGTTTTTTTTTCATCCTCCCTATCCCAGCCAGAAAAACATGTTTCGGACAGCGACGCCAGCGACAATATTTATCTTATGACTAAAATATTTTCTCTTGGCCCTCATTAGGAACCTTGAACACTCTTGAAACAAGCGAACTAGTCTGTATCAAACCCAATGTAGTTGTTCAATAGGTACTTACTTATAGTTGTCGCGATTCCCATTCCACAAAAGCGATCTGTCATCTGGCCTGTTGGGTTCGGGATTATGAGATAATCCGTGGTGCAATTGCTTCCTTGAGTACCGACTGCTGCAGTACCCAGGGTTGATGCTGTTGCCGAGGAGACATCACCGGTTAATGTAAACGCATACGGATCCCCGGTAGGCTGTTGAATAATTGATCAGGTTCTGTGCGAAATTTATCTTTTAGAAATCCTTACCAGTCTATAGGTGACGGTACAAACTCCAACGCCCTTCCGAATACAAATTCCATAGTTTTGATTCGCCAGCTGTCGCGTACCGGTGACACCAACCGAGTTCACCGCCGAACTGGCTCCCGAACCATAATTAAAGCTCTGTATGTTTCCGGTAAGCCCAAGGTAATACTGCAAACATCCCGAAGGAGCCTTGTAGGTGCTGGTACAGGAGATCAAACTCAACTGCAGATTCCACACCCGTTTCAATGATGTCGATGCAGTCGTTGCAACTGTGATTTTGATCGGACTTGTGCCACTGAATGCAACATATACATGCTGCCCGTTATTGTCTCCACAGATCACCGGAACACGGGAGCTTCCGCCACTGATTTGAATGTTATCTATCGTGCACAATCCATCGGCGTTCGGTTGCGAAAGCGTGAACTGCGTGAAATCGATTCGGAGCTGACAGATGGTGTTATCTGGCGGAATCACCGTGTAGACGCAACTAAGTGAAGAAAATATGAAAAATATCTGAGATGAATAAGTTGATTCTTAGATAAATGAAAAGGGTTAGTGTGATGTGGCAACGTCCTTCCCAAGAGCATGTTTTATTTTTTTGTGCATTTACCTTATAATGATACAAAGGCTGAACCTTTTTATTTCGATATTAACGTGAATTTTTATGGTTTATAAGTTCTTCACTCAAAGGCCAAACCTTGCTTTGAGTTAATATTTAGCTGATAGACGTATTTCTAAGCCCTCTTCAAGTACTAACTTGTCAGATAATAGATAATGGTGCTGGGTCATTGGGACGAATGTCATAAGATAAAATGGTCATTAGGCCGAATGAGAATTAAGAAGGGAGAAGTGAGAAGTAAGTAGAAAGAAGTGAGAAGTAAGGAGTAAGAAGTGAAAATGGTGATATGAATAGTAAGAAGTGAGATGTTAGGAAGGAGGAAGGAGGAAGAAGAAAAATGATGAAAGAAAGAAAGAAAGAAGAAGAAAAACGGAGAAAGAAAGAAAACATATGAAAGAAGGAAGATGGAAGAAGAAAGAAAGTAAAACAAAGAAGAAACAAGTAAGTAGATTGAAAGAAGACCGAAGGAAGAAGGTAGGCAAAGAAGAAGGAAAGAGGCAGAAAGGCAGAGGCAGAAGTTTCTGGTGGTTCGAAACGAAAATCAATTTTTTGTTTAATTCCAAAAAAAATTCGCCACAAAAACTTAATTCTAACGAAATGAAACGAAATTCCGCGGAATTTCGTAACAAATTTCAACTAACACAAAACGTTATCCATAAAAAAATTCGGCTGCTCCGCTGAATAAAACCATAAAGGTTGTATTATTTATATATTTATATATTTATATATTTATAAGATATAAAAAGTGCCTTTACAACGCATTCCAATTCCCAATCAATAAAAACGTTTTTAGTTATCTACTACAAAAACTTTTCAGCGTTTTATTGGAAACGTTCAAGCAGAAAGCTGAATACGCATTTGTTGGTGTAAAACAATTTTGCTGAGTCCGTCAATATATAACACCATGGGTCGTGGAGCATTCTATTAAAAGTTTGCCTTCGGAGTGAATTGAAAGCATTTCGGTTAAACTTTGTTGAAAAGAAAATGGCTAAAATACTCCATTTTACGTATATTAGCATTCGATCCTATTTGGCATCTGCAAAAAAAACTCTTCAACGTATACATCTGCTTTTCGATCAAATTTGATTAATAATGTGCGAAAGTTTTTTACTTTTTTTGCAAACAATTGTCTTCGTTAGAAAACTACAAGGAATGACAAACTTCTAGCAATTAAAGTTTCCTACCGTTTTGATTTAAATCTCGAACATATTCATATTCCCAATAATCGTGTTTATAAAGAGATTGGACAGAATTAGTTTATTGCATAGAGATAAAAAGTTTTTTTAAGACTCCATAACAATGAAAGTTGGTGCTTGTTGGCCGTGGAAATTGTTAACACAGTTTGAGATAATTTGTGTAGCTTTGATAGTTACAAACGAAAATAGGTCGAATTAGAAGCAATTTTGAGTACACTTTTGACTCAAATGCCGAGCATGACTAATATACCAAACACTGACATTTTAGCGCCCTAAATCTTAGAATTTAATTGGTTTTCAGTTATGAGGATCAAGAATCTGAGACAAAACGGTAGGTTTTAGAGTGCAATACGTATTTAGTTTTCTTCAATAAAACGTCTTCAGTGTTTTGTTTGAAATGCATTACAGAAAAAGAAAAGTATCAAACTATTCTATCCCATTTTTTCAAAAGTAATCCGATTCAGTATTTAAGACGTCAGGCTCAGAGTGTAAATGTAATCAGATATAAATCAGATCAGAATAACTTTATCAAAGAGGCAAACCTGTGGCGTGGATTCCTACGGCCCTTATGTTTTTTAGAGGGCTTCTTTCTTATTAAAGGCTGATTTCTTCACCTCCGCTTAGGCCTCAAACCAGATTTGTGTGCATGGGTAAGCACCGCTTAAACAACATTTTACGTTAATATATATTAATATCATATCAATTTGTCCATTTTGAAACATATGCTGTGCATATGCACAGCCAAGATATTTAACAAAAAAAAACATTTTACGTTCAAGTAACAATTGGAATCTTACCTAAAAGTAAGAATAAAAAGGTCAAGATACTCCACACAACAGTCAATATTTGGCGAATCATCGAAATATACATACAGCCCCCAAGATTTAAATAAGCACGTGGCCTATCTGTGAGCAAGAGTCCCCACTCAGATGTTGCCAGGTGTGTTTGCGGATATTCTTACGTGCGAAGTAGGTACTGCTGATTGCCAACCCTGCAGCAATGGTTACAAGTCGCAGACCATTATCGTTGGTAGCGGAATTAAGGCTTTCCGTACCAATGACAGGGCGAAAGAAACTTTCTTTTCCGATCTGCGCATTTGCATCCCCGATGACAATCTTTAAATCGTTTGTTGGGCACTCTCCGTAGGCCTTATCAAGGCTCTCATAGAACTCATCCTTCAAGTCGTCAGGCTTATCGTTCGTTGGGGCATAGATGCTGATCAGGCTGTAGTTGAAGAATTTGACCTTCATTCTCAACACGCAAAGGCGGTCGCCCAGACAACCACGCAACGCATAAGAATGTACGAATAAAATCGTTTACCGATCAAAATTTCATCAAAATCGCATTGAGGTGCGAAGCTCATCAGTTTATTTATGAATTTTCCCGCATAGTAGGCTTTTTTACGACTTAATTCCAGTTTCATTTGTTGTCATCGCATATTCCTGCAAACAAACTCAAATGAAATCGGATTATCTGTCAAACAGAGTTTGTTATCACAAACTACATCGCAATGTATAACGAACGAACTCGCATAAAAATCGTACACATCGCATATACTGCCGTGCAACGTCGCGTAAAAAATACACATATATCGCCTCCACTTTTGTACGTAAAAAGCGTTTTCGCGACTGGTATGCGATGAAAATTGTGTGCATAGGCATCGCATAACAAAAAAAACAATTCTATTATGCATGCATTCTGGTTGTCTGGGCGCTTATCGACTTCCACCGAATAACACGCTTCATCTGCTTCCCCATGAAGCCAACTCCTCGTTCTGCTCTGTCACCACCGCTATAGTATATGTGGTACTTGAATGAAGCGAACACATTGGATCCACCGCCCGGAATTCACGTTCTCCAGTTCTGAGCCACCGTATTTCCTGGATTTCTGCCACACTCACGTTGTCCTTTTTTCGTTGCCGGGTCCGTTGCCGTTGAATCAATCCGTTTGCTCTACTTTTGCCTTTCTTGGTAACTGTAGAATCTTCGGTAGGCTACCTTACCAGGGTAACGCTATCTACATCGCGATGAAGGGTCTGTCTTCTCGATGCTGACACGATGCAGCATGATGTGCACATTTTAGTTTAGAGCCCCTCGCTGGCACTCGGACGATGATCAGCCGCCACTAACATGGAGAACAGACGCTGTTGTGAGCCGCTCCCAACATGGAGAACAGACGCTCGATCAGATTTGCACCTCCGGAGAGGAGGAAATCCCCCCTTCCCTGTCAGCATACGACCAGAGTTCCCACCGGGGTTGGTTACCCGATCTTCCCTAAGGTTGCTTGTATCCCGGCCAGCGCCACGAGGAGGTAGGGATAGGAGTTGCAACGCGATACCCAGCATTTGCCGTGCCGAACTTTCCTAAATAGGAATTTCAAATAGGCGTAACTGTATTTGACCCTGAAATTTGAAACGACTCCTACTCTCTCTGCTCAGCATATTTCGTTCAACTGACGTTACTACCTGATAGATCACAATCAATTCTTTCTGTTGTGAACATTAGTTGACCAAAATAGTTTGAATTAAGAGCACAATCGCCATTTCAAAAATCAAGGTCATCATCAATTACGTCCATTTGAAAAAAGTTCTCAGCTATATTTGTTTATACTTACTGATATAGAATTGATCAGATTGGGGAGCACACATTCCACGATGAATTCCATTGAAAGCGACACAAATGCTGGGGTATATAAATGAGAACTCGACGATTTATCACACTGCGACGATTTATCACACAAAAAAATCGTTTCGTTTCGTAAAATTCCGAATTAAATCATTTCGCATCGTTTCGATGTCTCGAAAGTAAAACTATATTTCGTTTCGTTTCGCTTCGAAACAACTTGGGCATGTTAAATTTCGTTTCGTTTCGTTTCGTTAGGAAAAAGTGTGTTATCGCATACCCTTACCTATTATTGTTCTATAACTATAAAAATAAAATAACAGTAATTTAGCACAGGTGAAATATCTTTTAGGGGTCCTCTTTAGTCGTGCGGTAAGACGCGCGGCTACAAAGCAAGACCATCCTGAGGGTGGCTGGGTACGATTCCCAGTGCCGGTCTAGGCAATTTTCGGATTGGAAATTGTATCAACTTCCCTGGGCATAGAAGTATCATCGTGTTAGCCTCATGATATACGAATGCAAAAATGGTAACCTGGCTTAGAAACCTCGCAGTTAATAACTGTGGAAGTGCTTAATGAACACTAAGCTGCGATGCGGCTCTGTCTCAGTGTGGGGATGTAATGCCAATAAGAAGAAGAAGAAGATGTATGGGAATTTGTTAGGCAGTTCACAACGCGCATTCTCTCATATTATGCAGGATTGCAGGACATCGTCTGCCAAATGGGATCCAGAAGCGTTTCGTTCTTCTAATTAAATATATGGAAGTGGATATTCAGTTTGTTAACGAAAAATCCCATACCAATATTGCTCTGATATTGGCGAAATTCTGCCAATGTACACCTAGTACAAACTCGTCTTATGACAAGTGAAGACATTCCACTAAAAGTTTAAAATAATTTTCTTAATATAAAATAAGTAAGTAAGTAGATAAAAAATAAGTAAGTACAATAGATACATTATGCCCAAGGAGCCGAAAATGTTTCCCACCCGAAAACATCCTTGCCCGACCGACAATCGAACTCACCATCTCCAGATTGGCAATCCAACGTCTTATTTCAATGTTTTTTGGCAAAGATAGGTGTGGTACATCTCGATATCCATCGTCCGAATTGGAGTTGAACCGCGTGTGCCAAAAAGTCGGGATCGGAACGGGAACGTGCTTACGCTCCAAAAATCGTATACTGAATCTTTTTGGCACACGCGGTTCAACTCAAATTCGGACGACGGATATCGAGATGTACCACAATAGGGGAGATCGGGACTGGTTGCCGGAAGGGGCAGGCTGGCTGAGTGGTTTTTGTTAAAATGCTTCAAGACGCATTATAGTGATTTTGGTTGGGTATTAGGTCGCCCATGTTACGGATGTAAATTCAAGTATTTTTGTGTTTCCGTTTGCACAAGGCTACGTTTTTTGCTATTTTGACGCTAGTGAGTAAATTTATGTTATAGTAAAGTCATATTTGTACATTTTGATGAAACATCTAACATTTTGGCGAGGCGAAACATCCTAGGCGGACTAACCTACAATGTGTTACGCGTCTCCACGCACTGTCCATACCAGAAGGCTGATTCGCCGATGCGTGGTGCGTTGTTCCCAAAGAGCTGCCAGCTGGAAGGCGTTTTGCCTAATGAGTTTTCTGGCAATGAAATACCACCACTTTTTTAAAATGTTAATATTATCAATATGATTGAGATTTTTTACAATTTAAAAATGCCATCAGCTAGCTATATTGTTGGCCGAATTTTGTGTGGGATTTTTGGCCGATTTGCCAAAAAGTAGAGAGTTAATATTTCTTACATGCCCAATAAAACGCTGACATCAGTTGATGAATACCGCATGAACTCTACTGATACACGAAATCTCACTGGTGTATAACAATACAGATTTCACAGCAGAGTTGAATATTCTAGATTTTCGATAGTACGATATGAAAGCTCTTTTAGTTATCTTTACAATTCTATATATAAACGTTGGTATCAAATCAGAAAAAAACCTTTCATACCAGAAGTTTTAAAATAAAACAGCAGCGTTTGTTAACTTTTTTTCAACTTTGATAATTAGTATCTCAAAAACTATAACCCGTAGGGACCTGGAACTTTTGGGTTTTCTTATCTTATGTATTTATTTTCGAGATAGTGAAAAAAATGTGCATAGGAATACCTGGAAGCTTTCTGGAAGAATCCCTGGGGTGGAGTGATATACTGAATTTTTGTAGTAATATCTTTCCGAATTTCAGGAATATTTTTGAAAGATTTCCCGGAGGAATTTCTAAAGAAAATTCCTGGAGGAATTCACGGCGACATTTTTGGAGTAAGTGTAAGTGGATTTTGTTATAACGTTTTTAGAGAAATGAGGCATTCCACGGGGGCATGTCAGTCGATCCTGAGCGACCATTTCGAAAATATTTGAAACTCTGCACAGTTTTTCAATTTCATCTAAATCGTCATTTTTCGATATCAAATCTTCATATTGAGTCACGACTAACTTTTCAAAAGGGTGTATGTGAAAATGGTTCAAAAATATTTAAAAAGCTGCACAGCAAAAACGGAATGTTCGATTGTTATGATTTTTTCAGCAAAGTTAGACAACTAAATGGTGATTCTTAAGAAAATGTGCACAGTAAAAAAAAATTTTTGCCTTTAAAAATATCATTTTGTCACAAAAACTCAAATATCTCAAAACCCTATCTTTTTTCGAACGTAATTTTTTTAGGGAAAACGGTCCATTATATTAGCTATCTACCATAAAAATTTGGTGATGGTAAACTAATAAACAAAAAAGTTATGACATTTCAAACATTTCACAATTTTCATATTTAGTAAATAAAAAAAAAAATTCTGTGTAAGTTATTTCGAGAATTGCAGTTTGATGCAGATTTTATTGTTAAGGGACGTGATTTAAACAAGTTGTTTTCATGATATTTTGATTTAATTATTCATAGCATCTATAAGAAACTTAGACACGATCCAGTGTTGTGATCAAAAGTATTGATAGTGTCATAATTTTCATTGCACGTGACTGGCGAAAAATTCTTTTAATAGTGTTGAAACCTGTTGATAATAACGTTGATAGAAACATATCAGAAATGTTATTTTTAAGACAAAAGCTTCAAAATCAAAGATTTATATACACGTGTACGTCTATAGTTTACCTGCAAAAAATATACCTCTTAGAGAATAGACTTTATGATCGGGAGGAAACAGGTATCTTCAACAACAACAAATGCATGATAGGTACATACCATGACAATGCTCACGAAAAAGCAAAAAATTACTACTACTAAGGTTGTTAAAGATCTTATAGTAATTTTTTTCTTCAGTCAAGCAAATGACACCAAACTAGTCAGTAAAAACTTAAAAGTGATTTTGTTTATTGAAATATTACGAACAACATGAGTAGCCGCTTTCTCAACTGTTGTAGGCCGTTTGATGGAAAAAAGTGTTCAAAAGAGTTACGAAATCTCACCGAAAGCACCATAGATAAACTGAAAGCGACTGGTTATGCTCCAATGTCCACATTGAATACAAATTTACGCATTTGCACGTCCTGCCGTCTAAACGTTGACAAAAGAGCAATCTGTATATCATCGGTTGAGCAGAGCGCAGGAAGTTCGAAAACGACAGCAACTGAGGAATTGCCAGATGTATCGACAACAACTGAGGAATTACCAGAAGTATTAAGTGCTGAGAGCCTTGCCACCGTACCATCAGCGAAATCTGTTTCAACAAATCAATCGGAAGATGAGTGTATCCAAAAGGTCAACATCGAACGCTTTAACGAGGGCATAGCTGGGATAAAAGTGACTCCGATTAAATGGAGTAAGATGGACTACGTTTATTACCCGGAGAAAAAATACCGTGAAATAAACGAAGCTGTACGAAGAAACCTCTTCAAATTAGGACCTGACGATGTGGAAAATACAGACTACGATGAGGTAATTATAAATATGAAGGAAAGGTTCTCGAATGCAGCCACGACAAGGAAAGAAAAATTATTGATTTTGTCGATGCTGCCAAGTTCGTGGTCTATTCAGGATACCATTGATGAGTTCAAAACCAATAGAAATACAGTAAAAGAGGCAAAACAATTGAAGAATAACTGTCTTTCAACCAAAAATACTAGGTCTAGTACTGCATTAACAGATGAGACAAAAGAAATAGTAGTTCAATATTTTGAAGATGATGAAGTAAGTCGAGCTATGCCTGGTCAAAAAGATTATGTATCAGTAAAAAAAAGATGGAAAGCGTCAAGCAATCCAAAAACGATTAATGATGACGATTTTGAAAGAAGCGTACACACGCTTCAAGGAAATTCACGATAATATTAAAATAGGTTTTCCTCATTTGCAAGCCTTCGGCCAAGGCAATGTAAGCTTCTTTCCAATTCAGGAGCACATAATGTGTGTGTGCACAACCCATGAGAATATTAATCTTATTTTACATAGTTTGAAAAGAATCAATTTAACAAAGGATATTAAAATGTTAACTGGTAGTCTTTTGTGTGAAAATACAACATCAAATTGCTATCTACGATTTTGTTCGGATTGTCCAGATTCTTCATCATTGGAAAATACTTTATTCGCTGAGTTTGAAGAAAAATATATTGATCAGTTATCATTTGAGCAATGGGTGACCACGGATAGGTGTGACATAGAAACTATTGTAAAACCTGTAGATGAGTTTGTGTCATATCTTTGCTTGAAATTAGAAAGTTTAATCCCTCACGATTTCATTAAAACAGAACAATCCAGCTTTTTAAAAATACGAAAAATACATTACAAAATGGTGAATTTTTAGTCATTTGTGATTGTTCTGAAAATTACAGCTTTGTATTGCAAGATGAAGTGCAGTCCCATCACTGGAACGTACAACAAGCTACAATTCATCCATTCGTTATTTATTTTAATGGAAGTACGCAAATTGAACACTTAAGTTTTATTATAATTTCCGAAGATTTAAGACACGATTCAGTATCCGTAAACTTGTTCATTGAAAAAATGATTAACTTTTTACGCGTTGATAAGCATAAAGAAGTCAAAAAGATATATTTCATGTCTGATGGAGCAGCGTCGCAGTACAAAAATCGTAAGAATTTTTCGAGCCTATGTCAATTTAAATCAATGTACGGAATTGATGCAGAATGGCATTTTTTGCTACATCACATGGCAAAAGGTCCTTGTGATGCTATTGGAGGAACAATAAAGCGCATGGCCACAAGAGCAAGTTTAGCCAAAGAACGTGAGCATCCAATTAAAACTGCGAAAGAACTTTTTGATTGGGCAAATCGTAGAAAAGAAAAAGATTTAACCAAATTATCATTTTGTTTTACTACTACTGAAGAGTACGAAATAAAGGCTTCAGAGCTCAGCGAGCAATTTAATAACGCGAAAACGATCCAAGGAACCCAAAAATTTCACTGTTTCATTCCATTGTCGGAAAATAAAATTAAAGCAAAACTATACTCAAACTGTGCTGATAATAATTCAAAAGTGTTCGATATTTTAAATATTGGAATAAAAATAAATAAAAAATAAGGATTAATAAACTGTTTTCATGATATCATAACCCATCCCAAAATTCAAACCCAAAACTCTTAGAGTTTCTATAACAACATTGTGTAACTGCCACATTTAATTTAATACTTAGGATAATATTAATTCATTTTTATTTATTTATACATATAATATTTATACATATAATATGCATAATATCGATGAACACATAAATATGGAATATCATACAAACAACTTGTTTAACTCACGCAAGGCCCTTAACAATAAAATCAGCATCAAACTGCGATTCTTGAAATAAAAAAAATACACGGAAATTTTTTTTTGTTTACTATATGTGAAAATTGTGAAATGTTTGAAATGTCATAACTTTTTTGTTTATTAGTTTACCATCACCAAATTTTTATGGTAGATAGCTAATATAATGGACCGTTTTCCCTAAAAAATTACGTTCGAAAAAAGATAGGGTTTTGAGATATTTGAGTTTTTGTGACAAAAATGATATTTTAAAAAGAAAAAAAAAAAATTTTTTTACGGTTCACATTTTCTTAAGAATCACCATTTAGTTGTCTAACTTTGCTGAAAAATCATAACAATCGAACATTCCGTTTTTGCTGTGCAGCTTTTAAATATTTTGAACCATTTTCACATACACCCTTTTGAAAAGTTAGTCGTGACTCAATATGAAGATTTGATATCGAAAAATGACGATTTAGATGAAATTGAAAAACTGTGCAAAGTTTCAACTCAATAGAAAATCATGAATTAAAAATTTTCTTAAATTTTGATGCTGTTGCTTGGAATCGCTCAAATGCCTAAAGGAATTCGAAAAAGAATTTTTGGAAAAGAAAATGCGGGTGGAATCTCATGAGGAATTCTTGCATGAACTTTCGGAGGAATGTCTGATGGAACTTTTGGGGGAGTTATGCGGGAACTTCAAAAGAAGTTATCAGGGATCTTCAGCAGGAATTTCTGGAGAAACTTCAGGAGAATTTCCTCGAGGAATTATTAGAATTATTTTTTTTTTGGAACGGTGGCAATGCATATTAATTAATGCAAAAACATGCAAAATGATAGAAAAAATGCGATCTATTCTTCTAAAGTGCTTTTTTGACCTTTCTTGTGTGATTTTTTCAATACATTTCACGATGCACGAGAAAGGCATCATCACCGTTAGGTGGATTAATCTGGGTTTTTAAGTATATATTTTAATTGGAAACATAAAAATAAAAATGATTAATTTTGTTTGACCGTACAAAACTATGATTTCACGCTCAAAAGTAACTGCTGAAAGCATGCACTCTAACTTTCATCTACCCAATGACTAAGTAAAATTATATTGCAGTCTCATCTCCACAAAAGTGAGACCTGAATTGACGATAGTTAGAGTGTGGAATATCACCATGCTATACAACATGCTGAGATGGAAAGTTGGTAACCGATGTGGTTTATTCGGTGACATAAAGAGCTCCAGTAACCTTGGGATCAAAGGCGTAGGATTGCCAATCCGGAAATGACGAGCTCGATTCTCGGTCCGGTCTAGGATGTATTCGGGTTGGAAACATTATCGATACCCTGGCCATAGTGTATCCATTGTACTTGCCACACAAGATACATACTTATGCATTGACGGGCATAGAAAGCTTTTGTGGAAATGCTAATAGAATACTAAGTTGAAAAGCCCACCAACTTCCAGTTGGAATGCAGAGCCATTAAAGAAAAAGAATAAGAAGAAGAAAGTATCTTGATGATAGCTTTTAGAATTGGTTTGAAAAATGATCATCTTCCAAGTACAAAATTCAAATGTAATCTCGAGAGTCTTAGGATAGAAATGGCGTCATGTGTTCATAAAAAAGAATTTAAAAAAGTAATCGGAGACTTTGTAAACTATGTTAGAATATAAATTTTAAAAAACAGTTTTATAATAGGGGAACAGACGGCTTTGGCATGTTTTGTTCTATTATTGGCAGGGGGGTTTTTGTCGACCGAATTTTATGAAATTTGGCCACAATATTCTTTGATATGCAAAGAATGTTTAGGCCAAATTTGAGCAAAATCAGTCATAAAAAACCCCCCTGCCAATAATAGAACAAAACCTGCCAAAGCCGTCATTCCCCCTACCAGAATATGAATTTAGATTACTTGAACAAGAAACTAATTAGTAGTAATAACCTATTACTGAGAAATTTGAAGAATCGCATCTACATTTTTCCTGAGAAATTGGTATGCAACAAATTCCCTGAAATCCAAAAGAAAAAACACCTCATACTAAAATTTACCTTGCTTATTAGTCATGACATTTTTGGGGATCGTAGCCTAATTAACATTTATTATCTCTAACTCACCTGCCACCTCCATTGTATGGCGCAGGATAACCTGAATTTTGAAAATAGGTTATATTTTGCGATCCAGACCCACCACAAGTAGCTCTATCTGTAATTACACTTGACACATTTGATAAATTTGTTCGCTAGTCACAATGAAGCACAAACACTTACAGACACAACAAGTAGCTTGAGTAGATAGAGTACTGCAAGTTCCCATTCCAATGCCTCCATTAGCGGCACATTCGCCTTTAACCTGGCATGTTCCCAACAAACCGTTTGATCCCGTACACAGCGTATTCGCAATACGCCCAATCGTATGGAAGGCAAACACTGGAAAATTGAAACGTAATTTTAATACATCCGCTAAGGAAAAACACTTAATCACTCTTGAATACCTCTGCCCTGACGACTGCTCAGCGATGTTTGGTTACTGGAGATACTTTCGCTTTCTACGGCCAAACACGTGATAGCTCTCAGTGCAATCACAGCGAACACGTTTTTTAGGAGCCTCTTCATTTTCACTGTTGATACTGATCGGGGAATGTAACTCAACTGATAGGTGTTATCATCGAACGTTTTATTAACATTAGGTGAAAGTAAGAAGATGCAATCCAAGCGTATGTTAATTGGTAGATAACGTGAAATTGTTGAGGCCTGACCTGTCAAATGTTAACCATGCGGCTTACCAGAGAGACTACATCAGTTACAAAATACCTGTTTTGCCCCCCACTGAAATCACATTCAATCGCTAAAATACGCTTCACTATTGAAATATTTTCTTGGTGAGCCGGAATTTAGGGCCAGATCCTTACATTGAAATGCTTACAATGGGATAAGGCATCCTTAACTTGATCGATAGTTTTGTTACTGACTGTTGTTCATAATAATATTGATAATCTCTTAAAAGCACTTTAACAGCAATTAACCATTTCAGTGAAACCATACAATTATCGATGACAGTTTTTATGTTTTATGGATTTCAATATTTTATGAAAATTGTATGGCACTCCTCACAATCAATGTTCAAAAATATAATTTCGTATTATGGGAGCGTTGAAGGATCATAAAAAAAATCCTAAAATGACATTATATACCGTAGAAAACTAGTAGCAAATTAGTCCTAAGGCACGGAATGACATTTTTCATCACTACATAATTAATAACCTACCTTATAACTTGAATTATTAGGGAAGAGGTTCGATTGTGGGCACCCTTTTGTCTTTGGTCTATAACTTTGGACCTATTTTTTTTCTTTAGGTTTACTGGCGGGAGAGTGGAAACCTCTACACCAGGCCTTTGATAATATAGTTACATAGGGTGGGTGTACCAATTGTCGCCATACATAAGAACAACTATTATTTAAAAAATAAGTAAAAGGCATGAGGGTGGACTTTATATATCAAGCGAAAGGCTTTACTTCCTGCTCCTTAGAACAGCTGTGAAAACCACAATAAAATTGGTTATAATCATCAAAATTGATTAATCCATAATAGGAACGCATGCACCAGTTGTGGCACTATTCTTAATTTTGGTTCCTTATTTGGCAAATCCCATTGCTTTCTTATGGGACTGGCCAAATAGGGACCACTAGTGCGACAACTGGTGCAAGGGATATCAAAAATTAAGCAAAATCAATTTTTACAATTATGCTTTGCTTGTTTTGGAGGAGATCAAAGGTTTTATCGTATCATATGAATATGCTTTATCGATATGAACTTGGTTTATTTTATTTACAATTGTGATAGATATTTTCGCTCATTATCTCATTCTTTATCATATAGATTGATCTGTACGATTTCATTCTTGTCTTTATGGTCAGGTTATTGGTAAATAAATAAATAAATAAAAATAAATAAATAAATAAGTTACTGGTTCTTCGTGATTTTTGTTCTGTTTCAATACTATCAAACACAATGCAAAAAGTGGAAACTGTTCGTGTATTTAGTTAACTTTACTGTCATTTCAACGCTTAGTCCCAACAAGTGTCAGTAGAATAACTAGACATGCTCAGAAACAAAAAAAAATAAACTCATTATTTCAATCAATTTTGTCCTAAATAATTACAAAAACTGCATAAAAACGTCATTAAAAATAAATTTGGGGACAACGATATTGATCGATTTGTCAGTAAAATGAGGGTGCCCACAACCGAATTTAGCAGCCTTTTTAGAATGTGAAGAAAACAAATTCAGTGCTAAAATGGCCGTTAGGCCGAATGGTCATTTGGCCGAACGGTCATTAGGCTGAATGGTCATTAGGCCGAATGAGAAGTGGGAATAAGAAGTAAAGTATGAAGAAGGAAGAAAGAAGAAATAAGAAGGAAGAAGGAAAAAGAAAGTAAAAAGAAAGAAGAAGGAAAAAGAAAGCAATCCCCGGTTTACAGAAAATGGTAATAAGGAAGAAGGAAGAAGAAAAAGGGAGGTGGAATGAGGAAGAAGTAAGAAGGAAACGGAAGAAGAAAGAAGGAAGAAGAAAGAAGGAAGAATGGAGAAGGAATAAAGAAGAGGGAAGAAGGAGGAAGGAAAAAGGAAGAAGGAGGAAGGAAGAAGGAAGAAGGAAGAAAGAAGAAAGAAGGTGAAAGGAAGAAGGAAAATGGAAGAAGGAACAAGGAAGAAGGAACAGGGAACAAGGAAGAAGGAAAGAGGAATAAGGAAGAAGGAAGAAAGAAGAAAGAAGAAAAAAAGGAAGAAGAAAAAAGGCAAAAGGGAGAAGGAAGAAGAAGAAAATAGAAGAAGAAGGAAGGAAGAAGGAAAAATGAAAAAGGAAAAAGGTAGAAGGAAGAAATAAGAAGGATGAAATAAGAAAGAATAAGAAAGAAGGAAGAAGAGATATAGAATGAAGCAGAGATATAGAATGAAGAAGAGATATAGAATGAAGAAGAAAGAATAAAGAATAGAGAAAGAAACAAGAATAAGAAAAGAAGAATAAGAAAAGAAGAAGAAGGAAGCAGAAAATAGGAAGACGGAAAAATAAAGAAGAAAAATGTAATAAGAAGGAAGAACAAAGAAAAAATAAAGTAGAGCGATCCCACTGATCCCGTTACGATCTCTGCAAGGGCCCATGCCTTCGTTTTACGTTGGACCCGTTTGCGGAAGTAAAATTCCGACAAGCGGTGGTAATCCTGCAGGGACACCGTTCTGGGAAAAAACCTCTTAGAATGTCACGTCTCCACGCTCAGCAATGAGCATTAATAAAAACAAGAGGAAGGGGGAGTCTCTGAATTCTCCACTTCCTTCAAAGAAACAAGGTTTCAAGACCGTCCTGCCCAAGCGCGGAAAAAATAAGGAAGCTGGAGACTTCAGATATACCTTCTAAATCTAACGTTGACATTATTTCTTTTCCTATCGAACTGAGCAATCAGTTCGATTTGATTAATGATGAAATTGAGCGAATCGAATCTACATTTAGCCCAGGTGATTCGATTTATGCGAAGAAACAACGGATTAAGCCAATTGTGGTATCTGTTGCCGAGTTTTCTGGCTTTCGGAATGAAATTTTGAGTAACCTTCAGGGGATCAAGGTTTCATTTCAGATTGCTAGGAAGGGTGACTGTCGCGTTTTGCCGAGATCCTTTGACGATCGCAAACGTCTTCTTCAGTATTTAACTGAGAAGCGCCATAAATTCTTCACATACGAAGACAAAACTGAGCGATTGTTCGGAGTCGTCTTGAAAGGTTTCCCCAGTGATGACAAATCACTGGATGAGATTAAAATTGATATTTCTCAATTACTTGGATTTTCACCAGTCCAAGTAATTAAGATGAAAAGAAATCCCACTCTGGTACTTCCCAGAGGGCATTTCTCAGAATTTTATTTAGTTCATTTTAACAAAAGTGAACTAAATAATATTTGGAAAAGGCCTGTATTATGTCGCATGTCCGTGTTACATGGGAATATTTCCGCAGGCCTGGGGGAAATTTCTAAAACCTCACCCAGTGCCGTAAGTGCCAAAAGTGGGGTCATGGAACCAAACATTGTCACATGGATGCTAAATGCATGATTTGTGGTGGAACCTCGCACGCCAAGGACGCATGTCCTGTGAGAGAAGATTCCAATAAATTTAGGTGTGCAAATTGTGGGGGCAATCATAAATCCAATTTCTGGGAAAGCCCTTCACGCAAAAAAGTTTTGAATTCCCGTGCAAAATTGATGACGGGAAATTCCAATCGGATCCCAGATTCAACGGGTAGAAATTTTTCAAACGCTTAAAATTCGAAACCAGTTACCGGTCGAGCAATTCATACCCACCACAATCCACAAACAAATTTTGCCGCTCCTCAACGGGTAGCAAGCACTTCAGTAAATTCCAATTTTTCGAATGTACCTACGTATGCAAACATCGCTGCTGGTAGACAAAATTTCTCTTCTCAAAATGAGGTTTATACCCATGTCCCTACGGAAAATAACGGTCATGTTGCCGATTCAGGTAGCATGTCTGCTTCTGATTTTGATTTTTTAACTGAACAATTGCATCACACAAAACGGACCTAAAGCGGAACATCCCCTAGATGAGCGTTAGTTACACAGCCACAAAAATAGCTCGTGTGGTTTTATTGAAGCTTGGATTTCAATATTTTCAACAGTATTTGGTTCCTCATGAAACAAGGAATCTGTACAAACGTTTACATGTTGAAAGGACCGTTATCACGACCGTACGAGGCATTTTTGTGCCTGTGTAACTGTCGCTCATCTAGGGATGTTCCGCATAAATCCGTTTTGTGTGATGCAAACACATCTCTGTGTTATTGATTTTAAGCGTGTGTGCTTGCTAGACGGAGACAAGATGAATACCACATAACATATAGGCATCTTTGCCGTGAAATGTGGTCCTTCGATGATTTTGGAACGCTAGCGAACCTAGCGGTGGAAGTCAAGCTTTACTGAACAACGCACATAAGACAGAGCAGCATCACATGCTTTGCTTTCTCTTTCTGTCGCCCTGGATATACGGGAGTGCCGTTCGTCAATTGTTGATACACAAAGAGCCTACTTTGAAATTTGCAGTTTGTTCTATGATGTCTATCTGTTTTGTGATGAATACACCACACCACTTCCAATCTGCCAAATTCACGATTCAGCCATCTTGGATTTTAGTATGGGAGAGCCAGCCGGTTTGTTGTCGTTTTGCACTGAAAATGAATTTTTCACCCCCGCCTTCTTCTCTCCTATAAACTTGGCAGATTGGAGCACCTACTAGTGTATTCATCTTGGACGGAGATGGCGACGCTTGCCATGTGCTTGCTTGACGGAGAGGGTGACGCTTACCCACGCGTGCCGGTCTCTTACACCGCGGTCGCGGTGCGCGCTCTGTTGCGGTTCCTCCTTCTACGCTACGAAACTACTTCATGCACCGACGGCGCCTCACCAACGAAAAATGTGGTCTTTACTGTGCTGCTGCTCTTGCGCTCTCGGTCGTCACCGATAGCGGGAAAACGTTTGCTGATGCTGCTAACTTACTTGCTGCCTTCGCCCTGCCTGGGCGCGAAAATGTCGATCGCGGCCCCTTCCGGCAAAGTGGACCGCCGGGAAACTTCGAAGCTGCAAGGTGGGGTCAGGAGTGGTCACTGGTAAACGGGTGAGATGACGGGCTTTCAGCACACCGGTCACGATTCTGAAGATTAAACGTATTCGCCACGCTGTTACAAGCACATTCAAAGCACATTTAAAAGCACGTGATTTACCTGATTGTCGCTCCATACTCGCACACTTTCCTCAACCTTTGCTATAACTAGGAGAGAGGTTTAACTCGAATTAGTAAATTCAATGAAGCTACCATGTCACTTGTCTACCTGTAATATCACCTCACGACGCGAAACTAAATCGGACAACTCCTGCCTCTTCCACAATCCAGATCAAAGTGAACGAGTCATAGTCAAGAATCCTCAGATTAAATGTAAGATTGTCCTAATTTTTACGGTTTGACCTCATTGTCCTTCGGTTTGACCTCACGAAGTCCCTAGATCGCATTTCCCCCTCCTAACGATCGAAGTGCAGGAAGCAATTAATCCATTCGGATCGCAGCCTACTTTGCCTGCCGATCTTTCCCGAAAATTATCAAAGAGGCTTTGTTGGGACTTTCCCCAGGTGGATGGTCACTACCCGACCCGTGACGTAATCACACGCGCTCGCCACATGGTAGGCACGCGTTGATCTAGAACGTTCTGAGTGTTCTGCGAGCGTGAGAGAATAAAAGAGCTTTTGAAACGCGGTGTACTGGAATGGAATTATTTTATAGCTTTATACTATTTACAGGAAAATATTAATTAAACTACTTTCTATAATTACATACATTCAAATTGCTTTGTTATAAATATTTACACGACTGTAACGAACCGAATGGCCGTTACACAATGGCCCAACTTGTTTTTCATCCACTCGAAATCCTTCGACAATTGATTTGGTTTTAACGGATTCAAGTCAGCTGCGTGGCCAATTGGTAACTCATGCTGACTTTGACTCTGACCACCTTCTTGTGACATTTGAAATCTCACAAAAAGCCATTTATAATCCAATCAGCTATACTTTTAATTATCATAGAGCTGATTGGGATTAATATAAAACGTATAGGGGAAGTGCACCGGTTTTGGCCAACTTAGTGCCTATTTTGGCCAACCCTGAAAAATACATATTTTTTCCAAAATAATCGATCAGTTAAAAGCAGCGTTGAATCGTGAGGGATATATCTCTTGTTGGAACTAATAAAACCCTCCCGAATTGCTTTATTTTTGGAGTTATTCGCAAAATTGGCCAAATTAGGAACATGGCCAAAACCGGTACAGTTCCCCTATCGATAGGAATTTTGATGTTGATATTCCTCTCGATACCAAAATTGATATTGATAATGCTCTCGTCTTCTTCTTCTTCTTCTTCTCATCGGCATTACGTCCCCACACTGGGACAGAGCCGCCTCGCAGCTTAGTGTTCGCTAAGCACTTCCACAGTTATTAACTGCGAGGTTTCTAAGCCAGGTTACCATTTTTGCATTCGTATATAATGAGGCTAACACGATGATACTTTTATGCCCCTGGGAAGTCGAGACAATTTCTAATCCGAAAATTGCCTAGACCGGCACCGGGAATCGAACCCAGCCACCCTCAGCATGGTCTTGCTTTGTAGCCGAGCGTCTTACCGCACGGCTAAGGAGGGCCCCTAATGCACTCGTTTCTTTGACAAATTTAATTGTCGAAGCCAGAGGCATTGCAATTCCTAAATGTGAAATTAAATTGAACTTCATTATTATTGACGACGATCTTCAGCTACTGATCCGTCTTAAAAATGTGAGGCGAAGGCAATACCAAAGAACTCGCGATCCCGCGTTGAAAGTTATTTGTCGATATTTGCAAAATGAAATTAAAAAACGTTTCGCTATTCTGAGAAATACCAACTTTAAGAATAATGTCTCGAAAGTGGATCCCAGTTCGAAACCCGTTTGGAAATTAACGAGAATTCTTAAAAACCCTTAAAAGCCAATTCCAGCGCTTAAAGAGGGAAATAAAAATGTATTAACAAATGGCGAAAAGGCTCAAAAACTTGCTCAGCAGTTCGAGAGTGCCCATAATTTTAGTCTAGGTCTCACTAGTCCAATTGAGGATCAGGTTACACGGGAACGTTGGGAACTAATTTGGATGAAGTTAGATCTATTACTAGAAAATTTAAAAATATGAAAGCCCCGGGTGTTGATGGTATTTTCTACATACTTATCAAAAAACTTCCTGAGAGTACTTTATCCTTTTTGGTTAATTTATTTAACAAATGTTTTCAATTGGCATACTTCCCAGATAAATGGAAAAACGCCAAAGTTGTTCCTATTTTGAAGCCGGACAAAAATCCAGCTGAGGCTTCTAGTTATCGCCCAATCAGTTTGCTTTCTTCAATAAGCAAACTGTTTGAAAAGGTCATTTTAAATAGAATGAGGGTTCATATTATTGACAATTCTATTTTTGCTGATGAGCAATTTGGTTTTCGCCATGGGCATTCTACCACTCATCAGTTATTAAGAGCTACGAACTTAATTCGGCTCAACAAATCTGGAGGATATTCGACTGGAGTAGCTCTTCTTGATATAGAGAAAGCATTTGACAGTGTTTGGCATGAAGGTTTGATTGTAAAATTGATGAATTTTCATTTTCCTCTGTACATCATTAAACTGATCCAAAATTATTTATCAGATCGCTCACTGCAGGTAAACTATCAGAATTCTAAATCTGATAGATTACCTGTTAGAGCTGGTGTTCCCCAAGGCAGCATACTGGGGCCCATATTGTATAACATTTTTACTTCTAACTTACCTGATTTACCACCAGGGTGTCAAAAATCTTTGTTTGCAGATGACACAGGTCTCTCAGCCAAAGGGCGAAGCCTTCGTGTCATTTGTAGTAGATTGCAAAAATGTTTGAATATTTTCTCCACCCACTTGCAAAAATGGAAAATTTCCCAGAATGCTTCCAAAACTCAGCTTATAATTTTCCCACATAAGCCGAGAGCTCCTTATTTGAAACCTTCTAGCAGACATATTGTCACTATGAATGGGGTTCCAATTAATTGGTCTAGTGAAGCTAAATATTTAGGACTTCTGGTAGATCAAAAATTAACTTTTAAAAATCATTTTGAAGGCCTTCAAGCCAAATGTAACAAATATATTAAGTGTCTATATCCACTTATAAACAGAAAATCAAAACTTTGTCTTAAGAACAAACTTTTGATTTACAAACAAATGTTTAGACCTGCCATGTTGTATGCTGTGCCAATATGGACTAGTTGCTGCAATACCAGAAATAAGGCACTTCAGAGGATTCAAAATAAAATTTTGAAAATGATTTTGAAGTTGCCATCCCAAGACGTTAAGGACCCAAGGAGTGATTATTATCCATCTTAGCAAAGTCACTCCCACTCTTAGCAAAGTCACTGAGCGGTTGGTACGAGATGTCCCCGTTCTATGCTTAATTGTGAAATCAACTTAAGAATTGATTCTCACAGATATTTTCAACAACGCTGCACAGTAGGCCTGGCCGCTGTTATGTTTGAATTATATTAATGATGTGCTTCAAAACATAAATACTGACAAGAAAAGTGATACCGTGCGGGACCGAAATCCGTACAGCACCGAAATCCGTCCACCACATGAGATATCAATGAATTAAAGGGGGTAAAAGGTAATTATTGTAGAAATAATTTATCTTATCCTGTTCAGATACTTGGCAGTTTCCGTCCGTTTCCGTCCGTTTCCGTTTCCGTCCAAATCCGTCCACGGTGGACGGATTTCGAGTCAGGAATAGTTGATTTTATTCATTATTTTATCATGTTTTTCGTAGTTTTTAATGAGTAAATGTGAAACACTTCAAAAGTAGAATCCCTCATGCTCCTGTGTCAATGACAAACGTTTTATTCACATTCGATTCCTATTTTCTAATGACTTTTTCATATACTGAGGTGCTTAAGTGTACGGATTTCGTTGCCTCACGATAAATATGGTCGAGTTTATCGCTTTCCAGGATTCTTTCACGAACTGGCTGTGTATTTGTAGACTAGACTAGACTAGTTGAAAACATTGTAATTCCTACATGGCTCAATTAAACCAGAGGAAAAATTCTAACTGCCAGAGTCAATTGAAATGTATTAATACTAACTAAAAAGTAACATAGCAAATAAGGATGATAGTGTTAAGAAAACACGGAACACCTAGTCTAAGAGATGAATGCATGAATAAGATAATTAGCAAATAAAATTAGTCAAAAAAAAAAAGGAGCAAGAAGGAAGAAAAAAGAAGAAAAAAGGAAAACTTCTCATTTCTCACGTTTGCTTCTTACTTCTCATTCGGCCTAATGACTGTTCGGCCTACGGACCTTTCGTTCTAATAACCTTCGGCCTAATGGCCTGATACCGATATTATGGTACATCACTTTGAGAAGATGGTGGAAGCCCAATAGAGGGAAGGTAAATAAAAACTAAGGCTGAGTGGCCTGTCCGGCACATAAAACTCGTTTTCATTTGGCATTCGGTTTCCAACCATGCAGTCTGAGAAGATTCTGCAAATAAATCTATCGATCGATCCCTGCGGATCCCGAATTCTTTCAGCCATTCTCACCGGGTCCTATTGTGAACGAGATATGGTGCTTCCATTGCGCTAGCTGTTGCAATTCGTGATTCATTCTCCTCCTCCATGTACTCGAAGTGTGCGTTCGTTCTCCATGAGCATTGTGCAGGACTACCGGTCTAACGAACGTTTTGCAGGCGGCGAACTCTATTTGAACATAGCGTCTTTCGTAGTTCAAAGTAAGTACATACAATTTCTTTTCACGATCCGGCTCCGAGTTTCTGCTGCTGGTATCAGTTCCGAAAGTCACCAGTGAGACCATACCTACACGATTTCAACGATCTCTATTTAATTAGGTACCACCTATACGAACTCCTTGTATGTGGCTAACGATGCTTGTTCTTGTCACTCTCTTACTACTTGAGAAGAAAATATGCAGTCTTGTTATAACAGGGTCACGGGAAGTAATGTTAGGAATAAAATAAAAATTCCCCCTGAGAAATTAAAAATTTTCCGTGAAAAATTAGGCAATTGCGAAACAATAAAAAATTTCCTTAAATAGGGTAAATCACTACTTGGGCCTTTGGACCCGATTCCCGGCTTAATTCACAGAAAACTAATGATTTATACTGTTTGGAAGCCGTAGGTTTATGATTGATAAGTCTAAAAAGTCTCATATTTATCTCGCACAATACTCAATATTCTTCAACCATTTATTTTACTCCTAATCGATCCAATTATAGAAAATAAAAATGTAGATTTCAAACTTTCGCTCTTCGTTGCAACACCACTGAGCCGGAGTGAATCTTTCCACTTTTACAAAGCGGTATCATCGAATAAGCACCTACCTGTAAATCGTCACAGTGTTCGATACAACCATTAGTGATAAACAACACAATAAACACATAATCAAAGATATGCACGTTCCACGACAACGTGATGCCAGATGGTATTATTCATAGTAATTTTAATATGTATGAGAAGATATATAGAATTCACTCATCCAAACTCCTTCCAAACACTTGAAAAAATATTTTTTTAACTTTTTGAAAACGAGATAGGGGAAGTGTACCGGTTTTGGCCACCTTAGTGCCTAATTTGGCCAACCCTTAAAAATGCATATTTTTAAATAAATATCGATCAGTTTCAATAGCGAAGAAATATAAGGGATAAATCTCCTGTTAGAGCTAATGACACCCTCGAAAAATGCTTTACTTTTGGCTTTTACATGGCCAAAACTGGTACAGTTCCCCTAATTATAAATATCATGAAAGCGTCAACGTAATTTCTGACGGTGATCTTAGATTTAATACACAGTTATTACTCTGCTATGACCGCAGGAGGCCACCAGACGGCCTTCCGGATAATCCGGAACCAAAGATGTTATCGATCATCTAGTAATTTGCGATCGATCATTTAGTAGTTTGTCAATAACTCATTCCAGAACTCATATGTGAATATGTACGTTATGTGGAAGATATTGATTTGAAAAATGTATTGGAGGTAACCACTTTCCCTTCGATGGGACTCGAACCCATGACCCTACAGTACGCTAGACTGGTGCTTTAACCAACTAAGCTACGAAGGACCTCCGTCGGCCTTCGCAACCTAGCGGCTACTGAACGAGCTCGAGATTCCCAAATTGGACGCATAGTCAAATCACTCGCAATCCATTTATCAAGCCAATACTTCCACATGTGTATTGTACACGTCCACATTAGAGGAGCGTGAGTATTTAGAATGTCTGGCGGCTATACACATTCTTCATCAGCAACGGTACTGATCAAGTGAGGTTGTGTAAGCTAGCTGTGTAAGCTATCCTCTAATGTGGACGTGTACAATACACATGTGGAAGTATTGGCTTGATAAATGGATTGCGAGTGATTTGACTATGCGTCCAATTTGGGAATCTCGAGCTCGTTCAGTAGCCGCTAGGTTGCGAAGGCCGACGGAGGTCCTTCGTAGCTTAGTTGGTTAAAGCACCAGTCTAGCGTACTGTAGGGTCATGGGTTCGAGTCCCATCGAAGGGAAAGTGGTTACCTCCAATACATTTTTCAAATCAATATCTTCCACATAACGTACATATTCACATATGAGTTTTCATAACATTGTAAATTAACGTCCAAGTCGGGTGGTTTAATCCCCGGAAATAGGCAATTACCTTTGATTGAACTGAACTTGAGTTGCGTGCTCTTGCCTACGCAATGCGGTCGGGTCTGAGCTTGACGACCGACTGGCAAATAGCTTACACAACCTCACTTGATCAGTACCGTTGCTGATGGAGAATGTGTATAGCCGCCAGACATTCTAAATACTCACGCTCCTCTAATGTGGACGTGTACAATACACATGTGGAAGTATTGGCTTGATAAATGGATTGCGAGTGATTTGACTATGCGTCCAATTTGGGAATCTCGAGCTCGTCCAGTAGCCGCTAGGTTGCGAAGGCCGACGGAGGTCCTTCGTAGCTTAGTTGGTTAAAGCACCAGTCTAGCGTACTGTAGGGTCATGGGTTCGAGTCCCATCGAAGGGAAAGTGGTTACCTCCAATACATTTCATCAAGTGGTTACCTCAATACATTTCATCATCATTCAATATCTTCCACATAACGTACATATTCACATATGAGTTTTCATAACATTGTAAATTAACGTCCAAGTCGGGTGGTTTAATCCCCGGAAATAGGCAATTACCTTTGATTGAACTCATTCCAGAAGCTGAATTTCAAAATGTGTTGTATGGTGGACTTCTAGAGCGAAGGTTTTTCTACAACTCTGCCTAATGGTTCGTTGTCAGTTTTCAACTAATAACGGAGTTAGAGCGTTAGTTGCAGTAACATAAACTAAATGATTGAAATTTTGTTATAATTTAGTCTAAGTTACTGAAACTATAGCTATAACTCCGTTACTAGTGGAATTCAAACAATGAATCATAAAACAGAGTTGTAGAAAAACCTTCGCACTAGAAGACCACCATACAACACATTTTGAAATTCTGCTTTAGGAATGAGTTATTGACAAACTACTAAATGATTGAACGCAAATTACTAAATGATCGATAACATCCTTGTCCGGAGCGTCCGTAAAAATGGTCATTTTGTGAAGCTCGTTCTACTGCAGCGCATTTTTTTCTAAACCATTTCTGATGATGATCTTCGAGGAAACACAGTTCTTACTCTGTTATGATCGCAGGTGGTCACCAGACGGCCTCCCGGATAATCCGGAACGTCCGTAAAAATGGTAATTTTGTGAAATTCGTCAAAGAGCAGCGCATTTTCTTCTAAACCATTACTTATGGGGATATTTGAGCTTAACACAGTTCTTACTCTGCTATGACCGCAGGTGGCCACAAGACAGGCTTCCGGATAATCCGGAACGTCCGTTAAAATGGTAATTTTGTGAAGTTCGTCCAAGAGTATAGCATAGCATAGTTACGATGTACTTCGTAGATTGGACACTAGTGATACTCATGTTTTTCTTTTGAAATCCTTATTCAGATTGCTATCACAAATCATGGTGGGTATGGTCCTTGATTTCAATCTAGAATAAAAATCACAAAAGCATGAGGATTACTACTCCTAGCCACGCTCATCTTCACCGTTACTTGGGAGGGGAAGGAAGTGTTGGTGTAGTACTTACTTAACGAGAGGCCCCCGAACCCTCATAAGTACCACGGAGTTGGATATTGGGGAAGGTATTCGTTGGGTCAGGATTTGCCTGTAGCTGACAATGTGACCGTGGTAGATCTTACACCGTAACACACCACGCAAAGGTTTTGTGAAGTTCGTCCAAGAGCAGCGCCTTTTCTTTAAACCATTACTAATGGGGACATTTGAGCTTAAACACAGTTCTTACTCTGCTATGACCGCAGGTGGTCACCAGACGGCCTTCTGGATAATTCGGAACGTCCATAAAAATGGTCATTTTGTGAAGTTCATCCTAGAGCAGCGCGTTTTTTTCTAAACCATTTCTTATGGGGATATTTGAGCTAAAACACAATTTTTACTCTGCTATGACCGCAGGCGGCCACGAAACAGTCTTCCGGATAATACGGAACGTACGTAAGAATGGTCATTATGTGAAGTTCGTCCAATTGCAGCGCAAACACAGTTCTTACTCTGCTATGACCGCAGGTGACCAATTCCCAAATAACTGTAAATGTCGGCACTATGAATCCCACATATTCTGAGATATCTAACAAAACTGGTTGGCCCATATATCAACACCCAGCGGATGTAATCCAAACTAAACAGTTTTTCAGAATATTGGCTTTCACCCTCGAGCAGCTGTGTAGAAGATGGCCACTCTTTAATCCCTCCAGGGATATATAACCAAACTGGTGGTCTCACATGCACTAGCACTACTCTACGGATTAATTTTAAATTTTACAATTTTTCAACATTGTGGTTTACAATCCTTGAACAACTTTGTAGAAGACGGCAATTTTCTAAATCCCACAGATACCGAGATATCGAACTAAACTGATCTCTTATATGCCCCGCCTTACGTCTCAACTCTGAACTAAAAAATTTCTCAATTCTCGAACAACTTTGTAGAAGATGGCAACTTTCTAAATCCAACAGATCCCGAGATATCAAATCAAACTGATCTCTCATATACAGTACCGCCACCTTGCGGATGAATTCTAAACTAAACCCGAGTAGCACAAGTCAGTCGAAAATGGTTGCAGCAACTTGATTGTGACTGAATCCGGTCACATATGAGTTACAGTAACCTTTGTGAAATCTGTGTGCTGCTAGGGAACAGTTCCTCGACATATTGGTTTTCAATCCTTGAACAACTTTATAGAAGACGGCAACTTTTTAAATCCCACAGATTCCAAGATGTCGAAGAATTGATCTCTCATGTACAGCAGCGCCACCTTGCGGATGAATTCTAAACTAAATAGTTTCTCAACATATTGATTTCCAATCCTCTAACAACTTTGTAGAAGACGGCAACTTTCTAATTCCCACAGATCCCGAGATATCGAACCAAACTTATAACTCATATACACTAGCGCCACATTACGGCTGAATTCTGAACTAAATAGTTTCTCAACATATTGGTTTCCAATGCTTCAACAACTTTGTAGAACACTTCCTAAATCCCATAGATCCCGAGATATCGAACCAAAATGGTATTTTCACATACACTAAGTGGGAGAATTTCAATTTTTTTTTGACTCATTAATTAAAGATGATTACAAAATTAAAATTAAATTAAAGATTTAAAATTAAAGATTAAAGATGTATGTATATAGATTTTTTTCACTACACCAGGATTTTTAGAAATGTTATAAGCAACACCGCGCCATTTATTGAGAAAATTGACTATTTTCACCGGTCTTCAGTTGGTTCCGGATCTTCCGGAGAACCAGCAGAAGATCCATAGATCTGTCTTAATAAAAAAAAAATGTCCCCAATAAGTATTCATATTACCATTGCATCCTCCACTGGGACATTGCCGCCTCGCTGCTTAGTGTTTATTCAGCATGAGGGGTCTCCAGTAGCCTTGCGAGCAAAGGCGTAGGATTTCCAATCCGGAGATGGCGAGTTCGATTCTCGGTCCGGTCTAAGAAAACAGGTCGGGTTGAAAACATTCTCGACACCCTGGGCATAGCGTATCCATTGTACTTGCCACACAAGATACATACTCATGCAATGGCGGGCATATAAAAAGCTTTCAATAAATAACTGAGGAAATGCAAATAAAATATTCAGTTGAAAAGCAGGCCAAGTTCCAGTTGGAATGTAGAGCCATTGAAGAAAAAGAAGATATCGTGAGGCTAACATGATGGGGCCATCCTTAGCATTGCGGTAAGATGCACGGCTGCACAAAGCAAGACCATGCTGAGGGTGGCTGGGTTCGATTCCCGGTGCCGGTCTGGACAATTTTCGGATTGGGCATAAAAGTATCATCGTGTTAGCCTCATGATATACGAATGCAAAAATGGTAACCTGGCTTAGAAACCTCGCAGTTAATAACTGTGGAAGTGCTTAACACTAGGTTTTATTCGCTAAAAAAACTTACGCGGATACATTCGTGCAGAAAACCGTTGTAACTAAATTTTCAATTGACTATATCTCAGTGGTTTTTCAACCGATTTTCTCAGTTTTTTCACCAGCCTATTAGCCATCTCTTCTAGATTCTGGACATTGCAAAATATTGCATCTAGGGGTGTTCAATTTTTCACTTGAGCTGTGGGAGTGAAGCAACGGATTTAGAAAATATATTTATATTTCATTGCCAAAAATGAAATCTTTTCATAAAGTGATGATAGAAATGATAAAATAACACATTAAAGACATCACCTGGAACATAAGAACACATTTTGAGCATCCCTACTATGCATACGATGATAATTCGGTGCCTTTAGGAACCACTTTATACTACAGGATGTATGAAGCTTCAGAAAATGTTTTCAAGCATGTTGTCTACTGTGAACTTGTTAAACTAAATGTAAACTATATACGAAACATGTGTGATAATAAATTATGATGTTCTAGGATCTCCGAACTGTACTGGAAGAATTTAAATCAAATGGTCTACCAAATCAACCAAGGCTTCCATGATGTCCACAGCCGCGGTATCAACCCAATTATATCCTCCGAGTATTTGTCTTTCCCTTCATCTTTTTCTTCTTATTGGTATTACATCCCCACACTGGGACAGAGCCGCCTCACAGCTTAGTGTTCATTAAGCACTTCCATAGTTATTAATTGCGAGGTCTCTAAGCCAAGTTACCATTTTTGCATTCGTAGATCATGAGGCTAACACGATGATACTTTTGTGCCCAGGGAAGTCGACACCATTTCCAATTCGAAAATTGCCTAGACCGGCACCAGGAATCGAACCCAGCCACCCTCAGCATGGTCTTGCTTTGTAGCCGCGCGTCTTACCGCACGGCTAAGAAGGGCCCCTCATTTGTCTTTCCCTTGCGTTTCAAATCCAAGCATATGCGCTATTGTAGGATCTTCAAATTGTCCTGGAGTTTTAATGAAATGGTCCACCGAATCAACCAAGTCTTTCATGATGTCCCATACCACGATCCCAACCCAATTATGTCCTCCGAGTATTAATATTTCACTTGCGTCTCAAATCCAGGCATTTGAGATGTTGTAAGATCTCCAAATTATCCTGAAGTTTTAGTAGAATGATCTATCGAATCAACGAAGGCTTCCATTATGTCCTTAGTCGCAGTATAAACCCTATTATGTCCTCCGAGTATTTGTCTTTCACTTGCATCTTAAATACAGGCATTTGAAATGTTGTAAGATCTCCAAATTGTCCTGAAGTTTGAGTAAAATGGTCTTTTGAATCAACCAAGGCTTCCATGATGTCCTCTGCCGCGGTATTAACCCAATTATGTCCTTCCCTTATTTAGTTTTCACTTGCGTCTCAAATCCAAGCATTTGAGATGTTCTAAGATCTCTGAATTGTCCTGGATTTTGAGTAAAATGGTCTATCGAATCAACCAAGGCTTCTATGATGTCCTCACTCGCAGTATAAACCCTATCATGTCCTCCGAACAATTGTCTTCCACCTGCGTCTCAAATCCAGGCATAGGAGACGTTGTAGGATCTTCAAATGGTCCTGGAGTATGAGTAAAATGGTCTATTGAATCTACTAAGACTTCCATGATGCCCCCAGCCGTGGTATCATCCCAATTACGTCCTTTGAGTATTTATATTTTACTTGAGTCTCTAAGCCAGGCAATTGATATGTTGTAAGATCTCTCTCTCAAATTATTTTTGAGTTTGAGTAAAATGGTCTACCGAATCAACCAAGGCTTCCATGATGACCCCAGACGTGGTATCAACTCTTTTATGTCCTCCGAGTATTTGCATTTCACTTACGCCTCAAATCCAGGCATATGAGATGTTGAAAGATCTCCAAATTGTCCTGGAGTATGAGTAAAATGGTCTATCGAATCACCCAAGGTTTCCATGAAGTCTCAAGCTTGTCTTTCACTTACGTTCACCAGGCATAGGAGATGTTGTAAGATCTCCAAATTATCCTGGAGTTTGAGTAAAATGGTCTACCGAATCAACCAAGGCTTCCTTGATGACCCCAGCCGCGGTATCAACTCTTTTATGTCCTCCGAGTATTTGCATTTCACTTGCGTCTCAAATCCAGGCATTTGAGATGTTATAAGATCTCCAAATTGTCCTGGAGTTTGAGTAAAACGGTCTTTCGAATCAACCAAGGCTTACATGATGTCCTCTGCCGCGGTATTAACCCAATTATGTCCCTCCCTTATTTATTTTTCACTCGCGTCTCATATCCAGGCATTTGAGATGTTGTAAGATCTCTAAATTGTCCTGGAGATTGAGTAAAATGGCCTATCGAATCAACCAAGGCTTCCATGAGTTCTCTAGCTTGTCTTCCACTTGCGTCTCAAATCCAGGCAAATGAGATGTTGTAATATCTCCTAAATGTCCTGGAGTGTGTATCAATTGATCTAGCAAATCAGCCAAGGCTTCCATGCTGTTTCCAGCAGCGGTATCAACCCAATAATGTTCTCGGAGTCTTTAAGTTCTACTTACGTCACAAATCCAGGCATATGAGATGTTGAAAGATATCCAAATTGTTCTGGAGTTTGAAACAAATGGCCTACCGAATCAACGAATGCTTTCATAATGTCCCCAGCCGCAGCTTCAACCCAAGCAGCACGCACAACATCTTCCAAATAGGTGTTTGTTCCTAATAAATTGCATTGAAGACACTGGCAATACATCGAGTCACATTAAAGCCACTTCCCAGTTTCAGAAAAACACAATGTTTCATTTCCGTTTAAGTGGCGTCGCAATATTCTACCCATCTGACTTCTTGGGTGGCTTAAAATTCGATGTGTTTCATATCAGAAACAAAACATATAAGTTGCGGAATGAATAACACTTCGGTTCATTGCTGTTACGATAATGTTTCTGATATGTTGCAAAACACTTTGAGCTCAGCTGAGCCGCAGTATTATTTTTGACAGTCCCCTGCATGTTCCGTATAAGGTACAATGAAGTTACAAATTACTTTGTTGTTTATGTAGTGCACTTGTAGCAGAATCTCCAAATAGAATTGTTGGTGTGATGGTTGTAGTAGAAGGTTGGCAGATCCTAAGGTCCATGGTTCGATTCCCGGTTGGTTTTTGTGTTTTTATTTTCATTGTAGCCGCAAGATGTTGCAAATAGGCTCCACCTCTTGGGCTTTCTGTGTCACAAAGGAGTTCCAAATACGACGCGTTGTGCATAAGTCAGACCTTTAGTAAGTCACACCACAGTTGTTGTTACTCACTGAGAAACAAGAGGTGTTGCTTGGGAACCCAATTATTGTCTTTCACTTGCGTCACAAATCCAGACATATCAGATGTTGGAAGATTTCCAAATTATTCTGGAGTTTAAATCAAATAGTCTACCAAATCAACCAAGGCGTCCATGAAGTCCCAAGCCACGATATCAACTCAATTACGTCCCCCGAGTATTTGTCTTTTTCGTGCGTCACAAATCCAGGCATATGAGATGTTGTAGAATCTCTAAATTGTCCTGGAGTTTGAATCAAATGGCCTACCGAATAAACCAAGGCTGCCATGATGTCTTCAGCCACGATATCAACGCCAATTGTTTTGGCGTAATTGTTTTTAAATTACTTACCAAATGAACCACGACTTGCAAATCAACCCTGCCTTGAAATATGTCTCCAGCAGATGTTTTTATCTAATCCTCCGAGCCCATGCACATTATATGTCTTGTTAAATATTTTTCAAAATTGAAAATAGCCTAAAAATACTAAATTGACTTGAGCCATCTCTTAATATTATCCGAATTAGCTGAAATTTTGACAGGAGGCTTATTTTAGTATAAGGATTGTGATTCTGGGCTGATCAGTTGAATTTTTGATACTTTTTGAAAACATGAAGTGGTCTAATGCACATGTTTGGTACATAAAAATGCGATGTTCTAATTTCCCCAAATCGGCCTGGGTGTGGATTAAGTAGTCTGTCAACTAAATTAACCTCACCTGGAACTATGTCTCCAGCGAAGGTATGTACTAATCATGTCCTCCGAGTCAATGCACACATTTAGTCAAGTCAAGTACGAGACACTAAAGAAGGCCTCACGTATCTGGTAAGTTACAATTACAAATTGTCTTATGACAAATGATTACTCTATCAGCACAATTCACATTGATTCAGTTGCGGTAGACTATTTGATTCAAACTCAAGGACAATCTTACAACATCTCAATTGCCTGAAACTGCGACACGAGTGAAAGACAAATATTCAGGGACATAATTGGGTTGATGCCGCGGCTGGAGTCTTCATGGAAGCCTTGGTTGATTCGTTAGACCATTTGATTCAAACTTCAAGACAATTTGGAGGTTTTACAACATCTCATACGCCTGGATTTGAGACGCAAATAAAAGACAAATACCCGGAGTACATAATTACCCGCGACAGAGGACATCATGGAAGCCTTGGTTGATTCGATAGACCATTTTACTCAAACTCCAGGACAATTTGCAGATCTTACAACAACTCAAATGCCTGGATTTGAGACGCAAGTGAAAGATAAATACTCGGAGGACATAATTTGGTTGATACCGCGGCTGGGGGCATCAGGAAATCCTTGGTAGAGTCAATAGACCATTTTACTCATACTCCAGGACCATTTGGAGATCTTACAACATCGCCTATGCCTGTAGTTGAGATGCAGATGAAAGACAATTACTCGAAGGACATAATAGGCTTTATACTGCGACTGAGGACATCATGGAAGCCTTGGTTGATTCGGTAGACCATTTTACTCAAACTCCAGGGCAATTTGGAGAACTAACAACATCTCGAATGCCTGGATTTGAGACGCAAGTGAAATACAAATACTCGGAGCACATAATAGGGTTTATACTACGGCAGAGGACATCATGGAAGCCTTAGTTGATTCGATAGACCATTTTACTCAAACTCCAGGTCATTTTGGAGATGTTACAACATCTCAAATGCCTGGATTTGAGACGCAAGTGAAAGATAAATACTCGGAGGACATAATTTGGTTGATACCGTGGCTGGGGGCATCATGAATTCCTTGGTAGATTCGATAGACCAATTTATGCAAACTTCAGGACAATTTGGAGATCTTACAACATCTCAAAAGCCTGGATTTGAGACGCAAGTGGAAGATAAATACTCGGAGGACATAATTGGGTTGATATCGTGGTATGGGACATCATGGAAGCCTTGGTTGATTCGGTAGACCATTTGATTCAAACTCCAGGACAATTTGGAGATCTTACAACATCTCATATGTTTGGATTTGAGACGCAAGTGAAAGACAAATACTCGGAGGACATAATAGGGTTTATACTACGGCAGAGGACATCATGGAAGCCTTAGTTGATTCGATAGAACATTTTACTCAAACTCCAGGTCAATTTGGAGATCTTATATCATCTCAAATGCCTGGATATGAGACGCAAGAGAAAGATAAATACTCGGAGGACATAATTGGGTTGATGCCGCGGCTGGGGACATCATGGAAGCCTTGGTTGATTCGGTAGACCATTTGATTCAAACTCCAGGACAATTTGGAAATCTTACAACATCTCATATGTTTGGATTTGAGACGCAAGTGAAAAACAAATACTCGGAGGACATAATTGGGTTGATACTGCGGCTGGTGGCATCATGGAAGCCTTGGTTGATTTGGTAGACCATTTGATTCAAATTCCAGTACAGTTCGGAGATCCTAGAACATCATAATTTATTATCACACATGTTTCGTATATAGTTTACATTTATTTTAACAAGTTCACAGTAGACAACATGCTTGAAAACATTTTCTGAAGCTTCATACATCCTGTAGTATAAAGTGGTTCCTAAAGGCACCGAATTATCATCGTATGCATAGTAGGGATGCTCAAAATGTGTTCTTATGTTCCAGGTGATGTCTTTTATGTGTTATTTTATCATTTCCATCATCACTATATGAATAGATATCATTTTGGTAATGAAATATAAGTATATAAGAAAGAGACAGCTCGGCTCGTGGGTCGGTTTAAGGCAATGGGAGATATGATCCCCTTAAAGAGGGATGTATTTGCCCAGCAGAAGGCAAGAGAGGATATGATTTCTTCTTTCTATCCGTGAATTCGATCGGTTTGCAGTGGTGCTCGGTTTGAAGAAAGAGTAGATCTAGATATGATCCCTTCTTTGAGGGATGGATTTGCCCGGCGGAAGGCAAAAGAGAATTTAGATTCTCATTATTTCAAGAATTTGCTTGATTCTAAGAAATGGCAGATAGGATATCTTCTTTCGAGTTGGATATTTGATGTATAAGGCAAGGGAAGACATGATCCTTTCTTTCCAAAGATTCATTTGCCCGGCAAAAGGCAAGAGAGAATATGGTTCCTTTAAGGAGGATGAGAATTCTTTTTTTGTATTTCTGTTTTTCTGTGAGTTTTTATGCAATGATTGTTGTTATTTCAATAAAAGATTTTTTCAGTTGGAAACTGCTCTGGATATCTTGGACTTGTTGGATAGTGGAATCCTTGGTTTGCTCTTTCAGGTCCTTATTGGACCAGAGATAAATAATGCAAGATGTCCTTAAGCAGCAATTTTTTCATATCTTTATTATAAAAAAAGGTATAGGCTATGAATAAAAATCTAGAGTTATGCTCAACCACTTTGAAACATGTACTAAAACATTTAGACAATTTAAAATGATTAAAGTCGACTTGCATTCATTATTTTTAATAAAACTTTAGAAACTCTTTAAATAAATAAATTAATAAATAAGTAAATAAAGACAATACAAGGCAATAAAGGAAAAAAGAACTATTTTCCAGAAGCAATGGGGCATGTATTTTGACTGTAGATGAAACTAAATCCTCGATTTGCAACGTCACCCGAATCGTTAGCGTCGGTTATATAGTACAAAACAAATGGAGTTGAGAGGCCTGTAAAATAAAATGTTTGAACTATAAAAAAATCAAATATCTGATTGATGAAACGTACTTGTAGTTGTTGCAATTCCAAGACCACAGAACCTATCATTATTTACGCCAGATGGATTAGGAATTATCAGGAAGTCCGTGGTGCAAGCAGTTCCTTGCTCACCTACCGCCGCAGTGCCAAGATTAGTGGCCGATACAGATGTGGCATCACCCGTCAGTGTAAACGCAGTATTGTCTCCTGAAGGCTGTTGAATAATTTCTTATAAATAACAATATGATCTTAATTTATTTCCAACACATACCAAGGAATAGGTTATTGAGCATAGCCCAGCACCCGCTCGTATACAGATGGCATAGTTTTGACTAGCCAGCTGTCGAGTACCAATCATGCCGAGTGAGTTAAGAGCCGCGTTTGCCGCTGTTCCGTAATTAAAACTCTGGACAGTACCCGAACTATCCAGATAATACTGCAGACAACCTGCAGGTGCCTGGTACGCACTGGTACACGAAATTAAACTCAGTTGCAAATTCCATACTCGATTGAACGACGTAGACGATGTAGTCGACACCGTGACAGTAATCGAGCTTGTTCCACTGAACGCAACATACACATGCTGTCCGTTGTTATCGCCGCAGATAGCAGGAACGGGAGAGCTACCGCCAGCTATTACGATGTTATCCACCGTGCAGACTCCGTCAGCGTTTGGCTGTGCAAGCGTAAAAGCACTGAAGTCGACCCTCAATTGGCAGACGGTACTGTCCGGCGGGACTACTGTGTATGTGCAGCTGTTGAAATAATGTGAGAATGTGCTATTAGTAATAGTTATAAACAATGAACCAGGTTACAAACGATCTTCACGAAAACATGCGCTGCATTGTGTTGAACTAAAATTTATCAGGCATGGCATAAGAAATGCTATGAATACCTAGAACCTAGTAAGATTTCCTTTGTATGGGTCTCATCCCACTGCTCAATTTATGAAAATGAGAAGGCGGACTCGCTGGTAAAGGTGGGCGCACAGAAAGGTGAGGTTTATGATAAATAAATCTCGGACAACGAGTTTATCCAGGTATCTGGCACCCCCAATCCTACCCACTACGTTTGACAATAGCCAACATCTTTGAGAAATTCAGGGGGAAATTGACCGGCTGAAGAACAACAAAGCCCCTGGGGTTGACCAACTACCAGGAGAGCTATTCAAACAGGATGGTGAGGCACTGGGTCATTACCAAGATTTGGGAGGAGGAAGTTTTGCCGCAGGAGTGGATGGAAGGTGTCGTGTGTCTCATCTACAAAAAGGGCGATAAACTGGATTGGAGCAACTACCGCGCAATCACATTGCTGAACGCCGCCTACAAGGAACGCTCCTAAATTTTATTCCATCGACTAGCACCAATTGCAAGAGAGTTCGTGAGGCAGTACCAGGCGGGTTTTATGGGTGATCGCTCTACCACGGACCAGTTGTTCGCCATTCGCCATTTGATGGTCTTTCGATTCTGCTATTCAATATCGCTTTGAAAGGGGTAATACGAAGAGCAGGGATTAACACGAGTGGTCACGATTTTCACGAAGTCCGTCCAGCTATTTGGCTTCACCGACGACATAGATATTATGACACGTAACTTTGAGAAGATGGAGGAAGCCTACACCAGACTGAAGAGAGAAGCTAAGCGGATCGGACTAGTCATCAACACGTCGAAGACGAAGTACATGATAGGAATAGGTTCAAAAGAAGACAATGTGAACGGCCCACCACTAGTATGCATCGGTGGTGACGAAATCGAGGTGGTAGAAGAATTTGTGTACTTGAGCTCACTGGTGACTGCCGAAAATGATACCAGCAGAGAAATTCGGAGACGCATAGTGGCAGGAAATCGTACATACTTTGGACTCCACAAGACGCTCCGATCGAATAGAATTCGCCGCCGTACCAAACTGACAATCTACAAAACGCTCATTAGACCGGTAGTCTTCTACGAACACGAGACCTGGACGATGCTCGTGGAGGACCAACGCGCACTTGGAGTTTTCAAAAGGAAAGTGCTGCGTACCATCTATGGTGGGGTGCAGATAACGGACGGTACGTGGAGGAGGCCTGTGGCGGCATTATCGAGGATGATGTCCAACAGCTCCAAGGTGTGCGCCAGTAGACGTAGGCTACTGGCAGGCGTTGCCGCATCTATTCTTAGGTACGGCGGCCCGTCCTGGGCAAAAGCACTGGGGGTAACCAGTTACCTGCAGAAACTGGAGAGCACCTACCGCTTGATGTGTCTCAGGGTGATATCGGCCTACTGTACGGTACCGCGCGCAGAGCATTAGTGATTAATCATAGATTAATTCATGATTAATGAATAATGGGTTATTTAATCATTATTCATTAATCATAATCATACAAAAAATATGATTTAATCATTAATCACTAATCATTAATCATATAATTCTACATTCAATCATTAATCACTAATCATATTCATATTTGTTTTTAATTTATTCATTAATCATCAATTTTAATCATTGCATACATCGCTTTTATTCATTAATCTTTAATCATAATCATATAATTTTATACCTTTTAATAGATCAATTTGGAAGAAAGGTTATTTGACTATTGATCACTATGCAAATCATTTAATTTGATTATTCATAATCATTATTCATTAATCATATTGATCGTTAATCATTAATCATACATATATTCTGTCAACATTTAATCACGATCGGTAATCGTTAATCATACTTCAAACGTTTTATTCATTATTCATAATCATTATTCATTGTAAAAAATATTTTAATTCTTAATCATAATCATTAATCATGGTCAAAAATGAATAAATCATTAATCATAATCTTTAATCATAGAGTTAAATGATTTAATCATAACCAATTTAATCATTCATTGAAAGCTTTATTCATTAACGCTCTGACCGCGCGACGCATCCTGCGTGATAGCGAGTAAGATGCCAGTCGGGCTGGTTATCCGGGAAGACGAGGAGTGTTTTGGCTTACGTGGCACCAGAGGAGCTCGCGAGCGTACCAGGGTGACTTCGGTTGCCAGATGGCAGCGCGAGTGGGATAACCTAACCTGGGTCCTAACATATCAAGCTGGGTGGGGAGACCCCATGAGGAGGTTCACTTCCATCTGACACAATTCCTGTCAGGCCATGGCTGTTTCCGACAGTACCACCACAGGTTTGGGCGGGGGTCCCCGTCTGCCCTGACTGCCCAGGTGTTGACGAAACTGCAGTGCACATACTGTTCGTATGTCCTCGTTTCGACGTCGAAAGAAGAGCAATGCTAGACGTTTGCGGCCGGGACGGGCGCAACTCCGGATAATCTTATCCAGAGGATGTGTCAGGCGGTGGAGAAGTGGAACGCAGTCTCGACTGCAACAACTCAGATTGCCTGCAGCTTGCAGAGAATCTGGCGCGCCGAGCAGCAATCGGAAAGCATGACTAATTTGTGATTGGTTAGTTAGAGCGGAGAAGTGCGTGAATGGTCTGCCCATGCAGAGTAATGGCACAGCGGGTGGCAACCGAGATCGTCACCTCGAAGCATGGCAGAAGTGTGAATGAATAGGTATATGTATGGACTGCACACGCCGCGCTGGGAGTAGCGCAGGAATGTTGGTTCCTATGACTACTTAAACCCCGCGGCGTGGCAGAGGAGTGTGGGTGAGCATCCAAGTCAGTCTCACATGGTACGAAAGGAATGTGCTGATTTGAGTTGAGCACATGGTATGTCAGAAGTGGGAACCTAAGCGAAATGTCCCACAAGGGATGCCAGAGGGTGTGTTAGGTCGAATGACTAGAGTAGTATGTGTCAGCGCGAACTGAATGAAAGAGGTGAGCAGTCTCACATGGTATGATAAAGGTGGGCATACAAGTCAGTCCCACATGGCATGCGAAGGGTGGGCACAAGAGTCAGACCCACACGGCATGATAGAGGTGAGCACACAAGTCAGACTCATAGAAGCGTTAGCGTGTGTGCAAGCATGGAGTGCATGAGGCGTGAATCAAGGGTTTGGGTGGGCATACAAGTTAGACCCACATGGCATGAGAAGGGTGGGCATACAAGTCAGACCCACACGGCATGACAGAGGTGCAACAGAGTATGTAGGGTGTGTTTGAGGGTGCGATAGAGCGAGCACCCAAGTCAGACTCGCATGGGACGGGTGCCTGTGTGAGCGAGAATGAGCGAGTACGTTTAGTACTGCCATCCCCAGAAGTAGTACTGGGAGGTACTTCCTGGGGAAACGATGGTGGAGCCCAAGGGAGTTTAGTCGGTATTACCGGTATGGTCGAGTCCGACACTCCAGTACATTTCCGTGTGGTAGTTTGGGAACTACAATGTACGTGTACTGGGTTAGTGTGTAAATGCATTCTCCCTTGTACAAAAAAAAACGTGGAGGAGGCGAATGAACCACGAGTTACATGAGCTGCTGGGAGAACCATACATCGTTCACACCGCGAAAATCGGACGACTGCGGTGGGCCGGGCACGTAGCCAGAATGTCGGACAGTAACCCGGTTAAAATGGTTCTCGACAACGATTCGACGGGCACAAGAAGGCGAGGTGCGCAGCGGGTAAGGTGGATCGATTAGGTGGAAGATGACTTGTGGACCCTCCGTAGACTGCGTGGTTGGCGACGTATAGCCATGGACCGAGCCTAATGGAGAAGACTCTTATATACCGCCCAGGCCACTTCGGCCTTAGTCTGAATAAATGAATAAAATATTTTACCCAGAATATCTCAAATCAACTAATAATAGAAGTATTTGATATAATTGAATGCATACTAGAGTGGGGCGCAGTTGTATGGAAAAACGCAAACTTCGTCCGATCAAGTGACGATTGGTTGCGACCTCGCATGCCGCATTGCATTTTAAATTTACATGGAGATTAGTATGGAAAAACGTACTTTTTTACATTTTTGCTATTAGCGGCTTCAATTTATCATCAATCACGTGACTCAATACGTTAGCATATAGTCTGGAAAATGCCGAAAGACTTTGCCGAAGAAGGTACGTAGCTGGAAGGTCTACAAAAAATGTTATTACGTTTCGAAAACTGATTGTTCAAACCATATGCAAGAAATCAATGTTTCTGCCAGCACTACCGGACGACCTATGGTTACCGAAGGGCAAAACGTATCTTCCTTCTTGTCGGATTTTTTTCATTGTGAAATGATTCCGGTTAGCTCCCATTAACTCTAAAGCCCTATAGGATCAATTATTTTGAAATAACACTCAATTAAATTATTGGTCTACGTAGTTCGGCAGTGCTGGCAGAATAAACGATTTTTTGCTTATGGTTTGAACATTCAATCTTCGAAGCGTTATAACTTTTTTCGTGGACGTTCCAGCAACGTGCCTTCTGCAGCAAAGTTTTTCGGCATTCTTTGGGTTATACTTTAACGCAATGTGCCACTTGGTTTACAATGAACTGAAACCTCTAGTAGTAGAAATGCAAAAATATACGATCTCCCATACTAATTTCCATACAAACTTCAAACGCGATGCGGAAAGCGAGGAAGCAACCAATCGGTCCCAAATTCTACACAGTTGTTCAGGACCCAGAATGGCTTCGAAAAACCATTGATTTGAACAAATGACCACGACGCCCCACTCTAATGCATACTGAAGCTTTGAGCACCAAAAAAAAATTTCTTGCAGCTGTAGATCAAGTCCAGTACTCAAAGACAGTTTGGATGATCCAGATTATCCCGGAACTTTCTTAAGATATCTGTTGACCTCCCTGGAGGTGTAATAGATATAATTGAAAGCATTTTGAAGCTTTGAGTACTGGAAAAAGAATTTCTTGCAACTGTAGATCGCAAGTCCCGAATTCAAGAATAGTTTGGATGACCCAGAATATCTCAAAACTATCTTACGATATCCGTTGACCTCCCAGGACGAGTAATGAAGAAAGTTAAATGCATATTAAAGCTTTGAGTACTGAAAAACAATTTTCTTGAAGCACGTTGATCTCAAGTTCCAAACTCAAGGACAGTTTGGATGAGCCTTAATGAGCCGATCTTAGGATATCTGTTGACCTCTCAGGAGATGTAATGGATACAATTGAATGCATATCGAAGCTTTGAGTACCAAAATAAAAGCTTCAAAGCATCTGTAGATCTCAATTCCCGAACTCAAGAATAGTTTGGATAACCCAGAATATCTCAGAGCTACCTTGCGGTGTATTTTCCATCTTCTATCTAACACGCTCGAGTAGCACACATGTTGCAATTTAGTTATCGCAACTTATTTGTGACCGAATGCGGTCACATTGAAGTTGCTGCAACCAAATCTGTTCGAAAAATGCTGCTTGGACGGTTGAATACACAAATAAACTTGTAGTAACGAAAAACAGCTTTTTTGGAGCTGTAGATTTCAAGTCCTGCACTAAAGGACAGTTTGGATGGTCTAGGACGTCCGAGGAAGATTAAAAATAGTTTATTGTATATCACGGTAAATCTATTACTTCGGAATAGTTCAATCCGCTGTCAATAAATGTACCTGCAGAAGGGTTAATGCAGAAAGGCAAAGCACCAATTATACTGCTAACAGCTGCTTTGTCGCCATGATCCACCATTTTAACGAAGGATCGGACCAGTTCGACTTCAACATCAGTTCATCTGCATTTCGTCAACGGCTAAACAGATGTTTTAACAACTGACCATTAGTTTTAAGTTTTCATGTAGACGACACAGCCAGATGAATCAAATAAATAAATAAAAAGAAAATCATCTATCTGTAGAAGTTTTTGTAAACTTCAAGCACAAGTTGGCGTGCTCTCTCATCTCTCACTACATTGTGAGTGATTGAAATCCAAAATTTAAGCAGCGTGAAATTTAACAAGTTTACTACCGTTTCCGGGCTGCATAATTAAAATTTGAGTGCGGCTTGTGAGCTGCATTTCGGAGATATTTGACTCACATGTAACTCAGGCCATAATTAGGTCAAGCATGATAACAAACACGTCACGCAAAGAGTGAAACTCGCATCTACATCAATACGACATTAAAGTTCATTTGATAGATTCGACATCACTTTTTGTGTGACTTTCTTATTATCAACATAGTAATGAATAAGAAACACGACGCGTCAATCCAGCTTCAAATGGCTCGACTTTATGCTTTCATGTTTTTTGGTACATAGGGTGCTGAAACCATAGCCTAACGTGCTGTGGTGGAACACATTTATCGTAGTAAATCTTGATATAGTGAAGATCTCTCCAAAATTATGCTACCAGACAGCTTGTTCACTTTTGGTAATTACGCCAAGTAGTCAAAAACAACAATAATATTGATCACAATATTTGTTTACGCCATCAAACGTCTCGAGCGAAATAGACTTTTTGATCGGCATATTTTCCCAATCTCAGCTCTGGTGATGAATGCTTTTTCAGCCCATGAAAAGTTGGTGCATTATTTACTATAAATCCTTTGTAAAAGCCGTAAGGTAGGTAGTAAGTGCTGCTTCAAATGACAATAGTATGCCATAATTTGGAAACGGGTGCTCCTAATATTGTCCCAAAAAGTTTTCTTTTGGGCACAAGAAAAAAACTCTTGCACATCCTGCCTGCTTACTTAGGTGGCTACTTTAAATCGAGTCAAACTGATTTTTCATGCAAGTTTATCGCATTTATAAGATGAGAAATGGCATGAATCTAGCGTAATGTAACTAAAATATGCTTGATAAACTTTTTTTGAAGAAGCAGTGACGACTATCTCCCTGCAAAAAATGTATTAGGGAGCATCCATAAATTACGTAACGCTCAGATGGGGGAGGGGGTTGACCGAATCATTTATTAATTTGTGTGATGAGCCAATGTTTCATCCAAGGCTAACAATACTTCCCGTTACCCTACGGTGGTTCCAATTCTATTAGCAATAAACACCTGGTCTGACTTTCTAAAGATACTTAAACACATGTCCCAAGTCAAGTGTTTTAAAATATTAAATCGATGTTATTGGGCACTATAATAATTTACATTAATTACGTAAGGTGTTATGCGTGTCATTGTAATAAATATAAAAAATGCAAAATCTAGAAAAAAAAACTTAAGAAATTATATTCATCAATATTCATTACATAACTCATGATGAAAAGCAGACAGTTTTGTTACGTCAGTATGATCAGAAAACAGTTATTATCATCACGTTCAATTATCTTGAACATCTAAACAAACCAAAAACGAATGGTATCCGAATTTTCATATGTACAAGTGACACAATTTGATGATAACAAGATACTAATATACGGCATCAATCAAGACAAACTGCAAGAATATTCATTATAGTGATTCAAATTTTTACTTTTCCAAACTTCAAACTGCGCGTGTTCACTCAAATTACATCCTAATCAGATAAAAATTTAGGAGGATTATTCAAATGGCAAATGCAATCACCTAAGCATCATATCATCATCCATTGTACTGCCCATGATCGCATATTTGTAACATTTGCATTTTAGTTGATTAGATAGTGAAGCCTATTTTACTGTTGTGGGATTAGATGCAGTAAATTGCTGGCAGGATTTTTTTCACTTTCTCTTCAGTCTGATCTTCACCATTTCCTTATTCACACACAGTCCCAATTTCTCTAGCTTACTGCTTGTACTTACGAAGTGCCTCCATTGTATGGTGTAGGATATCCCGAATTTTGGAAATAGGTTACATTATTTGATCCAGATCCACCGCATGTGCTTATATCTGTGAACAATCGAACCTATGCATTACTAGGCTCATAACTGACTCATATATGACTTACAGACACAACACACAGCCTGTGTGGTAAGCGTGCTACACGATCCCGATGCGATTCCTCCATTCGCGGCACATTCTCCTCGGATTTGGCATGTTCCTGACAAACCGCTTGTTCCCGTACAAAGCGTATTCGCAATTCGTCCAATCGCGTGGAATGGAAACTCTAGCAAAAAAAAATTATATAACTTATGTAACTGTTGTTCTTTGCACTATCTATCTACCTCTGCCCTGACGAGCACTGACTAATGTTTGATTTGATGAAACACTTTCACTTCTTGGAACTGCGCCAGCGACGACACTCAGAAGGCCTAATATTAGCGTAACCCGCAAAATATAATCCATTTTCGTGACTACTCTGCAAACTGAATGAGTACGGTATCAAATCCACAGAATAAGTGACCGACCATTGATACCTGATATCGGAATACCAGAGGAAACGCACCATTATCATGTGGAGAAAGTATTAAAACAACAGCTTTGTGATAATTAGTAGATCAATAAGGCGAGTTTTTCGGGTTTACGGTGTTTAATTCATACCCAAGTATATAACGACCGCCCTAGATATAAACCGCTACTGCACCAAAGAATGCCCTCCAGCCAGCTTAGTGAGAGAAGTCGACTCGAAGAATTACAAAGCCAAAAGGTGACAATTTCTATTCATTCAAATATCAACAATGTGCGAATAAGTGTTACATTTCGTAAGCCATACAAATATAATGACGAATATAAGCGGCAAAAGAATAATGGGCGAAGGTGTTTAGAACCTTACGTAGAAGATGAATTTCAATTCGTGGTGATCTAGAATTCATATCTGCCATACTGGTACTAAAATTTTGTTTGACAGTATAGTGGAGATCCCACAAACACATAAGCCAGTTAACGAAAAACTCTCTAATTATCCGGATTATGTTAAGAAAATTATTTTAAACTTTTTAGTGGAATGTCTTCACTTGTCATAAGACGAGTTCGTACAATCCCAATCAATTCCACCACTTAGTGGAAGTTAAGTGGTGGAATTAAATGGGATTGTACAAATTCGTCTTATGACAAGTGATCCGGATTATGTTTACTTGTTGTGTACCATATACACAAAATATGATCATTGATAATTCTTACAAACTATATTTGATCACAATCCCAATCAATTCCACCACTTTTTTTTCCTGTTCGGGTGTGGCACTGCGACCAATTATTAGATCTATTGTAGCGTTACCCGTATCCTTAGTATTTAAGTGCATGTCGAATTACTCCAGTGCTATTGAGAAGCAATGCAGTATCGGTTTCGATACAGTTGTTGTTTTGTTTTCTCAAGACCACCATGACAAGGTCCCGCTATTTAGACCCTTCATAGAGAGCAATCTCATCCCCTTATCAATAGGAAATCAATCCTTTCTTGAGAAAACAGAACCGTAATACTGTTTTTGGCCATGCATCGGGGCCCTAGTCACATCCTTGTCTTGCTTCTAGAATATCACCAGTAAAACTCTTAAAACCCGGGATTTAGCTCTGTCTACAAGACCATTTCAAGCAAGAGTAATTTCAGTTCAGTAATGGGAACTTCCGTGTGTTCCTCTCACTACCATTGTTCACCAGTTCAAGAAGAGTTAGTACGTATTTAAACCCCTAACTCGATTTTCCAGCAGTTAGTTCAGCCTAGGACCGGGTACCGAGGTTTTTTAACTAATTGCTTGAAAAGTTGATTCCGCTGCATACAGTTTAGCCTCAAACAAGAGGAATTCGGGTCTTTCAACTGTCTGCAAGGTAACATTTATTATGTTTTATGTCTGAGACTGCTGTTGGTAGCGGAGACTAAATACGATAAATCCTTAATTACTACAACTCAGTGGCGTAGCCACGGGGTTGGTTTTGGGCATAAGAGAGACAAAATGTTTAGAACATATTTTCTTTTTTGAAAAAAAAAATGTATGTTCAGAAAACCCCCCCCCCCCAGACCCATTTTCTGGCTACGCCACTGCTACAACTTATTGCCCTAGCTAGAAAAATGGATTAAGCTAGGGCTCTGTTCGGTAGATCTTACACCGCAACACACTACGTCAAAGTGATCTACCGTGTTACGGGAAGTGTTAGTGGAAGTTAAGTGGTGGAATTAAATGGGATTGTGCAAATTCGTTTTATGACAAGTGATCCGGATTATGTTTACTTGTTGTGTACCATATACACAAAATATGATCATTGATAATTCTTACAAACTATATTTGATCATTTGAACACGTTTTTCGACGATGTATTTTGATGATGATTTTTTTTTAATTTTCTCGGTTTACAAACTTAACCATCTGAGACTCACATGTTGCATGGATACCTGGTTGGCTACAGTGTCGATACACCTATGCCTGGCGTATTGTAGAGCTCTATAATCGTCGGTCTTGGGCGATATTCCTCCAGTTTCCCCGAACGTTCAGGGTCCCCAGGTTCGTTTCCACCGCGTGCAGCCAGCGTGCTCGTGGCCTTCCACGAAGTCGCCGGCCCCTATATGATTCTTCGTTAAATATTGTTTTCGCTATTCTTTCTTCCGACATTCGCACTAAGTGACCAGCCCACTGAAGTCTGCCGTATTTTATACGATTCACAATATTTAGACGTCAAATTAATGCAACTTACAGAATTTTTAGCTGGTGCAGTTCGTTTCTGCTAACTTACACGCGCGTTTTCTCTCGAAAGCTTAGGGGCGTTTGACGGCAGATTCTTGATGCCAGTAAAGGGGCTCCGAATCTTCTTCGCTGCAGTAGTGGATGCGTTCTGGGATACTTCCTTCAGCTTGTTTTCGCTGATTCCTTAGTATCTGCCGAGGTAAACGCAAAGTCCGCCACAACTCACGTGAATGAGTAATAATAATTATCAATAAACTGTCAAACTTCTTTGTCGCGTCGATGCAACAGCATCTATTCTGACTTCCTCCATATGATGACCACCAAATGCCGTTGACAGCCCTGCTTTAACGATGGACTTTTCTAAGCCACCTGGGGTTTGGACTGACTTAGTGGCGGGTGCTTAGTCTCTGTTCCAGCTTGCGTCGACGATGGTTGCAGCGGTACACTATCAACCAGGAATGTGCTGAATCATTCTTATACGATAATTATTGGAATTATCATTTGATAACTTCTCAGGTGTGTGAAAAGTAGGCGAATTATCATCGGCGTTAATTTTTCAAATTTTGAAATCGATTGATAATAAACACAATATGTAAAACTAACCAAGACTAATTTAATGTAAACAATGAAGTTCAATCGGATGTTTGACATTGTGTTTTAGTGTTATGTAGAAAAATAAGTTCAAAAGTAGCATTCACCAATGCTTCGAATCGAGATACAATTATCGAACGATTCTTACTCTCTAGCGAGTTTTTATCAATTGATAGTTTGGATATATGATCGCTTTAGAGTGTTGTTAATCCTCGATTATTTGAAAAATTTATTTTTATCATCCTTTTCAAATGTTGATCTAAAAATTACATTCATTACCAGGGTTCGTAATGCTCACTCAATCTCAGGAGCACAGGATAAACAACAAAAGCAGTTCACCCTGGGCTTGAAAAACGCTTGCTTTGGTTCCATCGTACAGAAAACTCGAAAACCTGTACATTACACACAGCTACGTAGTTCAACGTCACCCGATTGGGCTGCACCTTTGAGTTTTTGATAAGTATGTAGAAAATACCATCATCACCCGGGGCTTTCATATTTTTAAATTTTCTAGTAATAGATCTCACCCAACGAAGGGTCAAAAACATTATCTTGATTGAAAATGTCTTCGAAGCTCCGCATGACCTGATCCTCTATTGGACTAGTGAGACCTAGACTAAAATTATGAGCACTCTCGAACTGCTGAGCAAGTTTTTGAGCCTTTTCGCCATTTATTAATAAAATTTTATTTCCCTCTTTAAGCGCTGGAATTGGCTTTTGAGGTTTTTAAGAATTTTCGTTAATTTCCAAAAGGATTTCGAACTGGGATCCAACTTTGAAACATTATTCTCGAAGTTGGTATTTCTCTGAAGAGCGAAACGTTATTGCCTTTCTCGTACAACAGAGTTGTACCGAAAGGCTATCATTTCACTCCAAGAGCGTTTTTTGCCTTTCTCGTACAACAAAGTTGTACCAGAAGGCTATAATTTCACTCCAAAAGCCAAATTTTGATAGAAGGCTCGGAGACCCATAGTGTTATATACCAATCGACTCAGCTCGAAAAACTGAGCACATGTCTGACTCTGGGTGGTGCGGATAGAATCGATTTGGTTGTCAAACTGAAGCCAAAATTTTCTATTGTGCCGGAGCCAAACATTGAAGATTGTGGTTATGTTCGTTTCTGATCTAATATTGAGAAGTATTGTTATTATTTTGGGAAAAATAAAAATAAACTTTGTTTGAGTTTTTTATTCTTTGTAACAAATATTCTCACATTATATTTCGAGTGGAAAATTAGGAATGCAACTAAAAAGCACTCGTTACGAAATTTCACGAGATTCAGCAGCTGATTGGAGCATGAATGTATGTAAACAATCGTAAAGTCATGTAGAGTCTAGCGCATTTGTGCGCCCTCATGCAGCGTGGAAAGAGAAATTCGAAGAGCGGGAAATGTTTGACAGCCAAGTAACTGCAAAATAATTTTGTTTATGTGAGTGATTTCAAAATATCCCTCTGCTCGCTTGATCGCAGAAAAGCGGCTCTATCCGCAGCACCCAGGTCTGACTGTGTGTGTGTGTGTGTGTGTGTGTGTGTGTGTGTGTGTAGCCCCGGGAATTTTTTATTGTTAAACACGTTTCATATAGAAGGACTTGACCGATTCGAGTGCAACTAGTTTCATTCGACGGAGAAACTTTCCTAGTTGGACACTATTGTTTTTGTTTGCTAATAACTCATTCGATTTGAATAATATTTCTATTTTTCTTTTAACAAATACGCTGTTTACATGGACACTTTAAGTCATTAATCAACTTAGCCATGACGCAATCCATTACTCTCATAATAATTGCTTAAAAATTACTCAATTATTGAGTAATTTATAAGCAGCGTGATAGAGTTGCATCAAATATTTTAACCGCCAAGATGTAGGCAATTAGCACAGCATTTACAACATTAATTCGAATCCAACATATCGAATCGAGAAAGGCATAATCACCACTTGGGGATAAATTTGGGTTTTTTATAGAAGGCTGGGAGACCCACACTGCCGCTAACCGCAAGTCGAGCACATCTGTGTATGGAGGCCCATATACAGATGTGCTCGACTTGCGGTTAGCGGCAGCATAGTTTTATATACCAATCGACTCAGCTCAACGAACTGAGCACATGTCTGTCTGACCGTGTGTATGTATGTGTGTATGTTTTTTTCCTAAGCAATGAAGGGGAAATCTGCTCAACATACATCCTGGGTTGTCCAGGAAGTGCGGGGTTAGGGGCCACCCCCAACAGCAAACGAGGGAGGCATGACTGTATCCCCGACCCGCTAAACCGTTTGCATTGCCACCAAGCTCATCGTCCCTTCGGTACAACCAGAAAGTAATGCCTCAAAGGGGGGCCAGTGCACAACGCACCCTCGAGGTTAGCTGCGTGTCCTTGCAGCATCGAACATCGTGACTCGCTTTTTTAGAAGAACACCATGGTATCGTGCCAGCACATTTCCGGCTTTCCAGGTGGCCTTACCACGCCCTATGTCCCCGGAAGGTGGGAAGGGTCGACTTCGCGCCTGCTTCCCTCTGCACGACTGGTATCAAGAATGATGATGCCGCGTGCACCCCAAATTGACCTCTCTGCGATAGGGTCTGTTTGCCAACACACAGAAGGAGTTGCCGACGCGGTGCCTACGCCTGTCCCAGCCTTGACGAGGACCCCTTTCCGTCCTCGGGCTCGGAACCCGCCCGGTTAACTGACGCCGCGGAAGCGAAGATACCATGTTGTTCTTCGCGCGGCCATTTGTTCGATAAAAGGATCGAGTTCGACCACAGGGCATGACCACCGGTATGACCCATGAAGCCAACTCCGAACCCTTAGACCACCTCTTATTTGCGCCTGAACTAGCCATCCTTCAGTCCATGCGCAACCTTCTGTGTAGCTCCGAGACGATTTGGACGATAGCCGATAAAACGGAGTTCCAGCTAACTTCATCTTTACACATCCTCCGGACTAGGTTGTCCGAGGTAGTGTCCAGACCACATGTGGCAAGCAACCGTTTCCTCTAAACCTGCGCACACCGGACACTCGGGCGAGGCCGAGTTTCCGAACCGGTGTAGATACTGTCTGAAGCAACCATGGCCTGTAAGGACCTGGGTCAGGTGGAAAGTGATTTCCCCATGGCGCCTCTTGACCCACGTACCTATCTCCGGTATCAACCTATGTGTCCATCTACCCTTAGTAGAACTGTCCCACGCACGCTGCCATTTGACCATTGAGGCCAACCTGACAGTCCTACAGATACCTCTCGTGCCGCGCATTTCGAAATACTCTATGTCTTCACCGATAACGATGTCAATAGGCATCATACCGGTACGCGCTCGCAACTCTTAGGCACATGAGCCTATACGTACTTTCTAACTTCACACTTAGCTCATTTTACAGTATTCGGTAAATTTTACCGAAATCTCAACCGCTGAACGTTCGGTAAATTAATTTACAGATTTTTTGTAATTTTTTCCATTGCTCAACTGTCAAAATCACCGAAAATCAGTAAAATAATTTACCGAACAGTTCAATGGTTGAGATTTCGGTAAAATTTTACCGAAGTCGGCGATTTATTTTAAGTGTGTTCGTTCTGTAGCAGTTAATACGCAGGGCCGTGCCCCAAGCTGGCCTCCCATTCCTCAGTATGGACAAAGCGACAGTAGCCAGAAAAGTTGCGCTTGCTGGCATAAACCGAAGAGCTATTGGACATCATCCGGGACAATGCCAGTATAGCTGTGGAGGGACGCTTGCAGGCGTAATTGACGTGGCTACCAAAGGTGAGCTTATCGTCGATCACTACCCCAAGGGTTTGATGGAACGTTCAGAGGTGACCACGCAGTTGCCTGCCCTTATCACCGCTTGTTGCTCCGACTTTCAGTTGTTAACAACAACCACCTCAGTCTTGTAGTGAGCCAGTTCTAACTTCCTGGAACTCATCCACACCTCCACAATTGCGATCGAGTGGGCTGCAGTCAACTCCACCTCTTCGATCGATTCGCCGTAGACCTCTAGCGTAATATCGTCAGCAAAGCCGATGATCACCATGCCCACCGGGAACTTCAACCTCAAGACACTATCGTGCATGACGTTCCATAACACCGAACCTAGTATGGCACCTTGCGGAACCGCTGAGATTATGTCAACGCACTTCCGCCCGCCACCGTGTCGTATACCAGCACTCGATTCTGGAAGTAGCTTCCGAGAATCTTGTACAGGTACTCGGGAATTTTAAGACGCAGGAGCGCATCTGCAATAGCTGCCCAACTGGCACTATTGAATGCATTCCTCACGTCGAGAGTCACTACTGCATAATAGCAAACTCCCCTCCTCTTACGCTGGATAGCTATCTCCGCGGATTTGGTAACCGACAAGATAGCGTCTACGGTCGACTTACCCTTTCGGAAGCCAAACTGGTTACTCGATAGACCATCCGCACCCTCCGTGCGTATCAACAACCTGTTGAGGATGATCTTCTCGAGCACCTTCCCCGCCGTATCAAGCAGGCATATTGGTCTATATGCCGACGGATCCCCCGGTGGTTTTCCCGCCTTTGGCAATAGGACCAAGCTCTGCCTTTTCCATGCTTCAGGGAAGACTCCCTCGTCCAGGCATCTCTGCATGACAGATCTGAACATCTCGGGAGCCTCAGCAATGGCCGCTTTGATGGCCAGGTTCAGAATACCATCCGGTCCTGGCGCCTTACCTACACTAAGGGACTGTGCAATCCCCGCAAGTTCCGCCACAGTTACTCTTTCCTCGTCGGCCACTCTGACCCCTGGCAGCTCCACAAAGTGAGGCCAGGGACTTGGGTCGTGAAGAGGGATGATCCTCTCCAGCATCTCTGGAGACCGCTCTGTAGGGGCCATCGCCCCACGTGTCTTGGCCATTACGACCCTATAGGCGTCACCCCCATGGATTTGCGTTGGCACTTTGACACAGGCCCTCGAAGCAGGCTTTTTTGCTTGATCTATTCTCAGTCTCCGAGCGGCTCTAGAAGCCACGAACGCCACCCGTCGTTCAACACGCTCCTCTTCAGTGCGTGCTCGCTGAATCCGCCTCCTTGCCCGTAGGCAGGCGCGGCGCAGGTTCGCAATTGCTTGAGTGCACCAGTAATCCGATAGCCTCCCATTCCTAGGGTGGACTTTCCTAGGCATGGTGGCATCGCATGCACGCGAGAGTACTGTTTACCAGCTGCTGGCCGCTGTGACTACCGGTGACGTCCACACGTCTAGGCAGTGGACGTCCACACGTCCCAAACTAGCTCACCTTTCCTCAGGGCCGGCTTACCTCCTGCTCAAAGGACATACGACACAAGACGTAGCTGAAGTGGACAGAACAAGGAAGGATCAATTCAATTGCATGCACCAATAGCCTTTCAATTTCATCAAAAAAGAATTTAATTTACATTTTAACTATTATTTATTTTTTTCATCTTATTATGTTAGGGTTAGTGTTTTAGTTAGTAAATTTCGTTGCGGCCGATAGATGTCCAGGAAAAACATGGGGAGACCAGGCTCCTAACATACCTTAGGTGATGCGGGGTGGCTGGCAAATGTGGGTTCGCCGGCGAGCGCTGAGGGCAATGCACCTACGGTAGCCTACTGCGGTACGGTTCGGGGAGCGGAGCTTTCTCCCGGCTTCAGGTCGGCGACTATCCTCATTGTCTCCGAGAGTTTTGGAATTTGACAAGAACTTCGAGTTGGGATCGGGAGTCCGGCTGGCAGGGATCTTGTCCGCCACTTCCTGACGATGAGTAGCATTGGCTGGTGGTTCGTTCTTCACTATGCTGACGACACGTCGTCTCGTCCGGCCACCAATCCTGGTCACAGATCCTTCCGATAGAATGCAATCCGTCAGGATACCGTAGGGTGTCGGTCTTTTGTCCGGTCTGTCTCCGGCCGCAGAAAGTGATGGCGACGTGATAGAGATAATGTAGCTACCTCGTGGCGTATGTTTGCCGCAGGACAATGGCGACTATTGGGGTTCACTCATCGAGGCTACGGATGTAATGGTTTCCGAATTCGCGGCACTTCTACGTCGTCTGGTGGGCCACGACCGACTTGGACCTTCCTCGAGAAACTTGCTGGCCGGAACTAAACCGGATCGGGAAACTAGATGGCCGGCTTGCTCTGGTCGGAAACGGTTCCAACCGGGTACTACTGACAATCCTCGGGAGGGCGGTCAAACGGGGAATACTTCCGGGCCCGGTTTTGCACCCTAGAACTTTGTCGGAGAAACTCCGCGACACCGGACACGGTTCTTCGAACTTCGGCTTGACACCGGCTTTCCTTGGCGCCACCGCGTGGTCCCTTTTGGTTAAGCGTCTCTTCCTTCAAAAATCTTTCTACACACAACTGTCTTCTAGCTTGGTTGCTTCCCGACTGCCGAGTCGCGACCCAATACGATCTTCTCTTCTCTTCTCTCTCCGTCCCCAGCATAGGGGTGCCATCGTCGCCCGCGAGATTTGAGCCACACGGAATTAGTTAATTTTACACGTTTAAGGCAGAATAGGCGGTTGTAAAATTTACCCCTATTCTCCCTTTTCTACTGCATGCAAAGTCTCACAATAATAATGGTTAGTATATGTTATTTGCTGGTACACACGCAAATGGACTGGTCCTTGGTACCGAAAACGGTAACAATTATCCTCCTCCACGAGAGAAAATTCAGTCTTTTCAAGACTTAATTTTCTTTAACATACGCTGTGAACTCAATTTTGGGTGACTGACGAGAGTACTTAGCAACAGCAGCCGAAGTAATAACAAGATTAGGCGCTAGTTTGGATCAAAATATTTAAGCTCTCGTACCAATTTGCATTCACTCCTCCGAAACTTGAACTCCCCTGATTTTGCTATTGATTTGATACATTGTTTTTCCGCGAGGCAAGGTATTATTCTTTTATTTTTCGCTTATAAAAATAATCTAGAGAAATATGTGGTTTCTTCCTCTTTTATATTTAAAGGAACAAGAAGAACTTCCTTTGGGTGTTTTTTTTTCTTTATAGATCCATACATCCTAATCATTCATCCTCATTCATTGGGCCCTTCTCATTCACTCATTCTCCAGCTTTTCCCTCAATCACCCATCCTAATCCTAAGTCTTCTAATTCTAATTTTATCTATCTATTATACTCCCGGAAGACGCTTCTATCTTACGGGTACTTCAAGTCTAATGCTGACTCGAAGGTAGTTCGCATTTTGTTTTTGAAATTCTCACATTCGTGAGTAATATACACAGCAAAAAAAAATGTAATGTGCTCCGATGTAATTCACGCTACGTACTAAAATTCCAATGTAATAGGTCTATTTAGATGTAACATTGCATTCACTTTGATGTAATATTACATCGCTCTTCAATTTACACACAAATTTAATTTGTTTTATGGATTACGTTTTATTTGTGTATGAATACATAAATATCTGAGACGAGACCTGCAAAGACGCTGCTTCTTTTTCTTGTTTTGACACTTGTTCTTCTTTTCATCACAGTTGACCATCGAGTTTCAACTGTTTACTTGACTGTTTCACCTAAGCCCCAGGTGGACCCTTCTGAGCACAATAAAAGTGTATCCAATTCACGAAATATGTTAATTCATTTTCATAAGGATTTTTATACCGGGAACAAAACACAGGTTTATTACTGATTATTAACAAGCTAAACGGAAGGTTTGGAATACTCGTTAAAGTAAAAAAGTCATGGTAAAGCAAAAATGATGTGGAATATTTTATTTGGGATACCAATACTTTCACTCAAAAAGCTGCTGGTTGCACCTGACAGTTCGTGACAGCAGTTGACTGGCAGCAGCTGAAGTTACATTTTTTCCTCTTTGCAGGTCTCGTCTCAGATAAATATTACAGTAATATTACACAGATATAGCTGCAACCAATTGATTATAACTATGGCTTTGTGAAATTACACAAATTGAACGTAAGATCACATTAAATGATTATGCAATTTCACAACTCGCAACACTGATCATCCGCTTCGAATGTTTTGATCGCGCAAGAAGTTTCACGTCCACCATTTTTTTGCAGCGCAGTTCGCAACACAATCATTTATATTAATTTCGATTTTTCGAAGGTTTGTTGGTGATAAAATATTTATTTCTGTTCGCTTAAGCATTCTCTGATGTGATTTTATTACAGGTTTATTTGAAACGGGCATCGATAACACGGAATTCTCGACTTTAATGGAGTTGTTTTGTGCCGACAGTTTCCCGATGGAAGGAGCGGCAGTTGCATCTATCCGGTCCGTTATGTACCGAACCGGAGGCCAGTTTAGAAAGCCAGTGTGGTAGTAGCGGATTGTTATTTATATATTATTCGCTCGGCTACGACAGCCAGGAGGCAAATTTAGAAAACCAGGAGGCCAATTTAAGTGATACCGGTTGTGCAACAAGCAAGATTCTACCCGGTGCCACGGCATACAAAAAACAAGGCAGGCTCATCACGTATGTAAACATTCAGTTTGAATGTAAACATGTGACGTCACTGCTATCTTCGCACAAGCTGGACCGAGACGATGCTCTATGGTCGCAGCATGCTTACTTTTGTACTCTAACATGTGGCGATAAAACATGCGTCACATTCGAAGTGTCATTTTTCTAACGAGCCTACCTTGTTTTCTGTATACCGTGCCCGGTGCGAAGAAAGTGATTTGTTATTGTGGCTGCATCCACCAGTGACTTGCTCTGATCGCCAAACAAATCCATTCTCCACAACTTCGTTAGAAAATCACTTGAACTATGGGTAAGGTAATAATTGTTATTTGTTGTTTTTTTTTTATATTCTTGTATTTCCTCAACTACATTTTTCAGAGGTTGAAAACATTACACCCCAGAAGAATAGCCCCAGAAACTAATTACCACCGTACGCTTACTACTCACCTATACATCTACGGTTTAAGGAACCATCGGAACAGATCGGAACCCATCTCATCATGGTTGCTGGTGGTTGTCGGGTAGGATCGTGTCGAAAGCCCAAACGCCAAGCGGAAAATGAAGCAGTTCATTGATGAGTGTTCTTGAAGTAGTGCAGGTTTTAAGTGAGGTAGGTTTAACGAATAATAGGGGTTGGGTGATCGGGGCAATATGGGCCACCTAAAGCAATCGTTCCGAGAAGGGCTGAAAGCCTCAAAAAATCATTCAAATGTTTAGTTGATTTATACTAGGGAGTGTGACCTTTTATATTACTTCGACGAATGATAAAAAATGCGTTTGGAAATCGTTGGAATGAATTTTGGATAATGTATTGAATTTAATGTGTGTTCCCGACTCACGGGGCAATTTGAGGCAGTGTTGGCCACCCATCCAAAACGATTTTTGGGAGAGAAAAGTGTCGTAATATGGAAGAATATGATATTACTACAATAGTTTAAAGTATTCCATACAACATGAGCATAATAAACCAAATCGATTTGCCACTCTTCACCGTTTGCACCGACACATTTCAATTGGTTAATGGTCATTTTTTCTGCTCCTATGCATTAATGCGGTGTTGTAATTTACCCGTAATGAATCTTACATAGATGATAATATTCTTTTATTAGGCAACTGAAATTTGAATTTCTTCGTACATATTAAGGGCTAATGTCTTGCTCATTGCAGGTATGCCCATATTGTCCCAAAGAGAGTGGTTTTGGAATAAAATCAATCATTTCGAAGAGTTCTACGAATGACTTGCAAATTGTATAAACAATGTTTAATTTTGTCTTTCGAATGTTTTTTAATGAGATTTTCAGTTCGATGGCTCATCTCTTTCTTCCGATTGTCTACTAGGTCCATTTGGCACGCGTAAATTATTATGAGCGATATCGTTTTCAATTTTCTATTTTGAAATTTATTAAAATTATAGGAAATCCCTTTGGGATTCCCAAGAGAATATCCTTTAGAAGTTTCATGTATCTCATTAGAAATCCTGCAAGGATTCCATGTGGAATTTTTAGGGACAATGTTGTCCTACTACACTCTGTGCAAAAAATCCTGCTCTTTGATTTTACTCCACCTTAACGGGTTTTCGATCCTAATTCAGTAAGTGCAACTAGTAAGGGGATATTTGAATTTTCTAAAGATCTAAATGTAAACCTATCGCCAGAACAACAAGAGCGCGTGCACTGAAAATACATTGGAGTCTGTTCACTGGAGTGTTTTTTCAGCACGCGCGATCCTGTGTCTATGGTGTACATTTGTTTTAACAGTTTGACATGATGTATACAAAATTCAAATATCCTTCTATTAATCGCACTTACTAAATTAAGATTATGTAATCGTTTAGATGGTGTAAAATCAAAGAGCAGATTTTTGTGCACAGTGTTGTAGGACAACACTGTTTAGGGATCCCATGAAGATTGCTTTAAAGATTCCATGAGGAATCCATTAGGGGTTCCATGGGGAATGCTATAGGGTTTCCAAGAGAGATCTTTTAGGGATCTCAATTGGCATCTTTCAGGGATTCCATGGGGAATCCTTTAGGAATATCATGGGAAATTCTTTAGGGATTTCATGGACAATCTTTAAGGATTGCTAAGAGGAATCATTAGGTGATTCCACGAAGAATACTTTAGAGCGCTTTAGAGATTCCATGGGGATTATTTTAGGGATCTTCATAGCGAATCCTTTGCAGATTTCTTGAGGAATCCTTTAGGGATTTCATAGGGAATTCTTAAGGGATTCAATGGGGAATTCTTTAGAGCGTTTATGAAAAACCCTTTATCGATTTCATGAGTATTCCTTTGGGGATTCTTTTAGGGATCCCATTAATAATTCTTTAAGGATTCAATAGGAAATTCTTTAAGCGATTTTACCAAGTAACCTTTAGGGATTTTTTTTGGATTCCATAAGAATCTTTGAGGGATTCCATAAGGCATCGTTTACGGATCCCATGAGAAAACCTTTAGGGAGTCTATGGGATTCTTTTAGGAATTACATGAAAATATTTTAGGGATTCCATGTGGACTCCTTCAGCGATTCCATTTCAGGTATTCAACAGCAAATCCTTTTGGAATTCCACAGAAAATCTTTCAGGGATTCCTTGCAGACTCGCTTGGGGAATTCTTGAGAAATACTTCAGGGATTTCATGAAGAATTCTTTAAACGATCCCATTAGGAATCCATTAGATATTCCATGAGGAATCTTTAATCTTTTAGGGATTCAGACTGCTTTAGAGATAAGAATCCTTTAGAACAGTGATGCTCACTTTGGGCGTTGTTTTTTTTTGGATTAATTTGCTTCTCACACATAAACAATAAGCTTCGACCGTACAAATCAACACTTGGTCAAAAGCTTTTAAATATATCTATCTGCTGAGGGTAATAAAACGGATATTGGTGTTAAATTCACTCCGCATGAAACGATCAAAGCAAAACACTGTAATTTTACTTTGATCAAGTCGTACGGAGTGATTTTAACACCAATATTCATTTTAATAATCCTCAGCTAATAGATATATTTATAAGCTTTCGTCCATGTACTAACTTCTATGGTGAAAGCTCATTTTTATTGTGTGGCAAGCAAATTAAGGGGAAAACCTTGGGGAAATCGACAAATAATGCTGAGCACCACTGCTTTAGGAATTACATTGAAAATCCTTGAGGGCTCGCTTCAAGGATTCCATGTAGATCCTTGAAGGATTTCATAGAGAATACTTTGGGATTCCATGTGAAATTCTTTAGGGATTACATAGAGAATATTTTTGATAAATCTTTAGGGATTCAATTGAGGATGCTTTGTGGATTCAATTAGAAATCCTTCGAAGATTGTATGAGGGATCCTTTAGGCATTCCATAGGAAATCCTTGAAGGCTCGCTTCAGGGAGTCCATGGGGAATCCTACAAGTAAAAATATTTTATGTTATTTATTTTTAAGACTTCTAATATTTTTTGCCAAAGCAGGCGCTTAATGATATGTATAAGAAAAAACTTATACATCGCATTAGTCACATACATTCCAAAACTTATACTTTTCATTAACTTATGAATGTTATTAGCTTTTGGATATGGGATCTTTCATTAGGTGGCATAATGAAGAGTATAAGTATTTTCGAATGTTTTTTTGCCATAACATATAAGGTTTTTTTTTTGTTAAATATCTTGGCTGTGCATATGCACAGCATATGTTTCGAAATGGACAAATTGATATGAAATTTGCGAAAAAGAATCCACGTGTCTTGGAGGAACTCGAACCCTCAACCTCCTACTCTCTAGATAGGCGTGATAACCCCTACACAACAAGACCACTTAAAGGTCACGTTTGCAAAAAAGCCATCAGAATCCGAGTACCAACCTCCACCGCGGTTAGCTCTGTTTCTTTTTTTTTATATAGGTTATATATAAGGTTATTTTTTTACGTGTATGTGGATTCAATGTAGAATGCTTTAGGGATTCCATTAGAAATTATTCGAGGATTCCATTAGCAGTCCTTAAGGAATTCCATAGGGACGCCTGCTTCAGGAATTCCATGGGAAATCCTTTAGGGATTCCATAGAGGATTCCATTATGTTTTCATTATACTGTTAATGTCGTTCCCCCATTGAGCGCAGGTTTAAATAAAACCTACATAGGTAAAAGGTATACTCAACAGCTTTCACCCAACGAAAATCGCATGTTGATAAATCACCCCAATAATTAGTAATCGATTTTAGGACAGTTTGCGAATCTTTAGTCATGATCGTTAAACTTCTTTGAGGGCATCACTGAAATGTGCAGTGCAACATAGTAGCCTGAATTTGTGGGTGCTATCTTTCGCGCCACGAGCAGCAATGTTGCCTGTTGATGAGTTATGCAATTAGCTCCAGAAAACTACGGTATAGATTAAATTCGATTACTAATTATTGGGGCGATTAACCAACATGCGATTTTCGTTGGGTGAAAGCTGTTGAGTATTCCTTTTAGCTGTGTAGGTTTTCTTTTAACCTGCGCTTAATGGGGAAGCGTCATTAACAGTATAATGAAAAAAATAATTTCCCCATACTAATTTACATGTAAACTTGAAACGGCTTGTGCTAAATCAGTTTTAATCCAAATGAGCTCAAATTTTCAGAGAACACTCAGAACATGGTAAAGAATCAGATGAGCATTGTGGAGCAAAATCGATTTTTTGAACCACCCTAATGGGGACCTTATGAAACAAGCTTCTGCATATCAAATCAATGTCGACGATTCGTATACTCTTCCTTTATTTACTTCGTTGGAAAAATAATGGAATTAATTAAATTCGTTTTAGCAGAACCCAAATGAGCTCAAATTTTCAGAGAACACTCAGAACATGGTAAAGAATCAGATGAGCATTGTGGAGCAAAATCGATTTTTTGAACCACCCTAATGGGGACCTTATGAAACAAGCTTCTGCATATTAAATCAATGTCGACGATTCGTATACTCTTCCTTTATGTTACTTCGTTGGAAAAATAATGGAATTAATTAAATTCGTTTTAGCAGAACCCTGATTGCATGGTACATAAAAAACGCACTTTTATCCCACCGGTGGGGCAAAAGTTCGCACTTTTCCAGACATGTGATTTAATATTATTAACATATATAAGATATAATAACATTTAGTTGATGTTTATTGAAAGTATATTATGGAATGTTTAAAGAATACGTAACTCGAAAAGAGAGAGGAGCTGAGCAGAGTGGATACGTTTGCGTACGTTTTAACAGTTTTGCCATGGAATCTGGAATCCCCCTGGAATCCCCAAAGGATTCCCCCTGGAATCCCCAAAGGATTCCCCCTGGAATCCCCAAAGGATTCCCCCTGGAATCCCCAAAGGTTTCCCTCTGGAATCCCCAAAGGATTCCCCCTGGAATCCCCAAAGGATTCCCCCTGGAGTCCCCAAAGGATTCCCCCTGGAGTCCCCAAAGAATTCTCCCTGGAATCCCCAAAGGATTACCCCGGGAATCCCCAAAGGATTCCCCCCGGGAATCCCCAAAGGATTCCCCCGGGAATGCCCAAAGGATTCTCTCGGGAATGCCCAAAGGATTCCCCCTGGAATCCCCAAAGGATTCTCCCTGGAATCCCCAAAGGATTCCCCCCGGGAATCCCCAAAGGATTCCCCCCGGGAATCCCCAAAGGATTCCCCCCGGGAATCCCCAAAGGATTCCCCCCGGGAATCCCCAAAGGATTTCCCCCGGGAATCCCCAAAGGATTCCCCCGGGAATCCCCAAAGGATTCCCCCGGGAATCCCCAAAGGATTCCCCCGGGAATCCCCAAAGGATTCCCCCGGGAATCCCCAAAGGATTCCCCCGGGAATCCCCAAAGGATTCCCCCGGGAATCCCCAAAGGATTCCCCCGGGAATCCCCAAAGGATTCCCCCCGGGAATCCCCAAAGGATTCCCCCCGGGAATCCCCAAAGGATTCCCCCCGGGAATCCGCAAAGGATTCCCGCTGGAATCCCCAAAGGATTGCCCCGGGAATCCCCAAAGAATTACACTTGGAATCCCCAAAGGATTGCCCCGGGAATCCCCAAAGGATTCCTCCCGGGAATCCGCAAAGGATTCCCGCTGGAATCCCCAAAGGATTGCCCCGGGAATCCCCAAAGAATTACACTTGGAATCCCCAAAGGATTCCCCCCGGGAATCCCCAAAGGATTCCCCCCGGGAATCCCCAAAGGATTCCCCCCGGGAATCCCCAAAGGATTCCCCTGAATCTCAAAGGATTCCCTGAATCCCAAAGGATTCCCCCCGGGAATCCCCAAAGGATTCCCCCGGGAATCCCCAAAGGATTCCTCCCGGGAATCCGCAAAGGATTCCCGCTGGAATCCCCGAAGGATTGCCCCGGGAATCCCCAAAGAATTGCCCCGGGAATCCCCAAAGGATTGCCCCGGGAATCCCCAACGGAGTCCCCCCGGGAATCCACAAAGGATTCCCCCCGGGAATCCACAAAGGATTCCCCCCGGGAATCCACAAAGGATTCCCCCCGGGAATCCACAAAGGATTCCCCCGGGAATCCCCAAAGGATTGCCCCGGGAATCCCCAAAGGATTCCCCCGGGAATCCACAAAGGATTCCCCCCGGGAATCCACAAAGGATTCCCCCCGGGAATCCCCAAAGGATTCCCCCCGGGAATCCCCAAAGGATTCCCCCCGGGAATCCCCAAAGGATTCCCCCCGGGAATCCCCAAAGGATTCCCCCCGGGAATCCCCAAAGGATTCCCCCCGGGAATCCCCAAAGGATTCCCCCGGGAATCCCCAAAGGATTCCCCCCGGGAATCCCCAAAGGATTCCCCCCGGGAATCCCCAAAGGATTCCCCCCGGGAATCCCCAAAGGATTCCCCCCGGGACTCCCCAAAGGATTCCCCCCGGGAATCCCCAAAGGATTCCCCCCGGGAATCCCCAAAGGATTCCCCCCGGGAATCCCCAAAGGATTCCCCCGGGAATCCCCAAAGGATTCCCCCGGGAATCCCCAAAGGATTCCCCCGGGAATCCCCAAAGGATTCTCCCGGGAATCCCCAAAGGATTCCCCCGGGAATCCCCAAAGGATTCCCCCGGGAATGCCCAAAGGATTCCCCCGGGAATCCCCAAAGGATTCCCCCGGGAATCCCCAAAGGATTCCCCCGGGAATCCCCAAAGGATTCCCCCGGGAATGCCCAAAGGATTCCCCCGGGAATGCCCAAAGGATTCCCCCGGGAATGCCCAAAGGATTCCCCCGGGAATGCCCAAAGGATTCCCCCGGGAATGCCCAAAGGATTCCCCCGGGAATGCCCAAAGGATTCCCCCGGGAATGCCCAAAGGATTCCCCCGGGAATCCCCAAAGGATTCCCCCGGGAATCCCCAAAGGATTCCCCCGGGAATGCCCAAAGGATTCCCCCGGGAATGCCCAAAGAATTCCCCCGGAAATCCCCAAAGGATTCCCCCGGAAATCCCCAAAGGATTCTCCCGGAAATCCCCAAAGGATTCCCGCAGAAATACCCAAAGGATTCCCCCTGGAATACCCAAAGGATTCCCCCTGGAATACCCAAAGGATTCCCCCTGGAATACCCAAAGGATTCCCGGGAATCCCCAAAGGATTCTCCCGGAAATCCCCAAAGGATTCCCGCAGAAATACCCAAAGGATTCCCCCTGGAATACCCAAAGGATTCCCCCTGGAATACCCAAAGGATTCCCCCTGGAATACCCAAAGGATTCCCCCTGGAATACCCAAAGGATTCCCCCTGGAATACCCAAAGGATTCCCCGTGAGGTCCCCCAAGGATTTTTCCTGGAGTCCCCAAAGGATTCCCCCTGGAATCCCCAAAGGATTACCCCTGGAATCCCCAAAGGATTACCCCTGAAATCCCCAAAGGATTCCCCCGGAAATCCCCAAAGGATTCCCCCGGAAATCCCCAAAGGATTCCCCCGGGAATGCCCAAAGAATTCCCCCGGAAATCCCCAAAGGATTCCCCCGGGAATCCCCAAAGGATTCCCGCAGAAATACCCAAAGGATTCCCCCTGGAATACCCAAAGGATTCCCCCTGGAATACCCAAAGGATTCCCCCTGAAATCCCCAAAGGATTACCCCTGGAATCCCCAAAGGATTCCCCCTGGAATCCCCAAAGGATTCCCCCTGGAATCCCCAAAGGATTACCCCTGGAATCCCCAAAGGATTCCCCCTGGAATACCCAAAGGATTCCCCCTGAGGTCCCCAAAGGATTTTTCCTGGAGTCCCCAAAGGATTCCCCCTGGAATCCCCAAAGGATTACCCCTGGAATCCCCAAAGGATTCCCCCTGGAATCCCCAAAGGATTACCCCTGGAATCCTCAAAGGATTCTCCCTGCAATCCCCCTGAAGGCCTCTGAGGATTTCCCCTGGAATTCCTACAGCATTCCTCCTGGAATCCCTGGAGGATTCCTCCTAAGGAAGATCGATAAAGTACGTCACGCAAAAATTGAAGATTTTCAAAACCCCCCTATCTTCCTCGTCGCGCTTTTTGTAACAAACCTCTGAAATTTCTGTATGGATCGTCACGCTGCTCTGCACCCCCCCTCCTCCCTAAAGACTTAACGTACTTTGTGGATGCCCCCCCTAAAGGGTTCCCCTGGAACTCCTAAAGTATTCTCCTTGAAATCCCTAAAATATACCCCATGGAAACCCTTATGGATTCTCCATGTAATTCGTAATGGAGTCCCCATGAAATCCCTAAAGGATTTCTTATTAAATCCCTTAAAGATTACTCATGGAGTACCTGAAGGATTTCTCATTGAACCTAATGGATTTTCTAAAAAAAATTTTTTAAAAGATTCCTAATGATATCCCTTATGGATTTCCCTTGGAATCCCTAAAGGATTTACTTTCAAAAGGATTCCGTTTCTAACCCCAAGATTTCGCTCGTAGATTTTTTTTTTTGGAATCTCACGAAAATTCGCATCGGAATCAAAGTAGGATATTATGGAATCCCGGAAGGTTTCCCTTTGGATTCCCTTGGAAATCCCAGATAGATTACTTTCAGAAGAATCCCAGAAAAGATTCTTTTTGGACCTCAATAGGATTCTCTTTTGAATCGCAGAAAGATTCCGTTCGGAACATCAGAAGAATGTTCATCGGATTTCAAGAAGGGTCCCTTCGGAATGGGTTCCCAATTCTTTGGAATTCCAAAAACATTCACTTCGGAATCCCAGAAGGCTTCCTTTCGTAATCCTAAAAGAATTCTATTCGGAATCCCAGAAGAATTTTATTCGGTACGTCAGAAAGAATTCCATAAAGAATCCAGTAGTATAAATTCCTTTAAAGTGCACCAATACTCTTAAAATTTGGTTATGTAGTGTCAGTAGATTAGCTGCAGAATATGTTCAAACATAAATTTCAAGTTCATGGTAACTGTGAGTAATCGTTTTTCTCTTATAGGACACCGAACGTCAAATCTATCTACAGACTGAGAAGACCCGTCTGTATCCGTGAAGGTAACTGGTATAACCTCGAGGATTTTACAAGGTGGATCGATCAGGTGGAAGACGATTTACGGACCATTTGTAGACTGCTTGGTTGGCGACGTACAGGCATGGACCGTGTTGAGAGGATGCCACTGTTAAGAGCCCCGCACATAGGATACGTTTGCGTTGCGTTTGACACATTTCCCATAGGAAAACTGTCAAACGCAACGCAAACGTATGCTATGTGCGGGGCTCTTTACTGCAGAGGTCAAACCGACTATATTCCGACCTCCGACCCTTCTCTGTGTAAAAAAAGACCGTTGATGTAGCAAAATCGTTAAGTTCCACCCACTACGCAATCTATTTAATTAATTAAGTTCGGATTATCAAATTGTTTTTATCAATATATATTTACAAACAAAAATTACAAAAATAACAAAAACAAATAACTTCAAGAAAGAAAATCACCATCAAAATTAAATTCACAAATTTTAGACTACTGTTTTACATCATATACATTTACATTGCTTGAATTACGTCGTCTAATTTATTACATCGAACCAAAATTACATCGCTCCTGTTTATTACACAGAAGGTTCTTGTGTACATCGCGCAGTGTAATATTCAACAGCCGATGGATTCAACTGGTTGCAGCGATTTCGATGTAATATTCAACAGATTTTTTTGCTGTGTAGTGTAAGCTACGTGGGTTCATTGCAACACTATTTCTCTTATTTCCTTATTAAATACTTTATATGAACCCTGATGGGAACCTGTGTGAACTGGCCATTAGGTCACAGTTGATTTTCGCCGAGCATCGCGGGTAACTTCAGGGCGTAGAGTGACATTCGATAACGAAAATGCGTGTGTAAACAAAACAAACTATTATCAGGGACAGTTCTCGTTAGAAGAGCAGACAGCAGCGAGAGTTTTTTTTTCCATTCTCATATTTCATGTTTAATTTTGAAATCCTATGCGTAAAGAAATAGTATTCTTGGACCGAAAGTTTTCGTACGGCTTGGCATTTAACAACAGTCTATCCCGGCTTCAGGTGTTCCGCTGGCCAGACGCCGAGCGGTTTTCCGTCGAGATCTTCTAGTTCATATGAAGAAGATCCCTTCAACTTAATGACTCGTGCTGGCAAAAACTGTTGACCGTATTTGGCACTGTAATTATCGATTGCGCTGGACAGGCGCATATTGCGCCGGAAGACCATTTGACCAACCTGGAATCCCTTGCTAAATTTGCGGTGTCGGAGCTCATACCGCCTTCGACATTCTTGGTGTGCTTTGGCCAAATTGTCCTTCACCAGGTCACAGATTCGACCATAAAGTGCTTTCTGTTTGACTGATCTCTGATCCGGAGTTTCCTCAGTTTCGGCAAAATCGTGATCTGAGCCCTTACAATGGATCTCATATCCGTGAGTCGTGAAGTAAGGTGTCAACTCTGTGGCTGAATGCATCGAAGTGTTCAAAACGGTTTCGATTTCCGACAGTTTTTCATCCCAGAGCCTTTGGTCTTCTCGAACGTACGAGCGGATAGCTGCATTTATTGTTCGATGGACCCTCTCCACAGGATTAGCCAGTGTCTCACGTCGAATCGATTCAACAAGCTTCGAAACTCCCGTGATAAAAAGCAGGTTGCGTTATCTGTGATCACAACTTCGGGCACGGAGTTACGGAAAAACCATTGATCTCTTAGAGTGGCACTTAATGCAACACTATCGATCTTCCTAAACGGAACCAGCATGATCCATTTGCTGAATAGGTCTACTACTGACAGAATATATTGGTTCTGTTTTCGGCTTCTCGGCAACGGGCCTATAAAATCCAGGGCAACTATTTGCCATGGATGAGTTGTTATCCGCTGTTCTCCTAATGGCGGAGCTAAGGCTGTATTGGCGCCTTTAGTCTCCTTACAAATTGTGCATTTCTTAATGTATTCTCGTACTTCTAGGACCATACGCGGCCAAAAGTAACGCTGGCGGATTCGGGATAGAGTTTTGTCGACCCCTAAATGCATACATCCATCGTGGTTATCAACGATTATGGCTGGCCGTTCCTCTGGGGAAGGTATCTCTTTCCAGTCAAATCGGTTATCTTGAATGGTACCCGGGCTGGAGAGATATTTATACAATTTTCCATCGCGTAATTGAAAGTCAATATATTCGGTTGGCTTTTCAACTATATTATCGATTAGTTGTTCGTACCATTTCGTCGCTGCACTAGCTTCGAATGATCGATCGGATTCCGGGGACACCGAACCTTGAGTGGTGTCCTCACTATTGGATTGGGTGTTGGAAATTGTTGCTACACTTCGCGAAAGGGCGTCTGGCACCGTATTCTCCTTGCCCTTTCTATGGATGATAGTTATATCATAATGCTGTAGCTCTAGGCACCAGCGGCTGCACCTAGAGGCGGTCTTCCATTTAGCAGACATAAGGTGCGTTAAGGCAGAAGAGTCGGTTACGAGGGTAAAATGTGACCCTTCTATGTAACCCCTGAATGCATCAATGGCCAGGAGAGCAGCTAGAGCTTCCTTCTCACAAGCATGGTAATTCCTTTGGGGAGTGGTCATCTTGTGCGAGAAGTAAGCTATAACTCTCTCCTGACCACCTTGCATTTGGGTCAGTATTCCGGCCACCGCGACATCGCTGGCATCGGTCTGAATGGAAAACTCTAAATTGAAGTCAGGGGGGGAAAGTATGGGCGCCGAAATTAATTTTTCTTTTATTTTACGAAAACCTTCTTCTGCCGCTTCGTTCCAAGCTAAGATTTTGGATTTCGTTTTCAGTAGGTCGGAAAGGGAAGAGGTGACCCCACTGAAGTCGTCAATAAATCGACGGTAATAGTTGGCCATTCCTAGGAACCTACGCAGCTTTGTTACCGTATTGGGCCTTTCATAATCCACGATAGCCTGAACCTTTTCAGGATTTGGACGAAGGCCCTCGGTAGAAAGCAGGTATCCTAGGAATGGCAACTCATGTACGCAAAATTTCGATTTCTCAAGGTTGATCGAAAGATTCGCTTTTGATAATCGTCGGGCTAACTCTTGAAGCAACCGTACATGCTCTTCGAACGTCTCCGTGACGATGACAAGGTCATCAAGGTACACGAAGACGTTCGGTTCCAATTCACCATGCCCCAGCACTCGATCCATCAGTCTGGCTAACGATGCCGGACTGTTAACCAGTCCGAAAGGAAGCCTGGTGAATTGGAACATCCCCCTGCCCTGTATGCTGAACGCCGTGTAGCGCCGAGAGCTTTTGTCCAAAGGGATTTGGAGAAATGCTTCGGACAAGTCAATGGTACTCAAGTACCGTGCCCTAGGCAAGTGGCTCAGAATACGCCCAGGGTGGGGTAAGGGGTAGGCGTCCCGTACTGTTCGCTCGTTGATTTTCCGAGCATCTAAGCATAGGCGGACTTTTCCGGATGGTTTGATGACTGGAACCACATTGGAGGACCAATCGGAGTGGGCTCGTTCAATGATGCCTAGCTTCAGCATTCGCTCGAGTTCGATGGCTACTTTTTCTTGTACTTTAGGTGATAAAGGATACGGGTATTGGCGCACAGGCGGTTTCGTTTTCCATTCTTCCGAAATCTCTATTCGATGTTCGGTCATTGAAGTTAATGAAAGGCTGTCTGGCTCAGCAACCTTGAACAGCTTCTTTATTGCTTTTAATTTAGTTTCCTCCGCCTCCGAGAGGAGGGGTGGAACATTTTCGGACTGAGACTCTTCAGAATTAACTTCGGCACACTGTTGTACAGTTGGCCAAAGGCGGAATCTCCGCCAGAAATCCATGCCGAGTATGCAACATACGGACAGATTCCGAACGACTAAAGTAGGAATTATTTTCAAGTTACCTTGAAAGTTAAACGGGATGTTTAATTGCCCCAGAACTTCGAGCTCCGATCCGTTCGCAGAGAGAACCTTGGTGACTCGAGTCAACGAATGTAACTTAGTTCCATTTAATTTCTTATAAACTCCTTCACTTATTAGGGTGAGCTGGCTACCCGAATCTAGGAGACCTTTTGTAGGAATGCCATAGATTTTAATGGCCGCATAAGGCCGATTGTCTTGTTGTCGCGATAGGGCAATAGTTAATGATTCTTGTGAATCTGTCTGGTAAGCCTCTTCTGATACTGGTTCCCACCATTCAGAAGGGGTTATTCCTTCGGGAAAACTGTTTACGCGTTGGGCTGTGGATTCGACGGCCGGCGCTTTTCGGCCGCCTGAAGACCGTTTTTGACGTAGGACTTACGTCTCTCTTTACTATACCGGGTGTCATTTCAAAATATTCAAATCGACCGCGTTACGCTGTGTTGAAAGATTTTAAACGTTAATAGCGTTCGTCTCAGTGGACGAATTTCTGCGGTAAGCCCCTCAATCGACAGATTTCAAGTATGCCTTCCATGTCCATGCTTGATAAGACCCGAAAAACTTGTTTCAATAGGCATGAAACTGTTTTCAATGAAAAACATTGAGCTCAAGGGAACCTATAAATATGGGTACCGCATAATTCTTGCATCATTCCATTACCACGTTCTGATTGGTGCAGACACCAGCGAATGAGCAGCCGCTGGGTCTGCCGAGAAGCCATAAAATAGCGCAACGCGATTTTTCCTTTCATTCTGACCGGGACAAGCGAAGCAACTGCATCATCGATGGAACAGCACTTTTAGTAGGGAATGAAGTCTGCACCGACCGCTTTTTCGGCTCGTCACCATCGAAGCGACCATCATCATCCGAAACCTAGCCAGCACATCAGCAGTCCACCCTACAGACCCGACAAAGCAGCAATGCTGAGCAGATACCGGCAGCAGCAGCAGAGTCGAGCCGAGACCGGCCGGCATCGATGCTGAGCCGAGACAGGCTGAAGAAAAGCCACTTGATGCAGCATGTATGTCCAAAAAAACAAACGGTTCTTCCGAGAGCCAATAATAGAGATCAATATCAATGCTTTCAATACCCTTCGGGATAGAAATTGTACTTGGGTGCCAAATCCAATATTCTAGAGATAAAATTTTATGCGTGATTTTCATAAATAGCGTCAAAACTAACAGTAGATATTTTTTCTGATTTAACCGCGAAGTGGACGAAGGACTTCGCTTGACCATGCCTTTAAAGATTCATAAGATGTCCAAATCTCTCACTTAATCTTATTTGGATAAAGAAAACACCGATTACAGCTAAAACATTAATAAACTATCAATCGATTTTTCATCAAATGTTGGGTTTTTGGCATTGGTCAAAAATATATAGATAAACATTGTTTGCTACTGACCGCACACAAAGCGAACGTGACTGAATGATCGTCCCATGTTACCAATTCTAAATCTTATCACTGAAATCCCATGTCCGGGTGTTTCCTTCCTTCTACTTCTAACAATGTTGTCTCAGAAAAGAACACCGTACTTCCCACCTGAACTGCAATTCTAAGCTCGCTTGCCCGGCTTATTGGCCTGTATCTAGCGAAAAAGTCCCGTTAGGAAATAGACGCCAGCAGCGAGCAACAAGCGTAAAAAAGAAGAAACCCTTCTCGAACGCGTTGATGATGATGACGCTTTGGTTGCCAAAGAAGCGGGATATAAGACACTAGCTGATTGGCCCACCAATTGGGAAGCAGAGAAGATTCAAAATAAGGTATAAAAGAAAAGTGCATTCGCTCGCAGAGCATTCAGTCTTTTTTATACCATCACTAGAAATTCGCGGTTATTTGAAAAGATCGTTTTCTTACTTTTTGCACTTAGCCGAAGCAAACAGCCTTTTTCAAGGCTCTAAGGGTTAAAAATAATGTTGTCCTTCAGTCGCTATCGCACGGATTAGAAGGCCCTTCAGTGGAAAGGCTGAGATACAGTCTACATCCGCTGCTTAGCCAACTTGTGGTTTATTTCAGGCAGTCCTTCAGTGGGAAGGTTGCCACTGTCGAGGCTAATTTTTCGTGACCGGACAGATACTTCCTGAATTTTTTTGATGATTCTTGCTCGAGGTAGATTTGATTTCTGTGTCGGTTTGATGAGAAGATTTTGCCAAGGAATGGTATGCAACGCCGATTATTTATCCAAAATAGTTGATGTGAGAAATTTGGACATATTATGTATCTTGAAGGCATGGTCAAGTCAAGTCCTACGTCCACTTAGCGGTTATGTCATAGACATTACCCACTGTTCGTTTTTTCACAATACGGACAATGTTGTGTTTCAAACCCCTTAAAGCCGCAGACTAGGCACATCAAACCTTTATAACTGCGACAATGTTCGAGGGTATGGTTAGTTTGCCTACAAAAGAGGCACTCATAACCTCGGGGTGGTCTATAGCCTTCTACCAAGTAATCCAACGTTCGTCTTGGTTTTGAACTTCCCTCGCCGGGATCAGATTTCGACGGTTGATTAGTGTTTGATTGAGGTTTGAACCCGATTTTAGAATTGCCCACATTCTTATTAACAGGCATTTCTCGGTTCTTGGAATAACTCTTTTCCTGTGATTTTGAGTTACTGGTGTAACGAGGAGAAGGCTTTCTTTCGTCTCGTCTGGGGTTCTCCATGGATACTACATTAGTAGATCTTTCAGCGTCAAACATTTTTGAAAACAACGAAAAGTTTGACGCATCAATTAGGTGTCCGGCATCCAGTAGCTCCGACAAGTTAGTTATGGGTTTCCAGAGAAGCGTTTTTTTATAATCTGACCGCATATTTCTTCTCAAAACATCTAATTTCTCTCCTTCCGTCATAGAATTGCTCATGGAGCGGAACATACTCTCCATTTCATAATAAAATTCTTGAAATGTCTCATTCCTGGTTTGGCGTCTTTGGTAAATTCTTGCTCGGACAAGCGAGTCAAGATCAGGGTGTACGAAAGCCTTACGGAGTTCGAAGACTAAGTGAGTCCAGTTCACCAGTCGCCCCGTTGATCTCATGGACATATACCAATTCAGGGCAGGCCCGGTGAATAGGTGGAACGCGGAATCAAAAAGCTCGGCTTCTGAAACATTTTCAGACAAAGCCAGCTGCGACACTAAATGAAGGAATTCATTAAGTTTAAGTCCCTGATCGGTACCAGCGTATTTAACCAATTTCCATTTTGAAACAGGTAGGGACTTGCGATTATACGATCTTTGTGTTGTATCCACCATTCCTTGTGGTAGACCGACCATCCCGGTGGGCGGAAAGCCACTGAACGAGCTAACGGGCAATTGCCCTGGTGCAGTTACTGGTATGAGTCCTGCAGCAGGGGTTGGAGCCCCTGAAGACCTACTGTTTCTCACACAGGTTGGTACTGAACCCGGGACAGAAGTTGACCTCGGATTTCCTACCGAGCCCTGGTGCATTCTGGTGGTGCCCCCCTGAATATCAGCCCGTTCGTACCGTTCAAAAGGAACCATTTTCCATGCCTCATTGGGCAACCCTCCATATGTGGGGAACTGTCCCCCTAGGGCGAGAGCTGTGTATTCGCTGGGCGATTGAAAGGAATTAATCCATGGGGAAGTCGAATAGCTTACGTTTGTGTGGTTATAACCACCTCCAAAGCTGGAAGATGCAGCCATTCTTGGGACCGTGTTGGTTTGTGTCGGGTTCGTAATAGCGTGGTTTGATGGATACCAGCCGTTATTTCTCACGGACCCAATTGGTTCGTGAGAGTCACAGCCTGATGCTTGTCCAGACTGGCTGGAAAAGTTCCAAAAATTATTTGAATTAGAAAAAATAGATTCTGGGTATTGTGTGGGTATACTCGTCTCAGTAAACCGTACCTGTCTAGAGTACAATGGGATGTCTGCCATAGACTGTTTAGAGATTGTTCCCGTGCAAACCGATGGATTCGGTACCACTGAAATAGTGGTAGCTGGATGCGTCTCCTTGTACTTACGCAATAGGTAGAGTTCATGTTCCAGCTTTAATAGACCCTGTCTAAGGTCTTCAGATTCCCCGTTTGCCGTTGTGGAATCTGTTAAGCCTAATCTTTGAAGAGAACCAAAAATAACTTCATCAACTGCTGTTGGCATGCCGGTTGGGGCTTGCGTTGTAGGGGGTATGCCACCTTCTTTGAACAGGCTTCTAAGACCAATGTCTTCGTGCGGATCAACGTACTTTGTATGATGGTGATGGTGATGATGATGGCTTTTATGGTGACCCAGTTTCTCCGGCACATCCGGGGTTGGTTTCATATCCGTACGAGGCTTCTTGCTGGACGAATGGCGACCGTTGTCATTACGAGAATTGTCCACCCGATCCATTCCTCCGGGTGCGGAAGATTCCAGTGCCAAGGGCACTGGTTCCGGAATGTCAACCGGGCCCAAACTCATGTTCATATCACCCAGTGGGGGCAAAGTGGATCCTCCGCCGCCACGGTTCATCGAACTGCTGTTGCTGCTGTTGTTGGTCTTGTCCGACGCGCTGCGGTTGTCTGCACGGCTGCTAGAATTCGCACTGGATCCGAGTGATCCGGCAGCGGGGATGTTGCTGCCTGAAGTTCCGCGGCTGCCAGCGCTGGCAGCGGATGCCGACGAAGACATCGCCGGCGGAGGAGGGCCACCATCGTGCCCCACGTTGGGCGCCAATTGTGACTACCGGTGACGTCCACACGTCTACACTGAGCTTAATTACCATCTAAATTTTATGTGCAGCGCACATAGATTTTTGCAATCAAGCTTTGCAAATATTTTTTATTAATCGCGCACATAAAACTAGACAATTTTGTGGTTCTTAGATTTTATGTGCAATGCACACATAAAATAAATACACATCTAATATAATTTAATTAGCTTTTCCAATATATTATAAATGCAGCTGCCAATATTATTCATGTGGCCTGCTGCATAAACCAAATGTATTCTGTTTAGTTAATTCTCAATTAAAAAACAATATAAAAAACACAATTTAATTTAATACCAGTTTTTTTTATTTTCTACAAGAAGAATGATCGCAGTACAATTTCCAAGACAATTTCCTTAAATTTACACCACCAACCAAAAGAAAAAAAAAACTTGATAGTTTACAAAGCATCTAACAAGGTCCGGACGGTGGATAGTGTGAGTGCGAATGTGGGGAGAGTTGCCAGGGCTGAGGGAGGGAATTGGCCCCAAAGGAGGTGATGCCGTAGAATTGTAGGACGGCAGTTGCGTTGATAGCGGGGTTGGTGCCGTAATTTCCATCGTGAGAGAATGTATCCGTGATGATGTGTATTCGGTGGGGAATTATTATTGATATTCGTCTTTTCCCGATATCAATGGAATGTGGCGGTGGCGATGATTCGCTGGGCAGATTGTCTGGAATTGACTCGGCGTACAGATCCAGCAGCTAATGACAGATATCCTCCAGAAACCGGCCAGAAACAAGGAATCCAAAGGTGTCCCGGTTTGCATGATGCAACGAGAATCCTCTTTTTGGAAGCGGCGTCGATTCCATCCCCGATAGAAGGCGTATTCCGGAAGCCATTTTTCTCGCGATACCAGTTTGGCATTTTATAATTTCGGAACCTGAACTCGATAAGCGACACTGATGCAGGTGAAACTGTAAATCCATGGTACACGCACGACAGGAATCGGAATAACACTGAAAAGTGAAAATTTATTAGTAAACAATGTAAATATTCAGTTTAATTCGCTTACATTTTGCCGCCAGAGAAAAATTTCATCCCGCCATCAACAGTTGACCAGAAAAATATCTATTACAGTCGGGATTCGCTGGTTGGGATTTTAATACTTGGGTCACTTTTTAGTTGGGTCTCCGCTGGTTGGGCCATGGCCCAACTAAAAAGCAACCGTACGTCAAAATTCAATGTAAACACTGAAAACGGAATTTGGCGTCACTGGACATCATTTGTGATGTTCAAGTCGAAATACACGTGTTCAAATGGCTGTCAGTTGGCCCAACTAAAAAACCGAATTCGTTAGTTGGGCCGAGGTCGTGGCCCAACCAGCGAATCACGACTGTATAGTTTGTTATTGAGTTTTATGTGCAAGTATTGATAATTATCAACTATCAACCATTGCACATAAAATTCATTGGCAATTCTAATGGCATATAAATAGATCACCTTTATATTGTATGTAGTTGGTTATTGAATATCCTTGTTGATAAAAGGATTTCAAATGCTGCACATAAAGTCGTGGTAGCTCCAATCGAATCTTTTTTATATGATTCCCGCACATAAAATATAATGGTGTTTTCATCTCAGTGTAGGCAGTGGACGTCCACACGTCCCAAACTAGCTCACCTTTCCTCAGGGCCGGCTTACCTCCTGCTCAAAGGACATACGACACAAGACGTAGCTGAAGTGGACAGAACAAGGAAGGATCAATTCAATTGCATGCACCAATAGCCTTTCAATTTCATCAAAAAGAATTTAATTTACATTTTAACTATTATTTATTTTTTTCATCTTATTATGTTAGGGTTAGTGTTTTAGTTAGTAAATTTCGTTGCGGCCGATAGATGTCCAGGAAAAACATGGGGCGACCAGGCTCCTCACTTCCCATAGGTGTTGCGGGTTGGCTGGCAAATGTGGGTTCGCCGGCCCGCCCAGAATGCAATGCCCCTACGGTAGCCTCCTGCGGTACGGTTCGGGGAGCGGAGCTTTCTCCCGGCTTCAGGTCGGCGACTATCCTCATTGTCTCCGAGAGTTTTTGGAATTTGGCATGAACTTCGAGTTGGGATCAGGAGTCCGGCTGGCAGGGATCTTGTCCGCCACTCCCTGACGATGAGTAGCATTGGCTGGTGGTTCGTTCTTCACTATGCTGACGACACGTCGTCTCGTCCGGCCACCAAACCTGGTCACCGATCCTTCCGAGAGAGGGCAATCCGCGAGGACACCGTAGGTTGACGGTCTTTTTATCCGGTCTGTCTCCGGCGGTAGAAAGTGATGACGACGGGGTAATTAATGTAGCCACCTCGTGGCGTTTGGTTGTCACAGGACAATGGCGACTATTGGGGTTCGCTCATCGAGGCTACGGGTGTAGCGGTTCCGGAATTCGCGCCGCTTGTACGTCGTCTGGTGTGCCACAACCGACTTGGACCTTCCTCGAGAAACTTGCTGGCCGGAACTAAACCGGATCGGGAAACTAGATGGCCGGCTTGCTCTGGTCGGAAACGGTTCCAACCGGGTACTACTGACAATCCTCGGGAGGGCGGTCAAACGGGGAATACTTCCGGGCCCGGTTTTGCACCCTAGAACTTTGTCGGAGAAACTCCGCGACACCGGACACGGTTCTTCGAACTTCGGCTTGACACCGGCTTTCCTTGGCGCCACCGCGTGGTCCCTTTTGGTTAAGCGTCTCTTCCTTCAAAAATCTTTCTTCACACAACTGTGTTCTAGCTTGGTTGCCTCCCGACTGCCCAGTCGCGACCCAATACGATCTTCTCTTCTCTTCTCTCTCCGTCCCCAGCATAGGGGTGCCATCGTCGCCCGCGAGATTTGAGCCACACGGAATTAGTTAATTTTACACGTTTAAGGCAGAATAGGCGGTTGTAAAATTTACCCCTATTCTCCCTTTTCTACTGCATGCAAAGTCTCACAATAATAATGGTTAGTATATGTTATTTGCTGGTACACACGCAAATGGACTGGTCCTTGGTACCGAAAACGGTAACACCGCTCAGACCGAGAGTATTGTGCTCGCGGCGGAGCGCTTCCTTAAACACCTCGTCGTCGAAGTACGATGTCTTCCACATACGAGGGCTAGGCCTTCCCCCTTCTTCCGTCCGCTGAATGTTGGTCGTATAGTCGATACTGTAGCGAACCGCCAGAACCGCCCTCCAGTTCGAACAACTCGTTTGGCCAGGGCTTCAGAACGTAACGTCGCTAAATCGACTCGGCCCCGTTCCAGCTGTAGGTACTTTTGGTACCGACATTGGCCAAGTCCACATCCAACATAGCCAGTGATTCCAGCAGGATCTGCCCCCGTTGATTCGTGGAACGGCTTCTCCATTCTACGGCCCAAGCGTTGAAGTCCACCGCTATCACCACCGGCCTACGCCCCATCAAGTTAGCCGTCAAACAATCCAGCATACGACCGAACTGCTAGATCGACCATCGAGGAGGCGCATAGCAGCTGCAGAAGAAGACCCCGTTGACTTTGGCAATGACGAAGCCCCACCAACTCTTGGACTGGGGATTTCCCCGTTGTCCATATCGCCGCCATTTTAGACCCATAGGTTACCCAATTACCGTTCTTGGCGGGTACCCGGTAAGGATCCGCTACAATGGCGATATCCGTCCCCCATTCAGCAACTGTCTGACACAGCAGTTGCTGGGCTGCATCACAGTGGTTCAGGTTTAGCTGCGTTACCTGCACTGTGATTTTGCAGGGCACCCCCATGGAGTGCTTGCTGTTCACAGCTTTGCTAGAACAAATGAAACAATGGGGAGGGTTCGTGCAGCATTGTGCCTGATGTCCCTTCAATCCGCAGCGTCGGCAGAGCTTGCTTCTATCAGGGCCTTTGCAGTACCATTGCTTGAGCCCCGGTTCCAGGCACTTGAAGCAAACTTCGAGTTGCTCGTATATGTCCACAGGGCACACCGACCATCCCACCTTGACGTTCCCTAACTTGACTACCTTGGAGGCGTCCGCTACAGATAGCCGAACCAATACTACCTGCGTCCCTGCCGGTACTTTCCGTAGCCGAACGGCTGCGGTGGGCGTCCCCACTTCACACTGTCGCCGCAGTGCCGTGACGAGCTCTTCGACTTCGGTGATTTCGTTCAGGTCTTTAACCCTTAGATTCACCTCCGTCGTGAGTGCCCTCACCTTGACCGTCTCGCCTAGGACTTCCTCCGCCAACTTCTTGTAGGCGGTGCCTTTTTGCAAAACGCCCCGCTTCAGCTCGAGGATCATCTCGCCCGTTCGGGAACGTCATGTTCGACGTACGTCGGTGCCGAGTTCACCGAGCATAACGCCACTCCTCGTCGCCTTCAAGACGTCCGAGTACTTAGCCTCGTCCGTCTTGATGACTAGGGCATCGCCTCTTCTTGCTGCGGTTTCCTCTTGTTCTTTACCAGGGTCCAGGAGGCGTCATCTCCCTCTATTTCCCTGGTCTGGGGCGGCTGAGAGCCCTTAGCCTGCCGTAACCCCTTACCACCGTCTTTCCTGAGTGGACGGACCTTTCCAGGTCCTTCCTCCCCCGGTTTTGGAGGTACCTGGCCGAGTTCAGCTAACCTTGTTCGGGGTAGTAAGCACCACTAACCTTGTTCGGGGTAGTAACCCTCCGCGTGTGTGTGTGTGTATGTGTATCTTGAAATAAGCAATGATAAATGAGTACCTAGTATTAGGGTGTAAGAATTAAGGAATATGTTTATGATATCAATCGGACAGGAAGGCATGTCGCGGCCCATTTGGTGATGGGTAGGGTTGTAACGTTGATGTGTGAAGGTTGTCTTCTTAATGTAGGAGTCTGTTCAAATATTACGTAACGCAATAGGGAGTGGGGGGTTGTTTTCTTTTTGTTACGATTTGTTACGCAAAATATAGGGGGTCCTTCGAGAAATTGTTACGCGTATCAATTGAGAAAAAAATATTTAAATTTTTCAAATAATAGTTATTGTCTTCAGAATAGCATAAAATACACAAAAAATAATAGTTTATTGTATCGTGGTTTTTATTCTACCAAAAACAAGATTTCAAAAAAATTGTTACGATGGGGTGGGCGGTCCTTAAAAGCGACGTTTTTCGCGTTACGTAATATTTGAACAGACCCTAGGTGGTTGTCTCTCGTAAGAAATTAGAATTACGGAAAATGCGATAAGTTATTACAAGTTATTAGGAAATACAATAGCCCAGTATTGGAGGTACATTTTATTAGACAGAAAATGAATACACCTAAAATGATTTTTAATGCCGTCTGTACTGCTTCTTGAATTTATCGAAATGATAGTCATCAGTTGCCTTCTTCGGGACTTTCTCGTCACCGGAACGATGCTGTTGAACTTCCGCATACCTCCGTTTTTGCTGTACCGGCTGATCGATCTTGAAACGGTTATGCTGCATAAAGTTCACAGCCATGTTCGAAGGTACGAAATGCGAAGGCAGGTCTTTCTTTCTCTGCTGTTCCTGGAGAAATTTAATCTTTGCATCCTCCGTAGCTTCGATATTCTTGATTTTGGCTTCGATTCCTAGATCTACTTCTGGAATGCCACTCAACATCTGGTTGGACAACATCTCCTCCGATCTTTGCGAAGACGTCTGACTGAGATGCGCAGGTAGTGACAGAAGAGCTGCTTCTTCCGGACTGAGATATTTGTGAGCTGAGTCTGTCTCGGGTTCACCTGTAGGATCTTTAGCTACACCTTTCTTTTTGCTCAATTGATCTTCAATATATCTGTATAAAAGATTACGTTGTATAGTCGTTGCATACAGTACTGAATTTGAAAAATCTTACTTCATCATTTCCTCGTCTTCATCTCGCTTGTTGGTCTCGGCTGAAAACTGAGTACCAATTCCCGTGTCATATGCGTCGTCGACAGCTTTGATTTTACCAGACTTCAAGGCCTGCATATTCACCATTCCGCCAGCTTTCGCATTGAATAAATCTTTCTGAAATGCAAACGATATGAATGTTGTAAGGCATATTTAAGGAATTAGAAGTATGAAAAAAGAAAACTTACATTGGTAACTTCTTCCTCAACAGTAACTCTCTTGCCGACAGCCAGCGTAAGTATGTTAACCCCATTGGGCTTAATACGCAATCTCTGCTTCTCCTTGGTTTCTTCCAACTTGGATCTGCAAAAATAGCAATAATTAGGACATCGTTGAAGACATGTTAATAACTGCTCAACCTAAGCGTAAAATTAAATAGAGTAAAAAGTAAATTATTTAGTGATTGTATACATGCCAGGTGTATACAGCAGATCTCGTAATCTTCAAAGCAAAAGGATTCAGGAAAGGTTTTTTTTTTAATTCATCATGGGTGTATAACAGTGCAGTCGGGAAAGGGCTTGAAAATTTAACTTACATGGTATCATTATTGGGTTTTTCATCGTCCTCTGATTTAATGCGTTTCCGAAATTGTTTTTTCGATTTTGATCTGAACTCCACTTTGACTGCAACTTGCTCTTCATCAGACATTGTAATACTCAATGTAAAGCTATATCCTTATTCACTTTATCGCTTCAACTCACAATAATCGCTTCAAAATTATGGATGAAAATGTTCAACTTGTTATTATTTTGACTGATCAGGTCACGGTATATAAATTGTATATAAATATATCCTATTTACCTGACTGTCATCGCAATGCGACTCATGGCATTCCATTTTATTTCCAGTGGGTCTTTGTTTGCTTTCTTCACAGCCTACGCAGGTCGTTTCTGAAATCGTCTTTCCCGCGTGCTCTTCATAAGTTTTTGAAAATTATAAAGAAAAATGGGAAAGCTGAACAAAAAGTTATTTCAAACTAAAAGTAAAGTTATAACGGATAAGAAAGAAGTGGATACAAAAATTGTTTCCGGGCCATTTCCAATTTATCGCACCATACCGGTGCAGTTGAACGGTCCTGAGCCCAAAAGTTTCAAAGTTGTGTCGAAGACCACCAAGTCGAAGCATATCACCAAATCGGATTCCCCATCCGAAAAAGAATCACCCGAACTTGCGGCCAATAATGAATCAGACACTCCAGGTAAAGTCAAGAAGCTCCGAAAGACCGCCATTAGTCGACTCAGTAAAAAGGATAAAATCAAGTTCCGGAAAGAGGAAATACTGAAGAAGGTTCAGCTTACCCAGAAGGCATTCAAAGAGGACAAACTGAAGAAGAAACGCGAAAAAACGGCCGTCACGGGCGATATGAAGCCGCTGTTGGACGCCCTTCCGTCGTTGGAGTCGCTCTTCAAGATGAAACAGACCGACAGTATCAAAACAGGAGTTCCCAAGTACGACAAGAAAGCGGCCCCCAAGACAAAACAGCAACTCAAGGCGGACAGGTTAAAGAAGAAGAAGGTCGATTTTCTTGCCCGCTGTCAGAAGGTAAACCAAGTTTTAAAGTCGAAAAAGTATCGAAAAAATCCCAAAAAGATGATTGCTGAGCACATTCGGAATACGCGGAAGGAACAATTACAATTGCTTTTGGGTAATTCATAGTTCCTTAAATTATTATAAAAAAAAACTAATATTAAAATAAATTGAAAACTGATATATTCTGAAAATTCAAAATATTGTAAAAATAACGTTAAATATAATTTGAATTAGGGTATACAGAGTACGAACTGTATCACGTGTTAGACGAGTATTTCGACATGCAATATGACCATAATTGTCAGTAAATGTATGAAATTTATCATCAAGCTACTCTATATCACGTGATATATTATAGATCTTAAGTCTGAGCAAAATAAATTTTGAATCATATATAAGTCAAACAAAATTTTGAGTCAAGTCAATCTCAATCTCACATTATTCCTTTCTTTTGTTATTGGTAAGCCTGTTACCCTACTTATACACAAAATTAATGTTGCACGTCTTTTCAAATATAATCCTACTTTATTACGAATCACTTCTGTTGTCATAGTTGTGGAAATAACATCCTGTATGTAGTCTGTTGAAATCATTCATGAACCTACTAGTTGGCTCATGCTGCGTGTAGTTCCTCGATCTGAATGGAGGATCAATGACTAGTGTTGAGATTGAGCCGGTTGTAAAGATACGGACTGCTGATCCGTCCACTCAGGGTGTTGCAGAAAAACACTGTCAGCGATCTTGTGTCTGCTATTGATGGTGTCGACATCAACCAATGAGCAGAGATCTTCATACACCGGTAGGTAAATGTTCTCTCCATCCAAGATTTCTCACAGCAAATTTCAAAAACTTCCGCTGTACTGCTTCCAGCCGTGGAATGTGTACGTCATATTAAAGTTACACTCGCAAAGTGCAGTTTAGTCCCAACGAGGCTGGTATACTGCCGTGAATCGCAAGTCTATATGGATGCCATATACAGATGGGACTGACTTGCGATTCACGGCAGTATATATTGTTAGGATTGCGTGAGGACCGGTAAGATCACGGCCAAAGCGTCAGTAAGCGCAAAAAGTTGCAATGACGCCATTGATATGGTCGTTGAATGTCAGTGACTGACGATTGTTACGCCCAAATGCTGAACGTTATCTACTCGTTGCAGAATTTCATGTTCCCAACTGTATGTGAATGATATCGGCTGAACTCTCCTGGTGTAAGTAATCACCGAGCATTTGCTTGGATTAACGCTTAGTCCATTTATGTTCGCTTACAAATCTTTCGAAGTTGTAAAGATCCTTTTGCAGCAAAATGCAGTCATTGAGGACTTTCACTGGCATGAACAGTTCTATGTCGTCGGCATAGATAAGCACTATCGCGTTAGTCATGAAATAAGGCAACTAACATTGACCATGACAAAAAGTAGTGGGCACAAATGACTACCCTGTTGAAAACTTTCACATACTGAATTCTGCTCAACAGATATGTTTTAATGCATTCGAACAGCATTAGGCTTTCAGCGATCGTGTACGTACACGCACGTTTCACTCACACTTTTACTCGGTTTGTTTGCAACCACGAGCAGCTGTCACGGCAAAATCAAATGGGATTGTTTGCAACCACGAACCTGCGTTCGTGTTGGTGAGAAATGTCGGCGAGACCCTAATAGTCTCCTACTGCGCGTATAAGCCATTTTATAAAAAGCTCAAATGACAGGAGACCTAACACTAATATTTACATTTTACAAGGAACATTTGCGAAAATGGAATGAAATGATGATGATGATGACGAATTGATGATGGTTTGCATGCAAATTTACCAAAACAAAGACCGAGCCGTTCACTCAAAATTTCGATCAGCTGTTCGAATCTGTCTCGTAAAATGGCTTATTATGCTATCTGGTGTCGAGACCTGTTCGATGATGCGCTCATAGAGATGTGAGTAAACTAGTCGTTCCAGAAGGTTCAAACAATTTCGGCATCGCGGATTTCATTGCGACACCTCGCTAGTGCAGCATTAGAGCGGGATCCTTTCTTGCGGATTGAAGTGACATGCAAAATTTTCCATAGTTGCGGAAAGTAGCCAGATGACAACGATGAATTGAAGAGAAAAGACAGGGGTCCTACGAGTTCATCCTTAAATTCTTTCAGGAGTTGAGTTGGAATTTTGTCGGGCCCCGCTGACTTGCTTATGTCTCGTAAAAAAATTTAATGTTATTTATTATTAAGATTTCTAATACTTTTTTGCCAAAGCAGGCGCTTAATGATATGTATAAGAAAAAACTTATACATCGCATTAGTCACATACATTCCGAAACTTATACTTTTTATTAACTTATGAATGTCATTAGCTTTTTGATATGTGATCATTCATTAGGTAGCATAATGAAGAGTATAAGTATTTTCGAATGGTTTTTTGCCATAACATATAAGGTTATTTTTTTACGTGTAGTACCATCAGTCCTTGATCTACTTCTTCTCGTGGCAAATTCATAGAGTCCGTGGCAGTAACGTCTGGAGAATTGATTTCATTTACGGGATCACTCCGGTAAATACTCTTGAAGTAGTCGGCGAAAATGTCTGCAGTGTCCTGGCCATTGGTGGAAGATTTGTTTCCATACTTCATCCCCTCCGGAATGCCGACATTCTTCCGCCTGCTGTTGACAAATTTCCAGAAAGATTAAGGATTTTCTTCAATTTCATTGTAAGCCCATGTGATGTACACTCATGTGTACACCTGATACATTTCTCGGTGCAATGAAAGTTGCTAGAAGCTGTTTGTAGGATGCAATATTCTCCGAAGTAGGGTTTCCATGCTTTTTCTTCCATGCGTTCCGTTTATTTTTGAGAACTTAAATAACAGTCAGAGAGAACCATTCCTATAAAAGTGGCAATTTTAAAACTTGCAACTATTGTTCAAATTCATTTTAATAAAAAAAACCGGTAATTGGGTAGTTAAGTTTAGCACATGGAGCTATTACTATTTATCAAATTCATTCGCGCAAATACTATACCGTGACCTGCCCTAATTCCGAGCATACCGTGGTTTTCATAGAAAATCAGAACCAGGCTATCATGGCCATCACATTATTTGGTGAAATGTTCAAACATAATATGTTTGAACATTTCATCAAATAATACGATGTCCATGATAGCCGGGTTCTGATTTTTGATGAAAACCACGGTATTAGGCGATGCGCGGAATTAGGGCAGGTCACGGTATAACAACATCTATTTTTTTTCAACAGCTTGAGCGAATCACGAAACAGATATCGATAGTAATGCTGAACCCAAATAAAATGATTTGCGCACCACGAGTGATTGATCGACTGGCTTTACCAAATATGTAATGAGTTTTCAAGTTGCCCAGTAAATCGGTGTACGAAGGAAATTTCTTGCGTGTTATGTCTGTGCTTTCAGTGTCACTTATTTAGGAATTGAGACATCTGATTGGTTATTATTATTATTATTATAATCTTTATTGAAGAGGTTTTTAGCCCAAGGCTAGTTCACCTCCGATGACATCTGATTGGTCTTTTTCTTCATCAACCATTATTTCCAATGCCGAGGCTAAGATTATCCATGTAAATTTCTTTTATTCACAACTAATTTTGTCTTAACGTTACTGACTTCGCATTCCACAACTGGAACATTGTCGGTTAGCACCTATCGATACTTAATGAGCACTTTAACAAATCTAAGTTGGTATTACATCTCAGGTATTACATGTAGTGTAGTCAAGAATGGTTCACGCTTAATGTTTGAGTTGTTTTCAATCTGGCTTCCCTTTTCATTCCACTCGTCGGTATTAAGAACAGAGAAAGAAAACTACTTAACTTAATGGGGAAAGCTATTTTTAGGTTAAGTGGGTTGAACTGTTATTTGAGCTTGAAAGTGAAAATAACTTAGTACTTAGGTACTTTTTTACACGGAATTTAATGGAAGTTACTAAACCCGGATTGGGCCCTCCAACTCAAAATTGGTTACTCCTACGAACGATCTAATTTATTGCCGATTTCACCGATTTGAAGATTTATGTGTAGATTGTGGTTTGCCCGCTTCTTTTTCACACAGTCACTCTCATTTCGGGTCGATCGATTTTTGTTACTGAAATCTACCCAATTATAACTCATTACTCATCAGTTACATATAAGCATGTACAATACATCGATTCCCGCCATGATTTATTTGACGTCTATTTGTTTTCAGATTGAGCACTCACACAGAAATAATATACACAGAAAATCTTTTTATTTTAGTGTATTGAGTGTGAGAAAAAGATGACTGTGAGAAAAAAAATCTCACAAAACTCTTATAAAGTGCAAAAAGCGCAATAAGTGAATTATACTTAATTTTGGGTTGTTTGAACTTTATTTTGGGTAGATAGATAAGTACCTAAAATACGAGTAGGTGTTTTTTGCGCACATACATACACACACAGCTAGACATCATCTCAATTCGGCGAGCTGATCCGATTGGTATATGAAAGCCTCGTATCACAAATTCGTTTCTTGAGTGAACACAAACTTTCGAAATAACCTTGCGGTGTACGAGAAAGACTAAAACCCTTGAAGAAGGCATAAAACGCTAAAAGGTGCAAAAGAGTTCTGGACAGCAGGTCAATGGGAACCAAAGCGACAATCTTTCTATAAAGTATATAAACTCTGTTAGATTAGCCGAAAGGCCAAATTGGTGACACCAACATTAAACTACCTGAAGAGCGTTTATAGTGATACACAAGCCCTCTATCAATGTTAGATGGTCATCGACACATTCATAGGTAGGAAAACCGCCATTACTGAGTAATCGCAATAGCGTATATATCTGCAACGAGATTCCAACCCGTGCAAAAATATTTCATAAGATTGTCGTGTGGAATTTCATTCCATTATCGAATCTGAAAATAAATATATTTTTTGGCGAAATTGTAGAAGTAGTAGTAGTAGTAAAATTCATCTTTATTCAAACATTTTTTGTTCTACAATTATTTTTAACATGTACAGTGATCGGCCGGCTTGGCCCTCCAACTTCAATTTTAATTATTGTTATTGATATTATTATTTTTATGTTTTTACTTAATTTTTAAAATATAATGTATCATGACGGCCTTCAGGAGGCGCTAGTGTGTGTGTGTGTGTGTGTGTGTTTTTTTTTTCTAATTAGCCGAAATTGTAGAAAGGAATCTTATGATTATGATGGTCTTACGACCAGTTTCCTCAGTGATGGCTAAACTGATGGCCGGCTTGGCCCTCCAACTTCAATTTTAATTATTGTTATTAATATTATTATTTTTATGTTTTTACTTAATTTTTAAAATATAATGTATCATTACGGCCTTCAGGAGGCGCTAGTGTTTTTTTTCTAATTAGCCGAAATTGTAGAAAGGAATCTTATGATTATGATGGTCTTACGACCAGTTTCCTCAGTGATGGCTAAACTGATGGCCATTAGGCTTTCTGCGAGCGTGTATGCACACGTACATTTTACTCACACTTTTACTCAGTTTGTTTGCAACCACGAGCAGCTGTCACGGCAAAATCGAATGGGATTTTTTGCAACCACGAACCGTGGGTTCGTGTTGGTGAGAAATGTCGGCGAGACCCTTATTGTGGCAGCCGTTATCGAATTCCATCGTGTATGACCTTAATAGAGTTTGCTGACGTTTACTCATCCTTCTCTTTCAAGCGCATGGGAAGAATAGGATTTGTTTTCATCGGGAAACGCTTCGGAAGCGTTTCCCGATGAAAACAAATCCTATCCTCTCCGTGTGCGTGCAAGAGAAAGATGATTAACGTCAGCAAGCTCTATAGACCTCTCTTACGACCAGTTTCCTCAGTGATGGCTAAACTGATGGCCATTGTGGCAGCCGTTATCGAATTCCATCGTGTATGACCTTAGGCTTTGGTCCGATTCGCGAATTAAAATCAAATTAAACTTAAAAATGACAGTTCAATAATTTCCAAATAACCCTGCCCGCAGAGCAAGCTTACTTTTGACAGATGTTGAATCATTTTTGATAGATGTTCTGTTGTTCTTGCTGGGTAGCTGGGATTTAATAATTTCTGAACTGTCACTTTTAAGTTGAATTTGATTTTAATTCACGAATCGGACCAAAGCCTTAATAGGTAGACTGAATTTCTCGCTGATAAGATATTTCTCCGTGTGATATTCACCTTCACATATTATTTTCAACGGTCCCATTCACATCAGAAAGTATCGATGACACCAACCATTATCCAAGGGGTCCACGCATAATTCCTAACACATTGATAATATGTAATTGAAGTATTCATTTAAATACCATTAGGGTCTCGCCGACATTTCTCACCAACACGAACGCAGGTTCGTGGTTGCAAACAATCCCATTTGATTTTGCCGTGACAGCTGCTCGTGGTTGCAAACAAACCGAGTAAAAGTGTGAGTGAAACGTGCGTGTACGTACACGATCGCTGAAAGCCTAATTATTTTTTTTAATTTAATTTTTTTTTTAAATAATAATGTAATAAATCAAGCTCTATCTGGAATAAGGTCGAATGTCGCAAGAGAGGATTCTCTTCGGCAACTTCCCCTCTTTTTAATAAAAGTGACAAGCAGCCGGGGGTCTGATGTTTTGGTAGTCTAGATGCAGTCTCGTTTCTTCTGCTTGTCGTTTATGAAACTGTCAGTGTGGAACGCACCTATCTCTTTCTTTCTCATGATTCTACTTATGGCTGTCAGTGCGGAATTTTCAATGTTGGCTACAGAACGAACTGTGGTGGAGGTACACAAGTGTCAGTCCCGTGCAAGCAGCGGGTTTCTTTGAGGTTTATCACCTCAGCACGATAGAAAACAATGCGAACTTGCATTCTGAGGTGATAAACTGCAAAGAAGTCCTCTGCTTGACTCTTTTATTTAAAATAGAGGAAGTCGACGAAGAGATTCTCTCTTGCGACATTCGCCCTTTTACCTGATAGAGCTTGAAATATTTTATAAAACCTTTTTCTTGTCAAGTGCCTGAATACGAGAATTGCGGAAAGAACATGGGGACGTGCACCAAATAAACACAATGACGTTTGAGCGGTGCGTTGTTTACTAAAAATGAACGCTTTTTCATACATCAGCTCGTAATTTTTAAAATTATTGTGAATTCCGTTGGCTATACCTTGCTGTGGTAAATTTTTTTGATTTTACTTTATCTCTGAGAGCATCATTATCGGTCGCGAGCATTTTAATCACCCGCGTAGCGCATTCATTTTAGTTTCGTCACTCGTTTCCGTATCGGTCACTATTTTCGGCTCTCAATTTGGTTGCTGTATTCCGTACCGGTGACGTTTGACAGTTGACAGTTCAACAAATAACAGCGCTCTTATCGCGCTACCAAATTTGGTCACCTGTCAGTCGCGCTACTGTTATAGCAGCGCGTTTAGTAGTGACTGGTAAAGTGTCAAGTAATGATACTGCGCTGCCAAACGGCTTAAACTCACCACCGGTAATCTTGCTCTAATGACAGTAAAATCAACAGTGATTCATATCGTTCGGGGCTGCCAGTTTGAATATGAATCTGAAACATTCATTTCCTCAGCAGCTGTTCTAGATCCTTTTTCTTCTTCTTTCTTCTTCACGGGGTGGCGAGACCGAGGGCGACACTGCTGTTTTTGATTCATTTTTTATACCAGTCAACTGTCAAAAACTTAGAACTGGTATAACGCTCAGTTCTATTTTCTGCAGATTTGAACCACACGCAGAAAAAACTACGTTAAAAACAAACATATTCTAGGTAAATCCAAACATAAATTCAGTTTGTTCTGGCATCAAAAATAAATATGTTTGGATCAAACATATTGTTGCATTTGAACCGAACAAAAAGTTTTGTTGAATCAAATGTGCGTTTCAAGTTGTTTCAACCAGCTAAATGTTTGAAGCAAACATGGATATTATCGTTTTGGTTCGACCGCTCATAATATTTTCTTATCAATTATACCAATTTTCATATTCTGGTAGCATTTGACTACCAGATTTCACAATTCCAAACATCCATATTTCATTTACTTACCTTTCTGTACCTGAAAAACATAGGGTAAAGTGCCCAATAGTGGACCCCCAACCAATAGTGGACCCTCCAGCCATTTTTGCAATATTACAACACAATGTAAGGGTCTGTTCACAAATTACGTAACGCTTTTGGGGGGAGGGGGGAGTGCCCACTTGCGTTATACTTTGTTACGCTAAAAGGTGGGGGAGGGGGTGGGTACTACCAAATGTAACGCATAACGCGAATAAAGGTTTTTTTTAAATCACTGATTGAAGTAATTGCTAATATGTCTTAATCAAGACGATGAATTCGTATCAACCTTTCCTTTTCACTACCATACTACGCATAATTGTCCCATGCTAGTCTCTGTAGCTTTTTACTTTTTATCAGTGCAAGCTATATTGATGTATTTAAAAGACAGCGAGTTTTATTCGAATAATTGTTGCTAAATTTCGAGGCATTTTTGTCTCACGATGAATATTTACGATTTCTACAGATTATATAAAAAGATAAAAATGATGGCTTTTAAATTTTCTCAGTTACGCGTTATATGGGGGAGGGAGGGGGTGCGAAAAATGTTACTTTTTGTTACGAGGGGGAGGGAGGGGGTCAAAAACTTGAATTTTTGCGTTACGTAATTTGTGAACAGACCCTAAACATTTGGCTATGAAATTCCATCGGGAGAACCTACCTTATAATCCTATGATTTAACTACATGCATTAGAAATTCTATGGAAAGTAAAATTAGATGGTTTTTTACAATTCTATAAAAAATAAACACGACAGTGTCCATTATAGGAATATTTTGGGGGTCCATAATAGGAAAGAAGAACGTCCCGAAACGGAACATAAAAATCAAATGAAGTGTCGACTATAGGGAAGCAATTTCCTATTATGGACCCCCAGGGGGTCTACTATAGGGCGAATTCAGTCAGACTTTAAAATGTTAATTTCAACGAATAACGTCGAGTATTTGTGTGTTTTATGTATGTATCGTAAAGAGGAGATGCAGAGCTTCATATAAGATATCATGCAATATTAATATTTTGAAAATTTCTACTCCTTATGACAGGCAAAATTTCGCCACTAGGGGGTCCACTATTGGGCATTTTACCCTATATTTTTGAAGCAAATGGATGAAATTTGTATCCGTGCAGTTCCTTCGAAACTTCTCGCATGTTGGCCTATAGGTATACCTTTCCCTAGAGTCCTATAAGAAGAGTAACGTTATGTGCCACGTTTGACAGGTCTCCTGCTCGTTTGGAACGCGCATTTGTATGAAACTGACAGACGATTCTGTTCCAATTCTGACACTTGACGGCACTGTTATTATAGTCACTGTACCTTTCCCCAAATTTTTAATCTCGTTCTATTGTCCCAGTCAAATCTTTGACTTATGTAAGGTAAAGATTTTCAAAGAACTCATACTTTTGATCTTTTTGAAATTTGACCCTAAAAAAGTTAAAGAATCGAGTGAGCGAATAAAACTTTTTGGAGAGAAATGTCTATTTGGGAAATGAGATGCAGCTTCAGCTACCCCTAAACCTATCTTCTGCATCGGTGGACCCCTCAAGCAAAGTTTTTCACCTTCACGCAGTTCGGATTTGTTTTCGAGTCGCGTGTGCGAGGTGGCTTTTTTGTGTCCTCGAAATCGTGAACAATTTTGGGCTGTTCGAGTGGCTCTTGATCGTTTTACGTTATCTCGTCCAAAAAACGTAAGCCCCCACAACAGTTACGCGGTCCCCAATATGGCCTAAACAAAGGTAAAACGCAGATCTCGAGGATCACATTCATCATCAGCAACTAGCAAGACACGCGATTCGGATCCATATTCATTCAGTCGTGGTTGTGTTTCTCTCTGACGTGAACGTAGCAAGCGGTTGTCCTCGTGCCGAAAGGAAAACGTGTGAGAAAGAGTCAGTGCGAGGTCGCAAAAGCAGATACCAATCGCAAGAAAGACAAAGAGAGAACATGTCTCAAAAACACAGCTGAAGTTTTTTTTTTTGGTGAAGAACAAGGAGAAACGTCAAACAAGAACGAGAGCGAACACGGCGAGGGCAGAGCACCAGAAAGGGAGCGAAATCAAAACAAACCGACTAGCGGTTTACGACACGGTTGTCTCTCACGAAGGATTGCTCGCACGGTAGTACGCTCGCACCCATACTTTCATTCATTGATCCGGACACACCACCAGTCATTGATAGCGGTATCATAACGGTGTGAGTGCTCGGCTGGACCGGACCAGTGTTGCCATTTTGTAAGGTAAGAACAATAATGACGCCTGGAAAACAGTATAGTAATTAGGATAGCTGGACTCATATAGGATACATTTTTATTCTCAGATTTTTATAAACCAAATTTAATTCACTAAACCCAATTAATTGGATAGTTTCCAAACTTGGTAGTGCTGTTTCTTGGAAACAATAGACACACACTTGTCGAAAATAGCCAGTTACACTTTCAGGTCTGTTACCTTTTTTATTTATCTACCTGTCGCTGGCAAACCCAATACACTGTAAAAATAGTTTACACACAAACGCCTTTAATATATTTTCTTTTGACTAAAGTATTTAATTATTATTACCTCCGCTTTTTTGAATCATTTGAATGTATTGCAACAATTTCTGAAAAATAAAATATGTAATTTTGAGTTTTGGAATTTTGAGAAAAAAACATAGTTTGTTTTGTAAATAAACACTTTACAGAGTTAGCTCTCTAGCGCAATGCTTTATTGGTTCCAAGGGCGGTGTATGCGGCGCCCCTGGGTAAATGCTGAAAAGGTATGACATATTACTACTAGGTGTATTAATTTGATAGTTTTTTGTTAGGCTCATAATTTTATTTTCACGTAAAAATATAGCCACAAAAAAAAAGCGCCAATAAAAATACTTGTTTTTGCCCTAATATACGTGTATCAGATCCAATTAATTTCCTTGACCTGACTAAAGGATACAAATGTAACCAACAGGGTATTGTTATCGTATACAAATAAATAACAATTACAATAACAAATCGTTCCGGACATCCCATAACCGCATAACTGAATATATCCTACAACAAGTGTACGCATGGATTGATAGAAATTAATTTCTCTTTACATTCTACGAGCCAAATAACACTAGTCATTCAAAAAGGCGTTTGGTCCTGTTTTGCAGAACCCCGACCATTATTCCTGCTTATTCGATCCGGTAACACTGCTGCCTTCACCACGACGAAGTAGTAGTGCAAGGGGTTGGATCTCGCTTGGCCAGCTCTCCCTCACAGACCGTAGGGGTACGAACAAATCGACAAAAGCTGCAAGTGCCAAGGAAAGTTTTTCCCTGAAAATTTAAAGTGAACCCAATATAGAACAGCAGTGTGGCTGGCAGGTAACTAATTGCCTAATCCTTCCGATGGAAGTCGCCATCGGTTGGGAGCATTAAAAGCACAGCCAGTTGTCAGCAGGTCAGTTCTAGTTCGTTCGTTTTACCTTCCATTTCTGGACCTAGCGCAGACTGTATACGAGCAGGGTTTGTGCACCCTCGGGGATGACAGTAGCAGCTGCTTCTCGTCCGTCGGACTGTTGTGCAGTTATAATATTAAGATGGAAAATCGTAATGGCTAAGCATTTCGCAAGAACCTTGAAATGTGGAGGTGACTGTGTTGAACTTCATCCGAATTCCTGGTGACAAGTGGAGCTAAGCTAAGCCGAGTTGTGCATCCCGTCGAATACAGATTTTCCATATGAGCCAAGTGAATGCCCTCTATCTTACACTCCATTGATTTTTCACACTCGCTCGTCAGTAATTCAATTAGTATCTGTAAAGAATGACAATCATTCAACATCGGCGCAGCAGTGAAGAGTTGACATGATTTTTATTTTATTACAAATTATGAGCACGGTCGGTGCCTTGAAAAGAAAAGTCATAAAATGATTCGCTCTTCTTGCATGATAAAGTTCCTAGAAGTGATTGGAGAGCGGAACAATATGACGACACCCGTGTGATACATCTGCTTTCATAGGTCGTGAAAACACAATATGAATGAATAAACCGTAAAGGATTCATGGCGACCAGTCTCATCATCAGAGCAGTGCATGATCGACAGTAGATGATTGAGGAATCGGTAGTAAATAGTGATAAGAAAAAAAAACAGAGCATACGCTTCAGCAGTACCGGACTTTGGAGTTTCGTCGCATTCAATAAAGACCAACATTTGGAAAAGCTTCAATGTCAAAAATCGAATTGTCGTGTAATTCTATTTGGGGCATTTCACAAATTACGTAACGCTGTAGGGGAGGGAGAAGGTCAGGCCGAGCGTTACGATCCATAAAAAAATGAACCTCCCATATAATAAGTGTTACGTGGAGGTACAAAATCATCAATATTTAGCGTTACGTAATTTGTGGAAGAACCCTTTGCTGTTTATTGCTTTTTCAAATTTGGTGGTGAAATTTACTTTTCATTATTTTTTTTAAGCTTGAAGTTCTTCTTAAATGTTAATCTTGAGGCGTACTTAATACCTCAATAAAGCAATTATTGTTGTTATCGTTCTTTTTTGTGCAACATAACGTTAGTCATTTGATATGTCATACATTGTACGTCATTTATTTCGCTGCGTATCATCATCACTGTCAATGGGTGGAGTTTTGTAACACGTGGGACAGAATGGCATTCTTCTCGTGCTGTGTTACTGTGTCATGTGTTCATAATTGAGGTGGACTGATTAGTGTCGTCTGCCAGCCAACCCCGCAACTGCATATATTTTTACATTCTGTATAAAATAAATTAAGATTTATCTTTGATATCAGTTCGTTAACCTACATATAATGCCATGAGGGAAGACTGCGCTGTATTTGTGTAATTTGTTAAACATGGTGTAGGCTTACTTTGGAATATTTCATGATATGTGAATAAATTGACTCTTTGCTACCGGAATACGTTCAATTGCTCACCTAAGGACGATTCATTAATTACTTTAATAATAATGGACTCTATTAACTCACCCTTTCTCCTTCACCCTTTTTTATGAAACCTTTTTATGGTCTTTTTCGTCCATTAGAAAAGGCAAACAATAATTAACATTAGCAATAACAAATTTAGTTTAGGGAGCATCCATAAACTACGTAACGCTTAGAGGGGGAGTTGCTCAAAGGTGTGACAATCCATACAAAAAGTGTAACATAGGGGGGTGGGGAGTTTCAAATAACCAATTTTTGTGTTACGTAATAAATGGATCTTCCCTTTTACTTGCTTATATAAGTTTGTTTTGAAATTTGTTTTCGAATGAGACGATGAAATGAGGGATGCTTCTCTCATGATCGTTTTAAGTAAAAAAAAAAAGCCCCAGATTAATCCACCTAGCGATGGTGGTGCCTTTCTTGCGAATTATAAAATGTAATTAATTCACATTTACAGTAATATTCCGATTTTATCACCCCTCTGGTGAGTTTTGTTATGAGGAAATAGCAAATGGAAATGTGACAAAATCGAAAAAAAAAAATTCCAATTTCACAATTTGTTTCACAAATATGGATTAGTTTATGTCTTGGGCAGGCAAAATACGTGAACGAAACCCGTTATTTTCTTGTCGAACAGGCTTTCAAAATTCTTTACAGGTACTCATAAATTATACATAATAAACCACAGACGGTGAAAGTTATTTCATGAAAATCATTGTTATTTTGCGGTATTATCTGCAATAATAAAAAGAAGGACTAAAATTTTCAAAATTTTTGGAGTTACAAAATCGTATCGAAAACCTGATAAAATCGGGTCGACACTGCATTTGCATTTATTGCAGCAATTTCTTTAAAAATTATAGTTTTTCAATTTTGAATTTTTTTTCCTTCGATAAAAAATAATGTCAACAAATCCGGGATTCGCGTCGAATGCAACCTGTTGTGAGAAAATCTGAAAGTACAAAAAAGTGGTTTCACATTTTTTATACATGTTTGTTGTAATGTTGTAATGTTGTAATGTGTGTTGTAACATCAATTTCAGCTTTTTTTACTTTTTACTATAAAAATGAGAAATTTCCAATAAAGGAATCAGGGCAGAAGTAAATAATTATAAAATTTCCCTGAATAATGCAAAATTGTATAAACATAGATATACATAAGAAAAATTAAAAAAAAAAATAACAAAAAAATTGCAAATTTGATCATAAAAATTACAATTGAAAAAGAAGAATTTTTCATAAGGCCAAATTTTTATTTATTTATTTATCATCAGAGTAAGGCCGGAGTGGCCTGTGCTGCACATAAAAGACTTCTCCATTCAGCTCGGTCCATGGCTGCACTTCGCCAACCACGCAGTCTGCGGAGGGTCCGCAAGTCGTCCTCCACCTGATCGATCCACCTTGCCCGCTGTGCACCTCGCCTTCTTGTTCCCGTCGGATCGTTGTCGAGAACCATTTTCACCGGATTACTGTCCGACATTCTGGCTACGTGCCCGGCCCACCGAAGTCTTCCGATTTTCGCGGTGTGAACGATGGATGGTTCTCCCAACAGCTGATGCAACTCGTGGTTCATTCGCCTCCTCCACGTACCGTCCGCCATCTGCACCCCACCATAGATGGTACGCAGCCCTTTCCTTTCGAAAACTCCCAGTGCGCGTTGGTCCTCCACGAGCATCGTCCAGGTCTCGTGTCCGTAGAGAACTACCGGTCTTATAAGCGTAAGGTCATAAGGCCAAATACAAATATTAAAAAACAATTATGTCTCCCCCCCCTTGGATTTTTTTGCTCAAAAATAATATTTTGAGGGGGCAACAAAAACAAATCGGATAATTTTGAGAATTTTCAAAACATTCTCAAATCCGAGGAGTTTTTTATTTTTTTCATTTTAATATTTATTTTTTATTATCCCCCCCCCCCCTCTCCTTGACCCTTTGGAGATCAGTAGGACATAATTTAAAATAAATTTTAGTAAAGGCCTAACAAAAAAAATCATTTAAAATATAATAGGAGAACTGTTCCATTTTCCATCTCACTGAACATATATTCATACCATCGTAAAACAAAGAAATGATGCACCAATCTTGTCGTTTCTTTTTGCTAACATGCGTGCTCACTGCAGAAAAAATCACTAAAATAAAAAACAAATCAAATTCCTTTTCATTGCTTTATTTTTGATGGGATGGAAATGGGAGCTATGAGATGAAGTGCCAAACCGTTCTCCTAGATGACATCTTCTTAAAAAAAATAGTGGGGTTGTGCATAAAACACGACCACAAGGTAGCCGATTGGACACCGTAGAGCAATCGTTACGATAGATCTTTCTGCCGTCTCTGCGATTGTGTTTTGTACTTGAAAGAAATTTCTTCTCGGATCGGATTTCTTTTGAGAAATGGTCTTGACAAAACCGATTCTTTCCAATAACGAACAGCAACAAAACCGAATTAAGGCTCCCCCAAACCTAAGTGATTTCATCGCCGCGACGGCGACAACTAGTCGCCGCGATTCCATCGTTGAGTCGCTGCAGGCAATGTTCTATTTACGCTTCCATACCAACGGCGACAAAATCGCTGTCGCCAAGCGATAGAATCGCGTTGCGACTGTCGCGTCGCGTGTGTTTGGGGGAACCTTTAGAATCTTAAAATAGAATTTCACTTAACTGCTACTGATGAATCATGCCAACCATGCAAATTAATTTTTGCAGCGTCTTCCTCTGCTCAATATTCTTTTATATAAAACTAGCAGACCCGACGAACTTCGTTTCGGCTAGAATTGGTTTATTCTCTGCTTAGTTCTCGAGTTATGCAGAAATTTCTGTTTCATTTGTATGGGAGCCCCCTTTCCAAAGGAGGGAGGGGTCTCGAAACATTTTAAGAACCTTCCCTGGTCTCAAAAACCTCTGCATACAAATTTTCACGCTGATCGGTTCAGTAGTTTCGGAGTCTATAAAGTTCAGATAGACAGAAATTCATTTTTATGTATATAAGAAAAAGAAGATTGTGGTTGTTTATATAAAACACTAACAGCAACAAAACCAAAAACAGAATCAATAGAGGATGCTTGAAGGAATTTCGTTTGAACGACACTAAACTCCTCCGCTGAACTTGGTGTCACAAATCCAGAGTTTTTGCCACTACTTAGATTTCGCGATTTTCGAATAAATAAAATGCTAGATCTAAAGACGTTTGTTTGAAAAGGAGTGTTATTTCTTTCATGATGGGCTTTATTTGCATTATCAAATGTTGTTGAGAACAAAACGTTTGAAGGCTATTAACATTATTTTTCGGATATGTCCAAGCCCTGACTGAATGGCATGTATTATACTCTTAAGCATTCTTCAAACAATTGTTATGAGGAGAGGGACGCCACTTGTTGCTATTTTTAATCCTTTATTCTAAATCTGATAATTACCTGTAAGAGCTGGTGTTCCCCAAGGCAGCATACTGGGGCCCATTTTGTATAACATTTTTACTTCTGACTTACCTGATTTACCACCAGGGTGTCAAAAATCTTTGTTTGCAGATGACACAGGTCTCTCAGCCAAAGGGCGTAGCCTTCGTGTCATTTGTAGTAGATTGCAAAAAAGTTTGGATATTTTCTCCACTTACTTGCAAAAATGGAAAATTTCCCCGAATGATTCCAAAACTCAACTTATAATTTTCCCACATAAGCCGAGAGCTTCTTATTTGAAACCTTCTAGCAGACATATTGTCACTATGAATGGGGTTCCAATTAATTGGTCTAGCGAAGCTAATTATTTAGGACTTCTGCTAGATCAAAAATTAACTTTTAAAAATCACATTGAAGGCCTTCAAGCCAAATGTAACAAATATATTAAGTGGATATCTACTTATAAACAGAAAATCAAAATTTTGTCTTAAGAACAAACTTTTGATTTACAAACAAATTTTTAGACCTGCCATGTTGTATGCTGTGCCAATATGGACTAGTTGCTGCAATACCAGAAAGAAGGCACTTCAGAGGATTCAAAATAAAATTCTGAAAATGATTCTGAAGTTGCCTCCGTGGTATAGTACCAATGAACTTCATAGAATTTCTAATATTGAGACATTGCAACAAATGTCCAACAAAATAATTTCCAATTTTAGACAAAAATCGTTGCAATCTTCTATTGCAACGATTAACTCCTTGTACCCTTAATATAAAATAGATTAAGATTAGTTTAAGTTGAAAACATTGTAATTCCTACATGGTTCAATTCAACCAGAGGAAAAATTCTAAGTGCCAGAGGCAATTGAAATGTATTAATAATAACTAAAAATTTAACATAGCAAATAAGGATGATAGTGTTAAGAAAACACGGAACACCTAGTCTAAGAGATGAATGCATGTATTAGATAATTAGCAAATAAAATCAGTAAAAAAAAAAAATCCTTTCTGAAACATCACAAAACATGTCTATTGAAGGACAGGAACACCCATTTTTACATTGTCAATTTCTTTGTAATGCCGAGATATTTGTCAGTTTCTGATTGTTTATTTCTTTTACGATGATTCACTTATATCATATCATTTTTTAAATTTTTTGGCAGGAATTCTTCTTAGGGTTGGAACATTTTATATGGCTTTCATAACTTTCATCTAGAACGAATAAGGGTTTATACAACAATTGGAAACACAAATAGTTTTTTTGATTTGACGCAGATCCTCATTTTAATAAGTGCTTCCGTCGTTCAAGAATTTAAAGATGATTCTCAAAAGTTATTTCTGAAGGTTTTTTTTGCGATATTTTTGAATAACTCCGAATTTTTTTACAGGATTATCAGCAGAAAACCAAGAAACTACCTAAAGAATTTTTTCACAAGAATTCTACGAGGATCCTTTTATAAATTCCTTGTAAATAAATTTCAACAACATTAAGAGAATTTTTGCAGCATTTAAAATCCGAAAAAAGTATGAACTCTTAGAGAAACTTTCAGAAAATATTCCTCTGGAATTTCCAAAAGAATTTACGCTTCAGACGAAGTTACGTTTTGGCCAGTTTTTTATTATTTGCCAAGTTTAACTATAATTAATTATGATCAAATCTGACCTGAACATTTTTTGTAAATCAATGTATCTTGTGCCGAACTTTATAAAGTTCGATCAACAAAAAAATCAACTGACAATAACGGAACAAAACATGAAAAGCAGCCAAGTTCCAGTTGGAATGTATATCCATTGAAGAATAAGAATATTTAAAAAAAAAACGAGTTTGAAGAGAAGACGTTCAGTAAATTGTATTGAAAAATTAGAAGGGTTGTGTACAAGACACGACCGCAAGGTAAATGTTGGACAACGTAAGGTATGTTACCGACTTGATTTTTATTATTCATTGTTCGAATTAATTGAAAAGAGCCTATTCTAGTAAAAAGAATTATTGCCGACCATCATCACTCGAATCACAGGTTTTATTTCCATCCATGCGAATACATTTCTGTAGCTTGTCCTTCTGACGTAGGTCGTGATTTTATTACCAGCGGTAACGTTCTTCTGCTTCCAAGCGACTTTAAACAAAATTCGTCTCGGCTAAACCTTCAAACTTAATTTTTTTACCGGGATCTCAGCAATTTGTTCAACTTTTACCGAGATTCGCACAGCCGAGCCCCAGTAAACATGTTTTTCGCCGAGATATCTGTCAAAGTTGCTGAAAATCAGCAAATAATTTGCCGAAACCCAGCTAACAAGCCTCATTTTGCTGTGCGGATTTTGCCGAGCTGTAGAAATAAAAACTGAGTGTGTTCGCTTCGACAACTTTCTTGCGTCGCAAAGCGTTTAATTTGCACTTTAACCAAAATTTTTCACACAACAACCTTTCCTTGTATAAAATGGTGGTCCTGAAAAGAACCAATTTATTGGTCCTGCAACAAAACCACATCCAGAACCATGCCAGAAAATTTCGCTGCAGTGCCGCTGACGCCGACGATAGCCACTCGATAGTTTGGCGCTTAACCGCTACAGATGCAGAAACCACCGCCTTCGATGCTAGGATCAATGCCACCGTTTCCCTCTCTCCGTTTATTTTCTCTTCGTGACCACTCACCGTGGGTCATCGTACAGAATTGGCGCGCAAGCACGATTCATGGGCCTTTTTATACCCGGAGAAAATGAAACGGAAAAACACCCTTCGGGTAAGACGTTGTCCAAAGTAAAAAAAAAAGATATTTTACGAGTCTTTGCATAAAGTTTAGTTCAAAATCGCACGGATTTGGCGCGGAATAGATTTAATGTCACGCGGAAATGGCGCGGATTTAGCGCAGAAAATATTTCAGGATCTCCGCGGCAACCCTGCAAATCATTATCACACAAATTACTATAATGTCCGCCTATCATCTCTGTCTTGTGGTGCGAATGTGAAAATCCTTTCTTCTGCGAATGTGATTATCCTTCCTTTTGCGAGTGTGGTTGTGGTCCTGAGAAGAACCGGTTTTGTGTACCTTTCGTCGTCATTCGTGTTCAGCTGGGGCTGATGTTTTTGGCGACGGCTTCGATTCCCTCAGGCCTGACCAGCTTGTTCGGTAACTGGCGCGCGTCAGTCTGAATTCTAGTATTCGCTTTGCCGCGCTGTTGCCATCTAGCGGCGACGGACGTGTGCGTGAAATCACTGTTTTTCAACATGGTGAAGTATAGGAAGTACATCTTAAAATGTTTTTAACAGTGATATATTCACCTGTCATAAGACGAGTTTATACAATCCCATTGAATTCCACCACTTAATTGTATCTTGACAGATACGTATTTCGACCTCAACAGTAAGGCCGTCTTCAGTGTCTCGTACTTGACTCGACTAAGGGGCAGCAGGGACTATGTCCAAGGGCTTGACGACCCCTCCCCATGGCCACTGCGAGTTAGGGGGCCTGCCTAGGATGTGGTGGGGTTTGACAGTGGGCTCTGTTAAACCTCTACAAAAAGCTGCATGTGTCCATAAGCAGGCCCTATCAAACCCAGTCAACACATGAACGTATATGGTGTCGTGTAGGATGCTGGAGTGCAGGCGATAGAGGTACTTTTCCACACAATATGTATGTATATCGTCTCCAATTTAGCATCTTGTATTGCACCATGTGCGATTTTATGTAGACTGGGAAGCGACCGTGCGCCGCTCAAAGCGCACAACCCCAACACGAGTGCCAACCGGCATATTAGGATTATTACCAGTGAGATCCTGATTACGGTATACTGGTCAAGGCAAGTGACACACACACGCGCGCGAAAGTAATGCAAAATAAACGACATGTAAAATGAACGTAAATTTACATTCTTACTTAACGTCAAATAGAGATAAAATAAGGGTTGCTGAATAACATTAGCTTTCGATTACTATCAATTATTTTCAATTTTAATTCCGTTTCTTTTTTACTTTTCTTACGTTAATAAAATGATAACGCGGGCGCCTAATCCGAAATTCAAATGAACAATCGCTCACTTTGAGCGATTGATTGTTTATTCTCGCGAAAAATGAACAATTGAACAAATTAAGGAAATGCTAATACTGCTGTGTAGAAGTTTCATAGGTCACATTACTTTCCATGGTGAATCCCAATCTATGTTACTGATAACCCCACCCAACTAACACTACTTCCTTCCCGTGGTAAATGTGGAGATGCAGAGGTATTCTCGGTCTCTAGTAGCAACAATTACCACACACTCACATTCCCTCCCTTTCCCAATTGACTGTAAGGACTTGGCCGGCGCCGTTATTGATCAACATTTGCGAGCTGCTGAAACGTGCACTTCGAGAATAGTTGGTAAATCCCAACCACTATTCACTTGGATCGTAGTGCAATTTGCACCAGTTCTGATCAATCACGGAGTAGCAACCATTGATATGTACAGTCAGTCTAAGCTAAGCTATTTGATTTAAATTAACATGGTGCAGCACTCATTTCAGTCATAGGCGATTGCTTATCTGGCATACCCCCACGTCTCTTCGGCATATGCAATATTTTACTCAATCTCTCAACATCTTACTCTCATTCTCTCTCTCAGGACGGTAGAAAATGCGACGTAAACAAAAATATGCACTAGGGTGGTTCAAAAAATCGATTTTGCTCCACAGTGCTCATCTGATTCTTTATCATGTTCTGAGTGTCCTCTGAAAATTTGAGCTCATTTGGATTAAAACTGATTTAGCACAAGCGATTTCAAGTTTGCATGCAAATTGGTATGGGGAAATTTATTTTTCCAGTATACTGTAAATGACGCTTCCGCATTAAGCGCAGGTTAAAAGAAAACCTACATAGTTAAAAGGAATACTCAACAGCTTTCACCCAACAAAAACTGCATGTTGATTAATCGCCCCAATAATTAGTAATCGATTTTAATACAGGTTGCGAATCTTTATTCATGATCGTTAAACTTCTTTGAGGGCATCACTGAAATGTGCAGTGCAACATAGTAGCCTGAATTTTTGTGCGCTATCTTTCGCGCCACGAGCAGCAATGTTGCCTGTTGAGGAGTTATGCAATTAGGGCCAGAAAACCACGGTATAGATTAAATTCGATTACTAATTATTGGAACGATTGATTAAGATGCGGTTTTCACTGAGTGAATGCTGTTGAGTATTCCTTTTAGCTTTGTAGGTTTTCTTTTAACCTGTGCTTAATGGAGAAGCGTCATTAACAGTATAATGAAAAAATAAATTTTCCCATACTAATTTGCATGCAAACTTGAAACGGCTTGTGCTAAATCAGTTTTAATCCAAATGAGCTCAAATTTTCAGAGGACACTCAGAACATGATAAAGAATCAGATGAGCACTGTGGAGTAAAATTGATTTTTTGAACCACCCTAATATGCACGTTCCACGATAACGTGATGCCAGATGGTATTATTCATAATAATTTTTATTTGGTTGAGAAGATATATGCACTCATCCAAATTCCTTCCAAATACTTGAAAAAATATTGTTTTTAGTCTTTGAAATTAAGATAATTATAAATAACATAAAAGCGTCAACGTTTTAGACAGTTTTCCTATTAATGATGAAGGATTATCTTCATACTAAAATAAGACTCATGGCCTTTTGGCAGCACTGCACAGCTAGAAGTTCTTGAGCCGAGGTGATTTTTTGTTCGGTTTGAGGATACATTTTTAAATGTATTCTAATATGTTTATATAAGATCTAGTGATACGAACAATTAGAAAAGATTGGAGTGCGTGATTTCAGCATTATTGTGTGGTGATAAACAGCCTGAAGCAATGGTTGTATCGAGCACTGTGACGATTTTCAGGTAGGTGTTTATTTGATAATACCGTTTTGTAAAAGTGGAAAGAATCACTCCGGCTCAGTGGTGTTGCAACGAAGAGCAAAAGTTTGAAATCTTCATTTTTATTTTCTATAATTGGATCGATTGGAAGTGAAATAAATGGTTGAAAAATATTGAGTATTGTGCGCGATAAATGGGAGACTTTTTTTTTAAATTATCAATCATAAACCTACGGCTACCAAACAGTATAAATCATGAGTTTTCTGTGCAGTGAGCCGGGAATGAGGTCCATAGGCCCAAGTAGTGATTTACCCTATGTTGAAAACTTTTAAATACGTAGGGTTAGAATTTTGAAAAACTACATGTTAGGCTCTTTATCTACACATGTTTTTTAAATCAAAATAATTCAACTTTCGTGTTACCTATATAAAAGTAAATTAAATTTCTAACCCAAAAAAGTGAACAATTTTAGGCTAAAATGTGTTTTAACACTCTAATAAGCATTTTAAAATTGACGTCCTATATCCTTTGCTGGGTGAAATAAAAAAAAGCATCAGTCGGCCCCCATTTTGTTTTCTCGCTTTCGTCAGGGCCGTAGGGCTTTCGTAGTGCGCCAGACGGGAAGCTCTCCGCTACGGCTGCTATCGAAGTTGACGATGCTCTTCTGATCTTGCTTTTGCCGCCTTTGCTACCGCCTCCTCGTCCTCGTCGTCTTTTCGCTGTCTTGCCACCGTCAGCTTTGGTGCCACACTGTCATGCTTCGTTTGGTCCGAATCGGTGCAGTCCGTTCGATACGATGCGCGTGTAGTGAATGACACGGCACTGCTTGTTTTATACACAAGGATAATTTTACGGAGGACCAAAAGACCCATAACTTACATCGATCTGATGTCCGTGTTAAAAATGCATGACCGGGATTCGTTGGTTTTGGAATTTTTACTGGGTATGACAAGAATTGAAACTTTCAATAGTGTATCGTAAATAATCCTGAGTTTCAATGAAATTGACATTGCTGGAGAGTTTTTGACTCAATTTATATATAAATCTCCAATATCCTTCGAAAGATGAGTGCGCTATTAACGTTTAAAATCTAACATGATTTCGTGACAGTTCCCAATTTTAGATTCTGATTTGACACCCAGTACTCTCGAGTAAGACGTTGTCCAACGTCAAAAATTTACTCAATTTGATTGGCGTTTGCTATTTAAAAAACAACTTATTTTTTTATGAACAGGAATTATGGTCAACTCGCGAACTAATGGCACCCGAAAGTCCGCGTTTGTTGGCTTGTGATTTGTTTCATTTTTATTTTTGTCTAGTCTAGTCTACACATACACAGCCAGTTCGTGGAAGAATCCTGGAAAGTGATAGATTCGACTACATCTATCACTTTTCTTGTCTATATTTTTGTTTGAAGCACATCATGAATGTATTTCAATCATAAAAGCGGCCAGGCCTACTGGGCAGCGTTGAAAATACCTGTGAGAATCAATTCTTAACTTGATTTCACAATTAAACCATAGAACGGGGGCATCTCGTACCAAACGCTCCGTTTATAATTTTGAGTGATGGTTGTTGAATCGTTGGGAGTGGCAGCTAAGATGGTTAAAAGACACTTCTTGGGCCCTCAACGTCTTGGGATCGGACTCAGTTTTTAATCTAGTGCCCTGGCTTATACGCTGATTTTCATAGAACTTTCGTGTGTTATTAGCGCGGTACAGTGTCTCCGTCTCTTCACGGTCTCGATCATCCTGCTGGCGCTTTTTCTTGCGGAAAATCTAGTTTTGCCTGCTCCGCGCCCGTTTATATCGTGCCTCGTTCGCCGTCGTGCGGTGTTGCAGCAATCTCGCCCATGTTGCATTCTTCTCTTCCACTAACTGCTCACATTCGCCGTCATACCAGTCGTTTCTCTGATCCGGGGGCACCGTGCCAAGTGCAGCGGTTGCGGTGCTACCAATGGCGGATCGAATATCTCTCCAGCCATCTTCAGAGACGCTGCGCGTAGCTGCTCTTCCGTTGGGAGTGCCACTTCCAACTGCTGCGCGTATGCTTGGGCTAGTCTACCGTCTTGTAGCCGCCCAAGGTTAAGCCGTGGCGTTCGACTTCGACGCGTGTTGAACACCGTCGAGAGTTTTGGGGTGCAGGCATACTGCAACGAGGTAGCCGTCGGATTCAATATTCGCACTACGGTAAGTGGGGACGTTCGTCATGTCGGAGAAGAATTTACCGTCGATTAGAACGTGGTCGATTTGGTTTTCCGTTTCTTGGTTAGGTGATCTCCATGTGGCCTTGTGGATATTTTTCCGGGGAAAGTGCTTCGGACTACCATTCCACGGGAGGCTGCGAAGTTTATGCATCGTTGGCCGTTATCATTCGATACGGTGTGCAGACTATCCGGTCCGATGACCGGTCTGTACATTTCCTCCCTTCCTACTTAAGCGTTCATGTGGCCGATGACGATTTTGACGTCCCTAAGTGGGCATCCATCGTATGTCTGCTCCAGCTGTACATAGAATGCTTCTTTCTCGTCGTAGGGTCTCCCTTCGTGTGATCAGTGCACGTTGGTGATGCTATAGTTGAAGAAACGGCCTTTAATCCTCAGCTTGCACATCCTTGCGTTGATTAGCTGCCACCCAATCACACGTTGGCGCATCTTACCCAGCATTATGAAGCCGGTTCCCAGCTTGTTGGTGGTGCCACAGCTTTGGTAGCAGGTAGCCGATCGATGCGCGCTTTTCCACACTTTCTGTCCTGTCCAGAAAATCTGCTGTAGCGCCACGACGTCGAAGTTGCGAGGATGTAATTCATCGTAGATCATCCTGTCGCAACCTGCGAAACCTAGCGACTTGGAGTTCCATGTTCCAAGCTTCCAATCGTGATCCTTTATTCGTCGCCTAGGTCTTTGCCGATTATATCGAGTCGTATTATCTTTTATATCCTAGGCAAGCCCACAACTCGCAGATGGCCTGGGGAGGGATCGTCAAGCCCTTGGACATAGTCCCTGCTGCCCGAATGTATATCCTTCGTTGGAATGTATATCCATCGAAGAATAAGAATATTATAGAGATTTAAAGAGAAGATGTTCAGTAAATTGTATTAAAAAACATCAAGGTGCAGCCCAAGGTGCAGGTTGTACGCAAAAGTGACGTACGACTACGAAGCCATTCGAAATTGATGGTATATGCCATGATGATTTGTGTCTTTTTATTAACATTGAGCAAACTGCTAGGAGGACAACTGAATCAACAAGTCGAATAGTTGCTCCCAGTTAGATAGACTTTGGGTCTCCAATCGTGGAATCGGCCTCATCGCCGCTGAAGCCACTTGACTGGTTTTCATTGGAGGACATCACAACCCTAGAGAACACCATCCTCAAAAATGTCCGGAAGAAAGGAGAAATACGCAAAATCAAAAGCAGCGTCAAACCAAACCCAAATATATTTATAATAATAATACAATTTTGCAACAGCCCTAGAATAAAAGTATTGTTTCTTTCATTACAGGTACCGGTTGTTATCAACACTCTACGGTCGTCAATAATTGTTAGCAGGTCCCTTGTTGTGTTGGGCAAATAGAGAGCAAGTATTTATTTAAGACATACAATCTATCAAAAGTCACAAATAGCCCGTTCAAAACAAAATGAGTAGCAGAGACAGTATAAGTTTGGCGAAGTTGAAGGGTCAAAAATGGCGGCTTTTTTCCGACATTCCTAGTAAATGGACTGGTTTGGATTGTAAGTATGCATTGTTCCAGTTCCAAAGTGGAGCGGTTTGTAAACGTTCCATTTTTGCCTTTCAGCTGATGATGAGGACATTCCAATAAGTGAACTCAGTGGAGATCACCGCAGCAAGTCCTCCAAGTCGCACGGTAGCCACCATAAAAGCAGTAGTCGAAATTTGTCGGCTACGTCACTAGGATCCCATGCTAGTAGTAATACTCACCGGAATAGTGCCACTAATCGGCAGAGAGGGAGCGTCATGCGCTTGGATAAGTCTGACATGGGATTGTACGGATTATGTCCAGAAACCGACCCATTCTATGCTGTAATCTGTGATATTTGTGGCAGCGTGGTTAAACCACAGGGCCTTCAGAAGCATATGATAAACCGTCATCATTCCTATTACAGCCACGCGACCAAGAATCTAGCATTGCTGTTACACAGTAGTAGGGATCATCACCATAACCATGAAACATCCCGCAGTACCGCCAGCTCAAACGATTCTAGTAGGACCGATAAGCTGTACCAATCTTCTGGTGGGAGCTCATCAAAGCACGAAGATTTGGATAATACACCTCTCAAGATCCGAAGTAGTAGTTCGAGCTCAAAATTAAAAAGCAAAAATGGCAAAAGTGTATCTTCATCTCACAGTTCCTCGCATCACAACGGCAAATCTTCCAGCTACAGCAGCAATTCTAAATCGTCCACACATGAGCCTAACCCACCGACTGATTCAAGCAGCACTGTTCCCGCTTCGCGCGATTACCACAAACACGAATCTGCTTCTAGTTCAATCTCCCAGGCCAGTAGTGGCATTTTAGATAAGAAAGCCTCCTTCACTTCTACCTCATCCGGTGTGAGCAGTGATAGCCCATCCTCCATCAACGCATCGCCTTCGGGAAAAGGAGGCAAGCGGAGCAGCTCGAAGGTGGCTTCCTCCGCTTCATCGTCGTCATCATCCTCATCGTCGTCGTCATCATCTTCCTCGTCATCCTCGTCCAGTACGACCAGTGGCAATGGTAGCAGCAGTAGCAGCAGCAGCAGTAACAGCTCCCTCTCGGCTGCCAGCCACAAAACGCAGTCTTCCACCAGTAGCGATCGGAAAAATGATCGGCGGGAATACGATCCGGATAGGCACTGCGGGGTGGCCAGTGTGGACGGCAAAAGGCACTGCACTCGTCCGCTAAACTGCAAGTCCCACACACTGTCGTCGCGGCGCGCTGTTTCGGGTAGAAGCAAAGCATTTGACAAACTGTTGTCGGACCAGAAGACCAGTGGATCAAGTAAAGATGAGGTAAGTGATGGGGACTATCTTATTCGGCTAACGGTTTACAATTTTGTCATTTGGTTTCAATTAATGTGGAACCACAGTTTTTTTTAACAAATTGTTCTTTTTTACAATTTGCAAATAACATATTCCTTCGTTATGAGGATTCTGATTTCGTAACAGCATATGCTCCTAATTATTCAATAATAAACTAGTGGTTTATTATACAGTAAACTTTCCCTAACTGGATGTTCTGCAACTCGATATTTTTCCTTAATCGATGAAACAAAAAGTCCCTTGTATCTAGCATACTGCGTTCTCTCCGTAAGTCGATATCTCCCTTACTCGATATTCTCTATTCCGAAATAATTTTCCAATGCATTTTCACCTCGCTAACTCGATGTTGTCAGAAACAGTTACATGCACGATATCGTTAGTTAGAAGTTGGATGTGAGAAGTGATAAGTGAGAAATAAGAAGTTAGAAGTGAGAAATGAGAAAAATTAGAAGGGAGCAATTTGAAGTGAGTAGTGAGAAGTGAAAAGTTGAAAGTCATAAATGAGACGTCAGAAGAGATTTATAAGAAGTTATAAGTGAGAAGTGAGGAGGGAAACTGTAAAATGAGAAGTGAGAAGTGAGAAATGAATAGTGAAAAGGGAAAAGTAAGAAGTGAGAGATTTAAAGTGAGTGATGGGAAATGAGAAGTGAGAAGTGAAACGTGATAAGTAAGAAATAAGAAGTCAGAAGTGAGATATAAAAATATATAAGCGAGAAGTGAAAATTTAAAAATGAGAAGTGAGAAGTGTAAGCTTGAAAATAAAAAATGAGAAAATTGAAGTGAGAAGTGAAAAGTGAGTAGTGAGAAGTAAGAAGTGAGTAGTGGGAAATAACAAAATAAAAAGTGAGGAACTCGAAGAGCGAAGTAGTAGGGATTAGTGAGAAGTTAAAAGTTAGAATTGAAAAAGATAGAAGTGAGATATAAGTGAGAAGTGAGAAGTTAAAAATTTAAAATGAGGAGTACAAAGTGGGAAGAGGGATGTACGAGGTGAGAAGTGATAAATGAATAGTGAGAAGTTAGAGTGCGGAAGTAAGAAGTGAGTAGTTGGAAGAGGGAGGTGCGAAGCAAGATGTGCGAAGAGAGAATAAAGAAGTAAAAAGTGAAAAGTGAGAAATTAGGAGTGAAAAGTAAGTTGTGAGAAGGGAGTAATAAGAAGTGAGAAGTGAGGAACGAGCAGTAGGAAATGGAATTTCTTTCTTCTTCTTCCTTCTTTCTGTCTTATATCTCTCCACTCACTTCTCAACATCTTACTTCTCAACTATCATCTTTCACTTCTCATTTCTTGCTTCTCACTACTCACATCCTACTTCTCAATTCGCAAATATCACATCTCACTTCTCATTTCTCACTTTCTACTACTCACATGCTACTGTACACATCTCACTATACTCAGTACTCACTTTTTTTTAGTACTCTCTTCTCACTACTCTGTATTCATTTCGAACATACCATTTCTCAGTTCTCGCTGTTTACTATTCATTTCGCTTCTCACTTTACTTAATAAGGAAACAAATTTTAACTATTCGGCCAAATATAAATGTATTCCCCCGCCCTGGAGCCATCCTTAGCCGTGCGGTAAGACGCGCGGCTACAAAGCAAGACCATGCTGAGGATGGCTGGGTTCGATTCCCGGTTCCGGTCTAGGCAATTTTCGGATTGAAAATTGTCTCGACTTCCCTGGCCCTGGGCATAAAAGTATCTTCGTGTTAGCCTCATGATATACGAATGCAAAAATGGTAAACTGGCTTAGAAACCTCGCAGTTAATAAATGTGGAAGTGCTTAATGAACACTAAGCTGCGAGGCGGCTCTGTCCCAGTGGGGGCTACCCCAAATGGCATAATTCCATTTGGCATAATGCTGTTTGGCATAAGTCCGTTTGGCATAATGCCATTTGGCATAACGATTTGAATAGCCAGGGGCCATTTGGCATAAAGACCATTTGGCATAACGACCGTTTGGCATAATAAAGAAAAATAGTCATAATGATTTTAGGGCCATTTGGCATAACGACCATTTGGCATAATGACCATTTGGCATAAAAATTAAAAGAATTATCAAAACTCTTGGAAGAAGCTCAATTTACATCTGTATTATTGCCTTTTTCTGGACATATGCGTATTTTAAGGAGTGATTTACTTTTTCTCCTAACGGGTGCCGTACAAAAAATGGGATTAAAAAATGGCTCGGGATAAAAATACAAAGAAGTACAGTTTAATTTTTTTTTTTATTCCTTTGTTTATTTGTTAGGCACTCTGTGTTACTTAACCGCTACTGTGCCGAGATCTACTGTGGTATTCTGCTCTACAGAATCCACACAGAATCTATTTTTAGATTTCCATTACCATTATTGTTGTCGTTGCCAGTCCAGCTCATCGTGAGTCCATTGTGTCCGTTTGTCCATGTCGTGTATTCAATGATCGTTGCATTGTTCGGTTGCCTAGTACAGTTTAATCTGATATATGTTATACAAAGTGTTGTCCTTAGTCTTCAAACTTAGACTAATTAATTGGCATATGTTCCGTGGTTCGCCGTGCTGCTTATGATCCTGCTTATGAGTTGCTTCTTGGCTTTGGCATTACAATCACCTTTGTGTACAATAGAGCTGAGTATATCAAATAATGCTTTGGCAGTTTTCACAACATTTTCACGTTTAAAATGTTCGACCGTGTACTTTTCCCATAATCTTTGTTCGCTTGAAAAAATTACAAAGCGCGCCGCAGTATTTTTTGTTTCTACGACATGTTGTGAGCAGTGTTGGAGTGAAAGTGTGTGTGTGACAATTCTTAAAGTCATATTTATTTTGCCTTATTTCGGGTAAATGCGTACTTTTAAAGAAGGAGTCATTTACTCTTTTGCTTCATTCCGGGCAAATGCGTACTTTAAAAGAAGGAGTCATCTACTCTTTTGCTTCATTCCGGGCAAATGCGTACTTTGAAAGAAGGAGTCATCTTCTTTTTTGCTTCATCCCGGGGAAATGCATACTTTTAAAGAAGGAGTCATCTACTCTTTTGCCTTATTCCGGGCAAAAGCGTACTTTAAAAAAAATGAGTCATCTACTCATTTGCCTAATTTGGGCAAATGAGTACTTTTAAAGAAGGAGTCATCTTCTTTTTTGCTTAATCCCGGGCAAATGCATTCTTTTAAAGAAGGAGTCATCTACTCTGTTGCATTATTCCGGGCAAATGCGTACTTTTAAAGAAGGAGTTATCTTTTTTGCTTCATCCCGGGCAAATGCATACTTTTAAAGTAGGAGTCATCTACTCTTTTGCATTTTCCGGGCAAATGCGTACTTTTAAAGAAGGATTTACCTATTTTGCTTCATCCCGGGTAAATACATACTCGCAACCGTAAACAATGCCTTTTCCTGCAAGTTTCTCAACAACAAGGACCGCTCCCAGCTAAAAATCACTTGGAACTGGTGGCGCTCCGCGCCTTCTATCAAACAGAAGTGGAAAATATCGCCAAAAGTCTTTAATCTTCCTGAAATCAGCAGAAGAAGTCAATGTTTACGCGACTTTCGCCCTTATGAAACAACAATGTCGATTGTCGATATATTCCTACGATTAACCTTTTTTGTGCCAAGTGGTAATTTTGCTAAACGGCCCGTTGTATTTAATTCATTTATCAAGGATTATGCCAAATGGTCATTATGCCAAACGGTCGTTATGCCAAATGGCCTCGAGGTACCCAACAAATTATGCCAAATGGTCGTTATGCCAAATGGCCTTTAGAAATTCAAATCGTTATGCCAAATGGCATTATGCCAAACGGCCTTATGCCAAACGGCATTATGCCAAATGGCATTATGCCATATGGGCTTCCCCCGTCCCAGTGTGGGGATGTAATGCCAATAAGAAGAAGAAGATAAATGTATTCCCTATCTCGATACCTTCCCTAACTCGATGGTCCCTTCAATATCGAGTAAGGGAGAGTTCACTGAATTAATTGCATATTGCTCGACTATTCGGCCGTAACGAAAAATATTTTTTTTTTGTTAAATATATTGGTTGCGCATATCAACAGCACTTGTTTCGAAATGGACAAAATGATATGAAATTTGCGAAACTAAATCCACGTGTCTTGGAGGCACTCGAACCCTCAACTCCCTACTCTCTACATAGGCGTGATAACCCCTGCACAACAAGAACACTTAAAGATAACGTTGGCGGAAAAGCCTTCAGAATCCAAGTACCAACCTTTTCGGATTCTGATGGCTTTTCCACAAACGTGATGTTGTTGTCTAAGGGTTATCATGCCTATCTAGAGAGTACGCCACGCCTAATAAATTATTTGTTAACAATGTTCCAGATTTTAATCTGAATTTTTTTTTTGACAAGGCTTCAAGGGTTTAGCGTGCCTGTTTGGTGTATTCCTACATTCTTTTTACGATTCATGACGATAGCTTTATTCGTTTTTTTTTCAGAACTTTATCGAAGTGGAATCATCAAGCAACTCATCCTCGGGCTTCGAAGTGCGTTCAACAACTGTCGCTACGGATCCAACCTTCAGTGTAACAAATGAAAGCTCTCATCTACTGTACACTCCAGAGAAGTCTAGTCCACGCAATGAAAGTGCTCCATCTACTCCAAGCAGCCTGAAAACTACGAGTAGTTGTAGCATTGCGTCGTCACCATCAACAAAATCATCAGAAGGCAAAAGCGAACGATCTAAACACAAAGTTCGGTCATCTAGTTCAAATTCATCCAAAAACAATGTGTATCATGAGAAACCTGTATCGATGCAGCCTCAACCAGCTCTGGCACCACCACCAGCTGCAGTTGCGCCAGCACAGGCCTGTTCCGTTACGCAGCAGCAACGACTTCAACAGCCACCGCAACAGCAAATTTCTATCCCAGCGGCAGCAGAAATTCTTGCGCAGCATTTCGTGGAAGAAAACCCTAACACGGTTCTTTCAGATGCCACGATAGTAATGGATCCTAACACTAACTTACTGAAACTCTCCGTTTCTGGAACCCTACACCCTGCCACCGAGAACGAAACTCCTGAAGACTCTATCCAGCAATTCACTACCAATCTAATGCAGGAACAACTAACAGTTACGGTTCCACTATCTGTGATATCTTCAATGAATATTTCCGGAGCCAACCTGGTCAACGTTAATGCTGGGAACGACGATCCAAATGCTATAACAAATACAACGACTACCTTGAACGGTGGAACCACGGTTACGATGCATGCTGGAGAAATTTTGGCTGGCAGTGGCGCCACAGGGGAGACGGGCATGGCCAACCCAGAACAATTTATCCCTGCTGAATTGATTAATCAAATACCGTTGGTGCAGGCAGCGGACGTCACTGAACTACATGATCCCAATCAATATATAACAACGTCAACGGGGCAGGATCTAAGTGAACATACGTTGATCACGAACTTCAACGACCAAATCAACTACACGATTCAAACGTTGGCACAAAACCTAAACGCAGAACAAATGGCTGGGCAAACGTTGCAGACAGATCTTTCTGAAAGCATAGACGACATAGTTCCGACGATTAATTTGCTTCCGGCGACCGCGAATCCACTTGTTCTGCCACAGCTTCAAGCCGACCTAGCGGACTCCATCATACTGACTCCAAATCAGTTGACCACAATATCTCAATCGTTGGTTGACCAACATTTCATTGAAAACGTTACGTTGAAACCAGAATTGGATATATTGACCGTAAATACGCCGGTGGATATATCTAAACTGAACCTACTGCGAACTGTGGACAGCGAGTTTATAAAAGAACGTCAGCAACAACAGCAGCAGACTAACGCTCACATCGATGAATTCCGAGGAGTGAAAATGTGGTACAGCAGCCTACCTAAGCCACTGCACGTCAACAATTTCCAATTGCGCAAATTGGGCGGAGGGTACGTCGTCAACCGGAAGCTGCTTAGCATCCGCAAGAATTTAGTCAATGAATCTAACAACCTAGCCAAGTCGCTGAACTCCCAGCTGTCGCCCATTGGAGGTCCTCGAAGTGGGCTCAACTTCAACACCTCCAACGCGCGATCTGGAGACCTACTTTCCCCTATTTCCGGAATGAGCAAAAACAAAGACACTAATGGCGGCCTAGGCCTGCCGGGATCCCCAGTGGGTAACCGCCTAGGCCAGATAAACCGTGGCCAGCGACGGCTGATACTGCCCCAGGCTTCTATTAAGAAACCAACCGAAAAGACTTCATGCTTGCTGAGCAATGCATACTTTAGGAATCTAATCAGCTCTATGCAGCAGCAGCAATCCCCTAGCCACCAGTCCACCAGCGGCAGCTGCAGCAACCAAAGTTTGAAGCGACCTGCCTCTTCGCTGACGTCGTTATCAAACAAACGCCTGAAGATCATAAACAACATGCAAAATTCGACCGCCCCACCCCAGATGCTCCTTCAGGGCAGCGGAAAAGTGAAGCCAAAAGTATTATAATTAGTGATTAGGATCTACAATCTCGACAGCTCCGGAGGCGACACCGACGACAGCGAATAGAGAGTTCAAGATCCTGGGAGTACAGAGCAACACATTGGGAGAAAAGAAACTACACTTAGTCATTCGAATGCTAGGCACTTAATTAGTTGGTACCAAACTAAAGCCCCGGTTAGCGTGAACTTGCTTGGCGTAGACCGGCATATTATGGACTGAACGAAGTAAAAATAATGTCTGTCTCTATGTATACATGCATATAAATAATTAATCAAAATCATTGAACAAACACTATGGTAGATATAATGACAAATTGAGGGCTCGTTTTGGGATGACCTTAAAAATATTACTTCTGTTATTTTTTGATTTTTTTCATTTGTTGTGAAAATTTAGTTTTTTTTTTCAATTAGAAATAGCGACAGTTGTATTGAAACAGTTTATTTATTTTACAAAAGAAAATACAAAAAAGTGTAGAACTCAGACTTTTTATTCAACTTCTTACTAAAAGAACTATCTTTATCGAAAAATTCTTTTGAAAAAAAATCCCAACAGAAGTCCCTTAGAGAGATTATTGTTTAGCATCTTGCTTCCGCTGACGAGCAGATTCCTAGATGACTGTAAGTATGTTAGACAGGCACTACTACCTTACTAGATTATTCGAATGATGGTAAAGTCCGAAAACCATTTCGGATTTTTTTGAAACGTTGACTTGACGTGTGGCAAGTTATTCCTTAAGATTTACGGACAACGCACTGAATGCAACAGCTCTTATTCACACAATTGTCCATTGTGGAGTTTGAGAATCATCCCAAGATCAGACAATGGAAAAAGTTTAAATTGCAAAATCGAAGCAACTAGCACTTGAACAAACAAAAAAAGGTAAGACAAGACTAAAAAGTGAATGACAAAACTATGATTCTGTAATTCAATCTCTTTTTGAAATGAGTCCAAATACACATAAATCATAAACTCAAATGTGTTAGCTTAAATGTGCTGTTGAAGAAATGTCCCTAAATGAATAGTTTCACCATTGTTCCGACATAGAAAAGATGGAGCAAGATGAATGCACATAGAAAAGAAGTACCACTAGTCCCTATCATTAAGTATTTTAAAACTTACCGTCAAACGGGGTGACTTGCAACACTTTCTACAAGTTAATAAGCATATTAGGGGTAGTAGGGGTAGTATGAACATACGGGGCAATATGAGCCACCCTCATTTTGAACTTATTGACAAGTATTATCATGTAAAAGTTATATGATCTTTAAGAGGATGCTCCACATATGCCTCAACGTGAAAACCGCATTAAAATTCAATTCAAACATGAAAATACACTTGAAAATGTAAATTTTCGCTGCATAGTCAAAATTATTATAAGATTTGAAGTTTATAAATAAGGTTTTGACACAAAACTGATTAAAATACAGGTCGAAAATTGCCCACAATCAAAAGATATATTAAAATTGAATATTGTGCACACATGTTTGTATTGATACAAATCTAAATTTATCATAAAACTGTTTTTTTTTCCAAAACCAGTCTCTATGGGGCAATATGGGCATACCTGCACAGATCAAGGTATCAGGCCTTAAAATGCGAAAAAGCTCAAATTTCAGTAGTCAAATACAAGAATATTATCATATATGTAAGATTCATTACGGAATAATTACAACAGCGCATTACTGCGATCGAAACAGAAAAAATGACCATTGACCAATTGAAATGTGGCTGTTCCAACGGTGACGAGTGACAAATCGGTTCAGTCTGCTGTTGAGCGATTTATTAATTTTATTTGGTATGGAATACTCCAAACTGTTGTAGGAATATCATATTCTTCCTTATTACGATACTTTTTTAGCCTAAATAAACGTTTTGGATGGGTGGCCCATACTGCCCCAAATGGTGGCTCATATTGCCCCGTATAGTCGGGAACACACATTGAAATCAATACATTTTCAAAAGTGCATTGCAACAATTTCCAAACGCATTTTTCGTCATTCATCGATGTAATATGAAAGGGAACATTCTCTAGTATAAGTCAACTACATTTGAATGATGTTTTTTGAGCTTTTCAGCGCTTTTCGGCACGATTTCCTTAGGTGGCCCATATTGCCCCGATCACCCCTAACAATGAAAATAAACCCAAGCATCGACTTCTCTCATCAAGCGTCCATAGTTTACGTTATATTTGTTGTGCCTGGTGAAATAAAACTCACTCAATAACATAATAAATGTTTTCAAAACATCTATTTTTTAATTTTGTTCAACCGCGGGGTTACTTGCAACAACTGATACACAATAGGTTTATTTTTCAAAAACTGCTGATTCAGTTTTTAAGCATTTGCTATCATTGATTTTCTGTTACAGGATTCTTTTCTCGTTCGGAATCATGCTGCGAAACTAAAAGAAACCTGCCGGAAGTCGCAGATTTTTCAAAGGAAACTTAAAGTTAAAAAGTTAAATGAAGTTAAAAAGAACAAATTGTCCACACGGGGAAGCCGCTTATAGTGGTACGATTAGTATTCAACAACAATTTCACGTTATCTTAATACAGCAAACAGTAAAACTATGGCTTACGGTGGTCAAACGATGTTGACTCCCCAAGAAGAGCTGGTGGATGGTTTGCTGCATGCAGCGGAGTGAGGAATGCCTTTTCAAAAGAAAGATCTTAAAGTAATTGTGGAGAAATTTTTGGATGAAGGCGAAAGAAAGGAGAACCGTACTAAGAACAACTATCCTGTTTCTTAATTTTTTTGAATCCTGTTTCTTTATTACTCATATATATATTCCCTTTCGCTCTTATTTCTCCAATGAGGAGGTGATGATCAGACGCGATATCGGCACTATGTTTATTCCTTAAATCAAGAAGGCTCCGTTGTTGTTGTTATCATGTCGTACACTCTAAATAATCATCACGTCATATTCACGTGAAAAATCACGTAACTGATCTGTCTTGAACAAACGACGATTGTTACGTGATGTTAGTAATGTTCACCTGAAATTCAAGTAACTTTTACTAAAAATCTTGGTGAATATGTTTGTATGTACTCGTAAACAATTAAAGTGAAATTGTGTTAGTGTGATTGCAGCTTCGGTATTTGCGGAAAACTAGCATTGTAAACAATCTTCACGTCAGATTTACCTGAAAACAAATATGGTTCTCATCCACCATACTTTTCACGTGAGAGTGACTTGATACTCACGTAAGAATGAAAGACACATAACCTAAACATAATTATAGGATTTGCAGAGGTAAGCGATATTTCATGTGCAACTAGGCGGGGATTTTCCGAACCTGCATGTTCTCTCCTTGGAAAAAAAATCAGCGGAAGTCGGATAAAATTTATAAGATTCGTAGAAAGTAATATGGAAGAAGATGAAGCTACATGAAGCCTATAACTACCGTTTTCGGTAGCGTTAGTAGAAAATTTCTATTCCAGATTTCAACTGCCAAGAGTGAACTACTTTTTGCTTGATTTAACAGCGGAAATAGCAGCAATTTTTGAGAAAGAAACTAGTTCCATCTTTTTCTACAAATCTAATAAATTTTATTCGACTTTTTTCAGTAACTGATTTGTTCTCTCCAACAGTGTTTTCCCGAAGCGCAATGGCCGAATGACAGCATTTTCTGTCTAATGATAAAAACATCATTCTGCATCAAATGCAGTTGAACGCATCAAGTGCATCAACAATGCGAAGAAGTCTCCTGTTTACGGCTGCAGGCAGTCACTAGCTTATTTTGCATTCATTAAAAAACAATTTTGCAATATATTTCAAACCATGTAGTGGTTACCTGATGTCATGTAGCTTTTACTGAAATTTCACGTAACCAGTACGTAGAAATCACGTAAAGTTCACCTGATCAAACACGTAACTACTTTCAAACTTCACGTCATTAGTACTGGAAAATCCAGTCAGATTCACCTGATAAATCACGTAACTCAACGAGGTAAAATTTTGTTCAGGTTACATGCCATTCAGGTCACTCTTACGTGAAAAGTATGGTGGATGAGAACCACATTTATTTTCAGGTAAATATGACGTGAAGATTTTTCAGAGTGTAGGTATCACAAAATTCTGCGAAAAGCTCTCCGTTTTCGCTCATTTCTCCGAGATCATGGCGTCCCAGGATGCGCTCATGGTTCGAGTTGTCCGATCCGATCTTTGCATTGAAGGTGTCCTTGTACATATCTCGGGTACTTATTCAAAAGGACGTATGTGATTTTGTAAACAAAGATTCAAACGTCGATTAGTCCGATCTGATAGCCCTCCCACGCAAACTATCACCATAGACAGATAGGGGGAGGCTTCGGCTACCTTATGGTGGTATTGGTTTGCGTGGGAGTGCCATCAGATCGGACTAATCGACGTTTGAATCTTTGTTTACAAAATCACATACGTCCTTTTGAATAAGTACCCGAGATATGTTGATTATCACCTTTTGGAATTCTATCTACGACGGCATTGGGTTGGTTGTAGTACTGTTTACTTCGATGAAATTCACTGGCAGCAGCATCGACAGCATTCGACAGTTACTGTCGAAATCACCATTGGCGTAAATAAAGGGGGGCTTAGCCCTCCCTAGGAAAAAAATCTCGAGGATTCTCATCGACATCCCGGGAGCATTTGGAATCCCTGAAATATTCCTTTCGGACGCTTTGTAATAATCCTGTTGGAATCCCTGGATTGGATTGATTCATTTGAGATGGATAGAATATTTATGAAATATGCAACAATATCCACTGCCTTGCACGCAAAACTGAAAGTATGCTCTTTTGTGGAGAAAATAATGACGAATTTCGCGCCAACTCGACCAGCGGTTGGCAGCACCATCTCAGAATCGAATGAAACTTGGTGGGCATAAAGATATGGTATTTCTAAACCACTCTGCATACTTAGTTTTTCAAAAATTGTCAAGAGTAAAATTTGATGAGGGCCTAATTTTTTCATTGTTTTTTTTTTTATATCGATTTAACTCTAAAATGACAAAAAAGTGTTGTATGGCGGACTGTCGTGAAATTCCCAGAAGTTTGTTGGAAAAATATCCAAAAAATAAAATATCGATTTCTACACTGAAAAAAATTAGTCTTAAAAATTAAAATCGATATTACAAAAAAACTCATCTCAGTAACCGATGAAATTTTTCCTGCAGAATTATTCAACTTCTCTGGGAATAATGTTCTTGTTTCACATTAAAAAAAAGTTTTTCTAACAAAAACATTTTTAATGTCCATATTGAGTGAAAATTTATCAGCGTGTTTTATGCCTACTGCGCCAAATAAAGGTTCAGCAGCCTATCATCAACCAACGACACATTTTGGACGTATAAAAATTTGTTTAGGAAGCAATTTAGCATAATCTAACAATGTGGACCAACATTTGGAAAGGGCGTATATTTTCCTAGATTGCTTATATCAATGTTACACACAAATGACCAGATTTACAAAATTGTGATGTTTGATGGACTATTGTAAATTTGTCTGAACTATGAAGTCTGAAACATATAAGAGCGTTTCGTTCACCGAGAAAATAAATTAATGAATGTAAAGATTAAAATTGGTTTAGCAAAAATAAAAATTGGAGGTCGATTTTTTTTATCAAATAAACATTTTGATTCCAAACGATGAAGCTCGGTAGGTAATTTCATTAGGGGGATTTCCGGTAAACGCACATTTAAAGAATAATAAATTTTCCGCATTTTTTTAATTTTTTCTTCAATTTTATTTGTTTAATTTAATTTGTAAACTTAGTCGAACAATTCAAAGACTTTTGTGTCTTCATCTGAGTTGGAATATTTTTAGCCAGGATTTTATTATGAGCGATTGGTATAAAAGAATGAAGCTTTTGTGTGCCAATTATAGTTTTTGCTTTTTTGAAATGTTCATCAAACTCTTGTTGAGTACCGTCGTCGGGGGTGACAATGGGTCAAATGGGGATGAGAATGGGTCACTGTTTCAACTAATTAGAATGCTTGTAGAATGGATGTATCTGAGGACAAGAAGACAAAAATATAAGAGACCTTTTTGAAAGATTTTGCTCTACGCCCTCCATGCTCGCGGTGAGAGCGATGCCCCATTCTCACCCCTAGACCCATTGCCACCCCCGATGGCGGTATTGCTCATACGTGGTATAACAGAAATGTAATTTAGTGATATTTTTGTTTGATTGAAAACGTGCCCATTCGCTCATTCGTACAACTCCCGAGGAGTCTTGATAGTATTTCCATAATCTTTGACAAGAGTTGCTCTTTTGCCATTCGCTTGAGAGTGCCACCAATAGCTTCGCAAGGGCCTTTTCCGTGCGATGTTGAAAAAAGTGCCATTCTGCTTCTAAGCCATGTTTTGAATTTAAATTACACAGACTTGCAAAGTTCCTTTTATTTTTATAATGTGCTGCAGCTCACCCAGACACAAAAGTAATTTTTGTAAAATCGATCGACTGTTTCAAAAAGTCAATTAATTTTGAAATGAATAAGTGAACAGCTTTTGTGTCATGGGTCATAACTTCTAATTAATAAAGCTAACGTTTTCTAATTAACCGTTTCTTTTAAAGTAAACTTCGAATGGATGTATTGTTGCCTGGGAATTATTCCAACCTTGAGCAGCATTTTGGATAATGAATGGATAATTTTCAGATAAATCTAACAATATAAGTGTATTGTTGTTTGCAAATAATGTCATAAGTTATAAGTTTATCAATTTTTTCAATAAAATACGATACAAAATCATCTACAGGCTTTATAACGGTTTCTAAATTACACCGTTCAGTGGTTAGCCTTTGCTGAAAAACAACATCTTCTTTTCCACTATTACAGTTAAATATCACTTCAGTTTCGTTTCGGCAACAATTGTTTTTTTTTTAATTGTTTTTAAGTTACTTCGATACAAAAAGTCAAATAAAACATAAACCCTTTTCAAATGTTGGTCCACAATTATGTAAGATTATGCTAAATTGCTTCCCAAACAAATTTTTATACGTCCAAAATGTGTCGTTGGTTGATGATAGGCTGCTGCACCTATAATTGGCGCTGTAGGCATAAAACACGCTGATAAATTTTCACTCAATATGGACATGAAAAAAGTTTTTGTTAGAACAACTTTTTTTCCTTAAATATGTCACAGGAACATTATTCCCAGAAAAGTTAGATAATTAAAATACCTATCTGCAGAAAAAATTTCATCGATTTCTGAGATGAGGTTTTTTGTAATATCGATTTTAATTTTTAAAACTATTTTTTTTTCAGTGTAGAAATCGGTATTTTATTTTTTGGATATTTTTCCAAAAAACTTCTGGGAATTTCCGCCATACAACACTTTTTTGTAGGTCTTGTCATTTTAGAGTTACATCGATTTATAAAAAATCCATGAAAAAAAATTAGGCCCTCATCAAATGTTACTCTTGACAATTTTTGAAAAACTAAGTATGCAGAGTGGCTTAGAAATACCATATCTTTATGCCCACCAAGTTTCATTCGATTCTGAGATAGTGCTGCCAGCCCCATAGAAGGGTTGGCGCGAAATTCGTCTAATGCTCTTTTGCAGGAGAATGGAGTAAAATTTGATACATTAAGTGCTCTATTTCTCGGCATAACTGTCCCAGCAAAACTATTTTCATGATCGCTGTCGCAAATTCTATTTGTGGGTGAAAAATAAGAATGATTTTAATGAAATTAAGTCTTCTGAATGGTTCTGTGATGTTCATTCGGGTTATACGTCAGCAATAAAAATCAGGATTCAATTTCAAATGCCATTTTCTCATTTGTCGTTTTTTGAATTTGGTACAAGCATGCGTAGAACGGCAGTACAGCAACCCCCTTCGAGGCTAGTTACGCCAATGGACATCATCTTCCGACCACCAAGTTTATGGTGCTTATCACTGAGTGGCAATATCGGCGTTACTATCCGTTATGTTAAACCTCCTTATCTTTGTTAAAAAATCCTCACCTCAAGCTCATGGAAGAATGGTAGTTGGAAATCGATAGAATGTATGGAAAAACCAGAAACAGTTGCGATCGGGGCAATATGGGTCACCTGAGGAAATCGTTCTGAAAGCGCTGAAAAACTCAAAAAATCATCATTTAAATGTAGTTGACTTATACTAGGGAGTGTTTCCTTTCATATTTAAACAGGAAGACCGCCTTCGACCAGAGGTCGTACAGATTGAACACTTGAGGCTTAAATTACCGTCATCCAGTCACAGACGAGAAAGACAGCCACGTGTTGGTACCATATATGAGAGGGCGTGATAGTAAATCGTCGATTTCCCCTCTTGAGAAAAAATGTTGCAAAAGGCAGTAATTTTGTTTTAAAACTAAAGCGAAATACAACCAAATGAAGCATCCGCCGCATATAGTTATGTCTCCGCTATTAGATGATGTAGATTTGAAACAAAAATACTTCTCCCATCCTGCTGGAGACTGCTTTTTCTCCTCAGTGGGTGGTTTTATTACTGGGGGGTGGTACGAGCACGTGGCTGTCTTTCTCGTCAATGATTGGATACCGGGGCAGGAATCGAACCCACACTTCCTAGCACATGCGTCTAGATAATGGATGTCGTTGTATAGGTCACATCACTTTCCATGGTGAATCCCGATCTATGTTACTGATTACCCCACCCAACAACCTCCCTCCCGTGGTAATTGTACAGATGCAGAGGTTCATTCGGTATCTAGTAGCAACAATAAAAAGTAAATATTAAAATGTTCCTAATAAATGACTGAAAGCTAGGATGTTTCCGATCATTTAGTAGGTAGTTTGTCGATAGCTCATTCCAAAGGCATTGAAAACAAAATTTTAACCATTTAGTGTCAGTTATTAATGAAATTCAAACAACGAACTGTTAGGCAGGGTTGTAGAAAAACCTTTGCACTGGAAGTCCAATATACGACACATTTTAATATTGCAGCGTCTGGAATATTTTTTTAACAAACTACTAAATGATCGAACCCAGAATACCGTGCTGTGCCCTTATTCCGTTCACCTAAGACAATGCACTATGTCTAAAAGCTCTAAAAAATAGCCATTTAGTATTTTTAAGCTGCAATTTCGCTACATAGTGTCATTTTCTATATACAATTGAAAATAAAATATGTTGGGATGCATCCATAGACTTAGGCTCCACTAGTGAAAACAAAATTGACCAATTATGTGGTCCTAATTCCAATTATCTGAAATGGCATTGTTCCTAATTCTGTTCATTTGTGTTCCTAATTCCAATCACCCGAAAAACATTTGATTTCTTGGAGATGCTAATACCAGGCATCATTTTCCTCATAAATCCATCTTTTTATTTATTATAATATTGCGAATAAAAAGCTTAAAATGTAATTTCCTTCCAAATTTAAAATACAATGAATGATATTTCACTTACCATATTGTTTCACTTACCATTCGAGATATATTCAACATGAACATTGATGCTAGCTGCCCAGTTGCATTAGGTACCACAGAAAAGGACGGATACAATACCTTATCGGAGTTTTACAACGTTCCTCAACGTAGTTTTGACTAGAGCCTGGATACTAGGCCTTTAATTCTGACCTGAACCTTCCAAAACAATGTCTTTGTTTGGAATTGTTCGTACCACTGTTTCGTTCAATTTGAATATTCTTTAAACTTCCGGTTTTTTAAAGTACCGGATAACCCTACTTCTACGAAGTATTCACGGATTTCGGTAAAACATAGTTGCAGCTCAGAGAGGGCAGTGTTTTTTTAAATAGAAATTCGCCAAGAAATTTCCGGATAAAGCTTTTAAACAAGAACGCCGCAATTATGGATTGTGCTGTTTAAAACTGTCCGTATTCTCCGGAAACCCTTTCTTAACATTGTCCAGCATTCACTTTATAAATCATCATTAAATCATTAACTGAAAAAACTGTATTTTCCCGACACGAGTTGAAAAAGGTCTCGAGTAGAGTCGTTAACGGAAATCCTTTCGGTCTGCCTGCTTGCAGGATAGAATTTCAAATGTTCACCATTCATATGGCTTCATGTACGATGTACCTTTTCTTGCTCATAGATTATATTCTCAAACACGGAATTTTCGGTATCCATCCTATAAACCCAATGAACGGAATAAGGAACAAGTAGATTTAGATGTACCCTTATTCCGGTCAAGATATTTTTCTCTTCTCAGCATTTTCTATCGGGAAAATATAGGCAACAATTTGGTAATACGCTATAATGTTACCTGTTTTGTCTTGTTATGCTGCTGTGTTTGAAATCCAGGGCAAATTTCCACTTAAAAATGCTTAAATATTATGAAAGACGTTCTTAGCAAGTGGGCTAATGAAAACAGTCAAAATGGCGCTCGTAGTGACGACCAACAAATTTTGTTTAAATTTTCACTATTAATAGCTAAAAATGACGCTGGTTTTCATTTCATTTCATGCATACATAACCATAGAAAAGTACAATGATATTTTTCTGTTGTTTTTAGACATAAACTTTTCATTATTTATTAATTTGTCTTGCGTGAACGGAATTAGGTGTTGATTGACATAAGGGCACAGCACGGTACTAAATAATCGAACACCCTCCAGAAGAAATGCTGGAAAGCTGTCCCGGAGGAAATTAAGGTTGGAGCCCAAGGGGGGTGAGGGGGGTTTGTAGGTGAGAGTCCCACACTCCGGCACACTGCCCTGTGATAGTTTGGCAACTACTATGCGTGTGTTGGGGCAGTGCAAAATGCATTACTCCTTGTGAAAAAAAAAATGATCGAACTCATCTAGGACTGGCTATGACTACAATTGTTGAGTTGTACAATATGTACAAAAACAAAGCTATAACTGAAAACTGAAACTAGTAAACTGGAGACTGAGGGTGCTTAGGATTTGAATTTATGGATTTCGGAGATAATAACTCAGCACACATTAGTCTACAATGGTTCCCTTAATTTATTGATCAATTTCCTCTATTTGAAACGTTCACTTATAATATTTTAAATCTGTCGATATATTATCATCTCATTATATAATCTGCGAGAAGGATTTGCAATAGTGTGAATCTGTTTCTTAGCTCTTCTGTGTTATTACGTTGATATTACGATTATATTTTAACTTACCATTCAATGTCTGTCTATATTTATTATCATACAACTTATGCACTCTCACTTACTGATCCAATGTATCGATAAATGCATTTCAACGGTTTTGTGGTTCGCAAACCCATGCAGTTTTAAACACTCTATACAACTCGCTCCACTAGCGCTAGACTCAGAACTGAAAACTATTAGATTTTTTATCGCAAGGTACCTATAATCTAATCGAGCCGGTAGAGATTGGGGGTTTGTGTGATTATTTTGTGTTGTGGATTGCACTTTGTATTGCAAAACATGTTCCTCTCCACTGCTGAAAAACACATCTATTTACATCTATATATCACCTAGCTCAATTCTACAAACTGTGTATAACCTGTTCTATTAACGTTGTTGGGATGGAAGCTAATTAAAATATAATTTTAAAGAAATATTAAACCTAAGCGATTGGTGAACAGAAGCCATTTATGAATGCTTCGAGATGGTGATGGAAAAACGATTTCGTACAAATCTTCATACATGATGTTCTGCTTCAAATTTGATTTGAAATTGTAGTTTTACTACCAGTCTCTCCGGAACCAGCATGCGATTCAGAATCGTTTTTCTATGATGTCAGGACAATATAATTTGAATTATTTAGCACAACTTCACCAGTCCGAATCTTTGTTTTGGTCCAGAACTTGCATTCGCATTGTAACCACAGCAAATATACTCTAAAAATTTCATGTATGAGTCCATTTAATTCGATACTTTTAGTTTTTTCTTCACACATTATGTTAATTATACAGAAAATCCATTTGAAAGGTTGTCAGAATCATCGCGTTTCGGCTTATAATTTGCCTTTATCGTGATTAGCAGATAAGTAAACAACAGACCATATCTTCAATTTATTCTTGCCTGAGCCTACCAAATAAACGAACTTGAAAATTTTCAATTTATTCATTCAAAAATTACGTAAATCCTTCTTCCTAAGCACATGACATTGTTGAAGGTCTGATTACGAATGAAAATTTTTGTGTGTGGTCACTGTTATTATATTTGCATTAGGATAATTATTGTCTTGTTTCAAACTTGCTGTAAAAAATCGTATCTCTTCTAGAGTCTCTGAAGACTACTATCTTCTATTTGTATCCAGTAGAGAATATTCCACAAATTCGATTTCTACGCTTGTCACGTTTAAAATGTCATTTCATGTTATTGACTAATTTGTTGATAACATATTTTCAAGTCATTTTCAATTCAGGTTTTTGGCTTACATTGCTTACTTTCATTATTTGATTGAACTTTGAAGTCAACTCGTATTTTCTATTCTTTCGTAACTTTTGCAGTCTGCAGAAAGGAATAGTGTGCGTAAAAACACGCCTTTAATAGATTTTATTGCTCTTCCAATTTATCCAGATGCTAGTAGAGTGAAGTTATTTTAGGAAAAAAATTGAACCTCAATATCGCGACGGAAAAAACATACAGTTACATAATACACGCATCAGTGTGCTTATCGAAGTAGATTTGCAATAAATCTATTTTGATTTCCCAGCAGAACATATTTGGACATGAACAATGCGTTGTGAAAATTGTGAATTTCGGATCCCCATTGATTTGATTGTCAGGAGGTGCATTCGGGTACGTGATCTCTTTTCATCGGTAAGACACTTCACCATCAGAGTTTATGGCGAAGTTCGAAGAGGATATTTCGATAACAGGCAAGTTGTAGAAACAATACTTTCCCGGAATGGCAAGAAAAAAATGCAATCAGCTGGCACAACGGGAAACGAATCGTCACGAACCTTTCACGGTGACGGAAAATTAAATTTATAAAAAAAATCTTGATCTGAATTGACTTCTGATAACGAATATCGACAAATTAGTTAAACGACACAAAACGATATTTTTCATCTCACTGCGTGCGATAATACTTCAATACGAAAAAAAAATTACATTTTTCATTCCCTTTTAAAAAGCCACTTCGGCTTGGAATTGGTTCAAGTATTGTATGACCAATACAAGATCACTGGTGATTTTGCCTCCCATTCTGCTTGTTGTTCCTTTTGATGCGGTTTTAAATTTAATACTGGTTTAGTTACCGTAACACACAGCTTGTACAATGTAGCGGAATTTTAGTAAATATATCACTATACAGATAGATATTCGCCACTCATTTCTACTCACAATAATAACCTACAAGAATGTATTGGTCAAAGCACGCTTTTTATCGAGAGAAGCGATCTCTTACGGAGAGGGAAACCAATGATATTTATGTCTATTGTGATTCTCTTGTTTGTAAGTTTTTTTAGATGCGACTTACAAGTTGTGAAGTTAAACTTTATAAATTTTGCAGCTTAATGCAAGTGGTACCTGTTATGTGTTAATTTAAATAATCTTACCTTATATAACTGCACACGGTAATATCAAATCATTGAACAACACGATGTGATCAACTTCTCTGCCGAGCGAACAAAAAATAACACTAAGACACACACACACTCATGCACTTCGATAACTATCAGCTATAGATACAATTTACTTCAGCATCGTAGCCATTCCGGCGTACTTGCTGTGACTAGGCGCTTGATATGACGAAGAAGATTGCGAAGATGTCGAGGCCAGGTGCAGCGAGGATTTCGCTCTTCCTCCACCACCGCCCCCGGAGCTACCGCCGGCAACGGATTTTGGTGTCTTTTTGTTTGCGATTTTGTCCTGCAACTTTCGCAATAGTTCTTCGATATCTTCCAACGAGTACGTGTACGCCAGCTTGCAGAACTTGGCCGGCAGACGACTGTCCGAAAGGAACTTGATGGCATGCTTGAGACAGTATATCCGCTCATCTTCGTCAAGCGTCTCGTCATCGTCGCCGGTTATCTTCACCCGTACCAGCGACAGGTAGAGATTGGCCCTGCAAATGTCGCATTCAAACTCTTCCAGCGACGCTGTCTTCTTCTTGGACTCGATTTTTTCGGTTTTATTAACACCGTGGTCCTGTGAAATAATAAAATTAGTTGAAATGCAATACCATTTGAAGTTATTGATAGATCACCTTAATCGTTTGGCGCTGCTGCTTTTCCTTTTCGTAGATATCTTTTATCATTGGCACTATCTGCACCAAGGTGTCGTGATTGCTACGCTGGTCGTTCGCAACTGAAAATACCAGCTGTTCCACGGAGAACATTGTTGGTTCGCAACTTTCTTGGATGTCCTGAAAGTATGATTGAAAATTGTATATTATTACTATGGATTTTACCATCGTGAACATTATTAGATTGCCGTTGCTCAACTACGTTGACTTCAGAAACATCGTTAATCATTGTAATGTCAGGGTTATGACCCAGCATAGGGATTGCACTCTGAAAAATCTTCACGTCACGTTTACCTGAAAACAAATGTGGTTCTCATCCACCATACTTGTCACGTAAGAGTGACCTGAATGACATGTAACCTGAACGAAATTTAGTTTCCTTGAGTTACGTGATTTATCAGGTGAACCTTACTGGATCTTCCAGTACTAATGACGTGAAGCTTGAAAGTTGTTACGTGTTTGCTCAGGTGAAACTGACGTGATTTGTACGTACTAGTTACGTGAACTTTTAGTGAAAGCTACATGGCAGCAGATAACCACTACACTTTTGAAATGTATTGGCAATATAGTGATATTGGAATAAATGCAAAACTGATCAGCGACTGTCCATAAATATGAGACCTTTTCGCCCTGTTGATTTATTGATGCAAAATGATGTTTTGATCATTGGAAAGGAACGCCGTCATTTGGTGCACTTCGGAGTAACCGCAGAAACACTGTTGAAGAAAAAATCAAATATACCGGCGGATGTCGAATATAGTTTATCAGATTTCTTGAGAAATGATGTCAATGAGTATCGCTGAGAATTTGCAACCACTTTCTTGCTCAAAAATTGCTAATATTATTGCTGTTAATTAAACGAAAAGTAATTTTATACTAACGCTACCGGAAAACTGTAATTCTAGATGTCCATGCAGCTTCCTCTGCTTTCACGCTTTCACGCTGCTTTTCTCAACGAATCTAATAAGTTTCATCCGACCTTCGTTGACATTTTTTCCCAGGAGAGAAGATGCAGGCACGGAAAATCTCCGCCTAGATGCATCTGAAATATGACTTACCTCCGCAAAGCCAAATTATGTTTAGGTTATGTGTCATTCATTCTTACGTAAATGCCAAGTCACTATTACGTGAAAAGTATGGTGGATGAGAACCATATTAATTTTCAGGTAAAACTGACATGAAGATTGTTTACTATTCAGGTCTTCCGCCAATGCCGAAGCTGCAATCACACTAACACAATCTTACTTGAAATGTTTACGTGGATATACAGTCATGTCCACCAAGATTTTTAGTAAAAGTTACGTGAATTTAAGGTGAGCATTACTAACGTCACGTAACAATCGTCATTTGTTCAAGACAGATCAGTTACGTGATTTTTCACGTGAATATGACGTGATGATTTTTTAGAGTGTATGCTAACGCTACCGAAAAACTTTAGTTCTACACTCAAAATAATCTACACGTCAATGCTACGTGGAAAATCAGGTAGCTCTCTAAAAATGAACACATTTTACGTTTCACATGTCGCAGGTATTAATCACAAAGCCTCAGATGGAACCTAAATGACCACCGATCATTTTTACTCTGATTGTACGATGTCTCTTACGTGAAAATCACGTAACTACTCTGCAGGTTCATTGCATTTCTCGTTCATTCTATGTTGCATAGGTTTGATTGAGATGTGGAAGTTTCTTACGTTTTGTTTCGCGAATCCCGTCAACAAGAATCCAAGTGAGAAAACTATATAAACGCATGTAATAATCTAGATAACAATTTATTTTTTACAGGACTTCGATCTTGAAGCAACTTGCAAACGAAAACTTGCTTTCATGGACAATATGTCATTTGTTTCTATAGCTGATGAGCCAACCAATACCATGGTTGCAATAAATTAGTTTATCGCACAAGACTTTTTTTTTTTAATTTTCAATATGAATATATAATAAATTTTATCCTATTTTAAGGGTAAAAAATAATATACGGTAATATCATTTATTTTGATTGTTATATTTATCATAAAGTAGTAGCTACCGCATAAGGACGTACATTCTACAGAAATGTTTTTGTAAAAATTACCGGAACATTACTTCATATCGATCAAAATATCTCTTGGAAGATACCAGAAAAGTCACGTAGCTATTACGTGACACTTTGGTGAAGTGATTTAGGGAGTTCATGAGTTCATTTTGTTTGTCACCTATTTTCCACGTAGCTGTTACGTGAAAAGTGTGATGGAAAAAAAGCCACGTATGTTTTCACGTAGCTTTGACGTTTGGATTATTTTGAGTGTAGACTTCATGTAGCTTAAACTTCTTCCAAATCACTTTTCTACGAATCTTCTAAATTTCATGCGACTTCCGTTGATATTTTTTCCAAGGAGGGAACTGAAGGTTCGGAAAATTCTCGCCTAGTTGCACCTAAAGTATCCTTTACCTCTGCGAAGCCTAACAATGTTTAGGTTATGTATCATTCATTCTTACGTGATTGTCAAGTCACTTCCACGTGAAAAGTATGGTGGATGTTAACCACGTTTGTTTTCAAGTAAATCTGACGTGAAGATTGTTTACAATGCTGGTTTTCCGTAAATGCCGAAGCTGCAATCACACTAACACAATCTCACTTAAGTTGTTTACGAGTACATACAAACATATTCACCAGGATTTTTAGTAAAAATTACGTGAATTTCAGGTGAACATTACCAACATCACGTAACAATCGTCGTTTGTTCAAGACAGTTCAGTTACGTGATTTTTCACGTGAATATGACGTGATGATTATTTAGAGTGTCAGCAGTAAACAAATCGCCGAGTTTCTCTCCGGGGATCAGTACAAAAGGCCGAATCACAAAAGGCCGAACCACAGAAGGCCGAATCACAAAAGGCCGAAAATGTTCTAGCATACCACAAAAGGCCGAAAACCCAGAAGGCCGAACCACGAAAGGCCGAATGATACAAAAGGCCGAATCTCAAAAGGCCGAATCATTACAAAAAGTTTCAATCTTTCAATTAAGAGAACTTGGAATATTGACAAATTTACGTTTACTTATATTATGCTGCCCTATTAAGAAAAACTTGTCCACGTGTTTTGCAACTACTAGCAGCGATCTTAATCAATCTTATTCAGTTGAGGTATTTAACGTCAGTTCAACGTCGAAGCTCAATCTTTCAATTGAAAGAAGTTGTATGACGGTGTTTACAGAGTCAATTTGATTCCTTATATATTGCATAATAGATCAATCTTCATTGCAGTAATGAAAGCATGAACATACGGATACATATTATCACTTTAAAGTAACGGAGTAATCCAAGAGCTCTCTTTTTTCTTCCTTTGCTGACGTAGTAATCATTATCAGTAGTATTGGGAAAAGTTAAATTCCCAAATCTAATGCAAGAGCCCGAGTTAAATTCCACCGGATTCATGGCTCACAGAATCGAATTGCCGATTTGCATCAATGTAGGAGTTGTACGCTTCATGATGCATGGTTGAGCATTGTGCTAATGATGCGCACTACTCATGATCTAATTGCGACATCAGAAGCTAAACAAAATAGACTTTTTTCAATTATTATGCTTTTGACCAAAAGCTGTATAACTTGCAGTAACGCGGTGTTCCTCAATGCATATCATTTTCTCCCAATTTAAAAGAAACTGACTTCACAAGACTTCACTGAAAAATCACAAAATAATCTGCATATTCTAAATTATATTAAGTATTTGAATAAAAAAAAGTCTGAATAAAATCGGCAGACCAACAAAGTGGACCGGAGCGAGCGCGCGCGCTCCGGTCCACTTTGTTGGTCTGCCGATTTTATTCGGCCTTTGTGGTTTCGGCCTTTTTGATTCGGCCTTATGTGATTTCGGCCTTTTGTGGTTTCGGCCTTTTGTGCATTCGGCCTTTTTGGTTTCGGCCTTTTGTAATTCGGCCATTCTTGATTCGGCCTTTCGTAGTAGACCCCTCTCCGCGTACCACGACATCATCAACGTTTGAGATCTCCTGTAGGATGAGCGATCCGCCTTCGGTGGTATTAGGACTGGTGTGCATATCGCTAGGATATGGTCGTAAAGAAAAACATCCCCTCACTCATAACTGTTCGTGGAGAGGATACGGCGGTGAGTCAGGGGCTTACAGGGGACAACGGCAGACGAAGCAATTCGCTCTACAAAAGAAACCGCAAAGCCGAACAACCTCTCGCCGAAACTGTCGGATCAACCGAGCACGATTGTCAAAATTCTGCCGGACCGAACGACATCCTTCAGTTCCTGGCACGCCGAGGCTTACCATCCAGATAGCACCGACTTCACTCCCGATCAGCACGACCAACGATCCATGCAAAGCGAATGGCGACGAAACGGACAACTCGCAGACATCGCGCAGCTCAAGCACAGACAAACAGACATAACACTCGTCAAATTTCCATCGTTCACTGATGTACTGGTCGATTCAAATAATTATTAGTTGGCCAATCGATCACTCGCGCATCGGATTTGCTCGAGTTTAACATTTGCTCACAACCGCCATCTGGTTCGTAATTTGCCCAACTAACTGAAATTAACACATGTCGTTAGTGTTTCAACGACGATGTATTTGATGAGTAAATGTTCAATGTGTTATGCCTGTTTGTCTGTGGCTCAAGCATCAATCGACGTTTACGTAGCCGACGATCACCTCCTCCAGGTAAAAAGATGAGACACGAGAACGAAATCCACGAACACAGCCGATGCTTCGAGGATGATTCGCAAAAGTAATGGAGCACACCAGCGTGAATATCGGAACCGTCAATATCAACACTATAACAAACACAAACAAAATAAACGCACTCCGTATGTTCATTCGTATAGCCCAGCGGTTCTCAACCTGGGGTACATGTACCCCTGGGGGTACCTTTGCTGACCCCGGGGGTACCTCGGACAAAAATGCGTAATGGCGGAAGTATTACAGTTCCAATAAAAACTTATTGACATAGATTTGATATATTTTTATTCTAATGCTGTGTAATGTACATAATATGCATGGTGATGGGTAAATCAAAAACATTTGTATCCTGTCCACCCCAACCAGTACAGTGTATAAAGGACTGTGGGACAAAAGCTCATTAGGACAAAACGTTGAATGATTTATCATCAGACTAAGGCCGGAGTGGCCTGTGCTGCACATAAAAGACTTCTCCATTCAGCTCGGTTCATGGCTGCACTTCGCCAACCACGCAGTCTGCGGAGGGTCCGCAAGTCGTCCTCCACCTGATCGATCCACCTTGCCCGCTGTACACCTCGCCTTCTTGTTCCCGTCGGATCGTTGTCGAGAACCATTTTTACCGGATTACTGTCCGACATTCTGGCTACGTGCCCGGCCCACCGCAGTCTTCCGATTTTCACGGTGTGAACGATGGATGGTTCTCCCAACAGCTGATGCAACTCGTGGTTCATTCGCCTCCTCCACGTACTGTCCGCCATCTGCAACCCACCATAGATGGTACGCAACACTTTCCTTTCGAAGACTCCCAGTGCGCGTTGGTCCTCCACGAGCATCGTCCAGGTCTCGTATCCGTAGAGAACTACCGGTCTTATAAGCGTTTTGTAGATAGTCAGTTTGGTACGACGGCGAACTCTATTCGATCGAAGCGTCTTGCGGAGTCCAAAGTACGTACGATTTCCAGCCACTATGCGTCTCCGAATTTCTCTGCTGGTATCGTTATCGGCGGTCACCAGTGAGCCCAAGTACACGAATTCTTCAACCACCTCGATTTCGTCACCACCGATAGAAACTCGTGGTGGGTGGCTCACATTGACCTCTCTTGAGCCTCTTCCTATCATGTACTTCGTCTTCGGCGTGTTGATGACTAGTCCAATCCGTTTAGCTTCGCTTTTCAGTGTGATGTAGGCTTCCTCCATCCTCTCAAAGTTACGTGCCATGATATCAATGTCGTCGGCGAAACCAAATAACTGGACGGACTTCGTGAAAATCGTACCACTCGTGTCAATCCCTGCCCTTCGTATTACTCCCTCCAAAGCGATGTTGAATAGCAGACACGAAAGACCATCGCCTTGCCGTAACCTTCTACGGGTTTCGAAGGGACTCGAGAATGCCCCTGAAACTCGAACTACGCACATCACCCGATCCATCGTCGCCTTGATCAACCGTATCAGTTTATCCGGAAATCCGTTTTCGTGCATTAGCTGCCATAGCTGGTCCCGATCGATTGTATCATATGCGGCTTTGAAGTCGATAAATAGATGATGTGTGGGCACGTTGTATTCGCGGCATTTCTGCAATACCTGACGTATGGCGAACACCTGGTCTGTGGTAGAGCGTTCACCCATAAATCCCGCCTGGTACTGCCCCACGAACTCTCTTGCAATTGGTGTTAGTCGACGGCATAAAATTTGGGAGAGTACCTTGTAGGCGGCGTTCAGCAATGTGATTGCGCGGTAGTTGCTACAATCCAGCTTATCGCCCTTTTTGTAGATGGGACACACGACACCTTCCATCCACTCCTGCGGCAGAACCTCATCCTCCCAAACCTTGGTAATCACCCAGTGCAGCGCTCGAGCCAGTGCTTCACCACCGTGTTTAAACAGCTCTCCTGGTAGTTGGTCAACTCCAGGGGCTTTGTTGTTTCAGCCGGCCGATCTCCTCCTGGATTTCCTGGAGATTCGGAGCCGGAAGTCGCATGTCCTGCGCGCGTGCTCCTAGGTTCATTACCATACCGCCACCGTTGTCTGCCATATCGCCATTCAGGTGCTCTTCGTAGTGCTGCCGCCACCTTTGGATCACCTCACGCTCGTTCGTAAGAAGGTTCCCGTTTATGTCCTTACACATATCGGGCTGTGGCACGTGGCCCTTACGTGAACGGTTCAACTTCTCATAGAACTTTCGTGCGTTATTAGCGCGGTACAGTTCCTCCGTCTCTTCACGGTCTCGATCTTCCTGCTGGCGCTTTTTCCTCCGGAAAATCGAGTTTTGTCTGTTCCGCGCCCGTTTGTATCGTGCCTCGTTCGCCCTCGTGCGGTGTTGCAGCAATCTCGCCCATGCTGCATTCTTCTCCTCAACTAACTGCTCACATTCGCCGTCATACCAGTCGCTTCTCTGATCCGGAGCCACCGTGCCTAGTGCAGCGGTTGCGGTGCTACCAATGGCGGATCGAATATCTCTCCAGCCATCTTCAAGAGATGCTGCGCCTAGCTGCTCTTCCGTTGGGAGTGCCACTTCCAGCTGCTGCGCGTAGTCTTGGGCTAGTCTACCGTCTTGTAGCCGCCCAATGTTAAGACGCGTTTTGGTCACCGTCGAGAGTTTTGAGCGCAGACATACTGCGACGAGGTAGTGGTCGGATTCAATATTCGCACTGCGGTAAGTGCGTACGTTCGTGATGTCATAGAAGAATTTACCGTCGATTAGAACGTGGTCGATTTGGTTTTCCGTTACTTGATTAGGTGATTTCCATGTGGCCTTGTGGATATTCTTCCGGGGGAAGAAAGTGCTTCGAACTACCATTCTGCGGGAGGCTGCAAAGTTTATGCATCGTTGGCCGTTGCCGTTCGATACGGTATGCAGACTATCCGGTCCGATGACCGGTCTACACATTTCCTCCCTTCCTACCTGAGCGTTCATGTCACCGATGACGATTTTGACGTCCCGCAGTGGGCATCCATCGTATGTCTGCTCCAGCTGCGCATAGAACGCTTCTTTCTCGTCGTCGGATCTCCCTTCGTGTGGGCAGTGCACGTTGATGATGCTATAGTTGAAGAAACGGCCTTTTATCCTCAGCTTGCACATCCTTGCGTTGATTGGCTGCCACCCAATCACGCGTTGGCGCATCTTTCCCAGCACTATGAAGCCGGTTCCCAGCTCGTTGGTGGTGCCACAGCTTTGGTAGAAGGTAGCCGCTCGATGCCCGCTTTTCCACACTTTCTGTCCTGTCCAGCAGATTTCCTGCAGCGCTACGACATCGAAGTTGCGGGGATGTAATTCATCGTAGATTATCCTATCGCAACCTGCGAAGCCTAGTGACTTGCAGTTCCATGTTCCAAGCTTCCAATCGTGATCCTTTATTCGTCGCCTAGGTCGTTGCCGATTGTATCGAGTCGTATTATCTTCTATGTCGTTCGTAATAGTTGTTTTTAAAGGCGGCTTATTGGGCCTGCGCAAACCTCCTGTCTCGTCGGAGGGCCGTCGTGTCAGGGCTGTTTAGCGTCCCACCTAACACCAGGACTCGGGCTTGTGCGCTTTGAGCGGCACACGGTCGCTTTGGCGGAGCCTACTTGCGGATACATGCAGCTTTTTATAGAGGTTTAACAGGGCCCACTGTCAAACCCCACCACATCCTAGGCAGGCGCCACAACTCGCAGATGGCCTGGGGAGGGATCGTCAAGCCCTTGGACATAGTTCCTGCTGCCCCCAATACGTTGAATGAACAAATTTAGAAAAATTTCGATGTAATCTACCGAAACGAGAATGTTGAAAATATTCTAAACTAAAATCTAGAATCTAAAGGTTCGAAAGCCTTTATTTGATAGACATGAAGGTCTTTTTCCGAAAAGCTCAGTTATACTTCGTTGCAGGAAGCTTGGCAGCCTCCTTTCAAGAGGCTCCTTCTGGAGCAGCTTGTATACTTTCTTTCAAGAAGTTCGGAAGCCTCCATCGAGGAGGCTCGGAAGTCTCCTTCCAAGAGGCTTGGAAGCCTCCTTTCAAGAGGCTCGGAAGCCTTCTTTCAAGAGGCTCGGAAGCCTCCTTTCAAGAGGTTCGGAAGCCTCCTTTCAAGAGGCTCGGAAGCCTCCTTTCAAGAGGTTTGGAAGCCTCCTTTTAAGAGGCTCGGAAACCTCCCTTCAAGAGGCTTGGAAGCCTCCTTTCAAGAGGCTCGGAAGCCTCCTTTCAAGAGGCTCGGAAGCCTCCTTTCAAGAGGCTCGGAAGCCTCCTTTCAAGAGGCTCGAAAGCCTACTTTCAAGAGGTTTGGAAGCCTCCTTTCAAGAGGCTCGGAAGCCTTTATTTGACAGATATGAAGGCCTTTTTCTGAAAAGCTCAGTTATACTTCGTTGCAGGAAGCTTGGAAGCCTCCTTTCAAGAGGCTCCTTCTGAAGCAGCTTGTATGCTTCCTTTCAAGAAGTTCGGAAGCCTCCATTGAGGAGGCTTGGAAGCCTGCTTTCAAGAGGCTCGGAAACCTCATTTCAAGAGGCTCGGAAGCCTCCTTTCAAGAGGCTCGGAAGCCTCCTTTCAAGAGGCTCGGAAGCCTCCTTTCAAGAGGCTCGGAAGCCTCCTTTCAAGAGGCTCGGAAGCCTCCTTTCAAGAGGCTCAAAGCCTCCTTTCAAGAGGCTCAGAAGCCTCCTTTCAAGAGGCTCAGAAGCCTCCTTTCAAGAGGCTCAGAAGCCTCCTTTCAAGAGGCTCCAGCCTCCTTTCAAGAGGCTTGGAAGCCTCCTTTCAAGAGGCTCAGAAGCCTCCTTTCAAGAGGCTCAGGAAGCCTCCTTTCAAGAGGCTCAGAAGCCTCCTTTCAAGAGGCTCAGAGCCTCCTTTCAAGAGGCTCAAGCCTCCTTTCAAGAGGCTCGGAAGCCTCCTTTCAAGAGGCTCGGAAGCCTCCTTTCAAGAGGCTCGGAAGCCTCCTTTCAAGAGGCTCGGAAGCCTCCTTTCAAGAGGCTCGGAAGCCTCCTTTCAAGAGGCTCGGAAGCCTCCTTTCAAGAGGCTCGGAAGCCTCCTTTCAAGAGGCTCGGAAGCATTGGGTGTTACATTCTTGTTAACACGATCAATGATGATCGTATTTAACGAGACGAATTCGAATTTTGACTTCGACAATAAACAATAAACAAAAAACGATTTTCGATCCGTGTAGCAAATGAATTCTAGTGTTAAGGTGCTATATGTGAGAACCCCAATCAAATATCTAGATTTCATGTAAAACAATTCCCTCATTTGCCGAATGGCCTGCAAATTAATCATAATCATAATCACAAGACACTTACCCTGAAATCCTCCTTTGCGGTGCCAAGCCACGAACTGGACGCGAAATAGACGCTCTCGGACACGGCGTACCCAGTGCAGAGACTGGACGTGTACGCCCTCGGGAAAACCACTACGAATTGGCCCGGTTGCTGTTCGGTGCGGCACAGCGACACATTCCGATCGGTCAGCATGTGCGGCGGCACCATCGCTGTATCACAGGGCAACCAAATGGTCTTGTTCTGGCAATGGGTCGGTACCAACTGCGTCAAGGCTGCCCGGAAGTTTGAATTTTGATCGTCCGGGACACCGTACCAAATCTTACTGGCACCGGTGTGCAAATACTCGATCCATGGTAAACCGTGAGGGTCACGGTACCAGCAACAAGCACTGAACAGCATTCCCACGTGCAGTGTTGGAATTGTGATGCCCATTACCGGACCAAGCGAACGAAGTATCGAGCTGCTGTTGTTCGTGAAGACTTTGAGATTCCATGGATGTTTCGCACAGGAAGATCCCTTAACCTTGGGCGCCGGGAAGCCGAAACCGTAAGCACTAGAATCAATCGATCCGGAATGAACACAAACATGACTATCGCGGACTGCCACATGCCGCCAGTATTCGCTTTCAATTTCCGCAACGGTCGGCTCTGAATTTTTAAACCACAGTGCCATCGTATTCCTTGCTATCCGGAAGAATTGATTCAACGGCATATTTCGACCCTTCATAATGCATTCCATCGATCGCTCGTCGTCTTCTTCTTCCTCGTTTGACTCCTCCTCGTCCTCATCCGAATCGCCACTGTTGCGTATATCGGAGCTCACACACTTATCTGCATTCCGACGAGCTTTTGCCTCGCGTTTAGCCCAATCTGCTTCCACTTCGTCGAACAGCTTTTGTCTTTCGGCTGGTGACAAAGTGTCGTACGGAAGAAGATATTTACAGTAAATGTCGTCCAGTTTCGAAACGCGATCATGCGCCGCTTTTGGAATGCACATGTCTTCCGACACACGAGCCCATTTTTTCTTTTCGATAACCTCTTTAAGGCCACCAAGTTCTTGCACCGTATGATATAATCGGGGCAGATCCACTTCCATCCCACCGATCAACGGCGGATTTTGCAAGTTGATACTCTGAGTGGCCAAGTATTTTTTGATGGCGGCATATTCTTTAGCACTTGGTCCCCAGCGATGCAACATTTTGTGAACGTACTGATTGTAGGCCATGAAGCGCATGTCATCAGCTATTCGGCATTCCGGTTTAAAGCTTGCGGGTGGTATAATACGACAAATGCCAAATCGAGCCGCCACAGGTGCAATCCGTTCGATGTACTCAATGGGATCGTGGAATTCCTTATCATTTGGCTTGAAAACGGGGGCTTCCACCATTTGAGGAGGATCGTCCCGCCGCGGAAAGGCCGTGTTATTGTCCGGTTGCACTTGAGTGTCAATTTTGCCCTTTGCTTTGGCATTCTTCGATCTTTGTGACGAGTTGAGTGACGAATTAGAGTTAATGCGCGAGAGACCCCCTCGGGTGTCTTCAGGAGCTGGAGTGGAAGGAGCCGTCACTGTCACCGGAGGAGGAGCCGGTGATTTGTCAGCTGCTGTCGATTCGTTTGATTTGAATCGAGGCTGCACTGTGCCGACGGGCACCATCTTGGAGATTCCATCCTTGCTCATGCTCGGGCCAGCCGCCATGAGACTTTTAACCAACTCTTGCACGTTCATTGATTCCGGGATAGGTGTAGTATTAGATCCCATCTGCGCTTTAGTGACAAGCTTGGCGTGCATTATTACCCTCTGATTAGGGCCTTCCGGACCTTCCGTTCCTAGTTTCACTGCAACACCTTGGATGAGTTGATCCGCTTTACCACTTCCGGCCGCATTCGGACCTTGTAATGGTATGTAAAAAGTATGTCCTTCGTCATCCGAATCGTCAGCATTGGCTTTCTTTTCATCCACTGACTTTTTCGATGTTTCCGCTTTGTTACTATCCAATGGAACTGCTATGGCAGCAGTTTTGGAACCTTCCTCAGGACTTAGCGTTAAACTAACTCCAGGTTGAACTCCTGATTTTGCCGGCGTGCTCAAGTTGATAGGTTTTTGGAATGTCGAAGTCGAGGACGCAGGTTTTTCCTCCTGCACAGTCTGCTTCTTGTTCTGGGTAGGTTGGTTAGGAACTGGGGCCTGAGCTTCGTCCCGTACAGATGAATTACAAGACTCTCTGCGGCTATGTCGTCGGAAAGGCGTAGCCAAAGGTGTAAAGTTATCTTCATTGTCAAATGAATACACACTCGCTTCGTTGTTCGGCGAAAATGCTCCAAATTTGTTCGGAGCCGTCAAATTTGATGATTTGGTTGACGACTTTAAGGCCTCTTGTTTGTAGACGGGAGTTCTACCTTGCTTATAGATTGGTTTTCGATCGGCCGATGACGTTGCTGCTGAGGTCGTGGTAATTGTTGCTGCAGCCGTTGTAATGGGCGTGGGCACAGTTGTTGCAGGTGCAGCTTCGGCTTTCGTTTTCTTACTCTCTTTTTTGGTTTCTTTCTTTACTGGAGACGGCGAACGCATTTTGGCAGGTGTTGGAGGTTTTATCTTTTCTTCTTCTTTTATTTCCTCTTTCGGTTTTTTCTCTGGAACTTTGGGTGGTTCTGGTGCAGGTTCCTTATCGACTTCCTTTTCCGGCTTAACAGTAACCGGCTTGGCTTTCAGAGTTGGCCCTCTCGAACCGCTTCCACTGGGTTGAGGAGTTGTTGGTTTCACTTCCTCTTCCTTTTTGGGCTGAGCGGGTTCTGGAGTAGGATTTGGCGCCTCAACAGCCGGCGTTGGCTCCTGTTTGTTTTCTACTAATTTCTCCCAAGCAATTGCGGGGGGCGTCGGGACGGGTGTTTTAGGAGTTTCGAGAATTTTTAGATCGCCTTCCATATCGTCCGGCACTGGAGACCACGACGTTTCATCAATCCATTTTTGGATTTGTTCGTGTGTCATATTGACCTTGGTTTTCCGTCTGTCCCGTGGGGATAAATGCCCGCCGAGTAGTGATTCGGTCAGCACGGGAGGACCCAGCGGTGGTTTGTGTACGGAACCACACTTACCCAATGTACATTTGGTATCAAGCGGTCCAGAGCTCTGAGCTAAGCTTACGCTCGCTATTCCGAATATTTTTTCCGACTCTTCTTTGCTGGGTAGTAAGTTGCCGAGAAGCGAATTAGATTTAGGGGCCACCGGCGACGTTGGCGAGTTTTGTTCAAAGCCTTTGAGGAAGTCTGCTTCGTCCAAATTAAAATCGTTTTTAACATTTCGGTTGAACGGAATTTCCGGTTGTGCAGAAGTCGCAGGTTTATCCGAAAAGATTTCCGGTGAGGTGATGGGAAGTGGTTTAATCGAGCGAATGAACGGTTGTTGAGGCTGCGCCACCGGTTGCTTCACTGGAGATGTGCTCGCTTCAGCTGCTGTTGATTGGAATGTATTGTCGTGAGATTTGTTAACGCGCGCCGGAGTTAAATCGTCTGTTACAGGGGATCGTAATATTTCCGGACTGGTTAGCTGAGGTGGAAGACTGAGCTTTTGTGGGGTAACAACCTTGGGACTGGAAGTTATAGGCGATGTGGACATTTTGGTAGGAGTTTTCACTGGAGTAGGCGCTTTGGGAACAGGCGAAGGAAGCCTTTCTATTGTTGGCGGCGGGTCGTCCACTTTCGGAGGAATATTCTCAATTGTTGGTTCTTCTGGTTTTATCTCTTCCGTTATTGGTTCAACCACAGGATCTTTGATTGGAGAAGCCTTTACCGGACTCTTTTTTGCAGGAGATTTTCTTGTTTTTCTCTCCTTTTGTTTCTGTCGTGTTTGGTTTTTCTTACGCTGGAATTTAGTTGCCAGAGGTTCTTCATCAGAATCACTGAAACTTTTCTCTATATGTTTAGAGTCTTCTACATTATCATTGATCTTTTCCACTGTTTCCGTAAGTATCGGTTCCGGTGTTTTCTCTTTTTGCTTTGTCTCGTCAATCTCTTTTTTCTTTTTTCCTTTTTTATTTGCCACTGTTTTAGAATCCTTCTTGCCGGCGTTAGCCTTGAGCTCATTTTCCATTTTTTCCAACCTCCGTACATTTGGTAGCTCTAAGCTATCCAGCGACGAAGCATCATCGTCAGATTTGTCGTCGTGATTCAGCTTACGTCCAATCAACTCCATGTATAAAGTAGCTGCTTCCTTCGTCTTACGACTGGGCCGAGTGCTCACTTCGGCTACTGGTTCTGGTGTTTTCTTTGATTTCTTCTCCTCCACGGAAGGCGGTTCAGTGGCAGCCGCTGGTTCTGCCTTCTTTTTCTTAGCTGTACTTTTCTTTGATGGTGTCTTTGCATGTGATTCTGGAGGAGATTTCAGCGTTTGCTTTTCAGGAGACAGATCTGGTTTCTCTTCTATTGTTTTAGTAAACTCTTCTGCAGGCTTGGAGACTGGAGGAGTTTTATTCTTATTCTTATTGTTGTTTGTAGATTCTGAAGATAACACTTTATTTTCAGATTTTGTTCCTTCTGAAACAGGACCGGGTGGCGGTGGAGGCGATTCTTTCCTTTTGCGACCACGTGCCGCTCTTTTTTGCACGAGTGGAACTTCCACGATGGGATCGGATTTTTTGGAGCTCACGTCAGATCTTCTGCTTGCTGACTCGGATCGGCGTGCCTTCTTTTCTGGAAGTTCTTCCAAGGATTTTTCCGGAATTGGTTCCGATTTTCTACTCTTTTTAGTGTTCAGAGATTTTGCGTTAGCTTTTTTTCTGGCTGCCCGTTTGAGAAGCGGTTCATCATCATCTGAAGAAAATTCTTGTACAGCAGATGGTTCAGGCTCTACCACTTTTTCACTTTTTTCTACCACCGGAGTTGGAGCAGGCGTGGGTGGCTTAACTGGGGTGACAGGCCTCATTGTTGGGCTTCTCAATGCGGATAGCCTTGTAGTACGTTTTTCTGTATCTTCAGCATCTAGTGATTTTTTCTTAACCCCTTTCGTTTTCACCTTTTGAGTATCTTCTTTAGTTTCTTTTGGGGGTAACGCATCTTCTATTTGTTCATCTTTCTTCACTTCAATATTTTTCATTTCTACATCATCTTTGTTCAAAACAATCTTAACATCTATCAATTCCTGTATCTCTTGCTTATCAATTTGTTTTGGTGACTTTTTAGCAACTTTCTTCTTCACTGGCTTCTTCTTAGTTGAATTACCCTTTTCCTTTTTAATATTCTTTTCTTCTCCATTATCACAAACTTCATTATCTTTCTTCCCATCGTCTTCGTCGGCATCCAAATCCAACCTACTTTTCACGGCACTCGCTCTAGTCTGTTTGTTATATGCGGTATGTCTTAATTTGGCCATTCGTTGTTCGTGGTATTTTTTTCTCAACGCTTGCACTGTTTGAACTCTTCTATTTTCCGGGTGTTGCTCTGCACGCTTCCTTACCGCAAACGGCATGAATGCAGGCTTCTCTGGAACTACTTCTGGTTTATCCTCTTTTATATCTCTTTCTTTGGCGGGAGTTGGACTGGCCGCTGCAGATATGGATTTCTTTTTACTACTTTCCGGCTCATCCTGCTTGATTGGGGTAGTATCCAGTTGTTGCGCAGAACTTGCGCTGGATTTTGCAACCGTTTTTGATGTCGATGACGACGGAAGCGTTGGTCTGTTTCCAGAACTTGAAGCGTTCTGTTGCTGTGCGGCTGTGTTGAAAAAATCTAAACTGGGCGGCAGAACCGGCGTACCTCGGTAGCAAAGAAACGTTAGAAAGTCTTCGGTATTCGGGCGCATGTTGGGCAACAATTCCGGAATTGGACCGGCTTCGGCTCCACCTTGCGCTCGACTTTGTGCATCTCTGGTTGCGTTCGTTGGATTGGTACTGAAGTTTAGATATGCGGACGTAGAAGCGACGCCCTGGCCTTGAGCGAACTTACGTTGAGCTTGCACTTTTGGCCTGAGGGATGAAAGGAAAGAAAAGAGATAATGAAATAGATACTTACAAGTAAAAAATGTTATGTTGTTTTTATAAGGTTTCTAATACTTTTTTGTCAAAGCAGAGCTTAAATGATATGCAAAAGCAAGACCCAGAGATGATGGTACCTTTCTCGTAAGAAAAACACATAAGATAGGTTAAAATTGCACTTCAGGTAGTTTTTGCGTTCGTTTGAATGCGTTGTAGCAATATCAGATTTTTTTCGATTCTAAACTTGTTTTTTTGGGATGGTGGGGGGTGTGGTGGGTTCTTGAAAAAAAAACAATGTTTTCTTGCTAACTCTGGAAAGCAATGGTTGATTGGGCCAATTTTCAGTAGGAACAACTAAACTGTGTTCTGCGGCGAATGAAACTTTTTGGATGCAAATCGGATAATGCTAAGTATTGAAATGTGCCTTACATTTTTGTACACATACAGACATCACCTCAATTTGTCGAGCTGAGTCGATTGGTATATGATATGAAGACTGAATCACCGTTTTCGTCTGAAGACTGAATCACAAACTGAAAACTTGACATCTAGCATTAAACAACGGACACGAAATTTACACAACACCCAGTAGACCAGTGGAGAATTTTCCGCGTCACGAAAAATTTACTACTTACCAGGGACCAGGGTGTGAATCGAACCCACACTTCACAGCACATGCGTCTAATACGACTGGCGTCGCTAATCGCACGGCCACGAAGCCTACCATGTAATACTTTGGGTATCCGTGCACTCTATCCAGTGGCGTTTCCTTACCCTCAAACTACATGTTCAACGAATTCGAATTTGCAATTGTTTTGCACGTAACTGCATGGAATGAGTAGATTTCGATAAGCTTAATGCAATATAGTAATTTTATTTCTTCCAAGCACTGTGAAAATACCGAAATTTTCCATTTTTCTGTCGTTGAACAGGTAAAAAGTGAGGTTACGAGACGCCCTGATTCTATCTAAAGTTCCGTTTTAGAGTGATGCTATAGCCTTTACATATACTTTGTAACTTTGCATAAGCCAAATAACTTACTTCTTAATAACTTTGTAACAGCAATGCAACGTATTGAAAGTTATGGGCTTAGGAATTCTATACCTAGCGTACAAGTCTGACGCAGTGTCTCTACTTAACCCTTCATAAGGCAGTGGCAACTATATTGCCACCAACAAATTATATGTTTTTCTATTTATTAACAAGAGCTTTACTTATTATTTTCCATGTAGTGGCTTTATTTGCTTCCTAGTAACACCCCAGATGCATTTGAGCCATAAAAAAATTAAAATATCAATTTGAGGACAGCTTTTTTATGAACAGATCGTAAGTTTCGAGTGGAAGAACGATTTTCATATATTTTTCCCGTTGGTATTAATTATTTTGAATCTCCTGTGTTAGATTATTCCGTGATTAGCGTGAAAAAAGCTTTGCCATTCTGTATATTAGGTTTTTGGATTTTTGGGAACAAAGGCGCAAAAAAAATGTTTTTCGCTTATAATGCGTTTACCGACTAGGATTTTTCACCAACAAATGTGACGTGCCTTGATTTGACTGGTTTTACGTAAAACCTAATTTTTGAAAATCTTTTATTTATTTTTGTTGTTGCCTGTTTTCCCGCTTGCCGGACAGTGGCAACTATATTGCCACCAATGTTGTCCCGCTTGCCGGGCAGTGGCAACTATATTGCCACTAATTTTTCAATGTTTCTGAACTGTTTAATGTATAACAAACATACATTTGAGTTTAATACCATGTCAACATTGTGTGCTATTGTTGTTTTTGTTAATTTATTGTTTAGATTCGTCTGCCTTATAAAGGGTTAAGGGTTTCTGCGCGCGTGTACAAAATTCACGAACCACTCAAAAAACTCTACATTTTCTTGTGCAATAAGGTTTGCACTTAGGATTGCTATAGCTGAAATGTGAGAATAAGATCGGATCGGGTATTAGTTGGCAGATGAGTATCAGTCTCGGATCTGCATAACAGATGCCTATATTGTCGTTTTTTTTCTCCATTCTGTACCCTAAATTGATTTCGAATGTTCTAAATTATCAGCCGAATCATGTACAGGTAATAAACACTATAAACACTACTAGATTTATAAACCTATAGTCGATTCTTTTCATCGATGACTACCGACTGAACAACATTGTCTCTACTTTGCCTCCCGTCCGAAGAACCGTTTTTTGTTCATGATTATAGAACATTCGCTTTTGGACCTCCGATGAGGTAAATTAAACGACCCTCGAATATCTCTCCAGCCGTCTTCAAGAGGAGGTGCGCCTAGTTGCTCTACCGTTGGAAGTGCCACTTCCAGATGCTGCGGCTAGTGTACAGTTTTGTAGCCGGCCAATGTTTAGCTGCGGTGAACGACTTCGACGCGTGTTGCACACCGTCGAGAACGACGCACTGCAGTAAGTGTGGACGCTCGTGATGCCGGAGAATAATTTACCATCAATTAGAACGTGGTCGATTTGGTTTTCCGTTGCTTGATTAGGATTTGGTGATTTCCATGTGGCCTTTCATCCTCCTTGCGGGGGGAGGAAGTGCTTCGGACAATCGGGAGGCTGCAAAGTTTATGCATCGTTGGCCGTTGTCGTTCACCAAATCACGCGTTGGCGCATCTTGCCCAACACTGTGGATAAGGTTTCCAGCTCGTTGGTGGTGCCACAGCTTTGGTAGATAGTAGTCGCTGGATGCCCACTTTTCCATAATTTCTGTCCTGTCCGGCAGGGTTGTAAATATTCGGCAGCACTGGATGAAGGTGATGTTTTTTATATCATGTTTTTATTCTCTTCCTGCTTTGAAATCAACCTCACATTCTCGGAGAGGCAGAAAAGTAAACAACAGAACTCACATCACCCACTGCGCCGCGAAGATGAAATTTACCACAGCAAAATGTACACATTCACCCAGCAAATTGAAACAATTCACCACGCGTTTAAATGGGCCACTCACAGTCATACGGTAAGGCGCGAGCTGAGCAGCCTGTCAGAGTGACTTGTGAGTGGCTGAATGCGAAATTGAATTGTCGGTGCTGGAAATTATTTTTCGGCTGCACCCAGTCGCACTCACCACGGCGGCGATGAAGCCGACTGCAGATTATACTGAGATCCATGTTTTTCACTGCATTGACTGTGAAATATTTCTACCCTGCTGTCCGGCAACTTTCCTGCAGCGCTACGACGTGGAAGTTGCTGGGATGTAAATCATCGTAGATTATCCTGTCAGTCGCACCTGTGAAACCTAGTGACTTGCAGTTCCATGTTCCAAGCTTCTAATCGTGATCCTTTATTCCTTGCCGTATTCCCGTCCTTGCTGATTGCATCGAGTCGTATTATCTTCTATGTCGTTCGTAATGATTGCTTTTATAGTTGGCTTATTGGGCCTGCGCAAACCTCCTGTCTCGTCGGAGGGCCGTCGTGTCGGGGCTGTTTAGCGTCCAACCTAACACCATGACTTGGGCTTGGGCTGATATTCGATCATACCCAAGTAACCAGTGAAAACCACCCACATCCGAGTTTAGTATTGAAGAAAATTCACCGAATGAAAAGGTTAATTCATGGCTGCAACATGATGCATCGAGGACTCAAATAGCACCCAGGGTTCCCGAACCTGAGAATCATCACATCGTTACTCTACGACCAGCGCCAGCCGTGCCATCAAACCTTGCGGACCTCACGATGCGCCGAAACATTCGCAGACCGTCGATAGTAACACAACAAAGTGGTAACGACCACAGCCAAGTACCACCGAGAAGCATTAGATTTGCGCATTCCAGCGTACACGATTTCGAACCCGTCCAACGATCTACCCCAAGGCGACAACATATTCAGTTAGAGTGTGAAAACAACCTGTCTCGCGTGAGTTACGTTTAGCGGTTCTCCATAAACCGTGAACCACACAGGTACTATCGTCAAGCACATCTTGCGTCATACCCTAACGAGATACAGATACTTGATAGCTCTTGAAATAGACAATTACCCAAATCTAGCCCTATTTTTAACCTCTCTCCTATTCTGGATGTACAAGGAGTTCTACGGATGCAGGGAAGGACAGGAAACTGTGAATATGCTACGATGGATTCTAAAAACCCGATAATTCTCCCAAAGGATCATCGAATTACAAGACTATCATGTCAGATACCACCACTGCAATTACGAAACGGTGGTGAATGAACTGTTTACAAAAGTGTTAGAACGAACTGTCAACGGTGCAAGAACCAGCCCCTTCCTGATGGGTGATTTACCAGCTGCAAGACTTGGGACATTCACCAGACCGTTCACCGTTCGTTCATTCATTGGAGTCGATTATTTCGTCCCAATTTCTAGTCGGATGAAGGCTCGAGAAAAGATGGGGTGTGCTTATAACCTTAACTATACCAGCGATTCATTTCGAAATAGCGCACTTTTTGACCGCTGACTCGTGTATCATGGTTCTGAGAAATTTTATGGCACGGAGAGGTGTGCCAATAAACATTTTCAGCGATCGAGGCACAAACCTTATAGCAACAAACAAAGAACTTGAAGCGGCGTTAAAAGAGATGAACCAAGAAAATTCCTTCCTCCTGCTTCCCCTCATATGGGTGGGAGTTGGGAGCGGCTTGTACGTTCCGTAAAAGTTAACCTGCAGAGAATGAGGCCTCAGCGTAATCCGACGGACGAATCACTACGTAACACTTTGGCGGAAATCGAAAATACGGTCAACACGCGTCCTTTGACATTTGTGTCTACCAAAGACCCTGATGCTCCTGTCCATTTTCTGCTGAGGTCATCTAGTGGATTGGCATGGCGGGCTTCACAAGCAAAAGCAAACATTTTCTGGGGTAGATGGGAACGTTACTCTTTGCCTGAACTTACTAAGCGTACAAAATGGTTTGGTAAAGTGAAGCCAATTGAGATGAATGCCATTGTGGTGGTAGTGGACCCTGGATTACCAAGAAACTGTTGGCCACTGGGACGTTTCGTATCAGGTAAAAAAAAGGAGAGACGATCAGGTGAGATCAGTTACAGTGCAGACGCAAACTGGAATCTACGAGCGGCCAACTTCCAATTTAGCAGTGCTTGGTGTTCGACGCAGGGGGGGGGTGGAGTTGTCAGGGCAAGATAAGGTCCTTTGAGAAATAAGTTTATAACAAAGGCAAAAAATTTCTCAGTATAATTTTCAATGATGTTTTAACATCTAACGAAACAAATATTGCGTAGACAGTTCAATTCAACAACACTTACTTAATTAATGATTTTGTGTATTATTTCATTTCATTTATTTAGTTAACATCTAAACGGATAACACTGAATCAACAATTTGACGCCACAATGCACGGTTCGAGGCCGCATCTCTCCATCCTCGGATACGCCCCACGCTCGCCAAGTCGTTCTGCACCTGGTCTGCCCATGTTGCTCGTTGCGCTCTACGCCGTCTCGTACCTGCCGGATCGGAAGCGAACACCATCTTTGCAGGGTTGCTGTCCGGCATTCTTGCAACATGTCCTGCCCATCGTACCCTTCCGGCTTTAGCTACCTTCTGGATACTGGGTTCGCCGTAGCAATTTTTCCTGTCACGTTTATTTCTCCCAATCTTTCAAAAATTTAATTTCTGTTCAAGTGTTTTCAAGTGTGTTCAAAAGTTTAGTTTGCGGGCTCAATCACTGAACGGATTGAATTGAGTTCCTTAATTCAAGTGTGAACAGATCAACTTTCAATTAATATCCGAAAAAAAATCGTTTGTAAATGCTACTAAAACCCACTGGAGGAGCCACGAAGAATTCTGGAGAATCTCGTCTGTGCAGAGCGTTGGAAAGCTACAAGAACTACATCAGAATAGTGCGGAAGCAGGTCCATACGGATACCGAGACCAGCCATGAATATTTTGAACAAATCTTTCATCGATGTCTTCTAACGAACTGCGGCTGAGGCTTCCGGTCTATCGCAGTACTACAAACGCTCAACTAATACCAACAGCGATATCCAAACAGCTGTCCGTATGTTGCTACAGGGAAAGTTAGCACAGTACTTTTTATGAGGTTGCTATAGCCGTCACCAAGCATACCAGGTCCAAGAAGAAGCGTAGCTTTCTGTTAACAAGCTCACATTCAAGCTAGATGTTGCCCAGGAATGCAGTCTTAGGGACATGGGCAGTAAGTCAATTAATGGGAGGTGAAACAGGAAGGTAAGCTCTAATTTTACTTTACTCAATCAAAATTAGTTCAAAGTTCATGCTCCAGTTGATTTGGTCTTCTTCTTCTTATTGGCATTACATCCCCACACTGGGACAGAGCCGCCTCGCAGCTTAGTGTTCATTAAGCACTTCCACAGTTATTAACTGCGAGGTTTCTAAGCCAGGTTACCATTTTTGCATTTGTATATCATGAGGCTAACACGATGATACTTTTATGCCCAGGGAAGTCGAGACAATTTCCAATCCGAAAATTGCCTAGACCGGCACCGGGAATCGAACCCAGCCACCCTCAGCATGGTCTTGCTTTGTAGCCGCGCGTCTTACCTCAGTTGATTTGGTACCACTCTTAATAGCGTAAAGTAAGCACTCTTTACTAAGCTATGCGGTTATCATACTTTATTTAAATTAAACACCAAAAGGCTTGGCTATCAACTGATTTATGGAGCAATTGACTATATTTAATGTTTGCTCTTGAACATCGTTTATTTTTAATAATATTGAACAAATTTCTAACGTAAATGAAAAAGTGTAATATGTGATGAACGTCGTGGACACCGAATCCCTTAAAATATTGTGTTAAATGCCACATATATAAGTTACATGACATGACCCGCACTATTCCATTAAGAACACGGACGTATTACCAATTATACAACAGCTGCCCTTGCGAGAAAACTGTCCCATAACCAGCTAATAACGGTGGCATATGAGTCAATTCCCCGTATCCATCGAATCCTACTTTAGCAATATTTCACATTTCTCTCTACCCAACTATGTGTATCGAAATTGAACAACAGTCGATCGCGTTTGAATCACAAACATGTGCTTCTGCCTGTCGTATTGAGGCGGGTTTGCTTCTGCTACGACAATAGAGGCTTGTTTGCAGCTGTTTGATCATTTATTCATCCACTTAGAATTCATTTGTTGATCAAAATCATTATCATATCAGGGGGGAAGGGGAATTTAATTTCTTTTTGCTCTTTTTTCGTTTCAGAGAGCGAGCAAAGGCGCTTAAACCTAGGCTATTAGCTAGGGCAAGGCTAATACCTTCGCCCCATCCGAGGAAAATCATCGGCAAGGATAATGGAGTGACATAAATTTCTTAGCAAAGTCACTCCCAACGTATTTCCACAAATTTTCTATCATTTGCTTATAATGATACTCCTAAACCACATACCCTACCCACCATCCAATTCCTTGACATCTATGAGGGCGTCGGTGAGTCGCTGGCCTCTCGTTAAGTAGATGTCATATCATCATTTCCTTCCCTTTCCTAGTAACGGAGAAGATGGGCGTGGCCGGCAATGATAGCTTTCATGTTTTATCATTTTGGACCCCCAATTGGATTTCCATTGAATCCCAAATGGAAATCCATAAGCAATTGGGGTAAGAAAGGTAAAGAATATACATGACAACTATCAGTATGCAATCTACGAAATACTCCGTTACAACGCAACGCAACGCAACGCTTCTGGATACTGGGTTCGCCGTAGAGTTGGGCGAGCTCATGGTTCATTCTTCGCCGCCACACACCGTCTTCTTGCACACCGCCAAAGATGGTCCTAAGCACCCGTCTCTCGAATACTCCGAGTGCTTGCAAGTCCTCCTCGAGCATTGTCCATGTTTCATGTCCGTAGAGGACAACCGGTCTTATTAACGTCTTGTACATGACACATTTGGTGCGGTGGCGAATCTTTTCGACCGCAGTTTCTTCTGGAGCCCGTAGTAGGCCCGACTTCCACAGATGATGCGCCTAACGTTGTTGTCAGCCGTTAGCAAGGATCCGAGGTAGACGAATTCCTCGACCACCTCGAAGGTATCCCCGTCTATCGTAACACTGCTTCCCAGGCGGGCCCTGTCGCGCTCGGTTCCGCCCACAAGCATGTACTTTGTCTTTGACGCATTCACCACCAGTCCAACTTTTGTTGCTTCACGTTTCAGGCGGGTGTACAGTTCTGCCACCTTTGCAAATGTTCGGCCGACAATGTCCATGTCATCCGCGAAGCAAATAAATTGACTGGATCTGTTGAAAATCGTACCCCGGCTGTTACACCCGGCTCTCCGCATGACACCTTCTAGCGCAATGTTGAACAACAGGCACGAAAGTCCATCACCTTGTCTTAGTCCCCGGCGCGATTCGAACGAACTGGAGTGTTTGCCCGAAATCTTCACACAGTTTTGCACACCATCCACCGTTGCTTTGATCAGTCTGGTGAGATGTTCTCGTCCATAATTTTCCATAGCTCTACGCGGTTTATACTTTCGTATGCTGCCTTGAATGGTGCATTGGGACCTGGTATTCACGGTATTTTTGAAGGATTTGCCGTACAGTAAAGATGAGGTCCGTTGTCGAGCGGCCGTCAACGAAGCCGGCTTGATAACTTCCCACGAACTCGTTCACTAATGGTGACAGACGACGGAAGATGATCTGGGATATCACTTTGTAGGCGGCATTAAGGATGGTGATCGCTCGAAAGTTCTCATACTCCAGTTTGTCGCCTTTCTTGTAGATGGGGCATATAACCCCTTCCTTCCACTCCTCCGGTAGCTGTTCGGTTTCCCAGATTCTGACTATCAGTTTGTGCAGGCAAGTGGCCAGCTTTTCCGGGCCCATCTTGATGAGCTCAGCTCCGATACCATCCTTACCAGCGGCTTTGTTGGTCTTTAGCTGTTGAATGGCATCCTTAACTTCCCTCAAGGTGGGGGCTGGTTGGCTTCCATCGTCCGCTGAACTGACGTAGTCACCTCCTCCGCTGCCTTGACTTTCACTGCCTGTACTCTCAGCGCCATTCAGATGTTCCTCGTAGTGCTGCTTCCACCTTTCGATCACCACACGTTCGTCCGTCAAGATGCTCCCATCCTTATCCCGGCACATTTCGGCTCGCGGCACGAAGCCTTTGCGGGATGCATTGAGCTTCTGGTAGAACTTGCGTGTTTCTTGAGAATTTTGTGTATTACTTCTACGTGAAATTAAACGTTTTACAATGATATGGAAATGCTAATATCATTTTCCAAACTTAGACGTACATGTTCATGATAGAATTAAAGGCGAAAGTATAGAATTTGATAGTTCCGTTAGGATACATGAAGAATGTTTTTATAGAAGTCGATTTGAAAGCGAGCGGAAGGCAATATTTGTGATGGCACATATCGCACGACCTTCCTTCTGCCAAGCTCCCATATGAAAGGGGAGGGAAGAATATCAGTGTGGAAGCTGATATATCTCCACTGGCTAGCTAAGTTTGGAAGATGATATTAGCATTTCCATATCATTGTAAAACACTTACTTGGCCTACAGTCAAATTGCAGCTGAATATGCGTTTCTCCGACACCATATCACATAGGTCGAAAGCTTTGGCCATTCGTACGATTCATAATGAAGAACCAACAGCAGCGCTGCCAGAAGTCAAATTTAAAGCTTTGCGCCATAACAAATGTTTTGAAATAATTTCCTCCTTGGTAAATGCGCTCAATCGATCTCCGCGAGCGGGGAACCGGCGCGTGAGCGTTGTCAGCTTTCTCCGTTTCCTCAACACCATCCGCTTTCGCATATGCGAAGCAAGCACGTTTAGGTGCAAGTGCTGAAATGTTGCGAAGGAGTCCAACCCGTTCGATGTGCGGTGAGAACAATCAACGACTAGAGATGGGCAAAACAGCTCATTGCAGTGAGCGGATCTGATCCGTTCAGCTCATTGAAAAGAGTCAGCTCCTTGGATCAGCTCTTCAGTTCTTTAATGCTACATATATTTAAAACATAATTGTTAATATTATCATTTTAATTATTGTTCAAAAATTAAAAAAAAAATTCTTTCATTCATCATTCATCTATTTACCTCACTTTGAAATCTTTAAAATGTTAAGCAACAGTGAGGTAATAATTTCTATTGAAAAACCGACAATTTTAAACTAATAACATTTATTACGCTTTTTCTAACCGTCTAGTTTTGAAGTCTAAGAATTCATTTAGAACCATCACATTTATTTCTATACAAAAACTAACTCAACATTATTTTCTATTCATAATTCTAATTGATAACGTTGATAACGTTTCTCAAATCATTAATTTGAATAATTCAGTCCCTAGTCTCTGATATGTATATGAACCATATCACGTGTCATAAGTTTTCTCTTCATACTGGGTGCAGTAAATCAATGCCTTGTTTGCGCGCGCTTCTAACCCTTCTAACCATGCGTAGTTGACATTTTCATACAAGCGAGCCCATTCATCTATATTGGTTCCCGAAATGCGAGAGAAATAAAAACAAGAGAGTAAATAAAATACAGAGCACGGTGCTACAAACAAACCGAGTGCACATGTAGCAGTATGCTGGCAGGAAAACCCGTCGCAAGTAAAAGATCCGCTCCGTGCAAGACACAGCTCCCAGTTCGGTTCGTTTGAACCACACGGTTCGCTCGCTAGCATCGGTCGCGACTGATCCGGATCGAGATCCGTGTCGCACGGATCTGAGCTGGTGGCGCAGCTCTCGCTTCCATGTCACAGCAATTTCGAGCTGGACGACGACATGAGCGGAACTGAGAGTTGTTCGGATCTTCGGATCTTTTGCTTGGTACGGTTCGTTCGCTACCGCACGACTAGGTATCTTTTGTGTGTCCGTTCGTAGCGCCGAGTATGTGGGTATGGGTTAAGAAATAGGCGGCAAGCTAGATTATTTTTGCTTGTGTGTTTCTTATTCCTCTCTGCAGCAGAAATGATTTCTGTTGCTTGGCTAGATGGTGCTGTCGCTTGGCTTGATGGTGCTTGAGGTGCAAATAATAGACGATCAGCACGTGCGCGGTACTGGACTAAAATGCTCATACAAGCTCGCTTGTGTCGTGTACCGCGAGCGTGGTATTTTCGTTTGTGCTGTACAAAATACAACAGCGCGCGTACTCGAGGGAGCTTCTCTAGGCGCGTGTTTGACAATGATTTAATCAATTTAAAGTGAGCTGCTGAGCTGGGCTTCTTTAAAAAGATCCATGGCTCATCAGCTCAATGTAGGGAAGCGAATCTTTGGAACAGCTCCTGAGCGCTCCGCCCATCTCTATCAACGACGCGACGTACCTTCGGTTTAGGCTCGGTCGGAGTATCAAGCTTTGCTTTCCCGAAAGGTAAAGTGACTAGATTTTTTTGGGCCATTCCGGGACACCATATGCGTTATATATTTTGAAAGCGCATCAAATCGTCAATGAGATTTTCCTTCTATCAAGCTACGACATTCAGTATGATGTTAATAGCTCGATTTCATAGAAACAAATTCCCCAAAATCTTTGTTTTTATTTGAAATAAGAAATGATTTATAATCTAGACCTCGTGGCTGTACGGCACCTATCTTCTGAGCATATTTTTAGTTATATTGTGTGTATTCTGAGTTCAGAGTTCGGTTTTCGCTTTAGCCGTGGAAAGTCTTTGATAAACAAAACATTCCTTCAGTACATTCAAAGTTAATTGCCTATATGCCGGGTATTAAGCCACCCGGAGTGGAAATTAATTACTATGTCTGAAACTTGATTATGCATATGTACAACATGTGATAGATTTAGTTCGGAAAAGTATTGGAGGGTAACCGCCCCTTCGGTGGGGTTTGATCCCACGACCCCAGTTCGCATGACAGGTGCTTTCCCTACTAAGCTACAAAGGACCTCCGTCGTCCACCGCAGCTTAGCGGGTACTGATGAAACCAAATTCCCAACACCAGGTACCAGCCGATCTCTCGCAATACATTTTCAGAACTAACTCTAAAACTAACTAAAAACATTCCTTATTGATCTACTGAGTGTTGTCCGTTGACCATTGTTTTATGTAAGTTTCCAATTGAACGACCGACGTTGGTTGACGCATTGTTTCAAAGATTTTCTTGATTATAAAGATTTTTAGATCTTTGTATTTAAGAATACCCCAGATTTTACACGGTTTCTGATGCCCCATTTTTTTTAGATTCTGAAGGTGGCCTAACAGGGTGTCTACTGTAAAAACAAAATTCCCTGATTTTTCCAGGCGTTTTACAATAATTTCTAGGTAAAAACAAACGTACTATATACGGCACTATAGCAACAAAATATTATAGCAGCAATCAATTCAAAAAGAAAATATCGCAAAAAATATAGTTTTAAAGAATTTTTTGGTTGCCTCACATAAACAATGTTGTAAATTACTTTAAAAAAATCCTCCAGGAATTCCTTTGCAAGTTCACCCAGAAATTGCTTCAGCCATTCAATCAAAATTCCTTCAGGAATTACATAGGAAATTCCTCCAGGTATTCCTATGAAAATTTCTCCATAGAAAATCCGGATTTTAAGAATTGCTTCAAAACTTTCTCCAGGATTTAATTTGAAAATTTATTGCTAAAATTTTAGAAAACATCTCAAGGAATTGTTCCGGAAATACCTTTAGAGAAGCATTAGGCGATTCCACTACGATTTTTTTTTCAATTCGTTTAGGTGTTTATTCGAACATGTCTAGTGGAAATCCCTCGGAAATAGCTTTATAAAATACTTTGCAGATTTCTTCAGATATGCTCCTATTTTTTTTTGAATTTCTTTGGAAATGTGATTACGAATTCTTTCGGAAATTTCTTTGAATATTATTTTAGCTGTTATTTTTAAATGAAACTTAAGAAAACTTCTTAAGGAAATGTTCGGCAAATATGTTTGGGAATTTCTTCAGAACTTCTTACGAAAACTCCTTCAGGAAATGTGTTGATGCAAAAATATGAGATTGCTGGGTCCACGACGTTAGGCATATACCTTTCTTTAAGTCATGGGCTGTGTTTGGGGCATTTTATGCTTAACATCCTTTATGCGTAACAGAGCATAAAATAATCACCTTCACGAAGTAGCTTCGGACCGAATATAGACAAACGTCGCATGACTATTCAAAATATAGAATGACTTACTCAGTTTTCTTCTTCACATACTCATTCATTTGATTGGTACTGAGAATGGCCACTGCGTTTGAAGAAAACATAATTAACCTTGATTATGTTGACATTTGGCATTAGAATTGCCCCTCAGTTTATCGTCTGGGTCAGAACTATTTGAGTAATTGTTGAAATCATCATTTAATTGTTTAGTTTTACAGTAATCTATTAGTTTACGAAATATGAATTAATACTCACTAGACTGGCCCAGATTACTATGGGGAGAAAAAAATGTTGTCGAATTCCACGAGCACCCCCCAGAATTGTGTCTTTGGGTGAGAAAATCAATCTCTGAAAATTTCAGCTCAATCGCTTGTTGCATAAGCTGGCGCATTTGATTTGAAGTTTGTATGGGGATTTCAGCCAAAATTTATAGGAAAATACACCTCCGTCACTCATTCGATCTGGAAATTGGTTCTGATTGCTCGATTGACCTCAGAATTGCAAAAACGGCAGTTGTCAATGCAGTTGAATTCGTCATGGGCTGCGAGGCGCTGAAAAAGAGCCACAGAATTTAAAAGACCTGATTATACCAGACCGTTATGAAACCACCATCCGCGGCGATAACTTCATCATTGCTGATTGTGTAGAAGGCGAGGATCGTATTTTGGTTTTCGGTAGTAACGAGAACTTGAAGCGATTGACGCTACGGGTTATTGACGCTACGTTCGATACTGTACCAGGGTTATTCCGACAGCTACTAACCATTCATGGTAGTTGCGCGCCCTGTCACCAACACGTATTCCCAGCCATCTATGCATTGATGACCTCCAAGAGTGAAACATTATATCTCGGGTACTTATTCAAAAGGACGTATGTGATTTTGTAAACAAATATTCAGACGTCGATTTGTCTGATCTGATTGCCCTCCCACGCAAACCATCACCACAGACAGATAGGGGGAGGCTTCGGCTACCTGTTAGTGGTGTTGGTTTGCGTGGGAGTGCCATCAGATCGGACAAATCGACGTTTGAATCTTTGTTTACAAAATCACATACGTCCTTTTGAATAAGTACCCGAGATATAGAAAACTATTGACATTAATTGCTGAAAAAGCCGAACAATTGGGACTTGATCTGGATCCACCCATTATCTTATCAGACTTCGAGAAGGCTATTATCAACTCATGTCAAGCTGAGTTTCCCGACTCGAAGCACTCTGGATGTTTCTTTCATTTCTCAAAAAATTTATTTAAACATATTCAGCAAGCGATGTAAAGATTCGGGAAGCTTTCAAGAGTGTTCAAGCTCTAGCATTCTTGCCAGCGGAAAGAATTCCAGATGCTTTTTGTAAACTTAAAAAATCAGCGCCATCGCAGCTCACTGAATTTTTCAATTACGTTGAAACATTTTATGTACTTGGACGGGTCAGAAAAGTGGTAAAAAATTGACGAGTTGCGAGATTAGCACCGATCTACCCACCTACGCTTTGGTCTATCTATTCGAATACTTTCGAGAATGTTCCAAGAACTACCAACCAAATTGAAGGATGGCACTCCCGTTGGAATAAAGTGGTAGGGAGCTCTGTTGGTATGTTTACGATGATGGACGAATTTCGTATAGAAGAAAACTGCACTAATGGACAAATTCTGGCGTATATTGCTGGAACCACTAGTAAGCAGAGGAAATCCGCCAGCATTCTCAACGATGAAGCTTTGCAGAAAATTGTCATAAATTTCTGTAAATATACGGAAGAAGACTATCTTAAAGCGATTTCCATAAAATTGAGTCCAAAACCACAAACTAATTAATAGAAAGCCGATGTTTTTTTAAAATAAAATCAACATGAATATATATTTAGTGGATTTTTATTTATACACAGCATTTTTATTTATACAGAGAGGTACTATAGACCCATTCGATGTTGGCAACACAATTTTTATTTTTTTCATTTTTGACATTGCTTATGACGTGAATATCGTTATCCTCGTAAAAAATTTGGTTAGCATTAACATTAGCATTAGCATTGTTACGGTGTAATTCGTAGATTGGACACTAGTGATACTCATGTTTTACTTTTGAGATCCTTATCTAGAATGTTATCAGAAATCAAGAAGGAGAGTGGTCCTTGATGCCAGTCTTAAACAAAAATAACAAAAGCATGAGGATTACTACTCCTGGCCACGCCCATCTTCACCGTAACTAGGGAGAGGAAGGCAGTGTTGATGTAGTACTTACTTAACGAGAGGCCACCGACTTAGCGACACCCTCATAAGTACCACGGAGTTGGATAATGAGGAAGGTAATCGTTGGGTCAGGATTTGCCTGTAGCTGGCAATGTAACCGTGGTAGATCTTACCCCGTAACACACCACGCAAAGGTGTCTACCCAGCATTACGGGTTTATCCACGTAAAAAAATTGGTTAGACCCCTAAAACGACGTAAAACAAATAACTCGTTATTCAAGATAAACGCCTAAGGCTGTGAACCATTCTACCGATTCGTTTAAACTTTAGTTAAAATTTGACAGTTCGATGATTATTTCTTCGTGGTTAAAAATAACGTGAGAAAATTGGCGCCAAATCCATTTTGCTCCAAATAACTATCAATTTGTCAAAACTCAAATGGGTCGCATTCGGGGTAAAATTTAAACCTCGATGAGAAAATAACCATCGAACTGCCAAATTTTAACTAAAAGTTAAAATCGGTGGAATGGTTCACATCCTAAATATAGAAATTTTCGTTAAAAAAATTGGTTAGGCCCCAAAACCGACGAATTTTTTTTTCAAAGGAAAAATGCGTAAAAAATTTTAGTGTAAACGTTTAGATTTCAAAATCCGCGTGAAAAAGGGTCACAGTGTGTCACAAAAAGTGGAGAAATGTTAGTATCATAAGAAAACAAAAACCATTCGATTTTGGCAACATAAATGTTCCGAACGTGATGCCAAAATCGAATGGGGTCTGTATTTTGAGTTTTACATTTTTGACATTGTATAGGAAACATACAATCTTTACAATATGGTTGACACCTTCTTTAAAGCATGAGCTGTTCTTTCGAGTTTTACTGCTAGTTGCTTTGGTATTGCATATGACAAGCATTTTCCAAAAATGTTGATGCCTTCTTTGAAGCATGATCAGTTCTTTCAAGTTATACTGTTTTCATATGTCGACATTGCCAAAACATATCTGATTCATTGTTTTTTAATTATAAAAGTGATTTGCAATATTTTAACGTTAATTTGCATTTCGCTTTTTGATCACATGCACATGGCTTTATTTTGCACCTACGAAAAAAATATCATATAACAATATATTTCAATCGTTTACACCTATATGTACCTATTAGGCCTAACGACCATTAGGCCAAACAACCATTAGGCCAAACGACCATTAGGCCAATCGGCCATTAGGCCAAACGACCATTAGGCCAAATGACTTTAGGCCAAACGACCTTATGCCAAACGGCATTAGGCCAAACGACTTTAGGCCAAACGTGGCACAATCCTTAGAGGGAACTGTTAAGCATTGCGCTCAACAAACACTACTGTTGACACCGGACCAGTGTCAATGTTTATCAATGAATCAAGCCCTACTGTGATTGAAATATGTACTAACTCACTCGACACTCGGCCGCCATTAGCGAGCGCAATATACTGGATACTCAAAAGAATTTACAAAGTAATCCCTAATTGATTTCCCGAATAAATTCCTAGGTTTTACCAAAAATAGCTTCGGAAATTCTCCAAGAATTCCATTAACGTTCACTACAATTTCAATAGATTTGATTGGTATATTTATTCAAAAAAATTTAATGATTTTTTCAACTTTTGAAAAAAAAAATTCACTCATGATCACCGGGTATTGAAATTTCCCTGATTATGTCATGAATTCCCTGATAATTCCAGGTTTTTTCCAGGTGGGTAGACATTTCCTAATAATTCCAGGTTTTCCCAGGACACCCTGCCTAAACTTCTATAATAAAATGGTTCCTAACATTGCGCATAATATATTTCAACGCATTCTATAACAGAAATAACCGCGAAATGCGCAAAGTTAGGAACTGCACAAAGTTAGGTGCGTGCAAGGTAGACATCAGCTAAACATTGAGAAAAAGTTATATTTTTCATAAAACTTGCCAAAATTAAATAAATGGAAATCGTTTCAGCTTCTAAATGGTAAATGGTACTTATTGTTCGTCACAATTTGGGGTCGTATCTAATGATGATACTAGTAATGGTTAATAAAACTTCTTTCATAATAATAAAATATGTTAGCGCATATGGGTCCTGAGCATCCCGAATGGTGGAAGAAGACGATTTGAAAGATCTCCATCCTGAGCAATATCCAGCTATCGCCAACTGTTGCCAAGTTAGATTTCGGACGACTTCCGAGATCTTAAAATTTTAAATGCATCTTAATTCAAAACATTTTTCCTAATATGTACTTGGTTGAGTTGTACAAGAAGATTGTAATATTAGATTTTATGTACATCTTTCATTTGAAACCACTAAGCATATTCAAGCATATTTTTTAGTAGTATGGTAGAGCAGGTGTACCAAAAGTTCACGAGACGCCCCTGGTTTATCAGAATCCGAATTAAACTTAAAAGTGCCAGTTCGAAGGTTTTGAAAACACCCGGTCTTGAAAAAGGGTGGTGCCACCCAGCAACCATTAAAACATAAATCTATAAAAAGTAATCTTGCTTGCAAAGCAGGGTTATTCCATAATTATTGAACTGTCACTATGAGATATGAGACAGCGTCTAACACACCTACTGTTCGATCTTTACGCATACACACTTAAAATAATTCGCAATTTTTTGAGAAATTTCACCGAAATCTCAACAGCGGAACTGTTTGGTCATAATTTTATAGGTTTTTTTGGAAGTTTCGAAGGTATTTACAGGTTTCGGAAATTTGAGCTGAAAAACGTGTAATTTTGGCTTCAAACTTTAAATTAGGTAACTACAAAATTTTAAGAAAAATCGAATTTCAACTAAACCATCCTAAAATTAGAATTTCAAGAAAAAGTGAAGTTGTCAAAGTGTCAAAGATCTTGCCCCACTTTCCCCTAAATTATTCTACTTAGTTATCTTACGAGTCATCGACAGTTGGTTTTTGGAAAAAAAAAAAAGTCTATTCCTAAGGAAAATTATCTTTGCATTTAATCTGATACAACTCCCGAGCAAAGTCTGAAAACATAAAGACAGCATATAGAGAACATATTTTGATATAGATATCAAATTGAAATCATAATTTGTTTTCAAATATGAATCATCATGATTGATTACATATTTTGATCTCATTTTGCTGTTGATTTCTAAATTGTATGATCTGACATCAAACTGTGTACTTATTTTGTTATCGGAACCAATATCAAAATCAGTTTTCGATTTGCTCTCATCGATAGCAGGAATAGTTTTCGATTTGATGTCACAGTAAGATTTTTCTGCTGTAGATTTTGATCTTTTAACCGTTAAAACGACCAAAAGGATATCAACCTAAGTTATCAAAATTAGTCGATTTCACAAGAACAAAATTAGTTATCGATTTGCTCTCAAGCTTTGCTCGGGCTGGAAGTGGATAAAATTTTGCTCTAAACTGGGTGTATCTGAAATAAACGAATTAGTTAAAAAGATAATTGCAATAAATGCAATCGGCTTCATTCAAGGAACAGCGTCCAAAAATGCAATAATTGACTTATTCCAAATGCTTTTCCTTGACTTGAAGCTGATATCTGATAGCTGTCGTTAAAACAAAATCGCTAATACTATTAACTTCCAATAGGGTCTCCAGTAGCCTTGCGAGTAAAGGCGTAGGATTGCCAATCTGGAGATTGCGAGTTCGATTCTCGGTCCGGTCTAGGATGTTTTCGGGTGGGAAATATTCTCGACTCCCTGGGCATAGTGTATCCATTGTACTTGCCAAACAAGATACATACTCATGCAATGGCGGGCATAGAAAAGCTTTCAATTAATAACTGAGGAAATGCTAATAAAATACTAAATTGAAAAGCAGGCCAAGTTCCAGTTGGAATGTAGAGCCATTGAAGAAGTATTTTATTTTATGTTTGACCGAATACCTATCACCATTTTGGATGAAAGATAAATTAACTTATTACAAAATTATTCTGATTCATACTATTTTTATTCATTTTTTTTTCAAGATATTGGAAGAAACAAGAAACATGCTCCGCTAAAGGAGAGAACACACTTTTCACTCACCATTGATAAAAATTGGTAAAATTTGTAGACTTGTTTACAGCATTGCATTAGACATATAAAAAGGATGATTTTACATTAGTGTTATCTATATTCAAATTGATTGATAAAACTTGAAAATGTTTAATTAGGTATAGAAAAAACGGCGACATAACGAATTGAAAAGCAAAAATGAACCCCGAATTAACCCAAAATCAACCATGAGATGACAAGATCTTCACATTTGCACAAATTCAACACAATTCTTGGCAATAAATTAATTTGAATAAATTGTTTCAATTATAGTTCCCGGATCTGATTATTTTTCGAAAAACAAAATAAAAATCAATAGAACGATTACGATTCCCGGTAGTGAGACCCGACCCGACCTCCCGGACACACTTCTACCATATGCCCGGCAGCACAAAAAATACCACCCACCTTTTGGGAATCTCCGGCGGTGACAGATCGCTGTCGGGAGTTTCTCTTTTGGCCGCTGCTGCTGCTGCCGCACTGCTGGAAGCATTCACCGCAGAACTTGCGGCGCCGGTGCCACGTGACCCATGTCCGGAGGAGCTTCCTCCGGTGACACTGTTGTTGTTGCTAGTGCCATTTCCAGAACTACTATTTGCACCAACAGTCGCGGCGGATCCGACTTTTCTCCGGCGCTTGCCGTCCTTTGATACAACCATTTTGATTTTTTCTCTTCTTCCACGGCAGGCAGAAAAAGAATCACTCGTCAGCAGAGGCCCCAATCAACAGATTTTCTTTGCACAAATTACCCCCGAAAAACAGCACCAATCCAAAATTTTCACGCATCAATCACATCCACGCCACTTTGGCCACATTTTTGCGATAGTTTTACGACCGGATTCGAATTATTTACAACAAAATTGAATTCTTTTCGACCCGACAAAAATTTTCTTTCTACTAGTTGGCGTAGGATTTTTTTATTTGCACTGCATACAAGAAAGAGAGGTAAACACTAGTTTTGTATTGCGTTCTCTGTTTCGCCAGAGTGCATTTTCCCGAACTGTCACAATCGATCATTACTGGAAAGATGATGATTATGCGCTTTTAAGGCAATTACACTCGTCATGACGGATTTTTTTGTCCATACACGGTTAAAAAAAAGAACCTAATACACGTAAAGAAAAAAAACATAAGTTATGGCGGAAAATCATTCAAAAATACTAATTGTGTATCCGGAATAAATTTATACCGCTTTTTATACCAAAGTTGGATTTTTCTCCAAATACAGGCAACTTTCCCAACTTCGGAAGTAGTGCGCTGGATTCCCCTGAAGATGCGCTAAACAACGCATCCATTAGTTTGACAGATAAAACTTCGGAAGAAAGTTCGGTTCGGAAGTCCGGACTTCCGAATTCTAAGTTGGTGCTACGCCGACAATACAATTCATTAAGCCACCTAATGAATGATCCTATACTAAAAAGCTAATACTATTCATAATTTAATGAAAAGTATAGGTTTTCGAATGTATGTGGCTAATGCAATGTAAAAGTTTTTTTCTTATACAGTGAACGTTCGCTAATTGGGTTTTTTTCTAGTTATGGTTATTGTCGATGCAAATAAAATCAAGAACATGTATGAACTTGTCTCAACTATGTCGCTCGACTGAAACGTCGCTGGTCGCTGGCGACCCTTTCCAGTAAGTGCTCCAGCGACGCAGGCAAATTCAACGCGTCGCCACAGCACCAAACTGGAAAGCGCTCGCCGGTTGAGCGACGCGACGGTCCAGCGACGTTCCAGCGATGACCCACATAGACAATAAGGCGCTTTTTAGTTGGGGGTTTGCTAATTGGGGCGAAACCCAATTAAAAAGCAGCTTAACGTCAGAATGTGATGTCAGAAACGCGTTGACGTTTTGTTTCCGTGTTTGGCGGCATCGATATTTTCTGGCGCGTAAAATTTTCTTTTGTTCAATGCAAAAAGTAAACAACATTGACGCTTGTCAAAACGCCCCAATTAGCGAATGGCATTCGCTAGTTGGGGTGAGGTCGTGCCCCAATTAGCGAACGATCACTGTACATATCATTGAGCACCTGCTTTGGCAAAAAAGTATTGGAAATCTTAATAATAAATAACATTAATTTTTTTTACGTGTACTAATGACACACTGGTGGTATTCGTACCATGGTATTGTCTATCCGGAATAAATTTATACCGCTTTTCATACCGAAGTTGGATTTTCTACAGATACAGGCAACTTTCTCAACTTCGGAAGTAGTGCGCTGGATTCGCCTAAAGATGCGCTATAAACAACGCATCAATTAGTTTGACCAAGGGCCTCATACGCCTGTCACTGGCGAACAAAGCTCGTGTACTCTGCATCGAAGCTTAGAACCGGTGTTAGGGCGCAATCGTTAATGTGAACATTTTTATATTCGGTTATTTACTGCAAATAAATTCTTTTTCGAGTCCCTATAATCAAGCAGGTATCTCAAGCATACCGCATCGTTATATTGCTGCATGATTGAGTGTTTAATTTTGATAAAATATCGAAAACAAAAGTGTGCATAAAAATTGCCTCGCCATAACAAAAAGGTGGTAGAGAATTAACACTGTTGTTTACAGTTTAGAACCAAATCCAGATGTCGCACATGTTGGGGTAGGGATTCAGTGCTCCACCTTCTCCCCCTGAGTTTGACAAATATTGCGCAGTTCACACTCAATTGGACTACACAGTTTGAAACAGCAACCTGCACAAGTGTGATTCACAAGTGTGATCTGTCAAAATTTTGTTGATCGCTTGACAGGTTGAAACGTCAGCCCTTTGTTATGGTTCAAATTCAATTAGCTTTGCTTGATTTTTGTTCTGATTCCTGCACACAGTAGTTAGGAATGGCCAACGGAAACGTTATTTTACGAAATGTTCAACATAAGAGAGCTTCGGCAAATACCAAGTTTCATTGCCTTTACGGCTATTATTTTCTCGGCCTCAAAAGAGCACAGCTGGCAATTATTTACCGAAAAAGCAAAACGACTATCAGCAATTGGATTTCTGCTTATGAAGAAAACGGATTAGTGGCCCCCAAGCGACAGCAGATAAACCGAAAATTTTCCGCTGAACAGCGACAATGGATTCTTGGACTCTATCAGAAGAACCCAGTGCTATATCTGGATGAATGTCGAGACCTGTTCCACTGCCAGTTTAGCAAAAGAATAAGCGCAGCAACGGTTTGCAGAATCCTTCATGCGGAAGGACTGACCTGGAAGGCGTTGGAACGTAGGGCGATACAGATAAAGGAAGAGGAGATACTGCGATTTTGTTCCGAAATGAATTCCTTTGATTGGGATATTTATATGCTTGTATTTCTGGATGAAGTATCCTTGGACAACAAGGGTGTTTTAAGGAAACGGGGATATGGAGTGAAAGGAAAAGATTAATTTTTAGAGGTGAGTTCGTAAGGCGTCCAAGAGCATCATTTTTATGTTTCCTCGGTCTCCAAGGAGTTCTTGACAGCTTTGAAACTGCGGGAACATTTACGCGGAGAATATTTTTTGAATGTTGCCGCGAATTTGCTCTCCATAACGATAGAGTTCACCGTTATCCCGGATTCAACTCAGTTTGGATCATGGATGGCGCACGGATCCACTGTGATCCAAATATAATATTATATTTGCGATCGATTGGGATTATTCCTGTATTTTTACCTCCCTATTGTCCGTTTTTTAATCCTGTGGAGTTAATTTTTGGTATGGCAAAATCCCGGATCAGAAAAATCTACCCTGAAAATTCCAACGCCAATATGTCTCACCTTGCATTGGAAACATTCATGGGCTTGCGACACTATGACTGTACGAGTTTATACAAAAAATGTGGTTATTCTTCTGGTGGATCATTCGATCCGTCAGGTGGAATGTGGAAAAGTTCCATTTCCCTGAACATGGATGACGCAGATGCCAACACAAATCCACAAACAGAGTAATTTCAGATATTTTGTTTTCCATCAATTACCTATTCAGAATAAATAATTATCAATTGCGAATCGTTTTTTATTGAAATAAAATCTTATCCAATACATTAAGCTCGATCACAAATGGTCAACATCATCCATATCCGAGACATTCTCAGCTAAAGAACGGCTAATATCATCTTCCTCTGGTTTAATGGAATCCTGCATGGCTGTAACAATACCAGTGTTGGTCGAGCATCTGACTTGTAGCGCTTGAATCCGGTGCTTGATACGTCCACCTAAGGTTAGGAGTTCGTTTACCTCATTCTCCAACGTTGAAAGGTCTGTTGTGAACGCTTCATTGATAGTCTTAGCAACCGACAGCCCACTGCGAGCGCTTTCCAACTGCACTGCCTCCGAGATAGGAACCGATCGAAAAAATTTGATGATTGAATACGGCGGTAGTTCATTCATCCGACGCTCACGTTCGTGTGCAGGAACAGAGTGTATATAGTTCGCCCAAATTTTCCAGGAGCTTGCATGCCCGCTGAAGTGAGCACCATGGATGTCTTGAAGTTGCTTGGCTAATGCAGTTAGAGACTGATTGGTGGGAGCTCCCGCTCGATCACTGCTCTGGAACCGAATCAACTTCTTATCAACTAATTCCCACAGCTGCTTGCACGATACTGCAGTTGAGTACATGTGAACATGTACACGAATTTCCTTAGATCGCCAACTGATCAGTAGCTTGCTGTCGACTTTATCGACATTGACGCGCCTACGATTTACATGGTTTTGCAGATAAACAAACTTTCCCAAGTCACCAAATGTTGGTTCGGTATTCATCCAACAAGGAACTTGGATTCCGTTGTCCTCTTCGAAGATAACTTCTTGCTTAATAACAGGTCTTACAATTTGCCATACTCCATGCAAAATATCCGCAACGGTATCACCATAAATAATCTCCGATGCAAACTTGGTTCCAGAAGTCTCTCCAACAAATTTGCGCTTGAAAAAAGTTCCACATAATGACAAATTGTTTTGTTTGCCCCGAAGCTTGCTGCATTCTCCGTTTGATTCACCGGTATCTAGGTTTCGAGGGTTGTTCTCCTTCGTACTAGAGTCATCGACATCCAAAGATTCACGAGGTTCGAAAAAAGAACCATCTTCGAGCGCTTCAATGGAAAACTGATCAGAATCGAAATTCTGGTCGTAGTCAATGGGACTGTTGGACAAAATCCCATCGGAGCCTTCCGATCCTTTTTCATTGTCGTTCATGGTGCTACAAGTGAAAAATGAAATATTTTAGTTACGCAACGAATACATCAGTAGAAAATTAATAATTGCTTACCTGTGATTACTTTCATAAGTTGTCCGCTTGGTGTTGATCACAAATTTATTTATATTTCGATAATAATGGCAATGAAAAACAGACCGAAATTTTCTTGCCTACCGTTAGATGCAGGCTTATTCGTTTACTTGCTTTTTGTTTACACCATCTTTCTTGTGCATGAACGTGAACTGTCATTATATATAGCAGTGTCGCCAGAATGACTGGAATATATTTGAACATAATTATAAACTTATTCATGGGAATATTTTTTTTCATTTTCGAGATATTTTTAGGAAACATTTTATTTTAAATACCGTGTTTATATTATACATGTTGAATATAGATATTTTAGTAGTGAAATTTGATTAAAAAGTACTTGAGCATGAAGTCCAGAAAAAGAAAAAAATCTCTAGTTTTACTGGCAACTATTATCAGCAGTAAAAAGTGTGATTTGCGAATTGTGCTGAGAATCCATGCTTCAAAGAAATCAGCAATAAAACTTCGGAAGAAAAGTTCGTTAAAATCGCCGTTTTCACCTTCACACCCATTTTCATAGTAAAATCTGTCAAAATTGACAAGTCTACCACGTACTTTTTGCTGTTTCCCTCGGATTTCTCTTTCTTTTTCCGATGTTTTGACATCTGTTTTGTCATGTTATTATGTTATTAGAGCAAGATTACCGGTGGTGAGTTTAAGCCGTTTGGCAGCGCAGTATCATTACTTGACACTTTATCCACAAACAAACAGACATAACACATTGAACATTTACTCACCAAATTCATAGTCGTAAGAACATTAACGACATATGTTGTTTTCACTAAGTTGGGCAAATCACGAACCAGATGGTGGTAGTGAGCAAACGTCAAACGCGAACAAATCCGATGTGCATGCCACGAGTGATCGATTGGCCAACTAATGATTTTTCAATCTGCCCAGTAGATCAGTGAACGATGAAAATTTCATGAGTGTTATGTCTGTTTGTCTGTGCTTTACTGGTCGCTACTAGGGATCCTACATTCAGAGATATGCGAAAGCGGCCATGCTAGAGCATAGACAAAATAATCAAAAAGTGTCTTCGAATGTAAAGTCATGTGCAAGCCTAAACATTTTTCAGTGCGGCAAGTGCTGGCAGCGTTTGTTTACGAAAGTAACAGCGTTGCTAAATCGTCTGGAAAAGTATTCGCACATCTCTTAATATAGGATCCCTAGTCGCTACTAAACGCGCTGCTATAACAGTAGCGCGACTGACAGTTCAAGCTCTATCTGGAATAAGGGCGAATGTCGCAAGAGAGGATTCTTTTCGTCGACTTCCCCTCTTTTTAATAAAAGTGACAAGCAGTGGATTTCTTTGTGGTTTATCACCTCAGCACGATAGAAAACAATGCGAACTTGCATTCTGAGCTGATAAACTGCAACGAAATCATCTGCTTGTCACTTTTATTTAAAAGAGGGGAAGTCGACGAAGAGAATTCTCTCTTGCGACATTCGCCCTTTTACCAGATAGAGCTTGAGTTGACCAAATTTGGTAGCGCGATAAGAGCGCTGCTATTTGATGAACTGTCAACTGTCAAACGTCACCGGTAAGGAATACAGCAACCAAATTGAGAGTCGAAAATAGTTACCGATACGGAAACGAGTGAAAAAACTCATATGAAAGCGTTGCGCGGGTGATTAAAATGCTCGCTGCCGATAATGATGCTCTTACAAGTTTGGTCTATTTCTATTACGCCGAAAATATTTTGAACTCAAATTTTGAGTTGATTATGGGCAATGAGCTAGACTTTACTAAGGTGGCGCAGATCAGTGCTGCGTGCCACTAGTTGTCTCTTTTACTCAACCGTGCATCTTATGCAACGCAAATAGTGACGTCACTAATCAGCGGGAGAGTAAAAGAGACAACTACTGTATACCCCCGCTGATCCGACAAATGTATGGCCGGACTATCGGGTTTTCTCGCGTTAATCCGACTGTCAAATCCATACACTGAGGAAAATGGACGTATGATTTTCAATCAAACGCCTTATGAAAATTTGCCACAAGGAATCGGTATGAATTTCAATATGTTGCCTTCATTCATTCATTCATTTATTTAGTTTACATCTAAACAGATAACACTGAATCAACAATTTGATGCCACAATACACGGTTCGAGGCCGCATCTCTCCATCCTCGGATACGCCCCACGCTCGTCAAGTCATTTTGCACCTGGTCTGCCCATCTCGCTCGCTGCGCTCCACGCCGTCTCGTACCTGCCGGATCGGAAGCGAACACCATCTTTGCAGGGTTGCTGTCCGACATTCTTGCAACATGTCCTGCCCATCGTACCCTTCCGGCTTTGGCTACCTTCTGGATACTGGGTTCGCCGTAAAGTTGGGCGAGCTCATGGTTCATTCTTCGCCGCCACACACCGTCTTCTTGCACACCGCCAAAGATGGTCCTAAGCACCCGTCTCTCGAATACTCCGAGTGCTTGCAAGTCCTCCTCGAGCATTGTCCATGTTTCATGTCCGTAGAGGACAACCTTATAAGCGTCTTGTACATGACATATTTGGTGCGGTGGCGAATCTTTTTCGACCGCAGTTTCTTCTGGAGCCCGTAGTAGGGCCGACTTCCACAGATGATGCGCCTTCGTATTTCACGACTAACGTTGTTGTCAGCCGTCAGCAAGGATCCGAGGTAGACGAATTCCTCGACCACCTCGAAGGTATCCCCGTCTATCGTAACACTGCTTCCCAGGCGGGCCCTGTCGCGCTCGGTTCCGCCCACAAGCATGTACTTTGTCTTTGACGCATTCACCACCAGTCCAACTTTTGTTGCTTCACGTTTCAGGCGGGTGTACAGTTCTGCCACTTTTGCAAATGTTCGGCCGGCAATGTCCATGTGTTGCCTTATGAATGATGATTAAAAATTTAAAAAAAAAGTGAAGTGCGGCAGACTGGATTCGAACCATGGGCGTCGGGGTCGGGAGGCCGGTATGTAGACCACACGCCCATCAACGCTTGAGTACTCAGAAAGGTAACTGCGTATAAGAAGCACTGATGGTGGAATAATCGGCCGAAGAATCATAAGGCGCCAGTTATGAATTTGAACCAAAACAAAATCACAGCACAAATTTGAAAACTAACAGCATCATGTGTTTAAATGGGTGTTGATACTTTTCCGGAAAATTCCGAACTAGCGAGATCCGGACTAACGAGTCGTCGGACTAGCGAGGTCCGGATAAGCGGGGGGATACTGTAGTGGCACGCAGCGCTGATCTGCGCCACCTTAGTATTATGCGTCTCGAGAAAAACACAAATATTGCGGATTCCTGCTGGTTACATCTCAGGTAATCGCAACAGCCACTAAATACAACAGAGTCAATATGAATCTTCCCCATCGTATGCACTTGCCATGAAAAACACTCTCTATGTGCTCAGTGACTCTGGTGGTCTCTCACTAATACAATCGAGCACTGCTGTCAATTGGCAAAAAACACGTGGTTTTTGTTTCAGCGGGAAAATTCTCCTTGACTTTTAACCCGGCGGTTATCTTGACGTTTACCTTCGCAGTCGAGCCTGCGAGCGTAAGACCGCCGCGGTATTCTATTGTCAGATTTTCTGGATATGATACACTGTGCGGCGTTTGTACCCGCATAATAAAAAACTTCATGTTATATGGTCAGAATCATTATTACGATGTAAGATATAGCTTCACAGTTTACGTTGCGGTTATCGAATACTTTTCGATCGATTCAACCATAACTGCTCGACATCATCACTAAATGTCAACACATAACATGTTGTCTCAAAAATGTTCTTTATTACCTGCATTATATGTCAACATTTTATCATACTGTTGAGCGAAAATTTTGCACGCGAAAATAGACGATTTTTTATGGTGACATAACTTAACAACCCATTCAACATATTGTTATTTGTCAAATAACCGTACCACAAACTGTTAAAACTTTATATGAGATTGTTCATTTACAGTTGTCAACAGTAAAGGATACTGTTGTCGACCGCACGGGAAAATATCCATGCACAGTTTGTAATTATGCGGGTAATGTTCCCAAATGGGTACTTGCACAAAACTTCACGCGGCGAATGACTGTCGAAAGGTACGGCCGCGCCAAAGGATACACCGCAATGCTATCCACCCATAAGAATCAAGGAAACGGGGTGCAGAAAGCGCGACAGTACCTTTCATGGAGGGTTCACAGCGTGCAATTTTGAGGCTTTGGTCCGATTCGTGAATCAAAATCGAATTACACTTAAAAGTGACAGTTCAAAAATTTCCAAATAACCCTGCTCGCAGAGCAAGATTACTTTTGACAGATATTGAATCATTTTTGATAGATGTTTTGTTGGTCTTGCTGAGTAGCACCAGCCATTCTTATGAGCGGGGGATTTCATAATTTCCGAACTGTCACTTTTAAGTTTAATTCGATTTTAATTCACGAATCGGACCAAAGTCTGAGAAATCAGGCAATAGAAAAAGATAAATCCAGTTTTCCGCGAGCGGTAATGGCCGCCAGCTTGCCTGCGGGTTAGTCTCTGATTTGACGTTTCTGGAGGTCAACTGCACCCACCATTCGAGCATTTTGATCAATGTGGTATATAAGAAGGCTTGAATTCGCCGAATCAGCACCTTCTTATATGCAACATTGGTCAAAATGCTCGGAGCGGTGGGTGCAGTTGACCTCCAGAAACGTCAAATCAGAGACTGACCCGCAGGCAAGCTGGCGGCCATTACCGCTCGCGGAAAACTGGATAAGCCCAGTATCCACTTAAAAAGTAGAGAGGTTACGGAATTTTGTTCAATATTACCAAGCAGAATTTTGACAACTGATCGGCATGGAGCAAAATGTCACTTTCACTTGCGGAATAATCGAGCAGACTATTTTTCCGAAAGTAATGTGACAGCTCTCATTAGTTTGCGTGGGAACCTTACAAATTCCCTTTTTGATTTTTGTTCTTTTCAGGTGGATACTGGTGAAGAAATTTCATTTCAATTTTTTACTTTTCCGATTCAGTAAACGGAATTTAGCATGCACGGAACCGCGAAACAACTCACTTCATGGTTCCTTTCACTCAAATCCGTCCTTGCGTGGAAGAAGCCAAAAATAAGTAAAATGTGAAAAAATCCGGTGAGTACTTTGCCTTTACTCCCGTTTTGAATTTTCACCCACTATGAAGTTTCACCAACTCAAATTTACGTTATTTTCACTCACCCGAGACTATGGTGAAAACAACTCAAATTTGGCTTCTTCCACGGAACAGCAAACGTTGGGTCGATGCAGCTCTCTTTGTTTATAATATCATTCATGAGAGGGAGTGAGAAAACTACCTAATATTAAGTTAAAAATTTGAACTTCGTACTCAAAGTTGAGTCCTTTAAACTTTATTTTTAGGTTCTTTATTTTTTCTGTGTGGGTTTGGGATAGAAAAATGAATTTCTTTTGAACACGACACTAACCTAAGCGCGACAATAAAGTCTAGCTCCTTGCACGGTTAGAAAAAAGTACCTAATTTTAGGTACTTTTTTTCTCTTGCATCCATGGATTATGGGTTGTCCATATGCAATTATTTTTTCCGTGCATATTCTGCATTTCTTTATTAACCTTGGCTGGAAAGCAAACCCGCTGACGCGCTCAATTAATGACAGATGCATCATCATCGTCAGTAAATGCAACGAAGTACTGTCAAAAATTAGCGACTCAGCGCGGCCTCGTTCGGATGCGTTTCTTTAGCATTGTTCTTAATTGAACTGAATATTTAATTAAATCTTTTATTTATAATTAGTTTGCTTAGTTCTTCAAGTTTGGATCCTGAATATCATTTGGTAAGAATGGTGCACATGATGGGTGGACGAAATATAGAACATCCTAATGGCTTATTTGTTTCCAGAAACAGAAACAGTGATGGCTGATAGCGCTGGTGAGTGGTGCCTAATCGAAAGCGATCCGGGAGTGTTCACCGAACTGATTCGTGGATTTGGTGAGTAAAATATTCTTAATTAGGCTTAGGGGATGCTGAAAAGCATATACACTTCTTGCTTTACGTATCTTCTTACCGGAAATGCAATTACCATAAACGCGTGAAACAGAAGCAACCATGACTCGACTGAAAGTTTCGTCTGAGAGCTATTTCACACATTTCTGCCCAAGTTTGAGCGTAATAGGTCTTGAAAACTTTTTAGAACTAATTCTACCTATTCAATCATTTTCTATATCTAAATAAAATTGCATTTCCAGGTCAGAGGAATTTTATTACAACCAATTGAACATAAAATATCTAATTTAAGAAATCTTGGAACAAAGATATTTTTAATCAAAGGGGGTTGCCTGTTACTAAAACTGGCCTTCAGCATGCTTTTGTTTGCTGATGATATTCCGGAAGCCTAATTGTATCGATTATATTTTTCAAAATATTTTAAGACGTCGAGGGAGTTCAAGTGGAGGAGCTGTGGAGTTTGGATGCAGAGCACTTCAAGAACCTTGAACCTGTACATGGATTGATTTTTTTGTTCAAGTGGGTCAAAGATGATGAACCGGCGGGATCTATTGTGCAGGACAGTCGACTGGAGAAGATTTTCTTTGCAAAGCAAGTGATCAATAATGCCTGCGCTACGCAGGCAATTCTTAGCATTTTGCTTAACGCGAAGCACTCGGATATTCAGCTAGGATCGACTTTGTCCGATTTCAAGGACTTTTGCGTTTCGTTCGATGCTTACAATAAAGGACTGGCCATGAGCAATGCTTCCCAGATTCGTACGGTGCACAATTCGTTCGCCCGGCAAACGCTATTTGAGTTGGATAACAAACAGGCCAACAAGGATGATGACGTTTTTCATTTCGTTGGTTACGTCCCAATCGAGGGTCGTTTGTATGAATTGGATGGCCTAAAGGAGGGCCCAATCGATTTGGGTGCCGTTAGCGCAGGCGAGGACTGGTTGAATGTTGTGCGGCCCATAATCGAAAAACGCATCCAAAAGTACAGCGAAGGAGAGATTCACTTCAACCTGATGGCGTTGGTTTCTGATCGGCAGATGATTTACCAGAGGCAGATTGATCAGCTGCTTAAAGGCAGCGGAGAAGAGGAAATGGAAACTGATACTAAGCAGAATGAAATCACCAGATTGCGGATGTTGATAGAAGATGAGGTGGCTAAGCGGAAGCGATACAAAGTGGAGAACATCCGCCGGAAGCATAATTATTTGCCGCTGATAGTAGAATTGCTGAAAATTTTGGCACAGAACGGTCAGCTGATGCCACTTTACGAAAAAGCAAAACAGCGGGCAGCCGAGAGGGAAACACAGGGGAAAGTAGGAGGGCAAAAATTAGGACACGAATGAGCTTGCTTTCAAACATGCAGCGTGTTAGCGTCGTTCGGATTTGAATAAATTTATCTATGACGAATGTGAGGGCTCCGAGAAATTTCATCTGATCCGAACTCCATGATATGCGGTAAAATTAAATATGAAATTTTTTCAAGAATTCACAAATATCCAGATGTAATTGAAAACGATGCAATTGTACGGATTAATTCAAGACAAAATTTTAAAAACAACTTATCTGCTTTAGTAAACGAAGATTCTAACGTCGATGTGACTAATCTGATAGCACTCCCACGCAAACCAACACTCAATAGGTAGGTGAAGGTTTCGGCTACTTGATGGATTTGGTTTGCGTCGAAGAGTTATCAGATTCGTTAAATCGACGTCTAAATCGTTGTTTACAAAAGCAGATAAGTCGTTTTGAAAATTTTGTCTTGAATTGTGAAAAATCAAATTTCATACAAATCGCAAAACAATTGCCGTAACATCATTCAACAAACAATATAATGTCGACATGTTTTCAAACATTTATGAAACTTAAAAGTAATGTATCTTGTAAAGCCAAAGATATTTGACGTCAATGATGGTTATCTTCATGTTTATTATCTATGTATATTGAACGTATATCAAATTTTTATCTTTTTATTTACCTTGTTACTTGTGTCTACTTTATCTGCTTTATCAAATCTCGTATTTTCTTCCTCGTACAGTGTCACGTTCTTTTGCTTTTTCAAATGATCTATTAGCAGATCGAGTGAATTATTACTTACATGCTTTCGTATTTCCTTGAAAAACTCAAAGTAGTGATGGAGATTATGTCTGCAATGGAATATCATCCAATATTAAAGTATGTTTATTACTCTACTAAACTGCCTATGATTCCTTATGAGTCACATATATGAAACATCTAATGACGAAAATTAGAACCAAACATCAAACTTACTTGTCCCATCATTTTTTTATTCAGTAGTTTGCTTATTTGAAAGCTCACTCGCAGCTACACTGCCGCGAACCGCAAGTCGAGCACATCTGTATATGGGCGCCCATATACAGATGTGCTCGACTTGCGGTTAGCAGCAGTACATGTTACAGTTACCGTAACACATTCTACCTCGGAAACAATGACAATTCATATGGGACTTATATGCGATCATAGGCAGTAAAGTTTTACTTACATCATCAGAATAATTGGTCCAAGCATCTCCCGTGTGTTGTACAAATGATGCGCGTAAGCTTTCGTATGTTTAGTGCATGCTAAACAATTACAAGTCAGGGAAAACCCTGTAAAGTCTTCAGCCCATTTTGGATCTCGTATGTCCAGTTCGGTTTCGCGATTATGCACGTCGTCGTCGTTCACATCAAAGCTGAAATTCAACGCCTGGTTTTGTAGCGTTTTTAAATATACGTAACTTGTATCGAACACGTCTACCCCCTGGGCAACCAGTTTGAGAATTGTTCCAGGGTTGAAAGCGCCAAACATGAAACGAATTTTATCCGCAGGCAAATGCGTACAAACATGTGACACCACTTCCAGTAGTAAGCTTTCCTTCAACTCCGCTGCTGATAAGCCATTGCAATGTATCCCCGCTATCATATAGCCCCCCAAATCATCTTTGAATTGCTCCAAAAATTTGACCGATTCATCTCTCAGCCTCAAATCGTATCCTCCCACAACTGGCCCAATCAGACTCGAACTTTTCAAAGCATCCGATTGCCGTCGCGCTTTCACACACTGCTCTACAAACCTTTCCGTTCTGTTCAACGATTTCTGTAAGCGTTTCTTTGAACTCTCCGAATCGGTGTCTCCATCAAACAACGGGACGAAAACGTCCGGCTTGAAGGCCTCGACCAGCTGCATATACCGCTCGGAGGTGAAATTTTTCCGACCGCTTCTACTGTAGATGGGTACAAAGTCCTTCTCGTGAAAGCCCGGCTTACATAGCTCGGCCGGATCCTTTAGAACCAGTAAGGAAAGCGCAGCCTTTTGGCCCACAAATCCAGAAATACCTTCACCACAGGCGCGGACAGCATCCTCCATATGGTCCGTGTTTGTTAAGGAATGCTGCATCAGCGATGGATCTAGATTTAAATACTGGAGCACTTCTTTGGATAAGAATGGTACACTGCCGCCCTGGAATCATATTTAGGATCAGGACTTTATTCACTTTCATTTAGGCATGCTGGATATCCGGCACTTACCTTAGTGTGCAGAACCAAGCCTGGCGTAGAAAGGGTTACATTTGAGAAGGCATTGATTATACTCAAATTACCCAAACGGCCTGAACATTTGGAAACTGATTCGATTGCAAATTTCATTATTCCAACGGCAAATATTGTTTAATATGTTGAATATTTATACGCGAATCTTCAATATTATACACGCGTGTTGAGCACTGAAACGCGAAAGTGATGTAAATTGATGTAAACAACTGGGAAAATGTTTTTGCTGTCTGTTCTTGGCTTGATATATGATGGTGCTTGCGCCCATGAAGTCGATTCGTGCTATCGGTGGTATTGTCGGTATCGTTGAAAATTGGAAGCTCGCACTCATGGAACCAGGGGAGAAGGCGGAGCACTGAATCCCTACCCCAACATGTGCGACATCTGGATTTGGTTCTAAACTGTAAACAACAGTGTTAATTCTCTACCACCTTTTTGTTATGGCGAGGCAATTTTTATGCACACTTTTGTTTTCGATATTTTAACAAAATTAAACACTCAATCATGTAGCATTATAACCTATTATAACGATGTGGTATGCTTGAGATAAATGCTTGATTATAGGTACTCGAAAAAGGATTTATTTGCAGTAACTAACCGAATATAAAAATGTTCGCATTAACGATTGCGTCCTAACACCGGTTCTAAGCTTAGATGCAGAGTATACACGAGCTTTGTTCGCCAGTGACAGGCGTTTGAGGCCCTTGCATGGAACCGCAAATCAACTCACTTTCTGGTTCCTTTCACTCAAATCCGCCCTTGCGTGTATGATGCCAAATATAAGGAGACGTCCATAAATTACATAGCGCTTAGAGGGGTGGGGGGTCTAAAGGGTGATAATCCATACAAAATTTTCAGATTTACTTACTTACTTATGAATCCTGTACACCTCCGGTGGTGCAAAGGGCCGACTTGAAAGATCTCCATCCTGAGCGTTGCCCGGCTATCACTTTAACCTGTTGCCAGGTTAGATTTCGGTCGACTTCTTTTATTTCTTTATTGAGGCTTCGCCGCTATGAGTCTCTGGGTCTGCCTATGCTGCAATGTCCCGCTGGGTTCCAGTCTAATGCTTGTTTACAGATTTCGTTTCCGCCCCTATGTAGAGTGTGGCCGACCCAGCCCCACTTCCGATCCCGAATTTCTGTTGCTACCGGCCTCTGGTGATAACAACGATGGAGCTCGTTGTTTGAGATCCAGTTGTGAGGGTACCAGGCCCGAATTATACCGCAGCGAATTATATACCGTTGAGCGAGGAGTGCAACATCATCAGCCAATTCGAAGTCGTTTAGGTGCTCCATAGTTATAGGCTGCTACCAGGCTAGGCTACCAGAATCTCGTCGATTACAATGAGGAACAGTAACGGTGATAGAATACTAATAAAATAGGCAGAGCTATGCGTTAACACGTCTTTATTGAACGGGAGATTAGGTAGAAGTAACAGAAATGAAAATTTTATTATCCATGGCATATTGCGTTTCTAACAATTAAGTTGCTATTAGTAACATGTTGATCGGTTGCCAACTCAACACCTCCGCTCAACCGAATAGTCCTAGTTTGTTTCGCAGATATTCGAACGGTCCTTTAGCTAAGCCCTTTGTGAAAAGATCAGCGACTTGCTCGGATGTTGGCTTGTAGAGTATTTTGAAGAAACCATCATGAATTTTCTCTCGAATAAAGTTGTATCGAATGTCGATATGTTTCATTCGTTTGTGATCCCTTGGTTCTTCAGCAATCCGGATGCAAGCTTGATTGTCCTCGAACAGTGGTATTGGATGAATGAATGCAACTCCAAGCTCCTCGAGCAGATTCTTGAGCCAAATGGCATCGCATGCAGCTTGACTCAAAGAAATGTACTCGGCCTCCGTTGATGAAAGTGACACAGTTGCTTGTTTTCTGGTCATCCACGAGACGGTACTTCCAAACACTTGAAAAACATTTCCGGATATTGATCGTCGATCATCTGTATCATTGCCCCAGTCGGCGTCGGCGTATCATATAAGCGGCTGTACTTCTTTCCTGACGATAAACCAAACATAGATTGATGGTTCCTTTCAGGTAGCGTAATATGCGTTTTAAGTGACACCAGTGGACATCAGCAGATTGAAATTTGCTAAAGAAATTCACAGCAGCACTTATGTCTGGTCGCGATGTAAGTGCCAAATACATCAAGCAACCTATAAGTTCCCTGTACGGCTTGGTTGTTAGTTCTTGATGTTTTCTACTTTCCAATTTTAAATTAGATTCCAACGGAGTTGCCACAGGTTTGCAGTCAGCCATGCCGAACTTTTGAAGCAGATCAGCAATATCTTTAGTTTGGCATATTTTCATGGATCCTACGCTACGGTTTCGGTCTACCTTAAGTCCATGGAAAAACTTCAACTCACCCATATCGGACATCTCGAACTGCTTCGAAAGTTTTCGCTTGAGTCTATGCTTCTTCTTCTTCTCTTCTTCTTATTGGCATTACGTCCACACACTGGGACAGAGCCGCCTCGCAGCTTAGTGTTCATTAAGCACTTCCACAGTTATTAACTGCGAGGTTTCTAAGCCAGGTTACCATTTTTGCATTCGTATATCATGAGGCTAACACGATGATACTTTTATGCCCAGGGAAGTCGAGACAATTTCCAATCCGAAAATTGCCTAGACCGGCACCGGGAATCGAACCCAGCCACCCTCAGCATGTCTTTGCTTTGTAGCCGCGCGTCTTACCACACGGCTAAGGAGGGCCCAGGAGCTTGAGTCTATGCACTAGGTTTATTTCGTCCGAGACAAGGATGATTTCATCGACATACAACAGAAGGTAAACGACAGATCCACTCGTCCTCAAGTAGTACAAACAGGTATCCACTCCGGAGCGCTTGAAACCTAGCGTTGTTACAAAGGAATGGAATCGATTATTCCAGTTCCTCGGGGCTTGCTTTAGGCCATACAGTGCTTTCTTGAGACGACAAACGAGGCTTGGATTCTTGCAATCGAGACCTTCGGGCTGTCGCATAAATATTTCTTCCTTCAGCATGCCGTTGAGGAAAGCAGTTCGAACGTCCATCTGGTGGACATGGTAAGTTTTTTTATTTCATTACAAGTTTTGAAACAAATACAGGCAGTGAATGTTTCGCTCGGTTTCAAGCGCTCCGGAGTGGATACCTGTTTGTACTACTTGAGGACGGGTGGATCTGTCGTTTTCCGATTCGTAGAATACACGTTCTGGTTCATGTCTCTGCTTCACTTTCTTACTTTCGTCGAAGATAATATCCCGGGATGTAAAAACTGTTTGCTTCCTCGAATCCCAAATTCTGTATCCGTTAGTGGTGTATCCTACCATTACATTCTTTTCGCTTCTTGGATCCAGTTTCCCACGCTTCTGCTTTGGTACCCAGGTGAAGGCAGTTGAACCGAAAACACGCATCCTATCTACGTTCGGCTTTCTTTTGTACCACATTTCATATGGTGTCTTTCTTTCTTCCAGAGCAGCTGTTGGACTTCGATTAATAATATAGGCAGCAGTGAGGACAGCTTTACATACTCTTCGGCAAACCAGAATCTTGCTGCGTGGATCGAGACTTGTCTAACAGAGTGCGATTTAGGCGCTCCGCCACACCATTCTGCTGCGGACTATACGGAACGGTTGTCTCCATACGAATACCCTCCGTGCGGCAAAAGTTCTTGAACGATTTTCCAGTATACTCCCCGCCATTGTCGCATCGGAGTCTCGACACCCGTGTACCAAAGAAAGACGTAACCTGTGCACAAAACTGTTCAAATTTTTCCTGCACCTCATCCTTCGATTCGAGCAAATAGACCATCGTAAAATGGCTGTAGTCGTCCATGAATGACACATAATAGCGCTTACCGTTCCACGTTGTAGGAATGAACGGTCCACACACGTCAGAGTGGATGAGCTCCAACGGTCTAGATGAACGTCTATCTACTGCGTTGTTGAACGGTTGTCTTGTTTGTCAACCTGCCAGGCAAATTTCACACAAACACCGATCAGGCCAATCTTAAATTTTCGATTCCGTCTCGATCATCTGGTGCTTCCATAGGCTCTTCAGGTTCGACTCCCCCAGGTGGCCATACCGTCGATGCCATAATTCAAAGTTTTCATTCTTCGTTGTCATTGTACTTGCTGAATTCTTGCTGTCACGGTAACAAATATCCAAAGCATAGAGTTGGCCTGATCTATGCCCCACGCACACTACTTGCTTATCCTTCTCGATGGTCACTCTTCCTCTAGCAATCGTTACGCGCATCCCGTTGTCTTCCAGCCGACGGACGGAAAACAGATTGCACTGCAACTCAGGCGCGTACAGAACATCTTTAATTACCGATGGCCGCTTCTTACCATCGACCACCATATTTACACGGATAGTGCCGGCAAATTCTGCTACGATGATTTGTCCGCACTTGGCCACTGAAATCGACACTTTCCGAACCAGCGGATGCAGTTCATCGAACAGACTCTTGTCTTTTACCATGTGATCTGTCGCACCCGAATCTAGAAACCACTCGATTCGCTTGCTCGATCTAATAGTAGGCGCCAAGAATACACTGTTGTCCGTGGTAACAATGAATGAAATTTCACTTTCGCATGTGGCATGTGCCTTAGCTTTGAATTTGCGGTTAACCTTTGCATTCAATTTTGAATTTCTTTCGCGGCTCTTACCATCTGTCGGTCGGTAATCGGGACACTCTATGCGCTTATGACCGAATCTTCCACACTCGTAGCATTTAAAGCCGCTGTTCTTTCCAGCAAACGCCGACTCACCTGTGTTATCCTCTGTGTGATTCATTTGGTTCGCTCGTTTGGCTGATTCGTCTAACAACCGCTTCTTCACGTATTCTAATGTTAGCTGGTCCGGTTGGATGGTTTCCAAAGCCGTAATTAAAGCATCGTACGATTTCGGCAGCGACAGCAATAACTGGCAAACGACATCTTCCTCCTCGATTTTGACACCGGCTGCTTTCATTTCTCGTAGCACTTTCTCGAACTGCAGCAGGTACACTTTTACCGCATCTCCTCTTTCAAGCGCAGCTCTTGGAACTGCTTCTTCAAGAACAGCTTCCCGGCAATTCCAACACGCTCAAACGAGTTCTTCAGAGCGTCCCATGCTTCTTTCGCTGCTTCTTTCGCTTCACGTAGTCCAACTGATCCTCTGCTATTCGATGAATTAGTAAGTTTTTGCACTTCCGGTCTCTAGCCTTGCGCTCGTCGAGTTTTGCTTCTTCTCCGCCTTGACAGCCGCTGTGTCTTCTGGAAGCTCCTTCGCGTAATCCTCGTCCTCAATGGCATTCTCCAGACAGTCCAGCAGGTTCTTGCCCTCCATCAAAACTTCAATTCGGAACTTCCAGTTACCGAAATTGGTTCCATCGAACAGCCACAGCTTTTCTTCTCCCATTCTATCGTGTATTACTTATGTTAAAGATAAATTGCTAGGCCCATAACCTAATAAAATAGGCAGAGCTATGCGTTAAGGTGATTATAGAATGAAGCCCGTGGTGAGTTTCAAATTCATCACACGTTTATCTACATATATTTCCAAAATCCCAAATCTGGCGTAATAGTTTTCGTACAGTGCCGAAAAACAAATTATGATTGTTCAGCATAACTAAGCAAACGATCTACCAATATTTCAGCCCCATACGCGTTATGTTTCTTTCATCTCGTGCTCTTGAAAAAAATATTGGAAAAGCACGTGGTTTACAAAATGGCCGATTTCTGGCTTAATTGTATAATCACCTTAACACGTCTTTATTGAACGGGAGATTAGGTAGAAGTAACAGAAATGAAAATTTTATTATCCATGGCATATTGCGTTTCTAACAATTAAGTTGCTATTAGTAACATGTTGATCGGTTGCCAACTCAACAAATACATCCTTGTCTCACACCAGCTACGACCCGGATAGGGTCGGACAAGACCCCATTGTGCAGCACTCTACACGAAAAGGCCTCGTACTGTGCCTCGATGAGGCCGATGATTTTCTCAGGAACCCCCTTGCGTCTTAGGGCGCCCCACATAATTTCGTGATTGAGACGGTCAAAAGATTTTTCGTAGTCAATGAATACCACGTAAACACCTCCAGAATGATACGGAGCGTGACAATATGGTCTACATAGGATCTTCTGGTACGGAATCCGGTCTGCTGACGCCGGAGAGTCTCATCGATCTTCTCCTGAATCTGGATTACATTGCATAGAACTTTGAGAACGGTACACAGCAACATTAATGCCTCGCCAGTTATCGCATACATACGATGGATGCCCACTGCGGGACGTCAAAATCGTCATCGGTGACATGAACGCACAGGTAGGGAAGGAAGAAATGTATAGACCGGCCATCAGACCGGATAGTCTGCACATCGTATCGAATGACAACGGCCAACGATGCATAAACTTCGCAGCCCCCGCGGAATGGTAGTCCGAAGCACCTTCTTTCCCCGCAAAAACATCCACAAGGGCTCATGGAGATCACCTAACCAAGAAACGGAAAACCAAATCGACCACATTCTAATCCGACCACTACCTCGTTGCAGTATGCCTGCGCTCAAAACTCTCGACGGTGTACAACACGTGTCGAAGTCGGACGCCGCGGCTTAACATTGGGCGGCTACAAAACGATAGACTAGCCCAAGGATACGCGCAGCAGCTGGAAGTGGAACTGCCAAAGGAAGAGCAGCTAGGCGCAGCGTCTCTTGAAGATGGCTGGAGAGATATTCGATCCACCTTTGGTAGCACCGCAAACGACTGGTATGACGGTGAATGTGAGCAGTTAGTGGAAGAGAAGTATGTAGCATGGGCGAGATTGCTGCACGAGGGCGAACGGGGCACGATATAAACGGGCGCGGAACAGACAAAACTCGATTTTCCGGAGGAAAAAGCTCCAGACCAGGTGTTCGCCATTCACCAACTACTGCAGAAATGCCGCGAATATAACGTGCACACAGATCATCTATTCATCGACTTCAAAGCCGCATATGATACAATCGATCGAGACCAGCTATGGCAGCCAATGCACGAAAACGGATTTCCGGATAAACTGATACGGTTGATCAAGGCGACAATGGATCGGGTGATGTGCGTAGCTTGAGTTTCAGGGGCATTCTCAAGTCCTTTCGAAACGCGCAGAGGGTTACGGCAAGGTGATGGTCTTCCGTGTCTGCTATTCAACACCGCTATGGAAGGGGCTATACGAAGAGCAGGGATTAACACGAATGGTACAATTTTCATGAAGTCCGTCCCGTTATTTGGTTTCGCAGACAACATAGACACGCAACTTTGAGAAGATGGAGGAAGCCTACATCAGACTGAAGATGGAAGCTAAGCGGATCGGACTAGTCATCAACACGTCGAAGACGAAGTACATGATAGGAAGAGGTTCAAGAGAAGACAATGTGAGCCACCCACCGCGAGTTTGCATCGGTGGTGACGAAATCGAGGTGGTAGAAGAATTTGTGTACTTGGGCTCACTGGTGACTGCCGAAAATGATACCAGCAGAGAAATTCGGAGACGCATAGTGGCTGGAAATCGTACGTACTTTGGACTCCGCAAGACGCTCCGATCGAATAGAGTTCGCCACCGTACCAAACTGACAATCTACAAAACGCTCATTAGACCGGTAGTCCTCTACGGACACGAGACCTGGACGTTGCTCGTGGAGGACCAACGCGCACTTGTTACTTTCGAAAGGAAAGTGCTGCGTACCATCTCTGCCGTAATCTGGAAAAGTGACGTAACACCCATTTTACAACATGCATGTTTTCCATTTTTCTGTTAAAGAGCTCAATGAGTACTCGTTAACACCATTTTTGGAAAATGGCGTATACGTCACTTTTTCAGATTACGGCAGATCTATGGTGGGGTGCAGATGGCGGACGGTACGTGGAGGAGGCGAATGAACCACGAGTTGCATGAGCTGCTGGGAGAACCATCCATCGTTCACACCGCGAAAATCGGACGACTGCAGTGGGTCGGGCATGTAGCCAGAATGTCGGACAGTAACCCGGTGAAAATGGTTCACGACAACGATCCGACGGGCACAAGAAGGCGAGGTGCGCAGCGGGCAAGGTGGATCGATCAGGTGGAAGATGACTTGCGGACCCTCCGTAGACTGCGTGGTTGGGGACGTGTAGCCATGGACCGAGCCGAATGGAGAAGACTCTTATATACCGCACAGGCCACTTCGGCCTTAGTCTGAATAAATTATTAAATTTTTTTGCTTTAGGGGAAGAGGCCCAAAACGCCCCCCTCCCAGGGCAAAGCGCCATTTGTGGTTTCCCTAATATTTACCGTCATTAAGATGTCCGTAACAAAACTAGATCTAAAATTATGTTGGTTAGACGAAAAAAGTTTCAAAATAGTGTATGGGAAGGTCGGAAAACCGAAAATTTCCACATTTTGAAGAAACATCTAACATTTTGGCGAGGCAAAACGCCCTAGTGGCATTAACCTACAATGTACTTGCGTCTCCACGCACTATCCATACCAGAATGCTGATTCGCCGACGCGTGGTACTTTGTTCCCTAGGAGCTGCCAGCTAAAAGGCGTTTTGCCTCATGAGTTTTCCGGCAACAGAATATCGCCACTTTTTTGAAATTTGAATATTATTAACATGATTGAGATTTTTGACAATTTTTGAATGGCATCAAGTAGCTATCTTGTCTTGTTTAACTGATGCATAATGTAAAAATACTCACGAATAGCGTTACAAATAAGACAATAAAGCAGTGTTTGCTTAGCTAGAGCATATTGCCCCCCCCCCCCTTCCTCTACATTAGTTTAGAAAAAATAAAACTAATAGAGAGAACAGGGTGTGAAATGTTGCCAAAGCAGATTCGATAGATACGGGGAATTGACTGATATCCCATCGTTATTAGCTGGTTATGGAACAACTTCTCGCAAGAGCAGCTGTTGTATAATTGGTAATACGTCCGTGTACTAAATGGAATAGTGTGGGTTCAAGTCCCACCGGCAGCCGAATCTTTTTCGCAATATCTCATAAAAACACCCTAAAATGGCAAACTTAACTATGTGTATCAAAATTAAACATCTTTTCCAAAAAAAAACTAATATTAACTAAACTTAAAGGCTCCCCCAGACCTAAGCGATTTCATCACCGCCAATTAGTCGCCGCGATTCTATCGTTGGGTCGCTGCAGGCAATGTTCTTTTTACGCTTCCATACCAATGGCGACAGAATCGCTGTCGCCAAGCGATAGAATCGCGTCGCGTATGTTTGGGGGAGCCTTAACTTGTTGACAAAGGCAGAAATCAAAAATTGTTACAACGCTTCGAGATAATATGGTGATAATATGGTCCACACAAGATCTTCCGGCACGGAATGCGGTCTGCTGCCGCCGGAGAGTCGCATCGATCTTCTCCTGAATCCGGGCTAGGATAACTTTGCATAGAACTTTGGGAACGGTACAGAGCAACATGAGCAATATGCCTCGCCAGTTATCGCATACAATCAGGTCATCCTTTTCGGGCACCTTCACTAAGATACCTTTCATCCAGTCGACCGGGAAAGTTGCGGTGTCCCAGATATTACGAAATAAACGATGCAGTAGTTGAGCGGATGTCATGGGGTCAGTTTGAGCGTCTCGGCTGATATGCGCTCGACCCCTGGGGCTTTATTCGATTTCATGATTTGGATGGTTGTTTGAATCTCTAGCGGTCATGGAGCTTCGGTATTGACGCGTGTTATACGTCGGATCCTAGGCAGATCATGCCGAGGTGGTGGTGGCCTGGCCTGTCGATTTGATTTTCTGTAAATCCGTCACGGGAGACCTACAGGGGATGTCCAAAATAACTGGGATAGGCAAATTTTGGGCATAATTAGATGTGTTGTAACTATTTCAAATATTATCCGTTTTGGACAATTCAGGGATGCCTGAACTAGAAATTTAATGTAGTTTCACCATATGTTCATGGAACCGACCAGGGCCATTGGATACCGGAGATATTCCGGGTTTTTCGAAGGTAGGTTCAGAACCGTAAATTTGTGGTGGGTATTAGGATAAGTGGTGGTTAGAAACAGAATAATATTAGTAACCACAAATAAAGTAGGGCTCTTTCTGAATGGAACCATATGTTGAAATTCGAAATCGGATCAGTATCAAGTGAGATATGGCCATTTGTTTAGAATCGGTGCCGATCGGGAGTTTTAAAAGGGACCAGGCCACGAATTCATTTGAACCAAGCTTTTTGACCGATCTTCCATTATGATTACATTCCAGAAGTCTTCTGTCACGTCTAGAATGAAAAACCAACCAAAAAGACGGATTCTGAAGTCGCTGGGGTGCCCCCGGGGAACCCGTAGAGGGGACATTTCAGTTTTGGCACCAAAGCTAGCCATTCGACGGTTCGTTTTTCATGGTTTTCTATCAGGAAGAAAGATATGAGTATAAAATGGACCATTGATGGCTATGACCGTTTCAAGGACCTACGGATTGTCCCCGGGGAACCCGTAGAAGGGGACATTTCTGTTTTAGTTCGTTTTTCATGGTTTCTATCAGGAAGCGAGGTATGAGTATGAAATGGACAACTTATAGCTTTGACCGCTTCCGGGACCTACGGATTGTCCCTGGGAAACCTGTAGAAGGGGACATTCCAGTTTTAGCGCCAAAATTGGTCGTTCGACGGTTCGTTTTTCATGGTTTTCTATCCGGAAGCGAGGTATGAGTATTTAATGGACAATTGACGGCTTTGACGCTTTCGGGACATATAGGTTGTCTGTGGGGAACCCGTAGAAGGGAACATTTCTGTTTTAGCGCCAAAACTGGTTAATCGACGGTTCGTTTTTCATGGTTTTCTATCAGGAAGCGAGGTATGCGTATAAAATGGACAATTGACGGCTTTGACCGTTTCCGGGACCTACGGATTTGTCCCCGGGGAACCCGTAGAAGGGGACATTTCTGTTTTAGCGCCAAAACTGGTCATTCGACGGTTCGTTTTTCATGGTTTTCTATCAGGAAGTGAGGTATGAGTATAAAATGGACAATTGACGGCTTTGACCGCTTCCGGGACCTACGGATTGTCCCCGGGGAACCCGTAGAAGGGGACACTTCTGTTTTAGCGCCAAAACTGGTCATTCGACGGTTCGTTTTTCATGGTTTTCTATCAGGAAGCGAGGTATGAGTATAAAATGGACCTACTTTATTTGTGGTTAGCCCTACTTTATTTGTGGTTACTAATATTATTTTGTTTCTAACCACCACTTATCCTAATACCCACCACAAATTTACGGTTCTGAACCTACCTTCGAAAAACCCGGAATATCTCCGGTATCCAATGGCCATGGTCGGTTCCATGAACATATGGTGAAACTACATTAAATTTCTAGTTCAGGCATCTCTGAATTGTCCAAATCGGATAATATTTGACATAGTTACAACATATCTAATTATGCCCAAAATTTGCCTATCCCAGTTATTTTGGACATCCCCTGTACGTGACCTTGTGAACCGGTCGAGGAGGGAAGAGCGATCCTCCGATCATCGTGTCGTAAATACCTCAGAATTTTGCGAACAGCTCTCCATTTTCGCTCATTTATCCGAGATTATGGCGTCCCATAATGCGCTCATGGTTGGAGTTGTCGGATCCGATCTTCGCATTGAAGTCGCCCATACAAACTCTTCGCAAAGTAATTTACTATTACAAAAAATTAAGGCTTTATTCGAGCGTTGAAAATTGGATTCATTGCGCTCTTGATCACAACCATAGATCTGTTCATAAGGTGAGCGGGCATTTGACGTTAGCAGCATTTTCAGCAGATGAGTGAATTATTGCCAGCAAAGCAAACGCTAATCAAATTGGGCAACTAGCTATGGGGATGGCTGTCATAGATCCTCAATAAGAATTAGATAAATCCAAGAAGCGTGGAAATTGTAACTTAGGTGCGACATTATGATCTATGACATAAAAGTTTATCTGAAGGGTAAAACCCAAAAACGTTTTCGTTCGGGTATGTTGACTTACTTAAAAAATGTTATGCTTTTAAAGTTTATTCTGTTTTGTTTTTGTTTTATATTACGATTACTATTCATTCATAACTTATTTTATCTTCCATTATTTTAAAGAGAATCATTAATTAATGTCATCGTTAATGGTTCATCAGTATAATAATCATAGTTCTTTGGCTTACATTGAAAGCTGTATGGACAATTTCTTTTTCCAATTGTTTCACTATCTTCTTATTTTTCATGTTTTTTTTTATTTTTTAAAATAATATTTATTTATTACAAAGATTGATATCATACAAAAGAAATATAATGTTTCGATCTTCATTAAACTTTTTGGAACAGCGTACAGTTGTTAAATTTGGCATCATCCTTTCCTCACATCTAGGTTTTATTGTTTCAATAAAGGGCGGCTAGTTTTACTGCTTAAGTATCATTGTAAGAGATTCGCATTTCTTCACGTTTGGCGGTTTCATACGATGTTTGGTATTATTTGTGTGACCAAATCAATTTTCCTGCTAGTAGTTTCGTTATAAAGAGATTATATTTTATCTTAGTTTCATTGATTCGTTGGTGTGGTAGAATATACAATAAATTAAAAATACATGAAACTAAAGACGAATAAAAAAAAACAAAAATAAATTAGCGGACAAAACAAAAGACGAACGGACATGATTAAAATGAAAGATCATATGGTGCATTGTGCCACTACGTCAGCCGCGATGTTTCGGCTCTAAATGGCGGTCGGGTGTTCCCGGGGAGGTCGCCCCCTTTCTCTTGGATTTAAGACGACGACTCGTTAACTGTTCTGGTGGTTTCCTGAACCAGGTAGACTTGCGATCCGGGCACGGTGGAGGTGGTCACGAAGGTGCGATGCTTGGCCCGAACCAGATGCAGGTTGCTCTCGGCCACATCAGCGCGATCCTCGGCGGCTTCCAGTTCGCGCTGGAAGCGGCGAACCTTGGTGACGCACTGCTGCGAGCATTGTTCCTAGAATGACGATGGAATAATAATAATAATGCATAAGTTTTGGCGATATGCATGCAGCACTGTGCAAACTTACCTGTTCAACTAGCTGACGCTTGAAGGCAGCAATCTTCTGGTTGGCCTTCTCCAGAGCATCCGATAGAATTGAAATGTTCTTCTGGTCCTCTTCGATCTGAATGTAGACTTCCTTGACTGAGCGTTCCTTCTTGCGCAGGATCTTGATGGTTTCGGCGTGCTTCCTTCTCTCCTCCTCAAGCTCAACCTCAATGTCACGGAGACGGGCCTCCAGCTTGCCGATGATACGACGGCTTCCAGCAACGGCGTTAACTTCAACCTCCTCAAGACGAACTGAAAGTTGCTGTAAAATAGTTTTGAACGTATGAGCATAGAACCGAGATTACAATGATAGCGAATACCTTGACTTCGACTTCCAAGGACTTCTTGATGGCTTCGATCTTGACAATTCTTTCCTGTTCTTCATGGAGCAGTTCAACGGTGTGCTTAAGTTCAACCTGAAGAAAAATGTGATTTTCATAAATACATCCGGTGTGAAACTATGAAATGAGAGTTGATCATACCTGGACCTTCTGGTAGCGTTCGTCACTGACGCGTAGTTCACGGCTGACTTCCTCGTAGTCGGAGGCCAAGACTGTGAGTTCCTGTTCGAGCTTAGCTCTGAGCGAAGCGTAGCTGGCATTGCTGACGGTGAGTTCATTGATGCGCGAGCTGGCTTCCTCAAGCTGGACTTCGACTTGGCGTTTCGAGCGCAGGGAGGAGTCGTAGTTGACACGGATCTCCTCCAGCTCACCAGTAAGGGATTGGATGCGGCGTTGGGCAATACCGTACTGATCAACGGTGGACTGCAGTTGACGCTGGATTTCCTCGTAGTGGGCCTGGATTTCGGTCAGCTGAGCCGACTGTCTCTTGATGGTCTTCTGGAGTTCAATGTTGGTGTGGTTGGCAACATCCAGGGACATCTCCAGCTCAGTGATCTGGATCTGCAGCTTCTTCTTGATGCGCTGGACCTCGCTCTTCAGCTTGGTCTCGGCCTCAACGACGCGGGCATTCAGCTGTTCGATTTCAATGCTGGTCTGTTTGCTACAATTTGGGAAACAATGGAAAGCAACCGAGAAATTAGTCACCGTTTGTTTCTGTTGGCAGGGAGGCAGATTGTGATTTAACTAGTGCGTTTGCCGTCATCGCTTGGCTAAATATAACGGAAGCTGCGCTTGCTCTTAGATCAAAGATCGCTTGACCGTACGTTTGATCGGTTGACATTCGACCCGTACGGATGTTGTGAATTCTAGAACAGAAATTCACCGCTGAAGTGGAGGCAAATAGAAACAATGATTCATTGAATATTCGAATCCTGACTTTGATCTGCTGATTGATGAGATGAGCAATGCAATTGATACATTGTTGAATTCTGATTAAGTGAAACTAAATCGCTATTATTTATGGATAGAAGTTATAAATTTCTCTAATGTCAATCAAGAAAGAAGACAAATTCCCGTGCGGATCATTTTCCCGTTCCGATGAAAATATTTGTTGAAAGAGAGGCGAAAATAGATAATACCGCAGGCTTGGTTCGTTAGCATGAGATCAAGGTGGTGCGGATTGAAGACAACAACGCACGTAAAACAATCAAGAAGACCAGGCAAATGGACGCATGATTTTTTGGTTAGTGAGTTTGAGAGAGGAAAAAAAAACAACCTTGGACCCGTTTCAAAGTATCGGTCGCCCGTAGCTCAGCTCTGGTGGTTGTGCTTTTTATAATTTTTTGAACCAGATGCGTTGACGAGTGCGGGGTACACCGCTGAGCCAGAGACCGTCAAGTATTGGACAGATGTCACACGTTTTGTATTTACGGCGATATATAAATTGACTGAAACATGCACCTCAGGCGAGGAATGCAGTAACAGGATTAAAATACTGCATCGAACTGCCATGCATATATGCGGTAATTTGCTATTGGTGAGGTAGCAAATTTGGAATCGATGCATATGAACGTTTTTGGTGATCATACAAAAACTATAGAGCTAACTTTTTTTTTATTGGCATTTAAATAGTACTTTTAAAACGCTTAAAAAGCGTTTGAAAAGATTTCGCTATTAGAAAATTGCAATGAAATTTATTATTATAGTCATTCGTTTATTTGGGAGGCTCATGTGCAGTTGAGCGTTACGGAGTCGGAATCATTTTATTTGGATGACGTTCAAAAAAGTATATAATAATAATATAGTTTTTTTTCTGTGCTCAGATAAATTCAATTTACATACATTCTGAATTGTTGAAACAATGACAAATTTTCACCCCTATTCGACCCATTGTCATCCCCAATGACCATACATACCCCGTTTGATTTTGATATTATAAACCATGTTATGAGACAGTTTCGATCAGATCCAAACTTCACCATCAATTGAGTGGACGGCTCGGTGTTTTGTTTTGGTAAATTTGCATGGCAACATGGCATGGCAATCATCATTTGGTTTCACTTTCGCAAGTGATCCGTATAAAAAGTAAATATTAGTGTTATAGGTCTCCCGTCATTTTAACCGTTTCGTAAAATAGCTTATTCTTATTTGGTAAAGGTATTTTCTTTCGGAAATTTGGGTAGAAGTACTTTGGGGTGAATTTTTATCGCTTTTTATCTGGAAAATCCCCAACTCTATCTTCGGGATATCGGAAAACAATCGTTATCGTGCAATCCATTTCATAGTGAGTCATGTGATTAAACGAAACTCTGAACATCGAACGGAAAGAGAAAAGCGGTCAGAATGTTTTCGGAGGACCAGAAACTTTCAAAGTTTGTCAAGAAATACGTGATTTGACAAGCGATCTGTTCATGTGGCAAACGGAGTGCGCCGTTTGTGCGATCTTCCTCAAGCAGTATCTATACAGTAACGTTTGCTTCCTCGGTTGAAGCAACATGAGGAAGAAGTTGCGGCCAGATGTTGTACAGAACCTAATGAGTGGTGTTCAGCGTAAGGTGCGAGCTTTCGGTTATGGTTTTGAAGTTGAAAGAAACAAGCACAAAGGCCAAATAATAGGCTGTAGACCAATGCAAACTCTAACTTAACCTCACTTATTTTGACAGTTCACAGAGCTTGTTTACAAGGTGTTAGAAGAAAAATCGATGAGGGGAAAATTATATTTCATATTTTTAGTTTAAAAGTGCTGTGATTCGCATATTTCAGTGATATTCTTTGCATTCAGCATGAAATCAATCGCAGAAGACATCTACATGCGAATAAAATGACGAAACAATTTTATCGGGAGCTTCGCCGGAGACTAAGTCCTGGTGAAATAGCTCTGTGAACTGTCAACCTACGTCATCATGCACTGGTCTATTGTCTGAAAATTTGAAAAGGATCAGTCAACTAAGTAACTTTCTACAGCGTTTTTTACGTGATGTGGAACACCCTCCACATTTAATTTTTAAAATAATGAAGCATGACAACAGTACATGTGGGTAAATTGAAAACAGTCGTCTACCCATTTTCCAATTTTTCCATTTCTGTTGACAACTTATCAAAGTTTAATTACGAACTAATGTAATTTCATCGTTCATCGAAGGAGATTTTCCGATCTTAGTGCCCCCTTAGTCGAAGAGTACGCTTTCTCATTGCCCATGATCGACTATTGCGCAATGTGAAATGGCCATGGCTCTCCTGTTATAGTTGGCAAGTATAACAGAAGTAGCATTTTATTCATTGTGACAACGACAAGCAGATAACAAGCTTAAGATAGTTCAGAAGGTAATAATGCATTTCAAGATGGACACCTGTTGCAAGGATTACTAAACGTGCTTAAAAACGTTTTGGAATTCTTCCCGATTGTCAAATTAGTTGCTGTAGATTTGGAATTGGCCAGACAAAATACCCAATCTAGTGGTAATGATCTTTTGTGCAATGGAGAGGAAAATATTCGAATCATTGATCTTAGTTCAATAAAGTTTTCAAGAAAATTCACTGTTAGGACTCTACAATTTCAACTTTTGGCTATATTTCTTAATTCATGCAAGGCCAAAACAATTTGAATACTAATTAATATACTGCAACGAATGCCAGAGGGTTAAAACATGCACACAGCGTTTCCTCTACTATTGGCCAAGGATAGTCTAGGCTGCCTTTTCATCGTAATTTTGTAATTTTCAAATTTATTTCTTATATTTGTCTATCACTTGTTCATCCTGATTATTCAATATTGAATAGAAGCCTTTGGCTAAATGATATACCAAACGTTAGTAAGGTTGGAAGATTTAATTTTTTCTAAGTAAAGCTTTTTTTCTGCACCAACTCATACCATGAAAATGGTCAACCACTACTCTATTACTAGTATTCGTCAATAAATATCAACGGTTCAGTAAAATTTGATTCTAGGTTGAATAGAATCGAAAAAAAATCGAAAATGACTGAAAATTTTTAAAATCGGTTTATTTTATCTTAGAAACGGTAGCACTTAGCAAAAAAATACTGTATACCTTTTCCGTTACAAATTTAACGCACTTTCATAAAATGGAGTCGATAAAAACGTTAAAAAAATATAACTTTTTTGTCCATTTTTTCTCCATTATGACTAATAGTGTAAAAAAATACATATATTATCTGCTACAACATATTAAAAATTAAAAAAATATTGAAAAAATCGTTTTTGAGAAAATCGAAGTTTTAATTTCAATATTTGAACATTTTTTTTCGCAGTGTATATTTTTTCGCATACCCTTAATGATTACCTAAAACTTTGCCGAAGACATCAACACGATCGTACAAGCCGTTTTCAAGTTAATTCAAGTGTTCGAGGTGTTTTGCTTAGTGGCCTTTCGTAACGCTGTATGGGGAGGGAGGGGGTCAGGCCGAGCGTTACGATCCATACAAAAAAAATAAACCTTCGATACAAAAAGTGTTACGTGGGGGAGGGTGGGGGTCCAAAATCATCATATTTAGTGTTATGTAATTTGTGAAAGGCCCTTGTCAAAAGTTAGGCTAGAGTCAAAATTGCAAACCAATGATGCAAATTATGTTTTTTTCATCACAAAGATCGTATGTGCAAAATTTCAGAGAAATAAAAAAATACAAATATTAATAGATCTTCGATTTCACAGAGAATAATTGTTCACTTTACTTCGCTCTTGAATTTGGCCATTTTTAGGGGATACGGGAAGCACGAACAATCATCAAATCGTCATCATTAACATCATTGAATGCTTAATTATTTTTCTACAACAACTATGATATTGAAAAAGTATCAGCGGCGCGTGCTTACTCGCAATCTACATGCTGATACATTTACAGTTATATCAAACAACTGAAAACCGAAATACGACGCCCCAAAGTTACGAGGTGATAATACTAGAAAGAGACGAAAGATAGGAAAAATAACACGGTGTGTAGTGCTTCCCCGAGTCACCTTAACTCGTTGTTCCTGTTGGCTATCTAACAGTAATTGATGGAAAGAGTTCTTTGTCACAGCTTATGTAAAAAAATAGTGATGCAAGCAGGGTAGGCACAAGGGATTGAGGATCTAAATATATGTACAAGGATAACTACACATCCTGCCGATTTTATAACCTTTTTCAAAAACTATTAAACTCTTCTGCGATTCCGATTTCAATTGTAGATGTATCTCCCGGGGTTTTATAGGAAACCAATATTGAGCGAGGGTTTGATCAAATGCTCAATATTGCATAATGTTTTTCAGTTTGTCTTTTTAACAATTAAATATGTACTCATGAACGTATCTCTCTTAAAGCACAAATAATTATCTATTTTTGAATCAAAATGATGAAATTTGCATTTGTGCTTGATACTTGAAAATTTTCCAAAATATATTCTGTTTATTTGGATATCTGAAACTGCAAAAACTTTGGAGATTCCAAAGAAAAAAAAATCGTAAATTAAAAAAAAAATTTGATTATTTTGAAATAGACTCATCGTTTAGTATTCCGAACAACCTGGTTGTTTAGGCATTTAGAAATCCTCAGCAAATTCTTTAGGTTTTGAAACGATTCTTACGTTTCTGATTGATACATTTTGTGAGTTGAAATGCGTCTTTGCCTATGAGTTTAATTAAATAATTTTCTATTCGAAAAGTTTGTAAAAAGGTTTTGAAAAGTTTGTAAAAAGGTCTGAAACCACTACTGGACCATGAATTTGCGAAATAAAATCCCATGCTGCGGTGAGACAATTGATTCAAAAGTATAAGATTGCTAATGTCGCGTCAAATCGCGTGACCAACATATAGTTTGCGGCCTGGGAGCCAAAGTACCGGTACTGATTTTTATTCTGAATTTTATTCTATGCTTGCCTCTAGATTGGTGCCTCTGAAAATGCGAGGTAAAATTTATTTGGATTCTGTGCAGTTTCACCTTAATGCGTTAAACTAATGTGGTTGACAAAAACAAAACATTCTCTACAACATGACACATAATTAACCAGCCAGTAAAATCATCATCAAATCATGTTTAATGCAAAGAGCGCCATTAGTATTCTAGTACTTATGCTTCTACTGGTGAGACGGAAAATGGTATGAATCGCTAGTCATATCAAGGAAAATCCAAATCTTCTTTGAGGTCGGTGGTTCAACGCAACAAATTGACTTGTTTGAGTAAAAAAAAACATATTTTACGTGAGTTGATCGATGGTCGGAATGTTAGAACTTGTCGGATCATCAAGAAAAATCCAACTCTGGCATGGGTCTGTAGGAGGCACTTCTGCACATAGTTGTGTCAATAAACTCCAACTCTGAAGTGGGTTTGTGGATAGGAGGAAGCGCTATTGGAAGCAAGAGGGTCACGAATAAAAAATCCAACCCTGGACCAATCTGCAATTGATTATTATTAAAAGATGAAAAATTGATAGAAAATTGAAAAAAATTGAAGAAGTTAAATAAAAAAACTACTTCCAACACAGCCTTCCGTATCGGTACACCTGGAGATCACCACTGCAGACAGAATCACAAATCGACCACGTTCTGATTGATGGACGGCACTTCTCCGACATTATCGACGTCAGGACATATCGTGGCGCTAACATCCACTCTGACTACTATCTGGTGATGGTTAAACTGCGCCCAAAACTATTAGTCATCAACAATGTTCGGTACCGACGACCGCCGCGGTACGACCTAGAGCGACTGAAGCAACCTGATGTCGCCACTGCATACGCGCAGCATCTCGAGGCAGCGTTGCCGGAAGAGGGTGAGCTCGATGGGGCCCCTCTTGAGGACTGCTGGAATACAGTCAAAGCAGCGGAGAACAACGTCGGGAATATGGGACAAGGCGACGGAACGATTGGTTTGACGAAGAGTGCAGACAGATTCTGGAGGAGAAGGACGCAGCGCGGGCGGTCGCGCTGCAGCAAGGTACCCGGCAGAACGTGGAACGTTATGGACGGAAGCGGAGACAGCAGACCCGCCTTTTTCAGGAGAAGAAACGCCGCCTGGAAGAAGCGGAGTGCGAGGAGATGGAACAGCTGTGCCGTTCTCAAGAAACACGCAAGTTCTACCAGAAGCTCAACGCATCCCGCAAAGGCTTCGTGTCGCGAGCCGAAATGTGCCGGGATAAGGATGGGAGCATCTTGACGGACGAACGTGTGGTGATCGAAAGGTGGAAGCAGCACTACGAGGAACATTTGAATGGCGCTGAGAGTACAGGCAGTGAATGTCAAGGCAGCGGAGAAGATGACTACGTCAGTTCAGCGGACGATGGAAGCCAACCAGCCCCCACCTTGAGGGAAGTTAAGGATGCCATCCAACAGTTAAAGACCAATAAAGCAGCTGGTAAGGATGGTATCGGAGCTGAGCTCATCAAGATGGGCCCGGAAAAACTAGCCACTTGCCTGCACAAATTGATAGTCAGAATCTGGGAAATTGAACAGCTTCCGGAGGAGTGGAAATAAGGGGTTATATGCCCCATCTAAAAGAAAGGCGACAAGCTGGAGTGTGAGAACTTTCGAGCGATCACCATCCTTAATGCCGCCCACAAAGTGATATCCCAGATTATCTTCCATCGTCTGTCGCCATTAGTGAATGAGTTCATGAGAAGTTATCAACCCGGCTTCGTTGACGGCCGCTCGACAACGGACCGAATCTTTACTGTACGGCAAATCCTTCAAAAATGCCGTGAATACCAGGTCCCAACGCACCATCTGTACGTTGATTTCAAGGCGGCATACGACAGTATAGACCGCGTAGAGCTATGAAAAATTATGGACGAGAACAGCTTCCCTGAAAAGCTTACCAGACTGATCAAAGCAACGGTGGATGGTGTGCAAAATTGTGTGAAGATTTCGGGCGAACACTCCAGTTCGTTCGAATCGCGCCGGGGACTAAGACAAGGTGATGGACTTTCGTGCCTGTTGTTCAACATTGCACTAGAAGGTGCGGAGAGCCGGGTGTAACAGCCGGGGTACGATTTTCAACAGATCCAGCCAATTTATTTGTTTCGCGGATGACATGGACATTGTCGGCCGAACATTTGCAAAGGCAGAACTGTACACCCGCCTGAAACGTGAAGCAACAAAAGTTGGACTGGTGGTAAATGCCTCAAAGACAAAGTACATGCTTGTGGGCGGAACAGAGCGCGACAGGGCCCGCCTGGGAAGCAGTGTTACGATAGACGGGGATACCTTCGAGGTGGTCGAGAACTCGTCTACCTCGGATCCTTGCTAACGGCTGACAACAATGTCAGTTGTGAAATACGAAAGCGCATCATCTGTGGAAGTTGGGCCTACTACGGGCTGCAGGAAAAAAACTGCGGTCAAAAAAAAAATCGCCACCGCGCCAAATGTGTCATGTTTTTTTTATCGCCAGACTAAGGCCGGAGTGGCCTGTGCTGCACATAAAAGTCTTCTCCATTCAGCTCGGCATTCAGCTGCACTTCGCCAACCACGCAGTCTGCGGAGGGTCCGCAAATCGTCCACCACTTGATCGATCCACCTTGCTCGCTGTGAACCTCGCCTTCTTGTTTCCGTCGGATCGTTGTCGAGAACTATTATTACCGGATTACTGTCCGAGATTTTGGTTTCATGCCCGGCACACCGCAGTCTTCCAATTGTCGCGGTGTGAACGATGGATGGTTCTCCCAACAGCGTGTGTCATGTGTCATGTACAAGACGCTAATAAGGCCGGTTGTCCTCTACGGACATGAAACATGGACAATGCTCGAGGAGGACTTGCAAGCACTCGGAGTATTCGAGAGACGGATGCTTAGGACCATCTTCGGCGGTGTGCAAGAAGACGGTGTGTGGCGGCGAAGAATGAACCATGAGCTCACCCAGCTCTACGGCGAACCCAGTATCCAGAAGGTAGCTAAAGCCGGAAGGGTACGATGGGCAGGGCATGTTGCAAGAATGCCGGACAGCAACCCTGCAAAGATGGTGTTCGCTTCCGATCCGGCAGGTACGAGACGACGTGGAGTGCAGCGAGCGAGATGGGCAGACCAGGTGCAGAACGACTTGGCGAGCGTGGGGCGTATTCGAGGATGGAGAGATGCGGCCTCGAACCGTGTATTGTGGCGTCAAATTGTTGATTCAGTGTTATCTGTTTAGATGTAGACTAAATAAATGAATGAATGAAATAAAAAATAAATCGCAATGAACAGGGATAATCATTATGGACTTTGTTTTCTAACCACTATCAGTTTCAAAAGAGCAAACATTCAGTTATGGAAATCTTTCAACTAATGGAACGTACACACGGTCAAGCAGTTTGACCAACATTGACTCCCCCTCTCGTTTATTCAAACATCCATCAAGATTTACCAACAGTGGCATGAACAATCAATTTAGTCGACCAACAATATCACACACGAATGACCGAAGCGCCAACTTGAGCACCAACCATCAAAAAAATATATGGGGGTTTGTGCAACTTCACTACAAATGCTCAAACATGTTCGGCGAACCTTGACTCCGCCCCCGACAGCTCAAACCAAAATCAAACCGTTTTAATTTTTTTTCCAACCGAGCCGCCAACTGTCAAATGGTTGTTCGAACAACTTCACACACGTTCAAACAAAGCGTTTTTTTGGGTTGCTGCTTTGTTGTTCTTCAAACTGCTTGACTGGTGTGTACGCTGCATAAGATACTGTTCATATTGAGAATAACCGTCAAATAGGGTAAATCACTACTTGGGCGCATGGATTGATTTCCGGCACACTGTACAGAAAACTTACGATTTATGCAGTTTGGAAGTCGTAGGTTTACGATTGATAATTTTACAAAAAAGTCTCAAATTTATCTCGCACAATACTCAATATTATTTAAACATGTATTCAACTCATGATTGATCCAAACATGTGAAATAAAAATGTATTATTATTTTTATAACGATTATATTTTTTTCCAACGATTTTTGACAAGGAGCTATTTTTGAGCATAAGTAAACCCCATTGGAGTATTATACGGCCCACAAAATTTAGGAGAAGTTGCTTCCTATCATTAATATCTATCAAATAATGCAGTTGTAGATACCATCATTTCAAATGCGCACCCTTGTTTTAAGTTATTGCCTTTCTCGTACAACAAAGTTGTACCGAAAGGCGATACAATGAGGGACCGACTGTTTACTTCTATGACATTTACTCCCAGGGTGCAGCAGCCGTAAAAAGTTTAGACAACAACCTTCCGTACACCATGTTTACGGTACTCGTCACTGAGTGACGCTACCGGCGTTTCTATCTGAAAAATATCTGCTTTTTTGAAAAAAAAAGATAATCAAAATCTAAAAAAAAACTTTTTTTTTTCAAGAATGGTGGCAATGCGTATTAATTAATGCAAAACATGCAAAATGATAAAAAACATGCGATCTATTGACCTTTCTAATGTGATTTTTTCAATAAATTTTATGATGCACCAGAAAGGCATCATCGCCGCTAGGTGGATTAATCTGGATTTTTTTAACTCTTTGTAATTCGTAACTGGAATAGGAAATGCCGCTTGGCCATGCTATAATTGTCTTTTTTCGGACTTCATAAAGTTTTTTTTTTGAATAAAAAGAAGAAATTCATCACAAGTCAACATCGACCTACACAGATAAAAATATGTTGTGATTTTAAATGTATTTTCATGCACATATTTGGAGTATGCAATTTTGCACTAAAATATCATGAGGATATCAAGATATGTTATTTGTAATAAGTGATCGATATCAAGTACCATTAGTTTGTTCTTATCCATAGCATATCTTGATATTTAAATGATATTTCGGTGCAAATTTTTGATATTGTTGCCTGTTCTTTTATCTCTTATATCAATCAAGTCCATATCATGTTTTGTAATTCTGTTCATGGCTTCTGCCCGGGATACCACTTCTACCAGATATCCGTCATCCGAGGGAAAGGACCCTTCGGAATTTGGTCAGTCGGTTGATTATCAAATGAATCGACTGCTTTGAACGTGCTTACAGCGGCACACTATGAGTTAACTTTCTGAAATCAGTATGGCGAAAGGCATCTAAGGTTCGATTTCTCAACATTAAGCACCTTGATCGGAAAATTATTCGGAAGGCGTAGTAGCGGACACCATCCTACATAACCGGTACCAAATAGTTTTTCATGAAAAGTTCCTTATTTTGAGAAAACCCGCGTTAGATGTCTTTCGTCATACAAATTTCTGGCGGTTAACTCATGCTGGCTATTTTGCGCATATACTATAGCGCCTGGATGTGGCAACGGCGGGTAGAAAATCAGCCACTGCCAATAATTCATTCTCGAGGGAATTCATTTGGGAAAGTAAAATCTTTTCCTCACTAACTCACTACCCTTAATTAGGGAAGATTAATTACGTAACGCAAAAATTGGCCATTTACAATTCCCTCCCCCCAAGTCACACTTTTTGTATGAATCATTTAAAATTTTTGTATGGATTGTCACACTTCGGTCAACACCCCCTCCCCTCTAAGCGTTACGTAATTTATGGATGCTCCCTTATGACGATTTCGGAAGTCTCTCGATGGCCTTAATCGAAGCTACGGTTTCGACCTTCGTGACGTTCAACTAACATCCCTAATATGATACTTTCAGGTATTATCATATCCATTTGGCCTGTTCTGGAAGGATCTGGGAAATCGGAATATAGCAATCAAATCTAAGGCCAAGGGTATTCAAAATATCCATGCCATAGACTTTTGGACCAGTTGGTTTAGTTAATAAATGTCCCCAACTAAAAAAATCTGTTTCTTTGAGTGTAGTCCTTGATTTTGGCGTCTCTGAAGGCTGGCGCTCTTGACGGCTGCAAAGCTGGCATGCTACAGTACTAGAAATACGTATTCTAGAAATAAACTAAGATATGTTTAAAATATCTTAGATATATTGATATGTAAATATTAGGGGAAGGGGCCCCAAAACGCCCCCTCGAAGCAAAACGCCTTTTGGTTATTCTCTCTCATTTACCGTATTTGGCATAGGCGTAATAAAACTAGACCAAAAATTATGTAGGTTAGGCAAAAAAAGTGTCAAAATATCTTTTATTTTGACACTTTTGGTTGGTTGAAACGAAATTTTCCACATCTTGATGAAATATCTAACATTTTGGCGAGCCATAACGCCCTAGGAGGACTAACCTACAATGTACTACGCGTCTCCACGCACTGTGCATACCAGAATGCTGATTCTCCGACGCGTAGTGCGTTATTCCTAAAGAGCTGCCAGCTAGAAGACGTTTTGCCTCATCTGTTTTCCGGCAACGGCAAATATCCACTTTTTTTAAATGTGAAAATTATCAATATGATTGAGATTTTCTAAAATTTTCAAATGGCATTAGCAAGTTATATTGTTTAACTGTTGCATGAGGTAAAAATTCCCATGGAAATCGTTACAGCCAGGGAATCAATATTCGAGCAACGCCTAACAATATACCCTTTGTCGTCAACAGAGTTTGTTACTGACAAACGCACCTAGCGACAAACCTTTATCAGAACCCGAACACAATATGACAAGAATCATTTGCCTTGCATGCTCTGATATTTCCGAGAATACGATGTTAATATTGCAATCATATGTTCGATTCTCAAATATTTCCATAAAAGCAGAAACCATGATAGCATAAAACCGAAATTCGCACTAGAAATATTACAAAATAACGGGATGAAAAGCTAGCAACAAGATTGTCGTCTTTTTTGTTGCTGACAAAAATTTTCGGATCTTTGTCATTATTATCTCCGACAAAAACAAAGCTTTGTCTTTAGTTCTCTTTTGTCGCTTGTTTCGCAAGCGCATTTCAGAAAAATTGATTCCCTGGTTACAGCTAAGACATTTAAGCAGTCTTTGCTTATTTCGTGGGTTGCTTAAAAAGTGTTCGAATCCTATTCCACATTTTTCTATTACTATGAATACTCAATCAAGTTTAGACATTACTTAACGTTACGCCAGTGATCAATTTTCTTGAGAATGAGATAGTTAAGGCTCTCCAAAACGTTCTCGAGTGAAGTCTATCAAATCAACGAAGGCTTTTGCAATGTCCCCATCATCGGTACACATACAATACGATTCAATAAGAAGTATCATATAAACTAATTTTCCCCGAAAACGAGATTTTCAGGGTTCTTCAAAATGATCTCGAGCGAAGTTAGGTTTATCGTACCGATTGCGAGAAAATCCAACTTCGATAGTCCCCCATTCTGGTTTTCAACTTGATTAGCGATATCTAGCGGATCAACCAAAGCTTTTGCAATGTCCGCATCATCGGTATATACCCAATCCGGTTAAATAATAAAAACACAATGATTATATCATTATTGAAGAACGTCTAGGGCATGGAATGACTCTACAAAGTCCAGTAGGTTTCAACCCATTGAAAAATTTTGCGCAATAATCAAACAGCAACTTAAGCAAAATGACGGAGCCGAAGAGTGCTTCGAGCTAATTTGGCATCATGGAAGTAGCGATCTCTACTTAATTGTCAGCATACCTAAGACGGAGATGAAGGTTGATGAACCCATAGGATGTTCCAATTATGTGTCAAGCAGTGAACAACGCTACCTGTCATAATATGTCGAAATTGCAACGCTAGTGGTACAAGACCAACAAGAACTGCAGTAGAAGCTTTTGGGACAAAGTGAAATCTTAATCCGTTGCTTAGGGTTCAATGAGACTGTTATTTTAATCCTGCAATTTATACGTTATTTATATGTTATTTAAAGCCTGAAATGCTTGGCTAAGAATATTAGATTCAAGTTCCCAGGGCTCTTTTCAAATCTGTGTAAATAGTTTAAACTGAATCAAACGTTGAAAATCTATTTCCCGAACACCTAATCAATATCTAAAATTTTCTTCAGAATTTCTTTTTTTTCCTTTGTCTGTCATTGAGTCCTTCAGAATTTCAATCCAGGTTACATAAAAATGTTTAATAATAATCTTTCAGGAAGGATCCAACTTTGAATGAATCATAGTTATTTATGTTTTTATTTATTTCAAGAAATTGCTACAGGAATCTAGAGAAATCCATTTCTGCCTAAATGTGGAAATACTAAAAAATAGATGTTTGTTGGATTTCCAAAATAAGAGTCATTGAAGCATTGTCCTCGGTCTCGGTCTCGGTAAACAGTCCTCAGAAAAGTTATGAAGCCGCCAAATATGCGGAAAGTTTTAAGCAGAGGCGATAAAGTAGAAAATAATCAACAGTTTTATTGATGATGCGGGTTTCCGAAAGCTGTTGTAATATCTGTTGGTTTGATTTTTGATCCTACCAAAATTCATTTACTTAAACCGAAAAGTGTAAGTATCCTTTGAACTAAGTTGGTTCCCCTTTGATCAGTCCTTTGATTAAATCAAAAGCAATCGTACTACTAAAACGCTGGATTTACTTCTATATTTTGGCTTATTCGTTTTTTATGGAACACTTCGTTCTCTACTGTGGAATACACTAAGTGCAACAAATCGCGTTTGATTCTATTATAGTCGTAATGAGGAGTCCACCATACGGATAATGCTACTTTATCTGATCATGCTGATTACACGCAAATGAGTTTTTACAATTTTACAAATATCAAAATTTTTGATTCGTGAAATTAGACTCTAATGAAATGTGACGTAGGTACCCATTGTGGCTATGACCTCATTTGTGAACGAAAATATTTTGATAATAAAATCACTTACACTCGCCATTGTCGAGTTTAATTACCTTTTCGAGCTATTTCAATGCCACACGTATTCGGCAGGTTGATTGTGTGCACATCATTAGGGGTCCCTGGTGGCACTTCGTGGTGCGAGTTAGGAACCAACGCAAGAAAAGCTACGAGAGTCGAGAGGAAGTAGATTACGACGAGATAGAGGCACTAGTAAGTACGCAGACAAGCGCACAATCGTTGCGCATCCGAGACCTTTTCCCGTGGGCACAAAAATAGAATTATTTTCCTCAAATCGTTGTAGTTTTTTGCTGGTATGTATTCCTTTTCACTTCAATTTTCCGCTTTGACGTAATGGATCGCACTCATAGATGGGGACAAGTTCATTCAATTCGGAAGCAAAAATGACGAGATGGCGAGAGAGACAGGAATTGAGATTAATGGCTATGGCAAGACCAAGCTAATTATCCATTGCCTTATTTAGCAGCGTATCCGGTTTTTAGTACAGAGGCAGAGGGGGTCACTACAATAATTTCCTAACACTCAATGTCCTTATGCACTATCTATACAATAACAGTAGAAGTGATTGGTTCACTAATTCACCTGGTATCATGCAGGAACTCGGTGGTCTTAACGGCGAAATTCTTGATTTCACGTCGCACATTGTTAACCTGATTGTGGACGGCCTTGTATTGCTCGGAGGCTTCTTCGGATCCTTCACCCAGGTTGACCGAGGACGATTTGATGATGTAGCGAACTTCACTGGTGCCGCGATTACCGGACTGACGAGTGACCGAAGAGCTACGGCACACCTTGCTCACGGAACGTTCCTCGGATGCCTGAGACTTGGAACTCTCGGCCAGCAGGATTTTGGAGATCTGGTTGGCAGATTTGCCGCGGATGGCTCTCTTAAGCTCCTGCGACACATCGTCTTTTAGATCGGTGATGTACTGCGTCCGTTTTATCAAAGCCATTGTTTCACGGAGATCCTGAACCTGCTGCTGGGTGGAACGTTCAGAGAGCTTTTTATGGTAGCGGTCAATTACACTATCCGGCGTAACGTGCTTCTTTAGTCTAGCTGCGTCGGCAGTCGCGGTCACACTGAGCACAGAGCGTTTTATATCGGAACGATAATCGGGCAGATAGCTCACCGCCTTATCTACCGCTTCGTCGGACAGGGCCGCAATCTCTATGGATGAGTAGGGCCGAAAAACGAAGTCGTTTTGATGAAATCGGCTAAGGCCTCGCTCCTCGGTGTACGGGAGATAAGGTATCCTCTCCGGTGTCCTGCCGCGCTGTTTTGCATCAAGATAATCGATCATCGGCTGGTAGTAGTGCATCGCGTGGCCATAGTTAGCGTCCCAAATATGGGTGGGGATGAGCCTCTCGCGACGCTCGGTCCGATTACTCAAAATTTGCAACGGTGCCATTGAAAAGTATTTTTAAATCGTCTTCCCCTCTATGCGCTAATTTACGCGCAGCCGTTCGAGCAGCCGGATTCGCAGCGGCGGTGTCTCTCTCGCCTATTTTCTATGAGTCAAGTGCTTGCGGAATGAAAATGAGTGCGTTTTCCTTCTCTCTATATTTGCCTCTGGTTTGAGTTTTTTTTGCTAGATGAATGTTTTGGTTTAGCCTGTGCTGAGCGAATTTAAAGCGAAATTAGTCGTCATGCCCAAAAACAAAAGAATGACAAATTTAATCATTAATTAACGCTATCGAACGAAGGAATTCGGCTAGACAGACTCATCCTACAGTCACAAAAAAGCTAATTTTACTGTCAGTCTATCATCAAATAATTTCGGTTCAATTGTGAAATTCTTGCTTTTGGTGCGTAGTTGCGTGCTTGGAAAAGCGTGCTAAACATTGTCAGGCAAAGTGTCAACCGTGTGTCAATTTATTCCCCATACGGCATCATAAATATCTTCAAAAGGTTCACGGTCATCGGCAGCAGTGGTTTACAAATTGAGAAGAGATTTGCATATTGCAAAGTATTATGAAAGAAGCTCAATGGGTTTTTATTCTAAATATGATTTTTTTTTCACAAAAGGATATATAAAGAATTACGTATATTGGTCAGAGCTGTACATTTAACAAGTCAATACATGCAACGCGGTTTTGCTGTTCCAATGATACACTAAACAAATCTAAGAGCCGCGTTGTGCGCCCAGATTTATCCACATTTGGATTTAGCATCTAACGATTTTGCGAGGCAAAACGCCTAATGCATTTGGCTAATGCATTTGTTTCCTAAGAAAATTCTAGTAATCAGTAGCACTTCATCATTTTTTAAATAGGGGAAGAGGCCCCAAAACCCCAAAACGTTCTCCCCCCACACACCAAGACAAAACGCCTTTTGAGTATTCCCTTATATTTTCCGTGTTTGAGAAGGCCATAGTAAAACTAGACCTAAAACTATGTAGGTTATTCGAAAAATGTGCCAAAATAATAGATAGGAAGGTAGGAAAAATCGAAACATTTCAGCGAGGCAAATCCTAGAAGGACTAACCTACAAAGTACTACGCGTCTCCACTCACTGTCCATACAAGAAGGCTGATTCCCCGACGGTGCGTTGTTCCCAAAGAACTGCCAATTAAAAGGCGTTTTGCCTCAGGAGTTATCACAACTTTTTTGAAACGAAATAGGGGGAATGACGGTTTTGTTCTATTATTGTCAGGGTTTTTTTTATGACTGATTATGCTCAAATTTGGCTTAAACATTCTTTGCATATCAAAGAATATTGTGGCCAAATTTCATAAAATTTGGTCGACAAAACCCCCTGACAATAATAGAACAAAACCTGCCAAAGCCGTCTTTTCCCCTATCAACACTTTTTTTTAAATGTGAATGTTATAAATATACTTGTGATTTTGTACTGTTTTGATCGGAACCGCAATTGCTGCTTGTCATCGAAATTCCGTCAAATAAAAAACGTCAGGTGCATACTCGCGAATCAAACACCATCAAAAAAGAGTATGCAAGAAGTTACGAGTATGCAATGTTTCTAGTGAGTGATAAAGTCTAGACCAATATTTGAAAAGGCGTAACAGCCAAAACTTATTTTTTCTGCGCCTCGTCTTCTTACAATACCCATAACAAATCTAACAATTTTTAGTATTTTAGTTAGTGATTCTTTCTCATTTACAAGATTAGGCCTTTTAAATTATTTATCTATATTTACGAAAAGGTTGAATGGAAAGCTTTCAAACTATGTTTTGAAATGCATTAACCAACAGTTATAATATTGTATACGGTTCTGTGTAAGGTGGCTGTAACAGTAATAGTGGTGTGCCAGTGGTAGTGAAAACAAGATTTTCACTGGATTTTAAACAATTTATTTTGTTTAATTTCTTCAAAGCATAGCGCTTGTCATAATAAATGAATATGTTTGACAAAGATTTCAAATTTTCCGGAAAAATATCGGAAAACTTATTTTTTCTTAACTTTTTAGCTACCATGAAAACTTAATAGTGAGGCGTTCCTATAATGGTGAATCCTATAAGAAACCAACAGGGTTCACTTTTATAGGAACAGACAATAGCAAGTTTTCTTCTTCCTAATGGCATTACATCCCCCACTGGGACATTGCCGCCTCGCTGCTTAGTGTGAATTCAGCACTTCCACAATTATTATTCGCGAGGTTTCAAAGCCAAGTTACCATTTATGCATTCGTATATCATTAGGCTAACACGACGATACTTTTATGCCCAGGGAAGTCGAGACAATTTCCAAACCGCAAATTGCCTAGACCGGCACCGGGAATCGAACCCAGCCACGCTCAGCATGGTCTTGCTTTATAGCCGCGCTCTTTACAATAGCAAATACCATACTTTAAAGAATCAACACCATTTTTCCCGAAAAGTCGAAAAACAGCTTTCTGCCAATATATTTCTAGACCAACATTTGAAAAGGGCGTAACAGTTAAAATTTATTCCTTATGATTCTTTGTCCACATATATAGCTATATATGTAGACGAAGAATTAGAAGGAATAAATTTTGGATGTAACGCCCTTTTCAAATGTTGATCTAGATTTAAATGTATATTTTTACAAATATATTCTTGTCAGTTTTTATGAATTAAACAAATAGGATCTGTCACTAATACCACTATTATGAATCGAACGTTGACCGATTGGGCTGAAATTTTGTCCAGAGCATCAGGGCATGAAATAGAATCGAATAAGAGGCACATACAAAAATTGAAAAATGTTTTTTTCATACTAATATGAGCCACCCTAATTCACAGTGTAACAAAAGTGCGGTGAAACTTAAGGTACGCTTGAAAAAACTTCGAAAATAAGCGCTACAGTTTACCCTAAAAAAAAATCTAACGTTTTCTATGCTCGGGATAATATTGACCCCAAATTGAAATTCTCACAACTTTTTTACTCTTCGACCAATTTCGGTTTTTTTGTGTTTGTTTCGAAAGATATTTTTTCATCTATGAGGTGAACCGGTCAAGGGCCGAAAACCTCATTAATAAAGACAATAAAAAAAAAATTTCATCTTTCAGGACGTTATCTAAGATTGACTATAGGTGGGCTGGTACTTTGCAGGGAGGAGTTTTCGGAGAATTTTTCCAAAATTAATTAATTTTCAAAATTTATTATATCATACTCAGTAGTGCAATTTCTCATTTTCAATGAGAGATGTCACGCGTTGTTTACATATCTGCCTCTTTCAATATCTTTAGAAACGCGAAAAATGAATGACATGCTACAAAAATATCAAACAATATTTGTCCCGTGGCAGGGCATGAAAGTGTGCAATACTGCCGCTAACCGCAAGTCGAGCACATCTGAATTTTTGGCAGTTTTGAGTTTTTATCATATTTCACTTTATTTTCACATGTACTATGGGTTATGCTATTCTATCCGAGAAGTTTATTCTAGAAAAGAGGAAAAAAATACCAAGTCAAGTTCCATATGGAAAGTCCCATATGGAAAAGTAACCGCAAGTCTGTCATATCGAGTGGAAGTAAACTCCCTTCTTTAAATATCATTCTATTTGTTCATATTCGTTCAATACATGTGCGCAGAATGTCTCTCCAATATAAAAAGAAATCAGTTCGGAAGAAAAATGCGAAATAAATTGAATCAAAAAGGAAAATGAGGAGGCAAATAAAATTGTGTAAACATTTGGAATTTAAGTTTAAGTTGTGGTTGGAAGTAAGAAGTGAGGTTGCAAGTTGGAAGTAAGGTTGAATTCGAAGATAAAAGAATATTGATTTACAATGCTATGAAAACTCATATGTAAATATGTACGTAATGTGGAAGATATTGATTTGGAAAATGTATTGGAGGTAAGGTGCCCTCCTTAGCCGTGCGGTAAGACGCGCGGCTACAAAGCAAGACCATGCTGAGGGTGGCTGGGTTCGATTCCCGGTGCCGGTATAGGCAATTTGCGGATTGGAAATTGTCTCGTCTTCCCTGGGCATAAAAGCATCATCATGTTAGTCTCACGATATACGAATGCACAAATGGTAACCTGGCTTAGAAACCTCGCAGTTAATAACTGTGGAAGTACTCAATGAACACTAAGCTGCGAGGCGGCTCTGTCCCAGTGTGGGGATGAAATGCTAAGAAGAAGAAGAAGAAGATTGGAGGTAACCACTTTCCTTTCGATATGGGACTCGAACCCATTACCCTACAGTACGCTAGACTGGTGCTTTAACCAACTCAGCTACGAAGGACCTCCGTCGGCCTTCGCAACCTAGCGGCTACTGAACGAGCTCGAAATTCCCAAATTGGACGCATAGTCAAATCACTCGCAATCCATTTCGAATATTGATGCTTAGAGGAACATACGTTGCACTGAGTACGCTATCCATAGTTTTACTTTTGCATCATTAAATTTCAATATAACGTGTTGACGCTACACGCTACATATAGCAAAAGTTCTTTTGAATATATTTAAGTTCATGATGATAAAGATTTGCGAAAATCCCTGAAGTGATGTTTACTTCCCATTTTACTTAATAAGCAACGATCTTACTATTGTGGAACTTTCCAGGGCTTGAGCTCGTGTACCCATTCTAATATCTCCCCTAGATAAAGAGTTGAATTGCAAAATGATTTCCTTCAGGGCTTTGATATATTTACACCTTGTTTGTTACCATTTAACCACTAACATCCCAAGTAGCACACTTGTCACATATCATTCTCTGTGACTCATATGCGACCAAATCCAGTCTCATTGGAGTTGCTGCAACCAAATCGATCTGAACTGTGCTACTAGGGATTAGATAATGAGAAGAAGGTGTGATCAACCTATTTTCGAATGTTATTCATATGAGGCCCGATGCTATCCTTCAAATCACAAACGAGTTTGCTCGGTGAGCGCATTTTTGAAATTTGAGAACAAATTTATCAACAGATTCATCAGCGAATAAAAATCATATACACTACTACTATCTGTATTCTCAGCAGGGTTCTCCCCTTATCAATGAATACAAAAACCAATAATGGTCATGCTTACAGACGCGTCCAAGTTCCAAAACATGGTTTGGACAAAGTAACAAGGAGCGGAAATGACGTAGCGGGATTCCTAAGAAGCATGATCCTGATCCAACATCCTGCAAACTCTTGTCATGAATCCGAGAAATAAGTATCGAGTATCAATAAGAGCTTGTACCACTGGCGGAACTGGCGGGTAGACAGAAAGGCCATAACTCCAGGGATTTCTTGGATGAGCAAGAACATACTGTGAACGCATGTTCCTTGCATGACTAGTTTGTTTGCTAAAACTACAACGCACAATAATACTACAGATCTTACAAGGAACAATACACTCAATAATTCATTGATTGATCGAACAATTATTGTAATTCTTCACTAGCACCACCCTTCGAAGAAATTATTCATTGGCCATCCAGAAACCACGTGGTCATATTTTTGAAGATTTTTTTTTTCAAAATCCTGGGCAACTTTAATGAATCTTCAAAGGAAATTCTTCTGAATTTCCAATGGAAATTTTTTTCGTTTTTCAAAAGAAATTCTTAGACATTTTCAGCAGTTTTTTTAATTTCCAAAACAAACTATTCGGAATATGCCAAAATATTTCCGATGGAAATTCCTAAGATTTTCCAGTAGAAAATCGAAAAAAGTTCACCTGAAACACCAATAATGAATTTCCCGAGGAAATTCCGATGTTTTTATAAGTGAAACTAACGAAAAAATTGTATTTTTGAAGGAATTCTTTGAAAAATTAAATCAAAATTTTAAACATTTTCTGATGTGAAAATTCCTTAAAATTTCTAAATCATTTCCTGTGCATCTTTGCATGGTAAAGATTTGAAGCAATGTTTAGCTGAACCTACAAATTACAAAAATTTGAAAAAAAATCCGAAAACAAAAAATCAACGGAAATATCAGTGTTCCATGTGGCATTGGCTGTTTAATATCTTTCGGAAATTCAAAAGAGTTTTTATTGAAAAATATAGAAGTCTTCTTCTATGGCTCCATATGCCAACTGGTTGGTCTGCTTTTCAACTTAGTATATTCTATTAGCATTTCCTTAGTTATAAATTGAAAGCTTTTATATGCCAGCCATTGCACGATTATATATCTGTAGTTAGTTGCTAGTAGCTAGTACGATGGATACACTATACCTAGGATGTCGAGAATGTTTCCCACCCGAACACATCCTAGACAGGAACGAGAATCGAACTCGTCATCTCCGAGTTGGCAACCCTACGCCTTTGCTCGCAAAGCTAACTGGAGACTGAACATTTTGAAGTGCACTCCTTAAAATGTTCGAAAAACTTTTTTTGGAAATAAAGAAGAATTTCTGGTGAAGATTCAAAAGAACTTGTCGTAGAAAGTTTCATTAGAATGTAAAAAAAAATATACATACAATTTGAACATTTTTTTCCACCAAAAATTATATGTATTTCCCACGGGACTGTTTTGAATTTTCAGACAGGATTCACATGGAATTTTTTTCGGAGTTTTAAGGAAATTTTTTCGCAATTTACACTGGAGATGTTTTTTTTTCATTAACAATTTGTAGCAAAATTACCAAGCAAAATTTTTCAGTGAAAATTGTTCAAAAATCGTTCTGAATGCCAGCACTTTAGCAGGATTATATGAAGTAATGTCAAAGTTTTTACAGGAAATTTCTTTACTGGATATTTCCTGAATATCCACAAGAAATTCTTTTGAAGTTTTTTCTTGGATTATTGTAAAAACATGAATATTTTTAAAATTTGTAGCTGCAGTCCGCTGATGCAAAAGTGTAGGCGGCGTGATGCCAAAAAACATCTGCGGCGGTGGCGTGGTGCGGCGGATTTTTTTTTTATATTTTACCATTTTTCCTTTCCAAATTTTTGTTGTGGAAATCGAGACTGAATCGCAACCTGTTTTTTCGTTTATTTTTTTTATGGGAAAAGGATCTAAGGCTTAGATGGTCAAATAGCGCAGATATGCATCGTCGTTACGACCGACGCTGCGTTACCGGTTTTTCTTGATGCACACCTGCGTCTTTTTAACGTTGATTTGAAAAGACGCTACGTGGGCATAGGCCTAAGAAGCGCTTTGCGTTTAATGATTAAATCATAAAATTTTAATGATTTGTATTTTTTACACCGCTATTGTTATTCACCAAAAGTTTTTCGTGTAAAAAAAGCCACGTGGTTCGAGAGCAACACCCCCCCTCCCCCCATGTGGCTTATCGTGGTCATTTTCCAAACCCCCCCTCCCCCCATATATGACCACGTGGTTTCTGGACGGCCCCTTATACTGCGCACCGCTTTATAGTCCTGGACATCCTGAACATCCTTTGCCGAATACCTACTTGAGCGTAGGTACTAAGGATCTCAGGCTTTTGCAATATTTGACACCTACAAGAACATAGCAAGCACAGAAGTACCGCCTATATTTAAAATTCCAATGTACAATGTAGAATATCCCATATATTGGAATATCTCATAAAGTCTTAAATGATGATTATATACAGATCCCATTCGATTTTAGCAACACGTTTTGAACATTGATGTAGCCAAAATCGAATGGTTTTTGTTTTCTCATGGTATTTTACACTTCATCACTTATTGTAACACTAGACACACAGTTTTACACGGATTTGGAAAGCCAAGCGTTCACATTAAAAAAAAAAATAAGCGATGTTTATACAATTTGTTTACGATGGTTTCAAACAATTTTAACCAATTTTTTTAACGAGATTTTTGGAATTTGAGCGTTTTCCTTAAATAAAATATTTACTCGATTTTTTACGATTTTTCTATCATTGGTTCTGTTTTTTTTACAAGGACTATGGTCTATGAGATTTACGTAGTTTATAAGCAATAAAAAAAAATGTTGCCAAAATTAAATGTTGCCAAAACTGAATGTTGTCAAAATCGAATGGGGTCTGTACACCACCTAGCGGTAGAATTCTAAGCTAAGCAATGCATCATGCCAAAGCACACGCTATCTTGCACAACTTTTTGTAACATAAACTTCAAAATTAATTGATTGTGTACTAGGGTGTCCCAAAAAAATCGATGTTCGAAAAGTCATGGTGCTCAACCCTAAAATGAAAGATATACCTGTCTGGATAATTTTTGTAGAACAAACCGAATTTCTAGAAAAATCGTTTAGAGGTCGCGCCAGATCGATTTTTGAAAAATGGTCAAAAATTAAATATTGGGTCCTTTCACAATTTTTTTTCAGGGTCACCCATTCGTTTTATATTTTTTTATTTTTCTGTGGATCTTTGCCCATATTTTCCATGAATTAGTTTTTAGTATTATACGTGTTTACAGTCAGAAGAGTGTTTACAGTCAAGAGTGACGCATATTTTAATGCCACATGTTAGAGTACAAAAGTAAGCATGCTGAAACCGTAGAGCATCGTCTCAGTTCAGCTTGTGCGAAGATAGTAGTGACGACACATGTTTACATTCAAACTGAACTTTTACATACGTGCTGAGCCTGCCTTGTTTTTTGTATACCGTGAAAAGCATCCTATTATTGAATCAAAACTAATAAAGAGATAATTCATGGAGAATATTGGCAAAGATCCACAGAAAAATAAAAAAAATATAAAACGAATGGGTGACCCTAAAAACGTGTGAAGGGACCCAATATTCATTTTTCAAAAATCGATCTGGCGCGACCTCTAAACGATTTTTTAGAAATTCGGTTTGTTCTACAATAATTATCCAGACAGGTATATCTTTCATTTCAGGGTTGAGCACCATGACTTTTCGAACATCGATTTTTTTTGGGACACCCTATTGTGTACCCTTTTTTACGAAAACCTCTCCCCGTGATGTACCTGCGCTATGGTCAATCTTAGGCAACGTTCTGAAAGATGATTCAATTTTCTTCCGAAACATCCCAAAAACCCGAAATTGGTTAAATATTAAAAAGTTGTAATAATTTGAATTTGAGGTCGTCATAAGACGAGTTTGTACCTTCCCATTTAGTTCCATCACTTGATTGTACCTTGAAAGATACGTATTTCGACCTCAACAGTAAGGTCGTCTTCAGTGTCTCGTACTTGACTCGACTTACTCGACTTAAGTCGAGTCAAGTACGAGACACTGAATACGACCTTATTGTTGAGGTCGAAATACGTATCTGTCAAAGTACAATCAAGTGGTAATGACAAGTGAAGACATTCTGAATATTCAGAAATCCAAATAGACACCTAGTTCGCGTTTTTGCCATTTATAAATAAAAAAAATTGATATTAATGTGCACAGTTAAAAATTATGAAAATTACACGCTATGGAAATATTTGAACTCATATTTTTGTGTTCTAAAGCCTTTAATTTTACTTCCAACTTTTTCTTCTATACAATATTGAATACAAGCTCCATAGTAACGACGACCTGTAATTTTAAAAATTGATGGAAAAATGAGTCGAATCGAACGGAGCCTTTTTGTTACATCATATATGCTGTAACATTTTTATACTGTGCGGCATTTCTCTTGAAAATTCAAAAAAATGAAAGAATTTTCTGTAGGTATTATAAAGAATTTCCTTCGAAATTTTTTTGTAGAAGTTTAAATTAAGGTTTGATGAATCTCCCGATTTATTTCGGAATACTTTCTTATGGAAATTCACAAGATTCGACCATAGACGTATAAAAGATTTTTCCAAATAAAAGTTCTGAGGAAATTCAGAAAAAGTTACGACGGTTTCAAAAGTCATGCTAGTTACTTATTCCCAGATATCAATAGTCATTACAAGGCAGTGATGGGAAATTCTAGGCCAACAATTGAACAGGGCGTAACAGCCAAAAATATTGATTAGAAAATTATTTTGAGCTTTTTAGTGGAATGTCTTCACTTGTCATAAGACGAGTTAATACAATCCCATTGAATTCCACCACTTAAAGTGGTTAAGTGGTTAAGTGGTGGAATTCAATGGGATTGTATTAACTCGTCTTATGACAAGTGAGCCAAAAATAGTTCCTTCTGATTCTTCATCTTCATATATAGCTATATATGTGGACAAAGAAGAAATAAACTTTTGATGTTACGCCCTTTTCAAATGTTGGTGAATGTAAAAAAAATCATGGGATCACTACAAATTAAAAAAAAATTATTGGTATTGTCCTAGCAAACTGTTATTACTATTATAAGTCATCGACCGTGTACGTGAACCGAAATTACAATCCATTAGCTTCAAGGAATAAAGTTAGACATCAAAGTTGAAACCATTAATTTTTACATTTTGCAATGCAAAAATTCATTCCAGCAGATTATATCAATCTTTTGTTTGGTTCAAATTTTCTGAAACTAGATTTTGTAAATTTGCATAGGCTGCTTCTGGCTGCCATAATTTCAAAGTTTATATTTTTAACTGTTGGCAATTAACTTAACGTTGAGAATGTATGAAACCCCACGCATCATCACGGCATCACGTCTCATTTTTATTGACTGGAAAATTTGTTCGACCCAATAAAATCATTTGTCGACAGGAAAATCCGAATATTCACACTTTCCCCCACTTGACTGCTGCCAGTTTCGTTCTAAATTGGCGTTATGTAACAAACGAAGGCACCGTGCCATGTTATGTGACTGTAGGATGACACTTCTTTTTGCCTTTTTTTTATTCTCAATCTCAACGGCTTTGCGTTGTCGTACTGCACCGATTTTGGCGTCGTTTTCACTAGGAATATGAATATTATTTTTTGAGTTTGTCGAAATATCTTCCTCTCGTCTGTAGCAGAACCGACAGCTGCTAATTCTGTGTATTTATTGATCCACACTTCACCTTGATCTGCCAAAGACTGATGCAGGTCACATGGATAACACGATGAAGACGCTTTCTATTTCAAGGGTCTTACCTAGCTCAAGAAACACATGAATACTCAAAGCATTTATATTATCAAGTGTTATTTATTTTTGCAGTGTTATTATTAGTTTCGCAGCATCGATCTATAAAATCATTTGGCAATTCGTAATTTAAGGATGTCTATTATAGTGTTGGACTAGTATCGATGCTCAATCAATCGTAAACAGTTTGTGACACAAAATGCCACTGGTTGGTTTGTTTTGCCAAGACACGTTTGGTGCTATTTCGGTCACTGTAACCCATTCGAACCGAGTGTGTCGGTTTCATTTACTATCATTCCCTGCTGAATTGAGAAATCGATCCGATTTTATTGGTACTGGGTAAGAAATGTAAATTTAAATCAATCTGTTCATGAGAAAAATAATGTATTTATAATTACAGACTGTTAATGCTATATTGACAGTGTGTGCTTGTTTTCCTT